>NC_080772.1:16914642-17541785 GCF_020826845.1 Diceros bicornis minor | reverse complement strand
TCATTCCTGGGATAATGATTGAGAACTTACTGGACTTGGGATGTATTGATTAGCAAGATTCACACTTCACTGCCTCATAAATCTGTCGTATGGTGAGCAGACAATTAGAAAATGTAGATATAAGGGCTGTGTTAGGGATGGTTTGTGGTGCCATGCAATGCCAAGGAGGAGCACCAAGCCCAGGCATGGAGTGAGGTAGTGTTTGGGGAACAGCTTCCTGGAGAAGGAGGAACTTAGTGCTGAGTTCATACTCAAGTGAAGGGAGGTCTCTAGTGGGCTGAAAGATGGAGAAGGAAGGAGGGGGATGAAAAAGTTTTCAGCCAGAGAGAACAGCATGCATACAGGCCCTGAGGACAGAGAGATTTGGCATAGCTGGGGAATTTGCCAGTGCGGTAGTGGGGGAGAATGCAAAGGATAGCAGATCACTTGTGGCTAGAGAAGGAGACCCATTTGGAGCCCAAACCAGGCAAGAAATAGCAGTGATCTGAATTAAGGAAGTGGGAATGAAGATGCCAGACCATCAGACTTGAGAGAACTTCCAACCACCATATTGTAGTCTTTATGTTAGGTAGGGTCAAAGAGAATATTGGTTCCCAAGTGCCCAGATCTTTTAAACCAAATAGTTCTGCCTAGAGTTCTAATGTGTGTCCGGCTGCAATGGCAAGTGTCTCTTGGCCACAGCACTGACAGATGACACCTAACACTCACAGCCAGCGAGGAGAAGCTGGTTCTCCTCCTCTGTACCTGAGCACCTCACAGAGGGCTCATCCCCAATCCCCAGTGCAGGGTTGTAGGAAGGTTTCAGTTGTTGATTTCCTACCTCTGCCTTTTGTATTGCATTTTAAAAGAAAAGTAAACTTTGTTTAAAAGCAAACAAAATTACTGTCCTGGGATATCTAAAACTCCCTGGGGAAGTTGAAGCCCTGGGGCAGGTGGACCACTGTGAAGTTATCCAGGACGTGTTCTGTGATTATGACTGGGCTTTGGAAATAGATGCATGAAATGGAATATTAATCAGTTCCATGAACGAACGCTTCACTAGAAGGCCAGTACTATGTGCAGACTGAAACCACAAGAATCCTGTGAGTTGCCAACTCTTCTCTCAATGACAGGCAGCTGAGGACAGTGACACAGCTCCTCTCTTCCTCATTCTCCTTTCAGCTACTCCTCTTTTCCCGCGTGGCATTGAGACCCTTCCTTTTTCTTTCATGTACTGGCCCAATCCTCTGCCTTCCATCTATCACTCTCTCATTCTATATGGTCAAATGGCAACTGGGGAATTAAAAAAAATATTGGTCAAAATCATTAGCTACTGAGTCTTTTTAAACTAAATTTGTCTCAGTGGGTTTGGTTCTGGCAACACAGAAAGCAAAACATTTCATAGATTTAATCCTATTTCTTTCACAAGAAATGCGTATCTCTATACTTACTATAGTTCAGTTAAGAACCAAAACTTTCATTGATCATTTACTGTGTGGGCGGCGCTCTGCTAGACACTGGGGTTCAAAGGACAGTACTATTCCATTCTTGTCCTTTGGGAACTCACAACCTGGTAGGGGGATTACAACAACACGTCATCAGATCATGCACAGGGTAGGGAAGGCATTAGATGATGTTCTGCAGAAGATTCAGAAAAATCCTTTCTTATTAAATTGAAAATACTTCTGCTGAATGTTTTAGTATCAATTCCTCTTTCATTGGCATAGATAGAAGTATGTGTGTGCATGCACACATAGCTAAAAATATGATGGGGATTTTCTGAAGAAATGAAAAAAATTTGTGATAAAATAGTACTTGGGCTCCAAAGAATCCCTAATTTTCCATGATGCCCTGAAGCCCATCAGCTGCTGCCTCCATCTTGGTCTGGGAGGAGGTTCGCAGGCCCCTCTAATCAATAATGAAATCATCTTTATAGACCAGTGGTGCTTCCTTTGTTTGGCATTAGTGGCCCCACGATCATCTGATGAAGCTGGAAATCCTCTCCTCAGAAAAAAGAAAATTCTCATCCAAATTCTTGCACAGGATTGGAGGAAAATTTTTCTCCTCCAAAAGTCTACATAGAATTTGTGGACTTTGTGACATCCATCCATAAAATCCTATTTAAGAACCCCTGTTCTACACTGAACTCCCAGAAGGTAGAGAACAGTTGGGGGATTATCATCATATTCACATTTTATTCCCCCCTTCTGGCAGAGGGTCTGACAAAAAAAATTGGAAAAGTAGCAAATAGTAGTAATAAAACTGAAATTTATCATCTGGCATTGATTAAGTGCTTACTAATTGCAAAAATTTTTCTAAGCAAAGTATAGCTAATTTAATCTTTATAGCAACCTTTGAGGTAGATTTTATTATCTCCCTTTTACAGATGAGAAAGCAGGTCAGAGAAGTTGTATAACTTCTTCATAGTATGAGCTTTGAAGTGATAAAGCAAGGTTCAGACCCTGACATTCTGACACCAAAGCTGGTGCTCTTATCAACTGTGTTAGGGAAGAAGTTAATGAATGAGTTAAAATCTTTTCCAGGTGCCTTAAACCTAGCAGACCAAGGTTTAAGTTGTATCTTTCTTGAAGTTACTTCTTAAGTACTTGCCTAAACTTAGCTAGGAAATAGTAACTCAGATTTCCTATAGTTCAAATTCACAAGAAAGGGACTTGTGCCATTCTACAGCTAAGAGAAAAACAAAAAGAAAGAATGTCATGAAATCCTAGCTTTCCCTATTCTATAGATTATGAATACCAGTAAGTTTCCTATAGGTTTTCTCATTCATCCCTTGTTATGCAGAGCAAAAAGTCTGTCCTGTGATTACCAAGGCAAAAGTTCCAAACACCTAGGATAGGAAAGTCTCACCACGGAGTTATTTGTAAAGGTGGATCTCAGATCCTTCCAAATAGACTAACATTTTCCAACAGAGAGATGCACACTGTTGTTAGATTTTTGACTCCATCTTCCATCTCAATTGGTATTTTATTATGATTTGTTGCTGCCCTATTTTCCCATTTTTAGTTCTCTAACACTTTCATTTAAGTTCTCCCTAACCTATAAGCTTGATGAGCTTTCTATAAAGAAAGCAGGAATGATATTAAAAATAAGAGGATTTTCCAGGTGGTTTCTCCCAAGCTCTCGACTCTCTCGTTAGAATAAAGATTTTACAGTTACATCTGCATGGTTCTTAAAAAAAAGAAAAAGGTACATAAAGGGAAAAGATAGAAAAGAGTCCGAGATATGTCATCACTCTTCGCCCAGCATCATCCAGATGTGCAATGGCATTAGAGAATGGTACAAACACCCATGAGGAGATCAAGGATCACTGCCCTAGAGCAGAACACTCCAACTCCCTTTATAAAAGCATCAAAAGCACCTGTCCTTCCAAAGCTGATGTCCTTACAATTACCTTGTTAATTAGTTAACAAGAATTAAGGAAAGCACACAACTAATCGTTTGTCTCTAAAGAACAAACCTCTAGCTGAAATAAGACAGGAAGACAAAGCAGAAAAGTCTGTTGCATTTCATGTTGTTTTACAATTGTTCTGGGAGTTATGTTTTTATTAAATTCTCTAATTTTTTATATTTGCCAATTAGATACATGCTGTCCAGTGTTTATCTATCTGTAAGTATGAACATCTGTATAGAATTGTTAAATAAATGGGCAAGTGACTAAGATTATGACACGGGCTCTGAGTGACTTCTGCTTTCAGAATAGCATTTCACATTATTTTTGGACTAAGAAAAATTAACCATGTAAAATCAGCCCAGAATGTTTTAAAATCATCTTTCTTTTGACTGCTTGTCTTGACCCACTTGCTATGGAATAGGAAAGACAGAAAATAAAACGATGCCAAAAAAAAGCTAAATATTTAAAATTGAAAAAGTCCTCATAAATTAGAAAATTGATATTTAAATTACACCCATATTGATTAACCCAAGGTGCAGTTCAAAGGCAAATAATGTATCTGGGAGAAGTCATCCTGGTTCCTGAATTAGTGTCATTATTTTATATATGGAAAGATAATAAATCAATATCCTGAAGAAAAGAGGATAGTTTTCTATTTATTAGCTTTCCCATGGGAATGAATTGAACCATTCAAAGGAAATTTTGTGTCATGCTTATACCATTAAAAGACATGCTTACCTAATTAGACAAATCCTTCCCTAGAAGACCTATGTTACTAAGAGTGGAAACTAAATAACTAGCTCTCAGAGTAAGGCCCTCAGCAGCAAACCCACCATGTATTCATCCATCCAGAGGTGGATACCCAGATGATCTGGGCACCAGGTGCCCCTCCATGTATGTGCGATAGAGCCAGAGCAAGACAGGCGAGCCCCAGTGGGGCTGAGGTACACGTCAGGGAGATGCTTGGTAAGCAGGTCACCAGGTAAGCAAGGGAATTTCAGTAGGTGACATCTTCTACTTGGAAAATTACACAAGATACCGGCGTAGAGTATCTAGAGGCGGATAAACTGAATTGGGCAGTAAGAGAAAAGAAGTCTCAGAAATGGGATTTGAGCTGCACCTCCAGGGTAAGGAGCCAGCTATGCAAAGATCTGGAGGAAGAACACTCCAGGCAGAAGGCAGAGCAGGTACCCAGACAATGAGGTGGGAGTGGGCAGCAGGTTAGAGGAAAATCGGAGGGACCCAACGAGTAAGCAAAGGTGAGAAGTGATGTCAGAAAGGGAGGCAAGAAACGAAAGCAAATCTCTCCAGCCTGACATAGATTTTATTGATCGGCGGCTCTGAGAGAGACGACACTTGGATGTGTGGAGTCTGCCATCAGGCTCCCTGTCTCTCTCTGGGGCTCTTTAGGTTGAATTGGGCCCACCCCATACACAAACAGCCTGACAATAAGCCCTGCCCCAATGTCTCTCATACTTGCCAAGACAATGATGCTACTCACTTTTTCTACACGCTCCTCCTCTAATTTGTCCAGCTGGCTCCCTAGGCTCTGGGTCCACCACCCTGTAATTCACCCCCAGACTCTGTGGCATATCTAGCTTCAACCAACAGTGCTTTCTCAGGCACTATTTTGTCCTGGGTCTTTGATTCCAAACACCATCTGCTGGAAAAAAACACCTCTGCCATTAGCCTGGGCCAGAAGGAACCAGGATAGCCAACCCTGTCACTCAGCTCTCTGCCAAGGGAAGGTAACTGGACAGAAGGAAGACACTCCCACTCCCCCCCCCACAAACACTGTAGCCTGGTGATTGCTGGATGGATGAAGGAGCTGTGGGGAGGAGGAATGACCCCCATGGAATAGAATCCAAAGCCACACGGGAGCCCAGAGAGGACAACAAATGCTAGTAGAGGCAAAGACCACGGCTAGGCCTGGTATCATCACCCTGTTCCTCTCCCCATCTGGCAGAGGATGGCACCTTCACTGAGTGTATGAAGTCTTGTATTTTCTCTGGTAAGGCTGCTGTGGGAAGCTGTCTCCACCATTAGACTATAACTCGCAGGAACTATGCCGTACTCATCTTTGTGTCTTAAGTGGGTGGCACATAGTAGTCACTCAAGTAATATTTATTAAGTAATTAGAGATATGCAATGATTTATGCTCAACGATGTTCATCACAACATTGTAATGGATAAATCAGAAATTGCCTAAACGTTAAACATCCAAAGATAAGGTCAATTTTGGTACAACCATAATACAGAGTATTATACAATTAAAATTATGTTTGAGAAAAACATGGATTACATAGAAAATGATTCATAATAGACATCTAAATTTAAAAGAGGATATAAAATTTACATACTAAGATAAAATTATACAGGTGTGTGTGTGCGTGTGCGTGTGTGGGTGTGAGAGTAAGTGTCATATCTTCCATTTCCCCTCCAGATTTACTTATAGGGTGATGATATAGCCTGGTTTGCCTGGGATAGTCCCAGTTTATGCTTATTGTCTTGGCATTATGAGTAATTCACTCCTTCTCACTCTCAGAAGTGTCCTTATTCTCTCAGCAGATTTTAAAGTCATCCTTTAGCTCTGCATCCATCCGGGACACAGAGTTGTATGGATGGTGATAGCCTGGTCTCTTGCCCTCTGGCTTCTAGCTGGGTTGGTCCAGGAGGAGCACTAGCAGGCGATTGAGACGGGGGGGAGACTGGGGAGGTGCAAGAGTTTATTCCCCCCGCTTCTTCCCTGCAAAGCCATTCTGGGCCTGTTGGATCTCTCCGCCAAAAGGCCGGGCAGCCATCTTCACGCAGTTTCTCCATCTCCAGGTCCCAGGAACCTCTCTCTCTCATTACCCTCTTAGGCATCTAGATACTAACAGGCTTCCTGCTGTTTGCACTGTCTCTTCTAGTTTCCCTATAACCAACCCACATCCTTATAAATAGTCTCTTTATGAAACTCTCCTCAAATTGTCCCAATGTGAGTGTCCCATCTGTACCTGGTTGGTTGATAGAGACAGCAGCCAAGAGATGCACAAACACAGAGAGAAAGAGAGAAGAGGTCACTAAAATATTCCCAGTGGTTATTTCTATTGGGCAAAAATATAGGTGGTATTTGTAAGAAGGACTTCGTGTTTTTGTTTTGAATGTTTTCTCATTTTTCTCCACTTAGCATGTATTTAGTATCTAGAGAAATGGCACAAAATAAGGTGCAAATTAGTTGAACTAATAAATTACTGAAATACGCTTTTTCCTACCTCTAGAATCAGAGTTCATATTCCAATTTGATTCGTATTCAAATGAAAATGGGCTGCTTATGAGCATACGTTTAGCTTAAAGAGTATTGCTATTGGGCCGGCCCCGTGGCTTAGCGGTTAAGTGCGCGCGCTCCGTTACTGGCGGCCTGGGTTCGGATTCTGGGCGTGCACCGATGCACCGCTTCTCTGGCCATGCTGAGGCGGCGTCCCACATACAGCAACTAGAAGGATGTGCAACTATGACATACAACTATCTACTGGGGCTTTGGGGAAAAAGAAAAAAAAGGAGGAGGATTGGCAATAGATGTTAGCTCAGGGCTGGTCTTCCTCAGCAAAAAGAGGAGGATGGCATGGATGTTAGCTCAGGGCTGATTTTCATCACCAAAAAAAAAAAAGAGTATTGTTATTATGCTTGCCACTTATTGAACCATCACTATGACATTCTTTCTATGTACATTATTTTATTTAATCCTTACAATAACTAAAAGGTAGATGTTGTTAATCCCATGTTATGGAAAAGAAAATGAAAGCGCAGAGAAATTATGCCACTTGTCTAAGGCCATGTAGGTAAGAAGAGGCAAAGCCAAAATTTAAACCCACACTCTCAGCCATCACACTGCACTTCCTCCCATAAATAATATAGACATGAACATAGACAAGTTAATTAAAGCATGGCATAAAATGCCTTTGAGAACATACTGCTCTTTTGTTCTAAGAAAAAAAATTAATTGGCCTTTTGATTATACAAATATAAGATAAGAAAATATTCTATTCTCCTTGTCTTTAGAGATGGGCCCTGGATAGGAGAGCTATGCTCAAGGGTATACCTATTAACAGTGACCTCAGAGTTTAGAGACATGGTGATAGCCAAGATTAAGGAGAAAGCCTACCATCAGGCTACCCCTGGGAGAGAACCCAGGCATCTGAATTCCTAGAGTCCTATCTACTAGGTAATATGTTCATGGTTTCTGCGTTGTAATACACATTTGTTATTCGCAGTCTTCAGTTTATCTAGTTAACTAGCATAGTTTGTTCTCATCTAGCCTGAGGTGAGTTAACTGTAATCTGTTTCCTCACTTAGAATAATTGGCTTAAAAGGACCAAGAGAAGGCCAGCAGGGGTGTGGAGCAATGGTCCAGAGTAAGACCACTGGCTGAGGGCGGGTGACCTCCAGAACCAATCTTTGGAGCATGTACACGTTCCCTGGGGATTCCCAAAGATACATGGGGTGACAACACTGATGTAAGACTGGATTTCCTGTAGTCAAGCAAGATGGCAGCTCTTGCCACATAAATTTGGGTATGAAAAAGGAAATGTGACGTTAGTTTGTGATCAGTTTTATGAGTATATGAATACAAGATATATATTTTTAATCTGCGCCAACCTCCTAAATCAAAAATTATGTGTCAATTTAGATTCTTTGATAATTGAGGATGGTAATGAGGCTGGACCTTTATTCAAATACTTATTGGCAGTATATATTCACCTCAGTGTCTTCTGCTACTTTTATGGCTTTAGGTTTTAAATTTGAATGTTAACATATCTGAAATTTATTTCCAAATTTTACCCACTCATCTAAATTCCATTTATTGAATCTATCTTTTCCCAAATGAATTGAGGTATCCCCTTTGTAGAACTTGAATGTATTGTACAAATGTGTGTCTGTTTCTCTCCCAGCTTTCCTCAAATTTGTAAGAAGATTTATCTTGCAAGATGCATTTTAAAAAGAACTGTGAAGTCAGATAAGCCTGAGAACTATTGTGTATAATAACTTAGAAGTTCACAATGTATATCAGTAAATTAAACATCCTGAGCTGTCCTAACAACTTTACACAACCTATAGTCCTAGTGTTCCTCGATACGTACCTATAGACACTGCTCTAGTCTGTTCTGTTGGTTTGCCTCACTGTTGCAATACCAGTAAGAAAAAAAATATGCGGAATTATCATTGCTTTGTAGTAAATGCTACTATCTTTTAGGGAGAGTATTCCTGTTCCTTCTTATTTTCAAAATTGCTTTGGTAATTTTGAGCATGTTTTCGCTTACCAAAAAATTTAGAATAATTGTGTTACATTCTAAAATCTCCCCCATTAGTATCCTCATTATGTTCATATGACTTTATGATTAATTTGGGGTAAAATTCACATATTTAAAATAGTAAACCCTCTAATTCAGAAACTTTGTATTTCACTCAATTTATTCAACTCTGTTTTTACCATGCATAGTAAGAAATTTCAATTTTCCTCAATAAGTTCTACACATTTTTGTTATCTTAATACTAAATATTTTACATTTTAATTATTGTTATGAATGGAATTGTTTCCCATTATTTTTAGGTGATTATTGCTAACATACAGTAAATTCAATATTTTTATAACTACTTCATAACCTGGCACATTATTGAACATCCATATTATTTCTAATAGTTCTTAAAGTTGATTCCCTTAGCTTTAACAAAAGGAAAATAATAAAGATATTTATCAGCTAATTTCCAGTATCCATGTCCATTACATATTTTTTTCTTGTCTTATTATATTGGATAGAATTTCCTGAGCAAACTTGAACAGTAATGTTGATAGTCAACATATTGCCTTATTCTTAATTTATAGCAAGTGAATTTAGTGATAATCTATAAGCAGGGAACAAGAGGATACGATAATGATGCAGAGCTAATCTGCCAGAGAGTATGGTCCGTTTCCTTAGACTGCATGCTAATTGAGTTTGCTTTACAAAGCAGCAACATTACCACTGTCGGGCAAGAAAGAACTCAACATGAGATAAATAGAAAGAACCTGAAGAGATCAAATTTTCTGATTCCTCCAGCTGCTCCCAGATATCCTCCATTTCAATTGCAAGATCCTGCATATTCAAATCTGGGCATTAAACATAAACAAAATCACTATGGTTTTTCAAATCTTACAAATAGTGCTGTAATATCTAAAAGTGCATGTACTTCTTTTCATGTGTGTCATGTATGTGTGAGGGTATGTTGGTAGGATACTAACTTGCCACTGTCGTAATTCAAGTCTTTATTTTTCCTTAACTAAGGTCAACACAGAAGATCCTTTGCATATCTTATCCTCAAAATCCTTGTTAAATTTGGCCTCCACACAAATGTCAGTGTTTTATGTTAAATACAAATCTGACTGATCAGATTGCCTGAGGAAACCATTAAATACTCATCTGTCTATGGAGTTAACTTAAGCTCCTTGACTTGGCTTATAGAGCTCTACATGATCTGATCCCACGTCTTGCTTTTGCTCTCAGTGTCATGCTCTGCCTCCCACCTATACGTGTAGTTCCCTGCACACATCCCACTGTTGCACACACCAGCCTCTGCTCAAGCCTCTGCTGTGCCGGGAATGCCTTCCACATCTTTGCCTACTTCTCCTATGAGACTCAGCAGAGGTGGTACCTGCTTTATGAAGCCTCTCTCACCCGTTAGTCTCCTGCCTTGGTCAAGTCAGATTAACTTTATCTGTGGTCCAGTAAGACTAGTGCCTATTTCTATCACTGCATTTAGATTGTTTTTATAAATAGGTGCTATTACGTCTGTCAATTTGAGGTCAGTGACTGTCTTATTTTGTATTTGTATTCTCTGTTTCTAGCACAGTGCTTGGTGTATAGGAAGAACTCAATGCACTTCTTTTAAACTAAAAAAAGAAACAGAAACGAAAGTGTCTTACTAATAAATTATCTAGACTTATCATCTCTTTTTAGGAGTTCTCTTGCTATTTATGCACCAGGAGTCACATCTGAAGTTTTAAGATTTTATTTTTTTACAACATATGTTCCTGAAGTTTTTTTCTCTAAATAAGGTCTTAAAATGTTTCCTTGTTGATTAAATTCTTTGGGGAAATATTACATTTGCTCTAAGTCGCAATCGAATTGCTTTACATAAAACAGAAAATTTTTTAAAGCGCTTACTTAAATAAAAAGGAATCTTTTGAATTCAATATTCATAATATTTCATCTTAGATAGTGATACTTAATCACTCAATTTACTGCAACCATGTTAATATAGAAAGAGTTACATCTAATTTGGGCACTAACATTCAATGGATTCTAGGAAAATAGGAGTCTATAAACTTAAAATTTATAAGGTATTTATTATGCATCGTGTTTAGTGCCTTACATAACAAACTTAATCCTCAGAAAACCTCTATTCGTTGAGGGCCATTATTCTAATTTTACAAAGGAGGAAATTGAGTCTCAAAGAGGTTAAATAACTCTCTTAATGTGTATTATTCCGCTTCTTTTCAGGAGTTAGATTTGCCAAAATAAATGAGCTTGTCCATAAACATCTTCTACTTCCTCATTCTTACCTCTGAAGCCATACATCCTGCACTCTAAGTACTTACTTCCCTCTTTTTCTTTCCATTAGGACCCTTGTTATAGAGATGAAAAGGGCTAGTTTATGCAAGCAGCTACCAAGAAATCAGAAAGGAAATAGCGTTCTCCTGACTCCTTTAGCGGCAGTCACTGAAACAATCAGTCTCAGATAATGCACTCCTTGATCCTTCCTTCAATACATGAAAGGTCTTTCTTTACTGGAAATATTCCATCTGCCCTATACAAAGCTCCAATATCGGCAAGCTTCATCCACCTGAAACATAGTGAAGAAACAGAAAGCAACCAAAAGTGCTCCGAATCTCTTTAGGGACTTGTCAAACAGAAGGCACGTCGGAGTTCATTCACTTTGCTGATCTGGAAACCTCCCTCCCTCCCTCAGAGCACAGTTAGTCCTAGGTAGCATTTGCTTTTAGCAAATAACCTTATACTGTTTCAAAGTCCACTACAAATAAATAGCAGAAAATCACCACAGAGAAAAGCAGAAAGTCCTCTCAGATATACTGATAATCACAAGAAATGGCAGTGGAGAGAAAGGGAAGATGCCAGAAAACTGCAGAAGCATGTAAAATGTTAATATCTATCAGTGTAATATTTAATGAGTTTGTTTAGGATCACCACACTAGATAGTCTTTCAACTTGAAATGCTCAAATAAGGATGCTGTAAGAATAAGA
Source organism: Diceros bicornis minor (assembly GCF_020826845.1). NCBI lineage: Eukaryota > Metazoa > Chordata > Mammalia > Perissodactyla > Rhinocerotidae > Diceros > Diceros bicornis. The sequence continues at coordinate 17,530,115 of NC_080772.1, read as the reverse complement.
ACTTCTGACCAATGCTTACTGCTTGAGCTCAGGATTCTTCACACTGGTCATTCACTGGTAATGACATGTTAAAATTACAGTGAAGCTGTTTAAGACCAAGTATAAAGCAGATCTTGAACAGTCCTGCAGTACTACAGGCAAGGAGCTACAGCAGATGACAAATACGTTTTAATTAAATAGGGAAGCAAATGGTCTCAAACTGAAGCTTGCAGTGAACCAAGCCATAGACATTAACTTCACAGGCAAGGTCTTCTCGAACATGGTTTACTTTTCTCCTTCCTCAAGTTTGCTGAAGGCCAAATAGCTTCCCTCATCTGTTACTGTATGCATTAAGTGTATTGTGTTGTTTTAAAATAGCTGTTTGATAGGGTGTGTACACGTGTATTTAAGTGTGTGTGTGGTGAACTAATTTTTTTGTGGCAAGGAACTACTATTGCTGATGAATTGATTTCATTTAACCAAATTAACTCTGTTAGTTACATGAAAGATTAGGCACTATTATCTTCTATTGGTATGCAGAGAGTTACACAGAAGCACAGAACATACATTGAGGGCCAATTACACATGAAGAACTACCGATAATTATGAGAGCTGGTTAATATTTCTGAATTATTAAGTCTGACAGCATAATCCTGCTTTCTGTGTTGTTTAGTCTATTGATACCAGATGCTTAATGCATAGTAAAATGTGACAATGCAGCAGAAGTTAATGCTATTCTGCAAAATAAAGAAAATTACTGTGTGGAATATGAAATACAGCAGGCAGAAGCCGAAAGTTAGAATTGGTTTTAAACAAAAGGGTGGCGATAAGTCTGAAACCATATTAAACTTCAAATATTGTTTTTCTTATTTCTTTTAGCAGTGGAGTTTAGAGGGCTGCAGTTGTCGTTCACCATGACAGCTGGTTAGAGATTGCCCCTTCGATGATAACTGTTACTGTTTCACAAAGGCCACTAATACAGTGACATAATAATACGCCTTCCTGGGGCCAGTCCAGTGGTGTAGTGGTTGAGTGCACGTGCTCCACTTCGGCAGCCCAGGGGTCGTAGGTTTGGATCCCGGGCGGGGACTTAGGCACCACTCATCAAGCCATGCTGTGGCAGTGTTCCATACACAAAACAGAGGAAGATAGGTACAGATGTTAGCTCAGGGCTAATCTTCCTCACAAATAATAATAAATAATAATAATAATAATAATAATAATACGCCTTCCTTCAAGTGCTGAAACTGCTGTGTATCCCTCCTGACAATTCATGTCCCCATGTCAATGGAACTTTCCCACCTGCGAGGACATTATTTTGGGGTCATGGTTCATTTTCCATCAAGCTGATGCTCAACACTGGTTCAGTGAGGGTGATGATAAGCTTTTTCTCTTAAGTACTCAAAACCAGTTTCTACAAAGCAGCATCAGAGATAACTATGCACCTGACTAAATGTTTCGTTTGGTTTTTCTTTTTTTTTTTTTTTTTTTTTTTTTTGTGAGGAGATCAGCCCTGAGCTAACAACCGCCAATCCTCCTCTTTTTTTTGCTGAGGAAGACAGCCCTGGGCTAACATCGGTGCCCATGGTGCCATATGGGACGCCGCCACAGCATGGCTTACCAAGCAGTGCGTCGGTGCGCGCCCGGGATCCGAACCAGCGAACCCCGGGCCGCCGCAGCGGAGCGCGCGCACTTAACCGCTTGCGCCACCGGGCCGGCCCCTCGTTTGGTTTTTATTTTTTAAAAATTCTAGTTATAAAATTCACTAAGTGACACAAGGGAGAAAAATTCACAAGAGCCAATTATGCCTGATATACTATATATGATTCAAAGAGCGGGTTAATATTCCTGAATTATTAACTCTGACAGTACAATCATGTTTTTTTCTTGTTTCTTCTGTTGATACCAGATGTTTAACGCTTAGTAAAATGTGACTAACATTATCTGCTGTATTTGTGGCTAGAAAACACAAAAAGTACATGGCATCATTGTGAATAAAAAGACTGACATAACATATAAGACAAAACAGAGATCTTCTTCAGGATTTTCACTCTCATTTAAAGTAGGCAAATCCTCTACAGAAAGTATGGGTAAGAGGAATTTTCTGTGACCAATGGAATTGCATTTCACCTCTTGGATAATGAAATGTGCCACTTTTGTTAATTGGTATTATTAGTCACAGAGGTGATGGGATATGATGCATCAGAGTTTGCCCACATAAACTGAAATTTCAGTTGCTATCAACCCTGATCAGTGAAATTTCTTAATGATAATAGCTAAGTAATGACATAAAATATGCTAAGTGTACTACGTGTGCTAACTTAATCTTCATAATACCCTTGTGAGGTGGGAACTATCATTATCCTCGCTTTATAGATAAAGAATAGACATAAATAGGTTAAGCAAGTTGTCCAAGACCATACAGATATTAAGTGGCAGAACTGAGATTTGAACCCAGGGGATCTGGTTTCTGAGGCCACACTCTTAAAAAACACATTAACACCATACCGCCAGTCTGCCCCCAACACCCTCATTCTCCCCTTTCCCTTACCTTCCGCTTAACTGTTGTTAGGGATGTGAAGTCATGGCTCTAGCTGGTGGGGAGAGGTAGAAAGCTTCTATCTTCTTGTTAATAGAATATGGAGATAAAAAAGATGCAACCATTATCACAGGCATACATTTTTGTATGCTCTAATTCTTTAACAATGGTTTATACCTCATGGCATAAATGAGCTCTTTCAGGTAAAACAGGATCTCTTATTTACCAGACCACTCAATTCTACTGTCATTCAATAGCTAGAAGCTTACTCAGTGATCAGATTTCAATTTTAAAAGAACCTAAGCAATCATGGAATCAGAAAATGCTGAGACCAGAGACGTCTGTAACTGGTGCCAGGCCATAGTAGATATTCCTGCATAAGTGGCAACACTGGTTATATCAGCATTTGTTTACCTTGAAATAAGAAAAACATAAAACTCCAAAGAATTCTAGGTGGCTTATATACAAGACAGTCAAATTCCATGTTTTTTATCATTTAATATTCTATTTTCAAATTCTGAAAGATATTTTTAGACAGAAAAATAAGATTTTATCTTAGCAAAATATTCTAAAGAAAATAATTGCTTGGTAATTATAAAGGGATAATATATATATCAATTCTTGTTCAAATTTCTTTTTATGTAGTTTATAGTATTACAATGACTGTCATCAGAATTTCTTTTAGGAATAGGAATGTCTTTCCAAATAGACATTCTTTGAGGGGAGGGGAGTGTTGAATTACTAAAAAGAAGGAAGAGAGAATGTATATTGAAGGACAATTAGCAGTTCCTCTCAAAATGACGCTACTTACTCTCTCCCTTTGTTGTCAAAACGGTCCGCAAAGTTTAATAAAACTCAAGAATACTGCACGCAAGGGATTGTTTAGTGATGTGAGCACCAAAGAAGAACTGGATTTTAGGCCAGAATCCACATGATTCAGGCAGAGGTAACAAGAGCCAACAAGCTGAAGCAGCTCCGAGAATGAATGCATCTGAGAATTTGAAGAAATCTTGAAGGTGGCTTTGGATTCCTGCAGGCCAGAGAATTGAGATGTTGGAGGCAATTTCCACTGGACCGTAAGTGGTAGATGGAATCTGGGTCCCCTCAGTAACATTTAGAAGACACTGCAGTTTGCATAGACAGAAGTTTTTTAGATTTGGAAGTTTTAGGGAACACAGAGAGAAAGAGCAAGAAGGGTAAACTAATTATTAAAGGTCAATGAGAAAAAGGCAAAGAAGAAAAGACTCAAGATTTTTGAGAATTGCTTCTCCATGAGAACCATTTTATTTCCAATATGTCTAATCACATCGTACACTGGGAAGCACCATTGAATTTGGGGGAGTGGTATTTTGGAATTCAATAGAGCAGTGGTTCTTAATCCTAGATAAACATTGCATTCACCTATGGAGCTTTTTAAAAAATATTAAGGCCTGGGCCCATCCGAAACCAATTGAATCAGAATTTTCAGGACTAGGGCCTGGCATTAGTATTCTTTGTGCTGCATTCCAAGCATTGGGTGACTCTATTGTCTGTCTAGTCAGTATTGAGAGCAGCAAAGTGAGGGAATGCTCTATCAGTACCACAAGTTTCCGGGGAGAGTATTAATTAGGCTTTCTCCTGATGATACTCTTGCAGTTTGAGCTGTAACTATTCCTTATCGATTACGTACAATTGTAATAGAGAGAACTAAAAACTTACCCAGATTGAGAAACTAATTTAAGAAGTTCAAACACACTTTAGTTTGCTGAAATGTTGCTTACAGCAATTTGAATATTATTTTAATCATCTGTGTCATATAAAGAAGGAAGGTGCATTGTATAACAAGTTTATACATTTGATTCTCTGATAAATTAAGACTTTTCCTGATAATGCAAATATTATCTTGTAAATTTGAATGCTTGAATCTCTGGTAAAATTAAAGAAGGGTATAATTGAAAATTTGTACAAATGCAAAACACAGTTTGAAAGTAGATATCTTCTATAAGATAATAGCACAAGTAGAATTTGCAACAAGAAAATAATGTTTTCTTTAGTTAAAAAATTAAATTATAATTTATCTACTTTTTATAAGCTATATTATCTAGTGCATTATCATACTAGTTGACAATTTTGGATAAGGTAAAATATTCAGATGTTTAATCTGTTCTTTCTTCTGAGGATCTTCAAGCATGTTTATGCATGTTCAAGCATGACTTCTGGCTATATTATTTTGAAGTCTAAAGTTGGATAGGGTGAGGTATATTCAGTATACTGGAAGTGAATATAAGGTACTCCCAATACATGCAGATAAAATTGTTCTCAAACAAGATAAACTAATAAAAGTTCATCATTTAGAAAAATATCCTGCAAATCAAAGTCCCGAGAAACTCTTAACTTTATCTTAAAAAATATGTCCAGAATTGGACTACTTCTCAGGTCAACCTGCCACGCAACCCACCTGAGAGTCCTTGTACATTCTTACCAAGCATGCCAAGAATGCAGGGCCCTGACCACTCCTCACTCAAGACGCTTAAGATTGTATTTGCAGTGAGCAACCTGAAGGGCTGGAGAAATATCACCCTCCAGGACACAGAGCAGGTTTGCTTACTGCCTACTACTATAAAAGAAAGAAATTTCCTAAGCTCAGTGTTCCTCAGCTGCAGCACATGCCCACCAATTATATAGCATTCATCTGGGCCCATCCACATTGCTTCCAAGGGACTTGGCAGGACAAGGGGAACCAACATAAACTTGAAGCTCATGCTGCTTGTTATGCCATGAGTAATAAAGTCCTTTGTCTCTGACCCAAGAGTCTCATGTCTTCCGCCAGACTCTATGAAATAGTTACAGTTTAATATATTACCTTAGAAGTAGAGTAAAATCAAATCCCAGACCCCTGACACTCATCAAATACCACCCTAAACCAAGACACCATCATCTCTTACCTAGATGATTGCAATAGTTTCCTCATTGGTCTCCCTGCCTGCGGCCCTTTGTTGTCTGTTCTCATCACAATACTCGCAATGATTCTGTTAAACTTAAGTCTGATTATGTTAGTCCTTTGTGTAAAACTCTTTAGTGGATTCTTATCTTACTCAGAATGAAAGTCAAAGTCTTTACTATGAGCCAAAGGCCCAACATTATTCCTCTTGACTTCATCTCTTATTACTTTCACCCTTGTTCTATCTGAACTGTCCTCTTCTCCACCAGGCACACTCCACTGTCCCTCAGCTGTTCCCTAGGTTAGTTCCTTCACTTCCTGCAGGTATTTGCTCACTTTCTCAGGAAAGCCTTCCCTGCTCATCCTATATAAAATTCCCACAATTCTACTCATCTCTCAACATTTCATGTTCTCCTTCCTTGTTTTATTTTTTATTTCTTAGCCCTTATAACTTATTTATTTTGTTTATTGTCTGTCTCCCTCACTAAGATAAGATATAAGATCTGTGAATGAAGGGAATTTTTAACTTCTGTATCTCCAGCATCTAGAACAGTACCTGATACATAGCAGCAATACATATATGTTGTATGAATGAATGAAGAGGGCTTGTGAAAGTAATTAATGAATACCTAAATAGAAAAGAATAAAAAGCTTATTCAATATCCTAACCTAGTTGAAGCAAAAAATGAATGGAAGGATGGTAATTTATTGTTTCTAGGATCTATTGCTGCATAACAGACCATGCCAAAACTTAGTGGCTTAAAACAATTATTATTTCTCACAGTTCTATGAATTGACTCTACTCAGCTGGACAGCTCTTGATTGGGGTCTCTCATGCGCTTGTGGTCAAGTGGAACATGGGCTACAGTTATCTAAGATGGGCTGGACATTCAAGGTGGCTGACTCACAGGACTGGCAGTTGATGCTGGCTTTTGGCTGGGAGATCAGCTGAGACTGCAACTAGAGTGCTTATCCATGGTAGCTGGGGTCTGAGAGGAGCATCCTAAAAGCCAGTGTTCCAAAAGTCAGGAGGGGGGCCGGCCCTGTGGCTTAGCGGTTAAGTGCACGTGTTCCGCTGCTGGCGGCCCGGGTTCAGATCCCGGGCGCGCACTGACGCACGGCTTCTGCGGCCATGCTGAGGCTGCGTCCCACATACAGCAACTAGAAGGATGTGCAGCTATGACATACAGCTATCTCCTGGGGCTTTTGGGGGGGGGAAATAAATAAATAAATAAAATTACAAAAGTCAGGAGGAAGAAACTGCCAGGCCTGTGAAGGGCTACATCCAGAACTAGCTCAACATCACTTCTGCTATATTCCGTTGACTGCAGTAGTCACAGGGCTCATCCAGACTGAAGGAGATAGAGACTCAGACTCTACCTCTTAATGGCAAACTGGCAAGAATAGCATGTGAGATGGAGAGATTGCTGCAGCTATCTTTGAAAAATGTAGTCTGCCACAATGATCTTCAAAGAAGAGTGAAGTATGACATTGGGGAGCACAAATTTAGCAATCTTCACATAGCCTGAGTAAGGGAAAAAGACTCTGATTTTAGCAGGAAAGAGTGTTCCATTAACTAGAAAGTTAGACTTTGTTACAGGAAAAGTTTGTGAGGTTTTTTTTTCCTGGTCTAAGCGATATCCCTCCTCAAAACTATCCATTTTCCTAGTGGCTTTTCTTGTCCTCTCACGAAATCACACTTTGATTCACTATTGATAACCTCAATAGAGAGTTAAAGTATTCCTGCTTGAGAAGGAAAATTAACATATTGGCATTTTGATTCACATATCCATCTCTTGTCACTTTATTCAGTGTGAATCTACTCTAGACAATCTGATCTATTCTGATCTGAATTTCAAAATCAAATTTCTCCACTTATAAAATGAGAACCCAGTGACCCCACTAAAGAACTACCACTTTGTGAGGTGCCATATCAGCAGCCAACTTGATCTTCTATGTCATATTTATCTTACTCCAACCTAAGATTCTAGGAGTTTCAACATGTAAGTATCATTTTTCTTACAAAGTAGAGGACAATTCTATGGAAAACTGTCTATTTAGACTATAAAAAACTCTTACTGCCCTAAGCCATCTATTCATCATAGGATGTAGTCACAGTCTGCTTATATTCCACAAATCTGGTAATAGGATTTGATTTATTTAAAATTTACGTTTATTGAGTTCTTACTATGTGTAAGGCATTGTATTAAATGCTTCATATGCATTATCTGACAAGTGCATGTGTTCTATTATTCTCAATTTTTTATAGATAAAAACCAAAGCTATAGAAAAGCTAAAGAACTTGTTAAAAGCCACTTGGCTAGTGGTAGATGCTAAATGGCCCTATTTATTTAATTATTTTTCCACAGACTACCTCACTTTATATTTTTTCTTATTGGCAAACCCAATGTGCAATGCTCAAGAAAATAAGAATTGATCACAAAACTATTTCACATCTATAATGCCAGTGTCAGCATTTAGTGTGATTTTATTTTACATACATATTAAAAGTAAATATATAATTTGTATATATAAATATATATTATAACATATATAGAGTATATAATTATTTATAAAATACCTATAATTATAGTATATTTAAAAAACTTAAAAATAGTCCCTAAAAACCCCAAATTAAAGTTAGCTAACTAGAAATTCAGCTTTATTTGTTGATGTTGTTTATAAAAAAGATTGAAAGAAAAAAATTCTGCTATTCTTTCATCAGAAGTAACCTATGCTTTTGGGAAGATTAGCCTGCCTAATCTATTTGATTTATATTCTACTAATTTAGGGATAAAAAGCAGTTGTTTCATAGCAGTTAATTGAGCAAAGATTTGCTTCAACTACGTACTTATTAGTAGTAAAAATATAAAAGCTGTTGGAATTAATGTTATCAGTGTTCTTATAAGTCTTGACTTCCATATGTTTGGATGGGATGGGATCTGAGAAGCAAATCTGTTTGATATTTGGAAGCTCCTAGAATTCTTCCCCCGGCCAAAATGCTCTGATATTAGGTTGGTGAAGGTAGCGGGTTTCCCTTGACACAATGTACCCAACCATTAAAGATTTATTATTCATAATGCTATTTGGGGTATGTCCTTCTTCAAAAAAATGAAAGTTTTAGTAAGTTACTGCAGGTCATTAAACTTTTAACTTTCATTAAACATTTTTAACCATTTAACTTTCATTAAAACTAAGTGGAAAAGCACAAGGAATCCTAGTGATCGGCTGAAGATCTACACAGTTATCCCCCGTGCCAATTCCTTGTTAGGTATCTCACTTAAACCTATAGGAACACTCTAGTAGCCCATTCTACCTCTCAACTTTGAATGAGACCCATTATTTCTGATGCATTTCCATTGATATAACTACTTCAAATAGCACTGTTTTAGTAGGATTTCTGCCTCCACATAGCTGAGATTAAAAATGAATGCCACCACACATTTATTAGCTGCAACTCAGTTTTCAATGAGGCCTCAGAATGTTGTTACATTTCTCTTTGCTTGTTTTGCTATGTGGCATCACTTCTCTTATGAGCTCAGTAAACTGGCCGTTTTTCTTTCTTCTTCTCTATTTTCTTTCATTGATTTCCATTAATCTATCAAAATCTAATACATCCTTCATGCCTTGAGGCATGTGACATGTATAAATATGCATTGTCATTTACCACCTTCCCCCTTTCCATTGCCTCAAAGTAAGCACTGTTTACAAATCTGACCACTTTTCAGTTATTAGGTGAAAAAATTACTTGATGATACTCAGAACACAAATATAAAAATAAGAATCCACAGAGAGATCTCATATGTATTCCATTTTATCCAGAAACGTACAAAGTGTGTTTAAACAAGTGATTCTACAAGCATTTCAAATATACAGTACACAAAGGCATGTAAACACACCACATTTGGTCAAGACTATATAGAATGATTGTGACTCAAAAATCACATTGGAAAGGTTTTAAATCTCTTTGCTCAGAAAAGTCTTCCTCCACTGATCAGCCAGTGCTTTGTGGAAATCTGGGAAACGCCAAGGAAGAGAGAATGAAAATCAACAGGCGTTCTTGCGCAATCACGTAAGTCCCTTTGCATCATCATCAACAACATGATACAAACAGTCTTTACATCTTCCTCTCATTGACCTTACTTGGCAGGGATCTACAGTCCAACTGATGAGGATCAGTCAGCCGAAAAATATGCTTATTTTATTCCGCAGTGACCACCACTGGAAGACTTGCATGAAGATAACTTTCATCATTTTCGTGATTGCTAGTCACGCCCTGGAAGACTGAAGGAATGACTGTTTCCGGAATTCATAAGAGATGTGCTACGTGATGCTTATTTAAATTCAGGTAACTTTGTTCATCTTACAGAGAATTTACTGTGGCTATTTCACTTTGTATTTTAGGTTTTGGGCCAACCTTCTCCCCAGTCACACTGACCATGCTCTTTCCTTCTTAACTTCTTACCATGCTTAACTTATAAATTTACTTTTCCTTAAATAGCAAGAGAGGGCACCAAAGTTATACTAGTAATTGTTCTTAGTAAATATTCTTGCCTTATGATCTTTCATATACATATCAGCAAAATTTTGGGCAGAGCAGGAGGATTTTGGTTGCTTTTGTGGAAGACACAGAGGAACATGACCCAGATTCCCCTTCAAGGGGGATCTGCTGCCCAGCTGCGGGAAGTATGGTCAGCAACACCTTCCAGGTCTCAGCTCCTTCAGGGTCTGCCTCAGCTGCAGAGAGGTCCTCACCCAAGAGCACCCCCTTCCCAAACTGTCCAGACTCAGTGACCATGTGAGGTTGGTATATAAAGGCCTGGACAATTTGACCCAACAAAGGAAACTCTGACGGTTGATCTGTGATCCAGAGTTTCCAACAGGTTGACCAAGATTTTGTCAGTCTTATATCGCAGTTGGACTTCTTCTGCCCAAATCTGCTCGTTTCCTTTATGGGTGTTGATCCCTAAAAAACACCTTGCACCCCAAACTATATTTCAGCATTTGCTTGTAGAGAGCCCAACCTGTGACAATTATTTTAGCTGCTTCTGTCTTCATGTAACAGACACTGAAGGGACTTTTCCTGTGCCCTGAAATTGAAGATTGGGAGCAAAAGCTGAGGACTAAGATGCCAACAATCCAGTATCAAAGAATTGGGGGACCAAGCTCCTATCTTTCCAGTCTTGTTTAGAGTGACCAAACTGGCCTTGTTACATCTAGTTGTCAACCCAGGACCCTCTCTACACTAAGCCCTGTAAAATAATGGCCAGCAGGACAGGGGGAAGCATCTGGCAGGACTACTGCTTCATTAGCATCCCCTCTATTGTGAGAGAGAGGAGTATGCCCCCTACTCTAAACAGGGCACCAAGAAAATCAATCATGGAGATTTGGGATACTGGCAAAGGAAAGACTCACATCTCATTGCCCAACTGATTTGCCATTGTGCTTCTTTAATAGGGCAGGGCCACAGGAAGAGAGAGAACTGGAAAGGGGGCAAAATGAAACAGGTTGCACTAACATGACTTGGTATGGCAAGGGTGTATGAGTTTCTTGTTAGTCAAATGGACACAGCTCAGGTGTCCTGCTTGGGCTATCTTCTGAGTCCCATGTCCCATCTAAGAGGGCCAGTCACCTGGAGAAAGACCTACAGGAGCAAAATCTGTGCGGCAGACCACCAGGGAACGGGGCTGAGAGGGCAGAGTTTCTCCCAGAATATATCTTCTGCCCCAGGAGCAAGGCAGCAGGGAAACTTTGTCCAGCCCCCCAGAGGGACGCACACAAGAGCCCCACAGGAGGATCAGCATTTACACATGTTCCACACAGATGGTTCTGGTGGCCCCTCTGTGCTTCCCTGATTGAACGTAAGAAGGCGATACCAGAGTTGCATGATACGTGTGTGCTTTCCACTAGTCCTGCCCTTTTCCTGTCTCAACACTGGGCAGAAGTACAGAACTTGAGGTGGGAGTGGAGTGGGAGAAGAGTGGAGAAGAGATGTCCCAGGAACAGGCTTGTACCTCCCCGTTCACGTCCCTCAGTGGATGCCTGGTGGACCCCAGGGAGAAGGGACGAACGGAGCATAAAATCATATGTAAGAACAAAGGCTTAAATCTGATTAAACTGGTTTGGAATTTTCATGCCTTAAAGTGACACACAAACTATAAAGTTAGTGGTAGATGCCATTAAAAGACCTGAAAGAGTTTCACAGCAGCACTGCTGAAGGCAGTGACTGGAGAACATTTAAACCATTCTCTGTTCGCACCTCATTGAGTTACCACTCTTCCATAAGCTGGGTATATTTGTTTCCAAATGATTGTTTCAAAATGTTTGCATGCCAGATGGAGATAAGTTTTCTTTGTATTGATCTACTTTCAAAGGGTTGGATTTCCTGTCTTAGTCATAACTTCCTTATTATATGAAGATAGGCAACGTTGAGACATAAAAAAGAAAATACCTTGGGACACAATTACAATATATTATGGGCACTTAGAGTCACTGAAATGATTTCACGCAACTGACTGAGAGGTGTGAGAAAGAGGCCATCAAGAACGGGCTAAAATCAAAATTAATTGTCCTTCAGTGTATGGGCTAACTGTTGCCCCATAATCTTGCTTCACAGCAGCCTCAAACATTAGAACTCTGATAAACTTTATTACTCTTACACATAACTTGCCCTCTACACTGGCCACATCTGTGACCGGAACATCTCTTAGACTACTTAACCTTTGAGAACTCAGATTTTTTTTTTTTTTGTGAGGAAGATTGGCCCTGAGCTTCCATCTGTTGCCAATCTTCCTCTTTTTTTTTGCTGAGGAAGATTGGCCCTGATCTAACATCCCTGCCCATCTTTCTCTATTTTGTATGTGGGATGCTGCCACAGCATGGGTTGATGAGTGGTGATGAGCGCACCCGGGACCCGAACCTGTGAACCCCTGGCCACCGAAGCAGAGCGTGCGAACTTAACCACTACACCACCGAGCTGGCCCCCAAGAGCTCAAATTTTTAAAATGCCTTCTCTGTTTACTCTTTCTTTGCCCACTACTTCCCAGACTCTAATTTCTTTGAGTCTGCCCTTCTTCACAAGGCTTCTAATCTCCCAACATCCCTTCTTCTGGCTCAAATGCCTTGCCAACCTGTCTAGACCCAGTGGCCATTTCAGTACCTGTCCAGGTTCATGCATGGAGGTGATGACAGAACAAAGACTAAAGCTGTCCTGATTAACAAATGTAATGCCCCAAAGGAAATCCAGGTCGTGGTTAAGGCCTGGCTTTTCAAGTATGAGTATCCCCAAAGAAATTCACGTGCTATGCTAGAAGGAAAGGAAGGTCCGAGATGAACAGACACACCTTCACAGAGCATCAGTTTTACTAATAAGGGCAGGTGGAGGCAGAAAATCATTTGAGCTGAGATATTTAGAACATTATTTTTATATTAATGGTGTGAAAATTTTTCTTGATTTTGAAGTTAAAGCATGAAAAAAGCTGTCACCATTTCAGCTGGCAGGTTCAAGGCCAGCAGCAGACCACACACAGAGTAAACTTTCTTCTCTGTGTGAGAGGTGATTTGGCAGGAAAGATTTGAGGAGGAAGATGAGGACAGATTATGTGTGTGAGGGAGAAGAGGAAAAGGCACTTGTACATGAGAACGTGGAGGATTCCATAGGGCAGTGTGGGAAGCACTCACAGAGGAATCTGGGTCTAAGGAATGAGAATCTAAGGTAAAGAGAACCTGCGATCAAGATGGAAAAAGTGCAACAGTGCAAATGACACAAACTTGTATCAGTTTCCTATTGCTGCTTTAACAAATGAACACAAGTTCAGAGGATTAAAACAATACAAATTTATTATCTTACCATTATCTCACTGAGCTAAAATCGGGAAGTCAGCAGGCCTGAGTTCCTTCTGGAGACTCTCAGAGAGAATCCTTTTTAGCCTTTTCCAGCTTCTAGAGGCTGCTCACATTCCTTGGCTTGTGGCCCTCTTCCATCTTCAAAGCCAGTGATGACAATACCCTGACCTATGCTTCTGTTGTCACATCTTCTCTGACTCTCCCATGCCCCTCTTTCCCTTATAAGGACCCATGTGGTTACATTGGGCCCATCTGAATAATCCAGGATAATCTCCTCATCTCAAAACCCTTAATTACATCTGCAGAGTCCCTTTTGCCGTGTAAGGTAACATATTCACAGGTTCCAAGGAATAGGACGTGGACATCTTCGAGGGGCCATTTTTCTGCCTATCACATACAGAGAGTTGGAAGGTAATCTGGAAATACACAAATTTTGATATCGTAAAACTTTGAAGCACTAATGCATGTCAACACTGCAGTAAGGGCTGGCAGGTGCAGAAATGTGAGGTCAATTTTCCAAGGACACATATGTAATGAAGGAGCCAGGCCCTGGGTCACTTTTACACAGACTGCCTGTGCCTCAGGATTACAGTCTTATAAAAAGCCTAGGAAAATGTTTGAGGCCCCCCCAAAAAATATGGGCTCCAGTGTATGAAAAGAAAGTCTAAGATAAAAATTAAGATATTTTGATTAAATGTCAATAAAACATAACATCACATCAATCTCATTATTTGTTAAATTTACAATTCATAATAGTATAGTAACATTTTAAGTAATTTGTGTTTGATTTTGTCACTTCTTAAGAATTCCTAAGAGGAAACAATGATGGCTAATAAATTATATCCAATAAAAATGTAAATAAATTTCTTAAAGCAAATAATTTCTGAAACAAAATTATAAAACTTTCCATTTTTACAGCAAAAAAAAACATTTTTTTAGTGGGCTGTGAGTATATTTTAATATATTTAATATGATGTGGGGTGGGTACCCCAAAAGGAAGAGTGCCTAGGACCTAGCATGGTCTTCCAGCACACACATGAGATAAAACCAGCGCTCATGGCCAGACAAATGCATCATGGAAATTCTATCACTGGGTGAACTCCCCTTAATGAAAGCTTTGATGCAATACATCTGAGGGAACTCCAGCTCCATCAACTTCCTCCAAGCCATGGAATTGTGAAAAAGGAAGTCAGTCCAGCTGTCTAAATAAAGGAGGTTTGTCTTTATTTGTTTCCAAATGTTTTGACTTAGAACTAAGCATAATTAGAGAAAATGAGCAGTTCCCCCTCAATTCGATTTATAGATTAAAATAATTTACAATGACACAGCCCTGGATGTTCACAGAGCAATATAAAATGCATCATCTCATGCAACCTTCACAATAATCCAGTAAGGTAAATATTATTAGTTTCACTGTACACATGGGAAAACAGCCTCTGAAAGGCTCCTGAGTTGCCCAAGATGAAACATCTGGGAAGTTATCAGAAGCAGAATTAAATACGAGGTGTTTTTCTGCTCTCCCACAATTGGTTGATCATGTAAGTTTTTATAACCATCTCAAATTAGGGAAACACTTTTAGAGATTTCGAACTAAAGGTTATGGAAATGTACAAGAAGGCAAGAAAGAGAAATAATTAAACTTTTGGGTAATGATTCTAGACGAGTTGTTTTTGTCACTATATCAAAAATCCCAACAAAACACACATGTACACAGAAACCAAAAACAATGTATATTTCCTCACGTTCCAAATCTTCTAGTCCAAATACGTGGATAAATGTGATGTGAAATAGAATACTAAGACAGATTTGTACAAACTTAATTCGATGTGTGACTGTGCCAAGATTCTTAAAACAACAGTTATGAAATCCTAATCACTATATTTCCATAGTAGTTAAAGCAGAAAGAGAAGGTTTGCAGAGAAGGCATTGCCATAGACATCATAATACTTAAAAAATACACACACATACACGCATACGTTTATATGCCCTAAGGAATAACAGGATGTCAATCTTGTTTTTTGTATGTAGATGCAAAGAAAGTAGAGAAAATAGCTCTTTCCCTGAAGGCACTACAGCAACTGGAGAAGGCCAAACATGGAGAAGCCACTTTGAGATCACACACGAGGAGAAAGTTCAGGGAATGGCTAGTAAGTGGCTAATTTAGGAGCTAACATGAGGAGATTGGCTCTAGCATTCTAAATAACTGGCTAAAAAGGGAAAAGACCCTGGTGCATTTGTAAAGTACCAGATGGCATATGAGTTAGTTTTTCCTCCCCTTCACCATTAGAACAAAATTATTAAAGGAAGTTGTGACAGTTTGTGTTGATATTCAGCAAATAGTGACTTCTCTCGTTTCCCGCTGTGTGCAGGGTGCACTTCCCTGCCTCACTGGTATTGGACTTGGCCATGTGATTTCCTTTGGGTAAAGGAATGTTAGCAAACAAGACGCAAGCAGAAGGCTTGAATGTCCTGTGGGATTTGGTGACCCGATGATCTTCCATGAAAAGAAAGTTCCTAAGATTTTTTCTGCTCTCTCAGCCTGAACTTCAGAATGAGACACATGAAGAAGTTCACATGCCCTCAGAGCTGCTGGTTCAAGGAGAGCGCGAGACACATCTCTAACAGGAATCCAAAGAGCAGCCTAGGACCTAGAATCTGGAGTCCAGCTCAGCCCAGCCAACCTGAAGACCTATGAACATGAGAATAAGTTTTGTCACAGAGTTTTGGGAGGGAGTTTTTATATAGTATTATTGTAGCAAAGCTGATTAAAACAGAGTAAATATATCACTGTCAAATACTGGAATCTACTAGGAAAGAAAAATCTTATTTTCATAGTTACTCTATAGCATTGTGTGTGTGTGTGTATGCTTTGTTTATTAAAGAACACTTGCACACGTTCAATAATCTAGCATCGTAAATGTGTTGAAGCAAGTTTGATGCATTGCTATTTTTAAGTCATAGAGTTGGTAAGTAAGTTTTTTAAGAACTTACCTTTAACAAGATAAACACGAGGAAAAGTAAATGTGCTTTTAAAAGTAAAGAACAACGCCCCCCACCCCCCCAAAAAAAACCCTACGCAGAGACTTCCACTTGCAGGAAGATGGAGTAGACATACTTTTCCCTCTTCCTACTGCTACATACAAGGAGGATAAAAGATAGTAGACTAGCTAGGGATTTGGGGACCCGAAAAATGACATGCTGGTGAGTTTCCTGAGTTTTTTCTTCTTGACAGCAACCTGGAAATGTCAACAGGCACAGACCAAAAAAGCACCAAAAATGTCTGCTGTCTCTTGCTGAAGGACTAAGAAAGGGGCAGTCTAGCAAGACAGACACTTTTACACAATAAGTATTCTACTCCAGGCAAACAACACAGAAAAAATGATGGCTCTACACTATTCGTGTCACCAAAGGCTGAGTGAGGAGCCTGGACTACACCCTTACCAGGCTCTAGTGAGGTGCCTCAATGTTGTCACCAGGGTGGTGTCAGAAAAAGTTGAGTAGGGAGCCAGAATTTTCATCTCCCTTAGGTAGTAACAGGGACCCTGCCCTCCCTGTGGAATCAGGAGAAATCATTAAGTATCCTAGACTTCTGTTTCCTGTCCGCATTAGGATGGTGTCAGTAGAGGTCATGGGGGGAGCAGTAACAAGGCACTTCTACCTCTTCTAGCCGGGAAGGTTTCAGTGGAGGCTCAGTGGTGAACCAGAAGTCCCACCCCTGACCAGCAGTAATAAGAAGCCATTACTCCTCGAGCGTCAATGGAGGCCAAGTGAGAAACTTAGGCTTCTACTCTCAAGTGGCAGTAATAAAGCAGCACCCCCTTCTTCCTCTACTGGAGCAGTGACAAAGGAAGCAAGCTAAAACAGAAAGTTTCAATGAAATCCAGAGTCTCAAAACATAATACCCAAAATGCCCAGGTATTAATTGGAAATCATTCATCATAACAAGAACAAAGATGATCCCAGACTGAATGGAAAACACAATCAATAAATGCCAACATCAAGATGACAGAGATGTTAGAACTATCAACCATCATACAAATAATCAGTGAGCAATTAAAAACATACTTGAAATAAATGAAAAAATAGAATCAGAGCAAAGAAATCAAAGATATAAGGAGGAACCAAATGAAAATTTTAGAACTGAAAAACACCCTAAGCAAAAATTTTAAAAAACTCAATGGATGGGCTCAACAGCAAATTAGAGGGAATGGGGGAAAATCAGAGACCTGAAAGATAAAACAATAAAAAATTATGCAATATGAACAACAGAGAAAAAAGACAGGAAAAAAAAACATATCTTATTAGACCTGTGAGGCTATAACAAAAGATTCAACAATCATGTCACCAAAGTCCTAGAAGGAGAGAGGAAAGAGTGTGGAACTGAAGAAGTACTTAACGAAATAAGGGCTGAAAACTTTCCAAATTTGGCAAAAGACATAAACCTACAGATTCAAGAAACTGAATGAAGCTCAAATAGTGAATCTAAAGAAATTCACATCAGGACACATCATAATGATACTCCTGAGAAAATAAAGATAACGAAAAAATCTTAAAAGCAGCAAGAGAGAAATGATACTTTACTTATCAGTGAAAAACAATTTGAATGACAGTATATTTCTCATCAGAAAATACTGAGTTAGGAGGAAGTGGGAAATGCTTTTCAAGGTTTGAAAGGAAAGAATTTTCATAGTCAGCACAATGGCAGAATAGCAGTTTTATACTGTCTTCCTTACAAAAGAACACCAATATTGGCAGTCATCCACAGACAAAGGGACTTTGTGTAAGGCTGGGAGTTCAGCAGAGAAGTTCCACCACACGTTTGTTGGAGAAACAAATATCTGAGACAGGACACATTAAAGAGAGTAAGAGACGGGCGGCTCGGTGGTGCAGCGGTTAAGTGTGCATGCTCCGCTGCGGTGGCCTGGGGTTCGCAGGTTTGGATCCCGAGTGCTCACCAAGGCACCGCTTGTCAAGCCATGCTGTGGCAGCATCCCATATAAAGTAGAGGAAGATGGGCACAGATGTTAGCCCAGGGCCAATCTTCCTCAGCAAAAAGAAAGGAGGATTGGCAATGGATGCTAGCTCAGGGCTGGTCTTCCTCGCAAAAATAGAAAAAAGGGAGAGTAATAGGAACAGTTTTATTTACCTGCATCACTTCTCCCCCCAGGGCAGCACAGCTCAGTGCCAGGAGAGACATTCTTGGCCCATGTTTTCTCCCATGGGGGAAAGTGAGAGTGTGTTAGTGAGTGCCCAGCTTCCCCAGCTGTGCAGGATGCTGCCAAACAGGTCCACTCTTTTCTTGCCCCATCCAGAATGCCTAGCTGTCTTGCATGCCTGGGGGATGAGGAGGAGTTGGGAGAAGACCACACCAGGGCTCTTAGAGGGCATCAAAGGAATGTGGATCCTACTAATCACTTCACAGACTCCATCAGGAAGCCCACCCACAAGCCAGTGGGGATGCCTTGATTGCAGATCCCCCTAACTGGCCCATAGGCTCCCCCAATAATCCATGTGCTTTAGCCACTCACCAACCCTGCCACACACCATAGCTGGCTCCTTGTGTGCACCCTCGAGGGCAGTGTATGAGCCTTTGTATATGGTTAGTGAGCACGTGCAGAAAGCTGGCTCGTCTCTGTGGGACTGTGAAAAAGCACACAAACTTGAGCATTCAGCACCACCCTAGGGAAAGCAAATGGGAGGCTGTCAGCACCTGGCCTGGCTTTGCAGGATCAATAAAAGGCATACAATCTTAAGAATTCCCTCCCAAAGGGAAGAAGAGGTGTGGAGCAGTCATAACCATATGAAAAGCCTCAGAATGCTTAGCAAGACTGACAGAAGACAGTTCTCTCCCTTGACCAGTAAGTAAAGACTTGAAATGCAAAGACAGCAACACATGACTCCAAAAACATGAAAAATCAAGGAAATATGACACCACCAAAGGAACACAATAACTTTCCAGTAACCACTCCCAAAGAAATGGAGATCTGAGAATTTTTCAATAAGGAATTCAAAATAGCTGTTTTAAAGGTCAGTGAGCTACAAGGAAACACAGACAGACGATTCAACAAAATCATCAAAACAATATACAAACAAAATGAGAAGTTTAACAGATAGGTAGAAATCATAAAAAAGAACCAAACAGAAAATCTGCAGTTTAAAAATACAATGAATGAAAAAAAAAATGCAACAGAGACATAAACATAAAATGTTGGAGGAGGAAAAGGGTGAAATTTTTTATGCAATTGAAGTTGGTATCAGCTTAAAATAAACTATTATAACTATAATTATGTTTTATATAAACCTCATGGTAACCACAAAGCAAAAACCTATAGTAAATACACAAAAGATAAAGAGAAAAGAATCAAAGCACACTGCTGCAGAAAATCATCAATTCACCAATTCACAAAGGATGACAGCAAGAGAGGAAGAAAGCAACAAAAGAACTACAAAACAGATAGAAAATAATTAATAAGATGGCATTGTAAGTCCTTACCTATCAATCATTACTTTAAATATAAATGGATTGAATTCCCCAATCAAAAGTCATAGAGTGGCTGAACGGATAAAAAATCAATATCGAACTATACACTACCTCTAAGAGATTCACTTCAGCTTTAAGAACACACATAGATTGAAATTGAAGGGATAGAAAAAGATTTTCCATGCAAATGGAAATCAAAAGAGAGCAGAGGTAGCTATACTTACATGAAAAATAGACTTCAAGTCAAAAATTGTAACAAGAAACATAGAAGGTCCTTATATAATGATGAAGAGGTGAATTTATCAGGAGGATATAACTGTAAATATATATGTACTCAACATTGGATCACCTAAATATATTTAGCATATATTAACAGACCTGAGGGAGAAATAAACAACAATACAATAATAGTAGGCAACTCCAATACCCCACTCTCAACAATGGAAAGATTATCCAGATAGAAAATCAATAAGGAAACACTGGACTTGAACTATACTGTAGACCAAATAGACCTAACAGATATGTAAAGAACATTCTATCTAACAGCAGCAGAATACACATTCTTCTCAAGCACACACAGAACATTCTCCAGGATAGATCGTGTGTTAGATAACCAAACAAATCTCAGTAAATTTAAGAAGATTGAAATCATACCAAGCATCTTTTCTTACCACAATGGTCTGAAACTAGAAACCAAAAACAGGAGGAAAACTGGAAGATTTTCAAATATGTGGAAATTAACAAAATACTCCTGAACAACCAATGGATCAAGAGGAAATCAAAAAATATCTTAAGGAGCCAGCCCTGTGGCATAGTGGTTAAGTCCAGTGCATTCCACTTCAGTGGCCCGGGTTCGCAAGTTTGGATCTTGGGCGCAGACCTATAACACTAGTCAGCCATGGTGTGGTGGCGATCCACATACAAAATAGAGGAGGATTGGCACAGATGTTAGCTCAGAGCGAATCTTCTTTACAAAAAAAAAAAATCTTAAAACAAATGAAAATGAAAACACAACATACCAAAACTTATGGGATGCAGCAAAGCAGTTCTAACAGGGAAATTTATAGTGATAAACACCTACATTAAGAAACAAGAAAGATCCCAAATAAACAAGTTAATTTTACATCTCAAGGAACTAGAAAAAGTAGAACAAGATAGAAGCCCAAAGATAGAAGTAGAAATGATATAACAAAGATCAGAGCAGAAATAGAGACCAGAAAAACAACAGAACAGATAAATAAAACTAAGAGCTTCTTTTTAAAAGATAAACAAAATTGACAAGTCATTAGCTAGTTTAAGGCAAAAAAGAGAAGACTCAAATAAAGAAATAAAGAATTAGAGAAAATAAATAAATAAAGATAAAGAAATAAATCAGAGATGAAAAAGGAGGCATTACAACTGATAACACAGAAATACGAAGTATCATAAAAGCCTGAATAATTATATGACAACAAATTAGATGACCTAGAAGAAATAGATAAATTCCCAGAAACATGCAAGCTACCAAGACTGAATCATGAAGAAATAGGAAATCTTAACAGATCAATAATGAGTAAGGAGATTGAATCAGTAATCTAAAACCTCTCAAGAAATAAAAGCCCAGAACTTAATGGCTATGTTGGTGAATTCTTCCAAACCTTCACAAAAAAATTAATACCAATACTTTTCAAACTCTTCCAAAAAAATCAAAGAAGAGGGAAATCTTTCAAACTCATTTTATGAGGTGAGCATAAGCCTGATACCAAAGCTAGACAGGGTATCACAAGAAAAGAAAATTATGGGCAAATATCCCTGATAAATATAGATGCAGAAATCCTCAAAAAATACTAGCAAACAAAATTCAACATCACATTTAAAGGACCATACAACATGATCAAGTTGGATTTATCCCTGAGGTGCAAGGATGGTTCAACATACACAAATTAATAAATGTGATACATTGCATTAACAGAATAAAAGATAAAAAATCATATGATCATCTAAATAGATGCAGAAAAAGCATTTGACAAATTTCAACATCCTTAAAACTCTCAATAAATCAGATGTAGAAGGAACACACTTCAATATAATAAAGGCCATATACGACATGGCCACACCTAATATCATAATCAATGGCAAAAAGCTAAAAGCTTTTCTTTTAAGATCAGGAGCAAGACAAGGAGGCCCACTCTCACCATTTCTAATCAACATAGTAATGAAAGTTCTAGCCAGAGCAATTAGGCAAGAAAAAGAAATAAAAGTTACCCAAATTGGAAAGGAAGAAATAAAATTGTCTCTATTTGCAAATGACATAATCATATATACAGAAATCCAGAAGACTCCACCTAAAACTGTTAGAAACAATAAATGAATTCAGTAAAGTTGCAGGATACAAAACCATATACAAAAATCAGTTGAATTTCTATACACTAACAACAAAATATCATAAAGAGAGATTAAGAAAACAGTCACATTTCCAACAGCATCAAAAACAATAAAACACTTAGGAATAAATTTAATCAAGGAACTGAAAGATCTGTACACAGAAAACTATAAGACTGTGATGAAAAACACTGAGGAGGATACAAATAAAAGGAAAAATATCCCTAATTCACAGATTGGAAGTATCATTAAAATATCCATACTACCCAAAGCCATCTACAAATTCAGTGCAATTCCTAATCAAATCTTACTGGCTTTTTTCACTGAAATATAAAAAACAATCCTAAAACTTTATGGAAGCACAAAAGATGCCAATAGCCTAAGCAGTCTTGGAAAGAGGAACAAAGCTGGAGGCATCACATTTCTTGACTTCAAACTATGTCACAAAGCTATAGTAATCAAAACAGTATGATATTGGCATAAAAATAGACATATAGACCAATGTAACAGAATAGAGAGTCCAGATAAACACCCACATATATACTTATCAACTAATCTTTGACAAGGTTTCCAAGAAGACATAATGGGGAAAGGATAGTCTCTTCAATAAATGATGTTGGGAAAACCAGATAGCCATATGCAAAAGAATGACACTGGACCCCTATCCTATGCCACTCACAAAAATTAACTCGAAATGTATGAAAGACTTAAATATAATACCTGAAACCATAAAACTCTTATAAAAAAATATAAGGAAAAACCTGTTTGACTTTGGTCTTGGCAAGGGGTTTTGGGGTACGAGCAACAAAAGCAAAAATAAAAAAGTGAGACTACATCAAACTAAAAAGCTTCTGCACAGCAAAGAAAACAGTCAAGAAAATGCAAAGACAATCTATAGAATGGGAGAAAAGATTTGTCAACTGTATATCTGATAAGGAGTTAATATCCAAAATATATAAGGATCTTATATAACTCAATAGCAAAAAAGCACAAAGATTCCAATTAAAAAATGAACAAAGGAATGGAATAGATATTTTTCCAAAGACATACAGATGGCCAACAGCTACATGAAAAGATGCTCAAAATCACTAATCATCAGGGAAATGCAAATCAAAACCATAATGAGATATCACCTGTCACCTGTTAGAATGGCTTTTATAAAAAAGACAACATATAACAAGTGCTGGTGAAGATGTGAAAACAAGGGAACCCTTGTACACTGTTGGTGAGAATGTAAATTGGTGCAGCCATTATGGAAAATAGTATGGAGGTTCCTCAAAGAATTAAAAATAGAACTACCATATAATCAAGCCATAACACTTCTGGGTATATATCCAGAGGAAATGAAATTACTCTCTCAAAGACATATCTGTACTCCCATGTTCATGGCAACATTATTCAAAATAGTCAAAATATGGAAACAACTTTATGTGTCTATTGACTGTTGAATGGATAAAGAATATCTATCTATCTATGCCTATCTATCTATATATATATCTTGGAATAATTGAACGGAATAATATTCAGCCATGAGAAGGAGGGAAATTTTGCCATTTGCAACAACATGGATGAATCTAGAGGACATTATACTAAGTGAAATTAACCAGAGAAAGACAAATACTGTACGATATCACTTTACGTGGAATAAAAAAAAAAGTTGAACTCATAAAAACAAAGAGTAGAATGGTGGTTACTAAGGGCTGGGGAGGTGAGGAGATGGGGAGATGCTCATCAAAGGATATAAGCCTTCAGTTATAAGATGAATAAGCCCTGGGGATTTAATGTATAGTTTGATGACTATAGTTAATAATACTGTGCTGTGTACTTGAAATTTGCTAAAAGAATAGACCTTAAGCATTCTCAACACATACACACACACAACGTGGAGTAATGGAAGTGCTAATTAACCTGATTGTAGTAACAATTTAACAAAGTATACATATTTTAAATTTTCACATTGTACACATTATATATATACAATTTATTTGTCAATGATACCTCAGTAAAGCTGAAAAAAGAAAAGAACTTTTAACCCAGAGTCCTATAATCACTAAGAATATATTAAAAAAATGAAGGGGAAATCAAGAAATTCTCAGAAGAAGAAAAGCTAAAATAATTTACTGTCAGCAGTCCCATCCTAAAAAAATTGCTAAAAGAAGTTCTCTAAACAGAAGAAATCTTATAAAGAAGAAAACTTGGAACATAAGGAAGGAAGAAAGAACACAGTAAGCCAAAATGTGGGTAAATACAATATAATTTCCTTCTGCTCTTGAGTTTTCAAAACCATGATTGATGGTTAAAGTAAAAATTATAACACTGATGTGGTTCTAAATGTATGTATATCTAATATATAAGACAATAACATTGTGAATTATGGAGAGTAAAGGGACATAAAAGAACATAAAATTTCTGCACTTCACTCAAACTGGAATGACTACACCATTAGACTGTGTTAAATTATTTCTACATAATACAATACCTAGAGCAGCCACTAAAAAAGCTATACAAAGAGGTGCAATCAAAAAATTATAGATAAATCACAATGGAATTCTAAAAGATGTTTAAGTTACCCACAGAATCACAGGAAAAAGAAAACAGAAAAATGAAAAACGTAGAGAAAAACCAGAAAACAAAAA
Source organism: Diceros bicornis minor (assembly GCF_020826845.1). NCBI lineage: Eukaryota > Metazoa > Chordata > Mammalia > Perissodactyla > Rhinocerotidae > Diceros > Diceros bicornis. The sequence goes on along the minus strand of NC_080772.1, from coordinate 17,505,354 downwards.
TAAACAGGCAGACTTAAGCCCTAACACATGAATACTTACATTAAATGTAAAAGGTCTAAATACACCAATTAAAGGGCAAACATTGGCAGAGTGACCCATTCCAATGGTTTATGAAAAAACCTGACTCTATTGCATGCTGTGTACAAAAAAATGACTTCAAATATAATGGTATAGAGAGGTTGACAGTAAAATGATGAAAAGATATACCATGCAAACATTAATCAAAAGAAAGCAAAAGTGGCTGTATTAGCAGCAGGTAAAGTAAATTTCAGAGTAAAGATTGCCAGAGACAGAGATGAACGTTATATAGGGACAAAAGAGTCAGTCTCCCAAGAAAACATCAATCTTAAATGTGTATCCACCAAACAACAGAGCTTTAAATATGTGAACCAAAAACTGATATAATTGAAAGGACAAGTAGACAAATCCACCATTGTAGTTGGAGACTTCAACACCCCTCTCTCAACAATTGATAGGACATCAAGGCTGACTATCAACTAGGATATAGAAGAACTTAACAACTCCATTAACCAACAGGATCTAGCTGACGCTTATAGAACATTTCACTGAATAAATGGCAGATTACATTTTCAAGGGTCCAGGGATATATGCTAAGACAATATTTTGAACCATAAAACAAACTTCAACAAGTTTTTCACAATTGAAATCATATAAAGCATGTTCTTAAACCACAATGGAATCAAACTGGAAATCAATAACAGAAAAATAACAGAAAAATCCCAAACACTGTGAAACTAAACAACACACTGATAAATAATATGTGAGTCAAAGAGGAAGTCTCAAGGGAAATAAAAAAAAAATACACTGAACTGAATAAAAATGAAAATATTACATGTTAAAAATTTTTTGGGCCCAGCAAGTGTTGAGAGTAAAATTTTTGCACTAAACTCATACATTAGAAAAGAGGAAATGTCTCAAATTGATAATCTAAGTTTCCACCTCAAAAAACTAGAAAGAGAAGAGCTGGAAAACCCCTAAGCAAGGAAAATAAAATAATAAAAAGCATAAATCAATAAAATTGAAAACAGAAAAATAATAGAGAAAATCAATAAAACAAAAGGAAATAAAACTGGCCAACTACTGGTAAGATTAACAAGGAAAAAAGAGAGAAGACACAAATGAGCAGTATCAGGAACAAAATTGGGAATGTCACTACAGACTCTGAAAACATCAAAAGGATAGTAGTGAAATATTACAATCAATGCTATACACATAAATTTGGCAACTTAGGTGAAATGGACCAATTCCTCAAAAAATGCAAACTACCACAGTTCAGTCAATATGAATTAGATAATTCAAAATGCTCTATAACTGTTAAGAAAATGGAATTCAGAATTTTAAAACTCCCAAAAGAAATCTTCAGGTCTAGAATTTTCACTGAGTAATTCTATCAAACATTCAAAGAAGAACTAACTATAATTCTACACAATCTCTTCCAGAAAATAAAACAGAATAATTCCCAATTCATTTTATAAAATTAGTATTACCTTGATACCAATACCCAGTAAAGACAGTACAATAAAGAAAACTGAAGACCTGGGGCCAGTCCCATGGCTTAGCGGTTAAGTGTGTGCGCTCCACTACTGGCGGCCTGGGTTCGGATCCCAGGCGGGCACCGACGCACCGCTTCTCTGGCCATGCTGAGGCTGCGTCCCACATACAGCAACTAGAAGGATGTGCAACTATGACATACAACTATCTACTGGGGCTTTGGGAGAAAAAAAAAAAGGAGGAGGATTGGCAATAGATGTTAGCTCAGAGCCGGTCTTCCTCAGCAAAAAGAGGAGGATTAGCATGGATGTTAGCTCAGGGCTGATCTTCCTCACAAAAAAACAAAACAAAACAAAAAAACTGAAGACCTACAATCCTTGTGAATATAGTAATAAAAATTATTAACAAAATAGTAGCAACTAGAATTCAGCAATATATAAAAAGAATTATCCACCATGACCAAATGAGTTTTATTCCCATGCATGGCTGGTTTAATATTCAAAAATCGATCAGTGTAATCCATATACTAATAGGCTAAAGAAGGAAAATACATAATTATATCAATAGATGTAGAAAAAGCATTTATCAAAACCAGTACACTTGCATGACAAATCTCTCAGAAAAACAGCAATAAAAAGGAGCTTCCTTAACTTGATAAAGAGTATTTGCAAAAACCTACATTATGCTTCGTGGTGAATAATTAAATGTTTTTCTCCTAAGATCAGAAACAAGGCAAAGATAGCCATTTCACCACCCTTACTAAACACAGAGCTACAAGTTCTAGCCGGTGCATAGGCTGAAAAAGGAAATAAAAGATGTACAGATTGGAAAGGAATAAATAAAACTGCTTCTATTTGCAGATGATATGACTGTCTATGTACAAAATTCCAAGGAATCACATGAAAAAAAAAAAACCTCCTAGAATTAACAAGAGTTTAGCGAGGACAGAGAATGCAAGATAAACATTTAAAAACCTATTATATTTCTATATAGTAGCAATAAACTTGGACACTGACGTTAAAATTGTAATACCATTTACATTCACTCAAAAAAATAAGATTCTTGAGTATAAATCTAATAAAACATGTACAGGACTTGTATGCTGAAAACTACAAAATGCTATGAGAGAAATCAATGAAAATCTAAAGCAATGGAAAGACATGTGTTCATGTACTGGAAGACAGAACATAGTAAAGATGTCAGTTTTCCCCAAATTGATATACAGGTTTAACATAATACCTATAAAAATCCCAGCAAGACTTTTTTAGATATAGGCAGAATTATTTTAAAATTATACTAAAAAGCAAAGAACTAGAATAGCTAAAACAATTTTGAAAAAGAAGAACAAAGTGTGAGGAATCAGTCTGCTTGATTTCAAAACTATTTTTATAGCTACAGTAATCAAGATGATGTGGTATTGGTGGAGGGAGCGACACACTGATCAACAGAACAGATTTAGATCCACATAAAAATGCCCAACTGATTTTTGACAAAGATTCAAAAGCAATTCAATGGAGAAAAGACAGCCCTTTCAACAAATACTGCTGGAGTAACTGGACATTTATAAGCAACAAAAGAAGAAGAAGAACTCCAACCTAAATCTCGCACCTTATGAAAAAATTATCTCAAAATGGACCAAGAATTTTAATTTATAATGTTAAACCATAAAACTTTTGGAAAAAGTCATGAAAGTAGATTTTAAGGATCTAGCACTAGGTAAAGACTTCCTAGATTTGACAGGATAAACACAATCTATAAAAGGAAAAATTGGACTTCATCAAAATTTTTAAATTTTTCTCTGAGAAAAACATTGTTAAAAGAATGACAAGACACACTACAGGCTGAGAAAAATTATTTTCAAAGTACATATCCAACAAGAGGCTAGTATCTAGAATATAGAAAGAGCTCTCAAAACTCAAGAGATAAAAACAAGTAATCCAATTAAAAAACAGGCAAAAGACAAATTTTAGTGAGTTGGGGTTGCTATGACAAAGTACCATAGACTTTGTGGCTTATAAAAAATGAAAATTTATTTCTCAGTTCTAGAGGCTAGGAAGTCAAGATCAAGGTGCAGGCAGATTCAGTGTCTGGTGAGACTCCTCTTCCTGGGTCATAGACACCCATCTTGCTGTGTCCTCACGTGGTTGAAAGCAGAGAGAATGTAGTGCCCTCATGACCCTTATAAGTGCACTAATACCATTCATGACGGCTCCACTTTCATGACCTCATCTAATCCTAATTACCTCCCAAATACCCTATCTCCTAATACCATCACCTGGGGCGGCTGGGGATAGGGTTTCAACATATGAACTTTGGGAGGAAACAAACATTCAGTCCATAATAAGACATGAAGAGACGTTTCACCAAAGTAGACATACAGATAGCAAATAAGCACATGAAAAGATGTTCAACATCATTAGCTATCATGGAAACACATTAAAACAACAATAAGATATCACTGCACACTTATAAGAATGGATAAAATAAAAAATAAGGATTGTGATACCTCACACCTTGTTCTTTTTTCTCAGGCTTGCTTTGGCTATTCTGGGTCTCTTGTTCTTCCATATAAATTTTAGGATTCATTGTTCTATTTCCGTGAAGAATGTCATTGGGATTCTGATAGGGATTGTATTGAATCTGTAGATTGCTTTAGGTAATATGGACATTTACTATGTTTAGTCTTCCAATCTATGATCATGGAATATCTTTCCATTTCTTTATATCTTCTTTGATTTGTTTCAATGTTTTATAGTTTTCAGTGTATAGGTCTTTCACCTCCGTGGTTAAATTAATTCCTAGGTATTTTATTCTTTTTGTTGCAATTGTAAATGGGATTGTACTCTTGACTTCTCTTTCTGCTAGTTCATTATTAGTGTATAGAAATGCAATTGATTTTTGTATGTTGATTTTGTACCCTGCAACTTTGGTGTAGTTGTTGATTATTTCTAATAGTTTTCTGGCGGATGCTTTAGGGTTTTCTATATATAGAATAATGTCATCTGCAAACAGTGAGAGTTTTACTTCTTCCTTTCCAATTTGGATCCCTTTTATTTCTTTTTCTTGCCTAATTTTTCTGGCTAAAACTCCCAGTACTGTGTGGAATAAGAGTGGTGAGAGTGGGCACCCTTGTCTTGTTCCTGTTCTCAGAGGGATGGCTTTCAGTTTTTCACCATTAAGTATGATGTTGGCTGTGGGTTTGTCGTATACGGCCCTTATCATGTTGAGGTACTTTCCTTCTAGACCCATTTTATTGAGAGTTTTTATCATAAATGGATGTTGGATCTTGTCAAATGCTTTCTTTGCATCTATTGAGATGATCATGTGTTTTTTATTCCTCATTTTGTTAATGTGGTGTATCACATTGATAGATTTGCAGATCTTGAACCATCCCTGCATCCCTGGAATAAATCCCACTTGACCATGATGTATGATCCTTTCAGTGTATTGTCGTATTCAATTTCTCAATATTTTGTTGAGGATTTTTGCATCTCCATTCATCAGCGATATTGGCCTGTAATTTTCCTTTTTTGTGCTGTCCTTGTCTGGTTTTGGTATCAGGGTAATGTTGGCTTCATAGAAGGAGTTAGGAAGCGTCCCATACTCTTCAGTATTTTGGAATAGTTTGAGAAGGATAGGTATTAAATCTTTGAATGTTCGGTAGAACTCACCAGAAAAGCCATCTGGTCCTGGAGTTTTGTTTTTTGGGAGATTTTTGATTGCTGTTTCAGTCTCTTTACTACAGATGACCAATAGGCACATGAAAAGATGTTCAAAATTATTATTAGGGAAATGCAAATCAAAACTACACTGAGATATCACTTCCTGCCCCTCAGAATGGCTATAATTAACAAGACAAGAAATAACAAGTATTGGAGAGGATATGGAGAAATGGGAACCCTCACACACTGCTGGTGGAAATGCAAACTGGTGCAGCCACTAGGGAAAACAGTGTGGCGACTTCTCAGAAGATTAAAAATAGAAATACCATATGATCCAGCTATCCCACTACTTTGGGTATTTATCCAAAGAACATGAAATCAACAATTCAAAGAGATTTATGCATCCTTATGTTCATTGCAGAATTATTCACAACAGTCAACACGTGGAAGCAATGCAAGTGCCCATCAATGGATGAATGGATAAAGAAGGTGTGGTATATATATATATAATGGAATACTACTCAGCCATAAAAAAGACAAAATTATGCCATTTGTGACAACATGGATGGACCTTGAAGGTATTAAGCTGAGTAAAATAAGCCAGACAGAGGAAGACAAACACTGCAAACAAACATGTGGATGAGGAAAGCAGATTAGTGGTTACCAGAGGGGAAGAGGGTGGGAGGAGGGTGAAAGGGGTAAAGGGGCACATATGTATGGAGATGAATGAAAACTAGACTATTGTGGTGAAGACAATGTAGTCCATACAGAAATTGATATATAATAAGGTACGCCTGAAATTTACACAATGTTATAAGCCAATATGACCTCAATAAAATAATTTTTAAAAAATAGGGACAAAACCAAATGCTGGCGAGGATATGGAGAAACTGGAACACATATATTTCTTGTGGGAATCTAACATGGTACAGCCATCCTGGAAAACAGTTTGGCACTTTCTTTAAAAAAAACTAAAAGTGTAACTACCTGATGACTCAGCAATTGCACTACTGAACATTTATCACAGAGAAATTAAAATTTGTGTTCACACAAAAACTCATACATGAATGTGTACAGCAGTTTTACTCTTAACAGCCAAAACCTGGAAACAACCCAGATGTCTTTCAATGGCTGAATGGTTAAGCAAACTGTGGTACATCCATACCATGAAAAACTACTCAGCAATAAAAAGGAATGAACTATTGATACACACAATCAGAATAAACATTTGGAGCATTATGCTGAGTACAAAAAGCCAATCCCAAAAAGTTACATAATGTATGATTCCATTTACCTTTCTTGCAAGGAGAAAATTATAAAAATGAATGACAGATTAATGGTTGTCCAGGGTTAAGAAGGGTTAGAAGGGGGTTGGAAGGAAGTGGGTGAGGCTAGAAAAGGGTAACACAGAGATCCTGTGGCAATGGAATTGTTCTAGATCATAACTGTGTCAATGTCAATATCTTAGATGTAATATTGTACTGTAGTTTGCAATGTTACCACTGAGGGAAACTGGGTAAAGGAAACAGAGGATCTCTCTATATTATTTCTTACAACTCCATGTGAATTTATAATTATCACAAAATTAAAGTTTAATTTTTAAAAATATACGAATTTATTTAGTTATTTTTAGTCATATCTGAAACACATATTTCAGAGCCTCAAAATAGTTTTTATTTCCGCTGAAGTCCATAATGAATGAACGAGAGATCATTTAATAAATACATATCTTATACCAACTATGTGCCACGAATTGTCTTAAGCAAAATCAGAGTTCCTGCTTTTATGAATATATATATACATACATAATACACATATATATGTGTATATATATACACTCACAAATATAAACAATCTTTCAGCATATATTGATGTTCATTTAAAACGTATATATAATTATTTTTAATAATGATCTCTCATTTCCTCAAATACACCAGTGTTATTAATTTACTCATGTAATTAAGTTATAGCTTTTTAAAAAATTTCAAACAATACCCTTGAATTGATATTTTAAAAGCTGAGGGCAAAGTCAATGACCTTGCAAATACATAAATATTAAGACTTTAGCTTTCTAAGGAGACTAAAAAGTTACCCCAAAGAGCATTAGCATGCCCAACCTTTTAGCTGTCACACTGGTCACCAGATATTATAGGATTCTATAGTCATTACTGCTCAGGGCCATTAGGTACTATACTGGTAGGGAATTTTGTGCAAAAGATCTAGAAAGATAGATGAAGATGGAGAACAATGAATGCTAAAATTAATAAAAATATACACTCCACTTTCTACATATCTATTATTTAATCTTTAAAATATTTTATTTTGTAAAACATGAGCATGTTAACATAAAAATATTTGAAATTTTATACAAGTAACAAGTTAAAAACCTCTTATTTTCTTATTTAAACAATTAAGTCTTGGAAAAAGATATAGTGAATTGTTCTTGTGAAATATGTGTGAGACAAAAAAACAGCATTAGGACGGCCCTGTGGCTTGGCAGTTAAGTGCGCGCGCTCCGCTACTGGCGACCTGGGTTTGGATCCCGGGCGCACACTGACGCACTGCTTCTCCTGCCATGCTGAGGCCGCGTCCCACATACAGCAACTAGAAGGATGTGCAACTATGACATACAGCTATCTACTGGGGCTTTGGGGGAAAAATAAATAAATAAAATTATAAAAAAAACCAGCATGGCAAAAAATAAAAATTCTACAACAAAAAAAATTAAAGAAAGGAACAAAATAAGCAAAAATTATAGATTATTAATTAATTCAGAAATAATACATAAATTCAGAAAAGGAAAGTTACCTGCAATTAATACTTGCCAAAGAGAACATTAATTCTATGAAGCAAGAAGTCAAATATTAAATTATAAAACACCAGATCGATACAAAAAGAGACTCCAAAGTTAAATAAACATAAAGAATTAAGGACCAAAACATCTCCATCCAAAACTAAAATAGTAACAAGTAAATAAAACTAAAATAGTAACAACAGAAAAAAGAAAATTGATTGCTAAAAGCTTTTTGTTTTATTTTTATTAAGAGGAAAAGAAACCACTATCAGATGGGTTAAAAAAAATCTGTAAGATATATGCCAGTTAGTTATCTGGAGTGTTTTGATTCTAAAATGAATCCTTTCACTACACAGGACATTACTGGGACAATTGGCAAACATTAAAGAGGTGTGGGAATTAGATGTCAGTAGTGTATCTATGTTAATTTCCTGATTTTGATAGTTGTATTGAGGTTGCATAGAAGCATGTCATTGTTTGTAGGAAATAGACACTCAAGCGTTCAGATGTGATGTGGCATAAAGTTGTTAAGTTTCTCTCAAATTATTCAGGAACAAAATATGTTTTTTGTACTGTAATTGCAATTTTCTATTAAACTGAGATTGTTTCAAAAATACTATATATATGAATGTGTATGTACAGATACATACACACATATAAACTCACTATGCATACACATACATACACATACACACATACACACACACAAACAGCAGGAAAAATAAAAAGCATTAAGATTGCCAGTAAACTTCTGGAAGAAAAGACTACTCACCTACCAGGTAGCAGGATATATTATGCAGCCATAGGAATTAGTACACTTGATAACGGCTCAGGGATAGACAAATTAACCAACGAAATAGGAATGAACGCCCAGAAAAGGACTCTTGCATATACTGAACTTTGACATGTGGCAGAATTGCCTAGGCAGATAGGGGAGGTAGGAAAGTTTATTCAATGAACGGTTCTGGGACAATTGGATGTTCAGATGGGAATTCTGGAAATGCTCCTCTGCTCTTCAAACCATCCTCTCAACTCCTCCACCAGTCCAGGTGCTTAGCCCCAGGTTTGAGGACACCCATGTGACCTTTCCAGAATTCCCAACCAAGTGTTTTTTGACTTGTGGTTTTCTAATTTGTTTGATTTCTTAACTGGCTGTCAACAATCAAAAATAAGATGCTATGACATAAAACTCTAGATGGCCATTTTTTTTCCTCAAAAAATCTGCAACAAAAATGAGCCTGCACTCTCACATGATGATAATGATCTGCAGCTGAACAGTGCTGCCCCATTTAGAGGGAGCATACCTGCTCCAGTTCACCAGAGAAAGAACTCCTGCACACATTTACCTTACCTGCCAGGGCCCTCTAGACACGGGAGTTTTCCATGCAGGTCTAGTCTGAAGTGTTCCATTGCCCCATATGGCAGCCACGATGTCTTTCTCGGTTTTGTCATGGTGGGTGGAAGTCAAGTGTCAGTCATCATTGCTGACTAGTATTTCAACTTTGTCCCTTTGAGAATTCTCCTTTCTGTCTTCCAACCAGATGCTCAAACTGCTTTCTTTCTTGAACTCTGCTATTAATCTATTTATTCTCCCTAAAACTTAAATGACTGATTGTATCATTCAGGGGGTGGGGGAAGGGAAGGGCATTTTTTAATAATAGTTTCATTGAGGTATAATTCATACATCAAAAATTCACCCTTTTAAAGTGTACAATTCAGTGATTTTTAATATACTCACAGAGTTGTGCAAACATCACCACCATCTAATTTGAGAACATTTGTGTCACCCCAAAAAGAAATCTCACACCTATTAGCAGTCACTTCCCATTCCCTAGTTTTAAGCATTACTCCTGCTGAAGGTATTATTCTTTGGCAAGTATTAAAGTCATACAATTCAAGTATCAGACAACAGGCTCTAAAGAACTTTGGCGAGGGGGTGTTTGTTTATCTGGACGGTCTTGGTACGTATTCCTGAAATAAGACCTGTAGCATACAATTCATCTATCCCTTTCTGCCTCCAAGGCTATATCACCTAGCAGATTAATTGTAAATCAGTGAGGTTTACTTCTGATATGTGCCTTCTTCATTCTATACATCTCTTGGACTTTTCCTGGCCTTCACCTTCACGTCTGGGTACCTAGAGCACACTCCCTGACCCGCAGCCGTCCAGGGCCCTCCACTGCAGGGCTCTATTCAGATTTGTCTTCCTTCCTTGGATTATTCCACGCTCCAACACGATGACATCATCCCCACCCCCATGCCCGTGTCATTAGTGTCTCTGTGAACTGAAATACTTTAAGTGTTAAGAGAAAAGCAACAATGATTAATTTAACCATATTAAAGTAAAGAAATGACAGCTAGTTGCACTTTTTAAATAGGAGTTTGAGATGTGAAATTTTAGGCTTTAGGGGCAGAATTTTATTTCTAATGAGGAAGGCATGAATAGGCAGGTTGCCAAGATCTTTCCAGGCATGAGGGACTTAACACAAGTGTTTTTTCTACCTTCTGAAGTTCTATCTAAAAAGCTAATATTTTTATGCATTTTCCTTTAGTATAGCAACATGGTATAGTAAGTTCCAAACTTTTTATTTGTTTCTGTTGTGCAAAGAGAAAGGAACCATAGGGTTGATAAAAGCAGAATTGGAGACCAAGAGATGCAGAAAGTCCTCAGCAGTGCCTTATAGGACATCTTTCTCTAATTATAAAAGTTATACTTACTCAAGAGAGAAATTTTGGATAATACAGACAAGTGTAAAAATATTTTAACCACTTTAAGCCCCACCAGCCACTGTTAATATTTTGGCATGTTTCCTTCTAATCTTTCTTACTCTGAATATGCCAAATCCTAAAACATTTTCTCCTCCTTAACTCATATGAGCTAAATTAAACTATTAACCTTTGATATAAATACAGACCACTCACCTTAAAATTATTTATCTTAATTTTTTAATTACTTTTGATGATTTTTAAAACAAATTCAAGCTCATTGAGGATATTTGCAAAATGTAAAAATTTATAAAGAAGAAAATAACAGTCACTTGTAATTCTACTATCAAGCGATAACCACTGGCTCTCATAATTTTAATAAGTTTTTACTTTCAGCAAAAAAAATCTGTGTAGTTCCCACCCCATTGCCTAGTGTTCTGGCTGCGCCCCCTTGGCGGCCTCTCTCAGATCACAGGTGACGAGGGCCACTCCATTCATCCAAGGCATTGGTAAGCTCCTGCCAAGGACTTTTCTCTTAACAGAATTTGGGTAAATTTTCTCAAAAGCTTGAACAAAAGAGTAAAGGGATAAGATGAAGGCATATACCTTCCTGACAACCAGAAAGCCACAGTCACATTGAATATGACTGACTTTGTTAATTCCTCTTGAAAATTGAAGTACCGACACAGACATCCTATCATTAATCCTTTGAAATAACAACTCATAAACCAACTAGGGATCAAGAACATGGCACCGTGAGAACCAATCACCTGGAGACAACAGTTACATGTCATGTCACTTTTTTTTTTTTTTTTGGTGAGGAAGACTGGCCCTGGGTTAACATCTGTTACCAGCCTTCCTCTTTTTGTTTGAGGAAGATTGTCCCTGAGCTAACATCTGTGCCCATCTTCCTCTACTTTGTATATGGGATGCCTCCACAGCATGGCTTGACGAGCGGTGTGTAGGTCCATGCCCAGGATCCAAACCCACGAAACCTGTGCCGCCAAAGCAGAGTGCGCAAACTTAACCACTATGCCACCAGGCTGGCCCCCACTTCTTTTTTTTTTAAATTGACAAAAGTGCAGAATTTCACAAAAAAGGGGGGAAAACCAAAACATCCTTTAAGAATGATGGCTTTTACAAAGTCCTAACAAAAAACATTTGGGCAAAATCCAGAAAAGCCAAGCAATTTCCTTGGCACATTTCACTTTTCACACTCCTTTTCCACAGTAATCAAGCATTCCCTCAGCTACACTCTGCTCTTAAAGCAGAATAACTTCCAGGTACCCCTTTGTCACTATAACCACGTTAACAATTATGCTCTAAGCCTGTAGCTCCCCTGGGCTCCCCTGGGAATGTTGGGTAATAGACAGTTGGGGAGAGAGGTTGATTTTACCAAGGAAATATTCAGCAATACACTATCAGTTCTGGTGCACAGAGAACTCACGGAGTTCAGCAAGAACCTGGAAGTTTTGTCTTATTTGTCATCAGTGAGATGTTAATTTCTATAAATAAAGGTGCTGTCTGTTTGACTCTTCTAAACCGTAACCTATGAAAACAAATAGATGGATTTTTCACCAAATTTTGAGAGTATATTCGGACTGGTCTGACTTAAAATATAGACTATATACTATGCACAATCACGCAAATTACATATGGGGGTTAAGAGAGCATAATTTTAAAGATTGCAATTAGTTATATTGTATACCTTTTGAAAAAATGCTTTATGTTTTAAATGAAGAGGGCTCCTAATATCCATTAATTCTCGAATGTGATTAATTTCAATATTCTTTAGGCCGCAGTCATGAGAAATTATACCAGACAAAAGGCAAGCTCAAAAATTAGCAAATCTTAGTTCCACATCATCAAAAGCCTGAAAACATAAATGAGAATTCTAAGGGAGTCCAAAGGTCGTCTGGAAAGGATAACCTCTTGAGGGCACTCAGGAGGGGCATGTTCTATCAAGGACACTTGAGACTGATGTCCAGTGTGAGGACTGGCTGACTAGCAAGAGACAGGCGTCTTCTAGAGCAGCTGGAACTGAGGCACGACCAGATGCCCATGTGACTACACATCCGGACAGGCTTGCCACAGGTAGTTAAAAGTCCAGCCTGAGGGAGATTTGGCCGCCGCTCAGGAGAGACACGCCATGCATATTAAGATCCCACGGACAGAGAAAACAAACAATGGTTTTAAATATGAGCCTTGAACCAGGAATATAATATCAGTTCAATGTCTGAAATTTGTCATTATTGATCAATATTAAAAGTAAAAGATTAGTGCAAAGGTGCAATGTTGAGGCCAATTAATGACCTCAGAACTACTGAAATGGTTGTTAATAGGGCAAAAAAAAACTACAACAAAATTTTTTAAATGACGTCAAGGACAAAAACATTCTATGACCATAGAGTGCAGTAAAAGGAAACCAGTGTTTTATATGCTGAATCTCACTGCTTTCCTTGGATCACTCTTCCTTTCTTCAACCTCTACAGTTCCCACAGAGCATTTCTTTCATCCTAGACATTAGTAGGCCACAAGTGTAGATGCTGCAAATTGCAGGCACTGGTTGCAAACTGATTGAGCTGTTTCTCTTTGTCATGTGCTTCAAAAGGAGAATGGCATTCACATGTGCATCATATAGCAAATGTATGTATATCTGAAAAAGATTTTTACAAAGCTGTAAATTATTAAAGCTTTATTTTAATTATTATAATTATAGAAAAATATTACAACATTGACTTTTAAATAAATTTTATATAAAGATGATTAAGGGTCTTCTCAAGGAAAGCTGGACAATATGGCTACATCTAAAAGAAATAGAGAGAGAGAGAAACAGGAGAGTATAAGAGAAGAAAAGAACACAGGAGGAGAGGGGAGGGCAGGAAAGGAACAGCATTGTAGGTGCTGAATCAGAGTTTAAAAACGTAAGCTAATAAAAACTAAAAAGCTTTTATATAAGAACATCAAAGAGATACAGATTTTGGTTCATGGTTGAAAACTGGAGTGGACATTCCTACCCCCAATATACTATCTCTTTCTTCTAGTAGAAACCCGCCTCCCACTTTTTTTTTTTTACCTTTAAGGAACTTAATTCTTTGTAATTACGGTGGTACTACCAATTACAGTCACACAACTATTCCCGGAGGCAGAAACACGACCCAAGCTACATCAACCATATTCACTCCATGAGAGATTTAAATTAGAGCAAAGATCCAAGGCATAGAAGGTGTTTGTGGCTGGATGATCCAACAGAGTCACCTCAAAAAGAAGGTTCTCAGGTGCCTGAAGCCTGAAAGCCACAGAGACACTCCGGATCTTGTCTTTCATTTTGGCAAGCTAATCTATATTCTCCAAGTGGATCTCATTTTCTTTCTTAAGTTATGGTTCCTTTTGCTTTCAGTCAAAGAGTTCTAGACCATATCTCCATGGATATAGGGACCATACCTAATTTCACTCACTATTACTTCCCCTGTACTTGGCTCTGCACTGAGCTCTTGGTAAGCATTCAGCTATTCGCCAAATGATGAAACAACATGGGTGAATAAGTATACCCCAACTCCTAAAAACACTTCCGCCTTTATGATTTAAAGGATAATTTACATCTTAAACCCAAATACTTGAGGTAATTTCCATTAAACATCCAAAATAATATAACAGAGATGAGTTAAGTACTAATATGAAAAGTTGAATTTAAAGAGGCAAAAAACTTAGAAATAAATTTTTAAAAATGCCTTTTGTAGTTTCCACTACATGTTCTATTTTACAGAAGTAAAGTGTAATTTATGCCCAATTCCTACTTATTCTCATTGATGAAATAGCATTTTAACATATTTCTTTTCATTCTCACCTGTGCACATTATTGGATTAGCTGCATGAATTATTTTGTTTTTTCACAGCCATCAATTGACTAAGATTTATGGCTACTTTTAATTTTTTTGAGCACTGTTGTGGACTGAATGTTTGTGTTTCCCCCAAAATTCATATTTTGAAATATAATCCCCAATATGATGGTATTTGGGGGTAGGGTCTTTAGGAGGTAATTAGGTCATGAGGATACAGCCCTCATGAATGCAATTAGTGACCTTATAAGAGGCCAGAGAGCCTCTTTCCACCACGTGGGGATACAATGAGAACTGGGCAGACTGCAACCCAGGAGGAGGCTCTCACCAGAATCTGACCATGCTGGTACCCTGATCTCAGACTTTCAGCCTGTGAGAAATAAATTTCTATTGTTTACAAGCCACCCAGTCTATACTTTGTTATAGCAGACCAAATTGACTAAGAGAAACATATAGGCCAATAATTACAAATTGGGTACATGTGTTTTGAGGCTCCGTGAAGGTTTTCTAAGAACTTTGCAGGCAGTGAGAGATTTAAGAAAATCCATTTTCATATTCTCAACTTCTACTTTTGCTAAAATTGATCTGCCTGAGAATAGGCCTGCGGTCAAGGTGTCATTTGGTTTATCTTTTCCATCTCCCCTTCTCACAACAAAACTTCCCTCATATTACAAAAGAAAAGATTGTGTTTCACCCATCCCAACTCTTATCAAAAAGTGTCCAAAGCCTTCTTTAACCAAGTCACCATAAACTTTTGGTAAAGCTTTTGTCTTTTCCTTTCTCATACATTTTTCTGTTCTGGACAAAGTGGGACATTAGAAATGGAATATTTTGCCTGTGTTGGCATATTGTGAAATCAGATATATTTGTAGAGTTGGACTAAAAGAGTAGTGACAATTTTCTTTTAAAGACCTGTCTTTTTTATCTCCCAAATTCTTCTCAAGGAAATTGTTGATGCTGAGGAAGACCCTGAGAAGAAAGCAACAAAAGTGTGTCAGTCGCAATTATTGAAGGGCACTGTAGGTTATTTCATCAGGTGAGAAACTCATAGAAAGGCTGTGTTCAATTTATCTATCTATCTATTTCAGAATTAAAAGAGTTAAGACTTGTAAAAACGCATGCTATCTTTCCCCTCGCTATCTTGTTTCCTTTCAGAATAATTTAGTCCATAAGCCAGTAGCTAGGGCAGAAGAAGATAACACAAAGAGGGAAGCAGAAGTGCAAGCCCAGTGCCGAGTATCTCAGGGGGTGAAGAGGCATCTGCACGGGGGCCACGTGTGGAGTGTCAGAGCCACGAGGTGTGAGGAGGTTGTGGAATGGGGCAATGGCGGTGGTGGGGATGGGAGGTTGTTTACATATAGGTGGGACTGATCAATAAGTAAATATATTGAGGATGATGAGATCCAAGTTTCTCACTGTCAGAGAAGAGAGTTACATATGCACATACATTCATATGTATCATACATATTAAAATGTGCATTTCTAATTAAACTTTACTTTTCAGGTTTATCTATCAATTTCTGCAATATATTTAAGTTTCTTTGATCAATAATGTGCCAGTCATAGTTATATTGATAACAATCCAGATGAAGGAAAAATAACACTTAGGTCTTCTGGTCACAGAAAATAGAAAAAAATTAATTTCAATTTATATACATATTTTTATAGCAGAAAGATATAAAATGTGATCAATAAAAGATCTTCAAGCATAAAAATATATTATGTTAGGATAAAATTCTGTGGAAGAAATGGAATGGAAATATGAGTTCAAGGAGAAAATAGAACAATGTAAAATTTCTGGTTGTTAAAGAAGAGCTTATTCATGGAATTTTTAAATTGATGATGGGGGGCATAAAGTCACGACAGTATTTAAATTATATCAAATAGATACATTGAAAAGAACACTACAATTTTTATATCAAGTGTCAATAATTAAAATATGCCAAAAGGCACATCTTTTGAAACTATTTTAACCTATGATGAAAAAATATCACAGTCAATTTAAAAATGAACAAAAAGGTAAAACAGTTTCCAAAATATGTTAGAGACATGCAAGCAACCCCTAAAGGTAAATATTTCATCTATGTTCTACAACTAGAAAAATAGAAATTCACAAAAATTAATGTTCCCAAGTTCACAATAGTAAGTGATGAAACTGGAGGGTCTGTTTGACTCTGATCCTCTAAATTTCTCACTGCAACTTCACTTTCCCAGATTTTCCTCACTCCACTTCATTTCCTGCCCAGCTCATCTTTCCAACTATTGGCCCAACTGACCCATGGAGGCCCCAAGATCACCACAAGCTGCTTGGCTGCAGACTCACAAAGGCAGTAGCTGCACAGAGGCCACAGCTTCCCACAGACCTCTCCATGAGCTCTCCCTTCTTAGTGCACGTTGGCAGATGTGCTTGGCTTCATGGTTTCTGCAAGCTCCAACATGCCGCCTGCCACAGTACTTCAGGAGGCCTGGTGAGTGCTTCTTTCTCTGGTCCTCCAACTTTGCCTTCTGCACTTTCAATTCTCTAGCTCCTCCCACAATTGTGTAAAGTGTAATTCCTATAATAAATCTCTTAGTCTCATAATACGCATGATGACTCTGCTTCTTGACTAATGCAATTATTGTTAGCTAAAGTAATTCCAAAGTAACAGAATCTTAGTATAGGAATCTGGAATTGATTCTCTGATCTGGCTAGATTTAAAGACAACTATGATCCTGTTGCCAGCAGCAAATGGGGCAATGGTAGTCCATGACATGCAGTGGAAAAACGCTCCTTAAAGTATCACCTATAGCCACTTGGAGAGACCTTGCATGTCCAAGTGGTTGCTGCCATAGAAGAATTTCGTGGAAGTAAGAGTAAAATTATCATGGATTGATTTGGTTGTTTCTAAATGTGCTGGAGAACACGGAGGGAAAAAATGAGATTAAGTCTTTAAAGTCCCAGTTCAAGATCTTAGTAGGGAACCAAAAAGCTCCTATAATGGCCCTGAAAGTGACTTTGATCTTCTGTAGCCACAGAATTGAAACTTCTAAAAACTAAATCCAAAATTTAATCCTGTGGATGGCTGAATTGCAATGCAAATTTCATTCATAACTTCTCAGGGTCTCTTAGGGAATTACTTGGAAAAGAGTGAGATCCTGAAAAGGGGGAGGAGGGTATATATGCAAATTCCAGTAAAGCTAAGGATTTCGAACACCAAAATTCTGCAGTTTCTTTTGACAATCAAAGGATGATTTCAACCATTCTCTGAGATTAGTCTCCTCTTGTCTGAAGCAACTGTAAGAGATCTCTTACTTTCAAGACACTGCGGATCCTCCTCAAGACCTACTCCCATTACCTCTCATTGCTTCCAGCTCTATAAACAGATTCAAATCTCAGATGGCTTCAGGGGTTCAGCTACAAAGTACTATACACACCAAGGGATGGGAGGGAGAATTATGATTATTTTGTTTTTATAAAGTATTTGCACTACCTGTAAAGCAGTCGAGTGTTATTTGCAAGTGGACTTGAATTAGTTGTAAATATATGTTGCAAATTCTAGGGCAACAACTAAACAAAGTAAAAAAAAAAGTATAATTGATATCCTAAGAGATGACAGAAAGTGAAATCATATAAAATGATCAATTAAAATCTCAAAAGTCAGAAAAAGAGTGGAGAACAAAACAGAAATAAAGAACAAGGTCAACAAATAGAAAACAGTAACAAATATAGCAGATATTAATCCAACTATAGCAATAATCACTTTAGACCACTACAATAATGGTTGTACCAATTAACGCACCAATTTAAAGACAGAGGTTGTCAGGATGGATTAGAAAACAAGACTCAACTCTTTGTTGTCTACAAGAAACCCACTTTAAAGATAAAGACAGATATAAATTAAAAGTAAATAAATGGAGAGAGATAGATCATGCTAACACTAATCAAAAGAAAGCAGGAGTAGCTATAATAATTTCTGAGAGTGGACTTCAGAGCAAGGAAATTTATCAGGGATAAACAGGGGTATTACAAAATGATCAAGCGATCAATTCTCGAAGAAGACATAACAATCCTTAACATGTATGCACCTAACAACAGAGCATCAAAACAAATGAGGCAAAAATTGACGGAACTGCAAGCAGAATTAGATGAATCCACTATTAGAGTTGGAGACTTCAACACCCCTCTATCAGAAATGGACAGATACAGCAAGCAGGAAATCAGTAAAAACACAGTTGACCTCAAAGACATTGTCAATCAACTGGATATAATAGACATTCATAGACTACTTTATCCAACAACAGCAGAATATACATTCTTCCCAAGCTTATATGGAATATTCACCATGATAGGCCACATTCTGAACCATAAAATATACCTTAATAAATTTAAAAAAAAATCTTACAATGTCAGCTCTCAGACCACAATGGAATTAAACCAGAAACCAATAACAGAAAGATGACTGGAAAATCCCCAAATACTTGGAGATTAAACAACACACTTCTAAATAACTCATAGGTCAAAGAAGAAATCTCAAGATAAATTTAAAAATGTTTTGAAGTAAATGAAAATGAAAACACAGCTATCAAAATTGTGGGATGTCGCAAAAGCTATGTTTACAGGGAAATTTAAAGCATTGAATGCATATATTAGAAAAGAAAAAAGATCTAAAATCAATCATCTAAGCTTCCACTTTAGGAAACTAGAAAAGGGAGAGAAAATTAAATCCAAAATAAGCAGAAGAAAATAAATAATAAGAATTAGAGTATAAATCAATGAAATTGAAAACAGAAAATCAATAGAGCAAACAATGCAATCAAAAGCTGGTTCTTTGCAGAAATCAATAAAATTTATAAGCCTCTAGCCAGGTTAATTAAATAAAAAAAGATAGGATGCAAATTATTAATATCAAAAGTGAAAGAGGGGACATCACTACAGATCTCATGGACATTAAAAGAACAATCAAGAAATACTATGAACAACTCTATGCCCACAAGCTTGATAACCTAGACAAAATAGATCAATTCTTTGCAAGACACAACCTGCCAAAACTCATACAAGAAGAAATAAATAATCTGATAGGAGTATATTTATTAGAGAAATTGAATCAATAATTAATAACCTTCCAAAACAGACAGCACCAGGCCCTGATGGGTTCACTGGTGAATTCTACCAAACATTTATGGAAGAAATTATACCAATTCTCTACAGTGTCTTTCAAAATATAGAAGCAGAGGGAATACCTCCTAATTCATTCTATGAGGTCAGCATTACCCTAATACCAAACACCAGAACATTTTAATGCATAGAGATCTTTGGTGTTGGGTAAGGGATCACAGTGTCCCTGGAACTAAGACAGATGGGAAACCTACTAAAGTTTTAGTTGATTTTTATAAGAAGGAAAGCTCTCAATCTGGGCAATAAAAGTTTGACTTGACTCACCATGAATTATAGTTCCTCAACCAATTCTTTATTTGAGCCAGTTCACAGATCCAAAACTCATTGAATGACAGAAAGGGCAAGTCTCCTGAAGGAAAGATCCTGCTATATTGCCAAAAATTTATATTATAAATCTTCTTCCCAGCCTTTTTTCAAAGAGACCTACAGCCGCTGTGCTTGGTGAAAAAGAAATAACTAGACAATTATAGAAATCAAAGATTAATGGAGTTTGGCTTCCATCTCACAGTGGGCTCCCTGAATGAATGCACCCAATGGTTATTTCCTCGTTTACAGAATGCATAATTAGGGTAAACATATGCAGCAATTGGCAGAATCTCCACATTGGTTCCTTGACATGGAGAATGAGGGCTGTTATGGTAGGAAAGGCTAAATGGAAATCTCTGGAACTGCCTCTACCTAACAAAAGAATAAACCAAAAGCAATGCTATGTTTATTGAGGAATGTTAGCAGATGTTAATGCCTCATCAAAAACATAAAGAAGGCAGGAGTGGTAATTCTCACCATATCCTCATTTAATGTGCCTATGCGGACTGTGCAGAAGACAGGTCAATCTTAAGCAATGACAATAGTGTACTGTAAGCTTAATATGGTGATGATCTGAATCGCAGCTTCTGTTCCACACGTGTTTTATT
Organism: Diceros bicornis minor; assembly: GCF_020826845.1. Lineage (NCBI taxonomy): Eukaryota > Metazoa > Chordata > Mammalia > Perissodactyla > Rhinocerotidae > Diceros > Diceros bicornis. The sequence continues at coordinate 17,484,772 of NC_080772.1, read as the reverse complement.
TATTTTAGCACATCAACACATCCCCTGGCACACTGCAGCTATTAATCTGGCAAAGGCAGTTTGCTTTCACCTAGAAGAGCCAGCAATAAATATTCACTGTCGTACCTATGTAAGATCTCCAGCCCTTCTCATAATCACAATCCAGTCAAAAGAGACCTTTATTGTTTCTTCATTCGGAAGATAACACATTGGTCCACCACACTGTTGTTATCATGTTGATTGAACCTTGTGAGGAGGAAATTAAACTTCTCTAGATATCTCATTAGACACATGTACGCCACCTTAATAGAATTTGTAGGGGTCCGGTGACCAGGGGTCAAGAAGGACAAGTTGCTGTATCTGACTCCTCCTACCTCAAGAAAGAGGCACAAGACATAGCGGGCCTTTTTGGATTTTTGAGGCAACATATACTTAATTTGGGCCTGATATTCCAATCTATTTACTGAGTAACCCAGAAGGCTTCCAGTATTGAATAGGGTCCAGAGCAAGCGAAGGTTTTGAACAGGTTCAGGTTGTTATGCAAGCAGCTCTTCTTCTATGTTCATTAGACTCAACGCATCTGATGGTGTCTGAAGTGTCTATGGAAGATGGAGATGCTGTATGGAGCCACTGGCAGGTCTCTGAAGGTGAATCACGGAGCAAATCTTTAAGATTTCAGAGCAAAGCCACCATTCTCTGCATATAACTATTCTGCTTTCAAGAAACAACTGTGGCTTGACTCAGAGCCCTCAAGGAAACAAAACACTTCCATCTTGGCCACCAAATTACCATACAACCTGAGCTGCCCATCATGAACTGGATCTGACTCACCATAAAGAAATAAAATGAAATTAATATTTATTGAGTACCTACTATGTGGTGATCATCAAGCTAAATATTTTCATTTACATTTTATCTGTACAATATTCTCATGAGCTTGATCAAGTTCAAGAGCCAGATAGTACAAGCAGATGGATTCTCATTTATTAATCTGAATATTAGTGGTACTTTTTCTACTGTGTGGGTTTGCTTCACATCAGTTTTCTAATTTTCATTGATTCAACAAATATATATTGAGAATCTAATAAGTGCCACATACTCTATCAAGCATTGTGTGTACATTGGTGAAATGGACAGTCAAACACAGTGCTTGTTATCAGGGAGGTTACCAGGTATGTGTGTAAAGTGAAGATAATATTTAGCTCACTAGATTGTCAAGTAGTCATATGAAATAATGTTTGAAAATGCCTTATTGACTTGAAAGAATTATGTTGGTTCATTCTCAGACTTCTAATTACAAAACAATTATGTTCTGATTCCTGATGCAGAAATGCAGAGAAAAGTAGGCAGGTAGAATTCTCAAACATGCCTTCACTTCTGTGTGAGCATTAGAACGTTCCTTAAAGCATTACATTATGTTTGTCTTGGCATGGGGGTTGTGAAAATGCTAGAGGACAAAGAGTTTTGCTGAGACTGGCAGTGAGAATCTAGATAAGGAATAGATTTCCAGATTGCTGGGAACTGATAAAGGAGAAGCAAAAAAAAGACGGAAAAGATTTTGAGTACTGGAACACCCAAAAGCAGGAGGAAACTCTAAAAAGCGTGATTAGTCCTTGCACCTTTCTAGACCAAGAATCTAGCCTGTAAATGGTGGAGGGACAAGTGGAGAAAAGACATAGTATGTCCATAAATGGGACTCTCTGAGGCACCTATGAATGCAGAGGGGACACGTTGATATTTGTCGGTCCATATACACTCTGATTGACCAGTTACTGTCATTAGAGCATCTCTAAGAGTGAGAGAGAGGGGACACCATTCTTCTCTAATTTCCCTAACATCTACATACATTCCTGAAAAAGAAAATAATACATTTCACTTTAAAAAAATTTTAAAGTGTTGTTGATGATGATGATGATATTTTGAAAATATTACATGCTTATTGTTCAGAAGAATTTTTTCCATAGCTTCTTGACATGGGAGACCCCAGTGGCTTGCTCAAATAAAAGATGCAAATTGAATTGCTTTGCATTACGAAAGCAGAAGCTATTTGGTATTTGAAGAGGAAAAGTCTGGAGGGAGAGTAGAACCAGAGAGACTTGACTCTGTCAAGGGAAAGAGAAAGAAATTTCCTATTGCAATGTGGTCCAGGAAGATGGGAGAACATAAAATGTCAAGGATTTTTTGTGTGGAATCCTCTGTGCTGTACAATGTGACTTCTCACAAATTTGCAGCAAAGACTTCAGTGCCAGCTGTGTTTGGGTTTGTTGCAGAAACAAGTGAAGGTACAGAGTTCTGCTTTCTGGTTACCAGTTGCTGGTCAAAACAGATCCCCTACATGCAGGTATAGAAGTTAGGAAGACCCTGGCTGATGGTGGATTATCTGTGTCTATACCCATCTTAGTTATACTTTAACCCTGGCAAGCAGACAATTAGACTGTTTTTCAGAATCATTACAAAACAATTAATTTCTTCTTGCATTAGTGCAATGCTTGCTCATAAATCAGAATATTCAAAACTTCCAGCATATGTATAGTTGCTATTAGTAATTGCTTTTATAAATGTCAAAATTTAGCAATCTTTCTTGGTGGAAAAAATGCCAGACTTCAGAGAAGAAAGGAGAAAGGAATGATCAACTATGGGAATGTTAATGATCAGAAAGCTAGAGGAGAAAATGAAAAAAAAGATTCAGAAAACCTTAGAGGAAAGAATTGGACCATTTTCTGATTGAACCTTGGACAAGAAAGAGGAGGGTGGGGAGAAAGCTGGGAACAGAGTTCACACAATGAGGAGTCAGATAGGAATGGAGAATAAAGAGTGAATGGTGTTTTTTCTATCTTTAAAGAAAGGTGTGGGTATGGAAGGGCCTACAGTGAATCCAAATTGCAACTAGCCTGATAAGAGGAGTGGGCGTCTGTGAAGGAAGGGGCACCGTGATAGACTGAGTAAATAAAATGTAACTTGTTAGTGTAAAAGAAAAATTGTCCCAAATCTTGTCTGCAGCAGAAACTTTTTGCCTAATGAAAGGGAAGAGCTTAGCATTCCTGAAAAATGCTCTAGTGATTTTCTGATAAAATTTCCTGAGATTTAGACTCATTTGGGGAAACTCATCTTCATTGACTGCCACCTATCAGCCAAGAGTTGAATGATTTTAAGCCACTCTTTTCCTTTTGTAGCCAATCTAACAATGGTTAACTCACATTCTCTTTCTATAATGTTCCTAATCAGAAAACTGTCTGAATTGACCTAGAGACTTTCCTTGTTGCAATATTCTAATAAAGCTTTGACTCATAAATAGTCTAAAGTTTTTTTCTTTAACATTAGAATAGTTTGATAAACATGATTACTGTATCATCTCAGAAGCTGAAAGGCTAGTGTTACTATAACTGTGCTAGTGAGAGAAGAACTCCAGAACAAATGGAAGTAAGGATCACCACCATCTATGTGCCCTCTGCCTCTCATATAGTTCTGTGGCACTGTAGTGGACACTGCCTATTTAGTAAACACTGGGTTGTATCACCCAGGTTCTCTGTCAGGATGGGAGGACCTATGCTCCCAGCTTCTGGGAGTGTCACTAGCTGCTTCAGGAATTGCCATCAGATAAAGAGAACTCCCTTACCCAAGGTCACCCTCCCTCCCTTTCCTGAGCGCAGTCCACAACCAATGACAGGTCAATATTGGGCTCTAAAGGCCTGAACCTTCCCCCAATCTTGGGACAGTTCTGAAGAGCCATCTGAGTTCTAGATACCCTCATGGGCTGAGTCTTTTGTTGAGACTGCATCTCTGCCCAACTTCTTCCTCTGTCTGTTTCCTTCACTTTCCCACTCCTGGTGCTGGCCCCGAGAGCCTATCTTAATAAACCCCTGCACTGATCTCTCTCTCTGAGTCTGTTTCCCAGGACCTCTCCCATAATAGGCAGAAAGAGCAGAGGTGAGAGAGGTGGTGTGGGTAGATTTTATTTATGACTAGGCTCTTTGTTGCTTCTCCGAGAACCAGCCTGGCCCAATCCAAAAAAGATGTTTTTGAGTCTATAAAACTTTCCCTTAGTGAATAGGGGTAATTGCGGGGGTGAGGGTGGAGGGAATGGTTCTTATGTAAAGGAACGCTCTGAGAGATCCTTGTGCTTTCTGTCCTCAGAAATCTGCATTCAAAGGCTAATCAAGAAATGAAATGTTGGAAAAGCCAGTGAGTCAGAGACAGAGAGAAAGAGAGTCTTGAATCTTGGCATGGTTAAGTAGGGTCAGATCGTGAGAATGAACTAAGGTTTAGCATGGGATTGTGAATTTATAAGCCGGAGACTTCAAAACTCAAGTGTATATAAGTAATGCCAAGACCATTAAACAAGAAATGACAAAACTCTTGAATCTTTTCCTCCCTCTTGGAGATAATCAGAGCCATCTGTTCTACCATTTTTATAGCTGCTTCAAAATAATTATATTCAGGTCTTACCTAAAATTGTACTGTATGGGAAAAAAAAGATTTAAATGTAACAACTCTCTCTATTGTTGGGTCACTCTGTTCATTCAACAGCACTTTTTTTAATAAGCATTTTTGCCTGCCTTGTCTATATGTGTAAGCTGAGTGTTAGGTCGACACTATAAACAGGCTTTTTAGGAGAAAGGAAAACTAAAGAGAAAATAAGTGCAATTGTTTAAATTGTAAAGAAAGACAGAATAAAAGGAAGCATTTGTGACTGAAGATATTTTTAGTTGGGTCCAGGGCCAGCATCTAAGGTGCCTCACTATTTACTATGTGCCAATTAAACAATAACTTTCAGGCTCACAGCAATCTTGGGTCTCAGAATATACTATTATCACTATCTCAGTTACAATCAGAACAGCCGCCTTAAGAAAACAACAAAGTGGCACATTGTACATTTTAATCGGGCAGAAGCAATATATCAACAGGCTAAGACCTCAGCTGGGCTGAGTTTGTCTGATAAACTTATTTCTCCTTATACCCTATGCCAGTGGAGCAGAAGGTGTTCAAAAGTGAAAAAAGGGAGAAGCTCCAGGCATGCTGATTGTTGTATATTTGCTCCTCACAATTTGATCCTCATAAACCTAAAGGCAAGGTAGTCTTCTACCATTTTTCAGATGGAAAACCTGAGATTAGCCTCAGAGCTAGACAAGGGCTGAGGTCGGCCAAGGTACAAAGCAGAGCCCCAACTGTGTTCATGGGCTACCTTGGTGATGGGCAGCCCATGGTAAAAACAGGATCCATAAAAATGGAGGCAAGAATGATTGAACAGATATAGTAAAGGGCTGGTGAAAGAAATCTCTAAGGCAGGCAAGATGGTAGAGTGAAAGAAGGGGTGACTTCACAGTGGAAGGTAGGAGTTGAATAATCATGGGGACCCTGAAACTCTTTGAGTCTTGGTTTTCTTCCGTATAAAAGGGAACAATAATACTTACATCAGAGATGGGTTTTGAAGATTAGATGAAACAATGTATGTAAAACATGAAGCAGTACCTGGTGCATAGCAGATCCTTTCCATCCATGTTCCTTTCTTCTTCCATTTTCTTCTCCTCCTCTGCGTCACAGTTTTGCCCAGGGGTGGTCTTAATTCTAACAGAAAAGGATAGGAAATCAAAGTTAGTTGAGACAAAGCTCATGAGGAAGGGGGGAGAGAGAGCTGCAGTCTTTCTTTTTAGTTATAGATATGACTCAAAACGTAATCTATATTTTACGTCAAAAGTTGGTAGAACCTTTCAGGCTTGAGTACTCCAATCTGATTTTAAGAAATTCTCGATACTGGAAATAGGGATGTGTGGAATTCCACTTTGATGTGTTCCACAGTGGTACTTTCAAATGTTTCCCAACAACTGAACTCTACAATTGACCTTTTCCCCAGCACATTATTTGCCTCCCAGGAGCTCACAAGATTGAAGCCATATGGATGCACGTCCTTAAGTCCCCCCATCACTACTCCACAATCTCATGTTGACTAGCCTCTTTTTTTTCTCCTTTCAAAAGTCAATTCTTTTTAAAGTCTTCTTAGTCCCAGCTCTTTGAAGGAAGGGCCATCTCATTCATTTTTATAGCTCCAGCAGGTCAGGTCTAGTGCCATGGACGTAATATGCACTTAGCAAAAGTTGTTGACGAAGTAGGTGGTCTTGGAGGTCTCAATCCACTGTGTTAGTTTTTTCAAAGTCGGGGCAGGAGAATTTGGACATAGATGTAAAAATGCAGGGGAAATAGTCATTATTAAAGTTTTGGTAACTTCCAAATAGGCTCTTTAGAATAAAAAGAGAAGCCCTGGAGGGAAGCAGGGCCAGAATTCAAGCCCTAGTCATAGATTAGAAAGAGGCTGACAGCTCCAACAACCTCGTGGATGAAGGTCACCTAGGCTGGTAGGGGAGACTGGATTTTCATGGCTCTTACTTAGAGACTCCAACGTATTACCCTCTCCCTTTACTCCCTCTGCTTTCACTTCTGTTTTTGCTTGTATTTCTCTCTCTCCATTTGTCTCACAATCAATATTTTCTGAAGAAAAATAATTAGGGCAGTTGCTACCTATGCTGAACATACTTCCCCATCTGGATACTTCAAAGTCTAAGGGCCACCCATAACTCTTTTGGATACGACTGCTGACCCCGGTTTAATTAGTGTGGCCAAGGTACTCAACACACTAACAGTGGTAACCGATGTTGAAGGAACAATTTGTGGCTTGTTTCTAAAGGGGACTGTTGGGCAGCTAGAATTTTACAGTTGCCTTACCTGTATGTCTTATGAACTCTTGTATTGGAATTAAGCTAGAGTTGCCAGATTCAGCAAATAAAAATATAGAATCCTCAGTTAAATTAGAATTTCATATAATCAGCAAATAATATTGAATGCAATATTTGAGACATACTTATATGTGCTCAGATGGCTGCTTAAGTTCCAAGCATGGTATCCACATTCTAACCAGCAGAAAAGGGGAAAGAGGCAAAGGGCCTGTCCATTCCTGTTAAGGGCACTTTCCTGAAGCAGTACCTTATACTCAGCCTACTGGTGAGAATTTAGTCATATGGTCACGTCTAACTACAAGGAAGGCTGGAAAAGCAGTCTTTATAATGGACAGCCACATGCTCTGTTAAAAATTGAGGACTGTTTACAGAGGAGGAAGCAGGAAGTAGATATGGACAGTCAACTAGTCATCTCTGTCAGAGAAGTGATAGGGATAAAGGCATGTTTTGGAGGTAAAATAAACTGAACTGGATTGAATATAATAAGGCTGATATTGGGTTACAAAAGCAAAAGAGGAATAAAAGATGTCTTTAGATTTTTATTTCAACCAGGTCAGTTTACAGAATGGAGGTCCCTTTTAACAGAAATGGAAAACACAAGAGAAACATAAGTTCAAAACTTATTAAGTGTATACCATAAAGTGTTCTATGTAAGGTACCACACAGACAGCATTAGAATATGACACAGCTGCCAACCAAATCTAGTAGGTAATAGCAGTCTTCCTCCTTCCACTTTCTTAAGTGTGATTAACTGCAGATGTTTGCCGTTATTCATATCATGAAATAAACTGTTTAGCATGGTGCCAGGTACATAGTAAATGTTCAATAAATTGATTAATGTTTAATATTTTTACCTATATTTTCAAACAGAAGAGTCATCCAGGAGATCAAATAAAAAATAAAAGTATAAAAGTTGAGGCTTCTTGTGAAAATTAGTGAGAGGGACTTTCTGCAGTGATTACAGAAATGCAGGCCACGGAAACCATCCTGTAAACTGGCTTTGCTGGCCAGGCAGTGATGGAAACCAATTTGCTTTCCCTTGAAGGAGACAGAGGAGCTGTGGGCTCAGCGTACCCTTTTGGATCTTCTGGAAAATTGAATCTATAACAGGAGGAAGGAGAGGCAGTAGAAAGATCCTAGAATAAAAGTCAAAGATGAAGATACTCATAAACATTAGGGTTCTAATGCTAGCTCAGCCATTCCCAGTTTTAAGGCCACGGACAGCAATGCAGTAGTAATTCAGTTATGGAGCACTGACTGAGCCAGGCACACGGAAAGTACTTTCAGCTATATTATCTCAACTGCAGGTTGGGGGTCAGGGGGATGAGGAGTAGAGAGTGGGCGCAGACAAGGTTGTCTAAGATATGGTTCCCACCTTCTATAGCAGGAAAGACAGACTCAGAGAAAAATAACTCAGATACAGTGGAAAAATGTGATGGGGTGAAAAATAGAGAGAGTACTGAAAGTGTGGAGGAATGAGAGATCACAAAAAACGAGTTAGGGATAATTTCTAGAAGGAAGTAGGATTTGACCTGGGCCTTGAGAGGTAGGTAGAATTTCAGTGTTTAGAGGAGAGAGTAAAATTTTCATGCAGAGGGAATATCATTAAACAAAGGTGTGAAAGGACTGACTGTGAAGGACGCACTGGCTCAAGCCGTAGTGTATACAGAACTGTACTAGCCATGGGAGTTGTATGATGTACACAAATTGAGGAGAGCTTCTTATGGCAGGTGGAAGATCTATAACTTTATCACAAAGGCAACCATTAAGAGCTTTGAACAGGGTAAACGCAGGATAGATTTGTGTTGGGAGGTGGCAAAGTGGAGGATGGGCTGGAAAGGTTAAGGGTCAGAGAGTTCTGAAGCTGTTGTAATAGTCCAGAGGACAGTGGAAATCAACTCTTGCATAAAGGAAAGAATACAGTGGTCTTGGAATAGCCTTGGTTAGAACGGTTATTAGTTATTTATCAACTGACAACCAGGTAAGTTACTTAACCTGAGTCTCATTATGTGTTCTCTAAAATACTGCTAAAAACGATAAGTTTGATGTGGAGAGTAAATAAACGTGTGAGTCCCTGGTGAACCGTCATTCCTCAGGAAAAGGTATTTTAAAAGTTTCTCTCTTATTCTTTCTAAGGACAACCTGTGGGACTTGTACCACTTCTAGCGTTGTTCTGCAATAGCTTGCTCCATCTGTCTTCCCTCTTCCTGGACTGCGAGTCTCATCAAGACTTCTGAAGTGTCACGACCCTGGTCTCTGTATTCCGGGCCTCTGGGACGACCCTGTGCATACAGCAGGCTCTCAACAAAAGCGCGTGAGCAAAGTGCACGCGCAGGGTGAGAGAGGCGGGCGCGGAACAGGCTGGGGGCACTGCACTCCACAGGTAGCCGCCGCCCGCCGGCTCTCTGGGTGGTGCCTAAGGGAGCACCGGGCCAGAGCGCAGCGGGCACACCCCAACCCTGCTCAGGGGCAAGCGGGGTCCCTCCTCCCGAGGGGCGCGGGCTAAGAGATGAGGAACCCAAGCGACTCACTCCCAACTCAGAACAGAAACCCCCCTCCTGCAGGCCTTCAGCGCCTCGTTCTCGGGAAAGCCTACCCCCTTCCCCCCCTCCTCTGGCCCTTCTTCCTGCCCGGAGCAGCCAGGGCGCCGCTTTCCAGAAGCAGCCCGGCCGGAGGCGGTCGCGGCGCGGGGCGGTGCGCGGGGGTGGGGGCTGGGCCGGGGGAGGGGTGTCCAGGAACTTTGAGACTCGGCCTCCGGGGCCCGCGGTGACATTCCGGGCAGCGCCGCGGGCAGCCGGCCACTGGGGCCCTGACGGAGGGCGCGCCGCCGAGAGAAGCCGCCGAGAGAGAGACCCCGGGCTGCCCATCGCGGCCGCGCGCGAAGCGGACGGCAGAAGACGTGTCCGCGGGCATGGGCCGCTTCTCGCCGGAGCCGTGCCTGCTGCAGCTCCTCAGCCTCCCGGGCCTGGCCCTCGCCGCGGCCCTGCTGCTCCTGGTCCTGTGTCTGCGCGCCCAGCGGACCAGGTAAGCGCCCCGGCGGCCTCCCCGCGAGGCGCAGCGGCCCGGGCCACGCATGCGCCCTGGCCCCGCAGACCGCGCGCGACCCAGATGGCCGAGGGAGTCCCTCCGTAGGTTCGGGCGCATAGTCAAAACTTGCTGCGGGGCACCGGCGTCTTTTGGGATCGTGTGTAATGACAAAGGCTTCTGCCTCTTTCCCATACACACGCACACATATTCAAGCATTGGGACCGAATTTGGTTTGCTGCTCCAGAGTAGGTTGTAATAAGCCCTAGGTTTGCCTTACATATTATGCATCGCGCGTGGCTTCCAAGCAGACACATTTTGGTGCCTTGCTACAGTGCGTTGATGCTTTATGGCCTAGAATTCATAGAGCATTTCGAGAGGGGAATTTTCTTACATTTCGTTCAGTTAAAAGTGAGATTTTTCAGGAAAATGCCAATGTATAGTATGAACAATAACTCTGGGTGCCTCTCTGTGCCTCAGTTTACCTCACTGTACCTTATCTGGAAAAACAAAATAATAGTATCTCATGGGATCTTTGTGAATACTAAATGAGTTTACAGTGTGTTTTATGCATTTGCTCTATTATTTTTATTAGAACAAAACAAAAAAATCAGTAACAACAAAACCCAGAAGTGTGTCACTTCTTTGTCTGATTTGAACTGTGGCAGTAGAAACAGAAAAGTTCAAAATAAAAACATTTACTTTGAAATCACTCTATTTTCCCTTTCTTGTGGGGTCATTTTTTCATATTACCAGGCTCTTCAGAGCTTTTGAAAAACAAGCAGGTAAGTTTTATTGAGTTGTAATTGCTATTCTGTGATGAGATCTCACATACACTCACATGTGCACACACGTGTGTGTAAGTATATATACACACACATATATATGTTTATATATGTATAGACGTGTTTGTGATATAGGTTATGTCTTAATAGTTTTGGGAAAATGGCACCATTGTACTGCATTCAAATACCTATAGACATTTCTAGAATGCCCGTGGATGAATATTCTAGAAGGGAGCTTTTGCTTTTTTTCCCATGTTAGTTTTCAGTGATCTTCCTGGAATGTGCCATGCCCTCTCCCAGGTTGCCTTTTCCAATGGCTATGCTCTTGCTTTAGAGCCCAAGATGAGGATTTAGGAGACGTTAACTTCAGTGTTATTTGATTCTGTGTAGGTTCCACCTTCTTGTCTATCAGCAGTGTCAGCCAAAGCCAGTTAAGAGTTCTGCTAGGTATGCCTTTAAAGAAAGGTGGTAGATAAGAAGGTTATTTGTTCTACTCCCGTTTTACATGCAGAGCAGGAGCGAGAAAGCAAGCTGACTAAGGCATTCTGGATCATTGATGGTAAATGGGGGTGAGAATGTGGAACTTGGGGGGACAGTTGGGAAGGCAAAAGGGCAAGGTAAGCTTTCTCTCCCAGCATTCTGAGACCAGGCTTATCTTTTTCTCTGTACCACTAAAAATTTTTTGCTGAGATATTCATGCCATCAATTACCAATTCCTTCCAAACAGGAAGACTCTATTTAATGTTGCAAATCTACAGGGCATTGAATTCTAAAGAAGTTTTATTGGACTTTATTTTAGTGTATAAAAGCTTCATTTGTCCCAGTACCAAGAAGGTCGTGTTCTTTATTGTTACTATTTCTTATGTTTGGACATTTCACTCAGATGTTCTAGGAAAATGCTTTCTATGATACCACCAAGAGGGGAAACTATAGTTGAGTTCCTTATATATTTGTACAGATTTGTTTATGCTTACACTAATATGTTTGAATGTATGTTAGTAAAAATGTAGGAAAATGCATTCTGTGTTGCAAGCTTCTTTTTCCACTTTACAATATATTTTAGACATCTTTCTATGTCATGTTATTGAAATCATTATTTGTAGTGATTGTATAGAGATATGCCACACACTCACAAATGCACACACATACATGGATGTCTTTGGGCTTTTGTGGAAATATTTATGCAGGATCGTGGAGTTGTTAAAATGTATGTATGCTCTTTACACTTGAATAGATGTTGCCAAAGTACTCTAAGTCCCAATTTATGTTGCTACTAATGATCTATGTAAGTACCAATTTCCCCACATCCTTTCAGTTCTGGTATAAATTATTTTAATTTCACCAATCTGATACGTAAAGAAAATAAAACTTCATTTTTATCTCAATTTCTGTTTATTTACTTTTGAGGGAGTTTGGGCATCTTTAAAGGAGATAATCGTCTCTTTGTTTCTGGGTCATTAATAATAAATGATGATTAACTATTTGTTTTTTGATCATTTTGTTGTTAGTGCGGTGGAGTGGATTGCGACTCCTAGCAACCCTGTGTACGACAGAGCGGAACCCTGCTCCATCTGTTTTCGCGCCATCCTCTCACCTTCCCGGCACTGTATCAGACCATGCTCTGCTGCTATTCATAGGGTTTTCATGACCAATTTTTTCAGAAGTGGGTGGCCAGGTCCTTCTTCCTAGTCTGTCTTAGTCTGAAAACTCTGCTGAAACCTGTCCACCATGGGAGACCCTGCTGGTATTTGAAATGCCGGTGGCATAGCTTTCAGCATCACAGCAACACGCAGCTGCCACAGTATGACAGTCCACAGCCGGTGGTGTGGTTCCCTGACTGGGAAATGAACCCAGGCCCTGGTGGGGAGAGTGCTGTACTTAACCACTAGACCACCAGGGCTAATTTCTTGATCATTAATAGCTCTTATATAATAGGAATTGTCGCACTCTTTCATACCTGCTGCAATTATTTTACTATTCTTAGTATTTAAGAGTTTCCGTATATACATCTTCCTTAGAAAACCCTTCTACTCTCCAATGTGATAAAAAATATTCACCACTGTTTTCCATCATCACTAATTTATTTTAAAAGGATTTTACACATACATATATTACATTTTAATTCTCATTGCATTTCCATCCTTTGAAAAATTATGTCTGAAAAGTTTGTAATATAGCACATTATAGGAATGCTGGATGTTCCAAGGTAAACATTTAAATTTTACCTACAAAATTGGTAAAATTTAAAAAAAAAATAGGTAAAAGCCAGCTCAGAGGTCACCTGTTGCCTTTGGGCAGCTGTCATCCCATTCCACGTCTTTTGACTACAGCACTTTGATTTCCTTTTGTGAAATTGTGTTTTTCCTTATTGGATATGATCTGGTGAGACTGTCAACCACAGAATCCAGTGCAGTACTCCTCAGGAGAGATTACAGTGGCTTGGCCTAGGGTTGTCACTGCAAGGTTGATGGGAAATGGTTAGAATCGGGATATATTCTTGGTGGTAGAGTCAACAGGACTCACTAACAGATTGAACGTGGTGCTCAGGGGAGAAGTTCAGGCAAGATATGTAATTGTGAAAGTCATAAATATGGAAAAGGCATGTAAAGTCACCGGTGTAGATTAGATCACCTGGTGAGAGAGTTTGATGGAGAAGCGGAAGGACTGGGCCACTTTCCTTACTGAAGAGTCTGGCAGAGGAAGAGGAACCAACAAAGGAGACTGAGAAGGAGAAGCCAATGATGGGGGAAGAAAACCAAGTGAATATAGTGTCCTGGAATCTAGATAGGGACATATTTCAACAAGTAGAGGGTGTTATCTGTGTCAAATGCTTCTGAGAAGTCTAGTTTGTTGAAGACAAAGGAAGGACCCCATTAGAGTTGACATGATGCAGAGTCGGTAAGATCTATACAGAGAGTTGTTGGGAGTGAAAGCCTGTTTGAAGTAGGTTGAAATGCTGTCTTACAATATATTCTAAGATTTTATATTCAGACAGGAGTGTAATTTAGTATTATGTTTCATATCCCTTAAGCCAATAATTCCAGTAATTTTATTTAAAAGAATTTCTCCTCGTGAAGTAATCACGGCCCTTAAAGATTTAACCACAGCAGTGCTCATTAGGGCTGCTTAAAATAGTGAAACATTAGAAAAAAACTAGATTTCCAAAAAATATTGGTTTAGTTAAAGAAATTCTAGCATATTCCAATAATAGAAAATTATACATCCATAAAAAATATAATATAGAGTGTATGAAGACATGGAAAGCCATATTCAAGATATATTAAATGAAAAGAATTATAAAACAGAATATGTTCATGTACAGGGTGTCAATGGCCTTCAGCCAAAGGCCACTAAGAACACGCCTGTAGTTGAACAAGTTGAGTTAGTGCTGATTGTTATGAGAAAGAACACACACCATTACTTCTCAGTAAAAAGGACCTATTCATAGGATTTGGGCTTATGTTATATGATTTTGGGGAAAGTTCAAGGAAGGAAGCTTTTGCCCTGTTGGTAAGATACTGTGAGAAAGCAGGGGCTCTTCTATGATTGGACATCTTAATAAATCTCATCTATAAGGCAGGAGGAATGGATGAAGGCTAAATCTGTAATTGGTAAATAAGCAACAGGCACATTAGTCTTAATTAATATTAATTAGCAAGGTTTGGGGATGTTTGGCCATTTTATTGATTTGGACAGTGTTCATGATTTTGAATGGATGTTTAGATATCATTATGGATTTATCTTGTTTTTGTCTTTACCCATGATGGTCACAGAGTGACTATGTTTGATGTCAATGTTTGTGCAATTATTATGTTCAACAGAAGAGCACAGTGTCCTGGCTTTGACTGTCAAACAAGGTCCTTGATGCAGGGGCTGCTTTTATCTTTCTTAAAAGTATAAAAGGCTATAAGGATATACCTCATATATTTTGAGGGTAAAATTTATATGCACTGAAATATACAGATTTTAAGTGTACAATTTGATTAGTTTTCATAAATGTATATACTCGTGTAGCTGTCACCCCAGTGAAGATATGGAGTATTTTCATTTCCCTAAAAAGTTTTTTCACACCTCTTTCTAGTCAGTCCCCACCCCTGATCTGACTTAGTTTTCCTTGTTCTTGAACTTTGTATAAATGGGATTATAGAGTTTTTACTTTTGTGTATGGCTTCTTTCTTTCAACATAAAACTTTTGAGATTCTGCCATGTTGTTGCATGTATCAGTAATTCATTCATTCAGTTTCATTGCAGAGTAGTTTATATTTTATATGTATAAATTGTGGTATATATGTATTTATGTACATAATGTAGAATATATACTACATTTATTTTGTGTGTGTTTGTGTATACCACAATTTGGTCATCTGTTGTTTGTTAATGGAAATTGAGTTGTTTCCAGTTTGGAACTATTATGAATAAAGCTGATGTAACATTCTTTTATAAGACTTTTTGTGAACATGTATTTAGCTTTTTCTTGGATTAAAACCTTAAGACCTAGGAAAAAGGTTGGTGGGTCCTATGGCAAAGACTTTTATACCCACAACCACTTAGGAAAATTGCCACTTTTCCAAAGTAATTGTACCTTTTTTTACACTTCACCAGTACTGTATGAGAGTTCCCTTTGCTCCCCATTCTCACCCACATTCGATGTGGCCGGTCCATTGGTTATAAGCACTGTCTTTCTAGATTCTGTATTTTGTTGTCTTCCCCTGAAGAGTGTTGCGTTTTGTTTTAGTATGCAGATACATTTCTGGCTGATTATCTTGAATTTGTGGAAGCTTGATTTCATCCTTAATAATTTGAGTCTAGAGAAAGCTCAAGATATTTACCAAGCTTCTCTTCTTTGATAGGATTCAAACTCTCAACTCTTGCCTCCTCAAAGGTAAGCAGCAGCTGAAATCTCTGCTCTGTTTCTTTAATCTTCCAGCTGATTCCTTCCACAGGGCTTGTTGAAATCTCCCCTGCAGACGCACTCTTCCAGGGTTGGCCAAGAATTTGAGGGGTGTTTATGTGCATATTTTTTTTTAGATTTCTTTCCTTGATTTCCAGCCACTTCAGTAGCCCCCAACTCTGACCCTCAATCAGTAATATTGTAGCTTTTTGCTTGAGTTCCAGCTGTCTCCACCATGCTGACAGGGAGGGCCCTCATGCTGTCTACCATGGACTTAATTCATCATGGGTCTCTTCTTTAAGGGGTGCCTCTCCTCCCAGTATCTGCCTTCTTTTTCTTGTTCTTCAGTGCATTTAAATCGTTTATTGTTTGTTTCTTTTATGTTTTGTTACCTGTGCAAATGTTAGGTTAATTCAAGCTACTTCACCATTTCTGGAACTCAAACCCAGACTTCTGACAGTGTTTATATCTGGGTAATGTATTTTTGTGGGATGATTTTTATTTTCTTTTTTATGCTTTTGTGTATTTTTAGATTGTCATTAAGAAATGTGTTTTTCTTTTATAATGAAAAATAAATACAAAAAATACAAAAAGAATGATACATTTAAAATGAAACTTGGAGAAATTCTTTTTAAATGTTTTTAATCTTTGTTTCCTTTGGAAGAACCAGCATTTTGGGTCAGTGATAGTAGTGAGATGCTAACTTAGAAGATAGGATTTGGGTGGTGCTAGGAAACCCAGTTCATTTCCAGGAAGTCATTAATAATATGAGACGTGTTTTTTGTCCAATAATTAGATACATATGTTTTTTAAATTCGTTGTTTGCTTATAACAGAATTAATATAGATACTTTCCAAATTATTGTAGAAGACAACATATAAAGGCAGAGTCTGTGTGTAGCAAGGCAGACTTGAAAACAAACATGTCTCTATTCTTTTTTTTTTTAATTGCAGTAACATTGGTTTGTAACATTGTATAAATTTCAGGTGTACATCATTATACTTCTATTTCTGCATAGATTACATACATCATGTTCACCACCCAAATACTAATTACAATCCATCACCACACACGTGCCTAATCATATTATTCTTTCCCTATCTTCCCATCCCCTGTAAAAATGACAAAAATTAGTCCTACCATAGCAATTTAAAATAATATAAAATGGTTAAATTCTTCTAAATAAATGAAGTAAGAAGTGACACTAAATAATATATTTCTAAGAGGGAACACTTAAAACAGAATTAAAAGTTTTGTAATGAAGAGGGGAAGGTGTTTACAGAAATTATGAGGAGGAGGGGACAATAATACAGATTTTTTAATCTTACAGTTCTGGACATCCGAAGTCTGGAATGGACTTTACTGGCCTCAATCAAGGTCTTGGCAGGGCTGCCTTCCTTTTGGTGGATCTAGGAGGAATCCATTTCCTTGCCATTTCTAGCTTCTAGATGCCACCAGAATTCAAAACTCTTTTTCATACTCTGACACTCCTGCCTCTTTCTTACAAGGACCCTGTGATTATATTGAACCCACTGAGATAACTGAGAATAATCTTCCCATCTCAAGGTACTTAATTTAGTCACATCTGCAAAGTCCCTTTTGCTATATAAGGTAATATATTCACATGTTTTGGGGATTAAGACATGGACATTTTGGGGGGATGTTATTCTTCCATACTCCTTCTGACCTCTAAAGGTTTATGTCCATTTTACATCCAAAATATATTCACCCTATCCCAACATCTACAAAAGTCTCAACCCATTACAGCATCAACTCAGAGTCTAAAATCTTATCTAAAACTTGTCAGCTCAAAAGCCCCATCTCATCATGTGGGAATCTGGGTATGATCTGTTCTGGGACAAAAATTCCCAAGATCCTTGTGGGTCTCCTACGTGTGTCACAGAGATTCACTCTATCTGACAAGAGGCTCCTCCACAGATATTTCTTGGATAATCCTATTTATATTCCTGGCTTCTTTTGAGATGGCTCAGGTGAAACATGAGTTACATGCCTAATATTTTCAATGACTACCTAGTACTCTGTATATATGAATGAGTATGGATGACTGAATACTCCAGCCTTTTGATTCTTCCTAGGCATTAGCAAAAACTGTTCAGCTACATCCTTGGCTTTCTCTCCAGAACACACTTTTCTGACGGTGAATCTTCTAGTTTTAGTGTCTTTTGCAGTCGGAATGGGCTGAGAATTTCCTAAATCATCAGTTCCTGATTTCTTTATGCTTCGTAGTTCTTCCTTCCTCTGTATCTTTCACATTTTACTATAAGCAGCAAGAAAAAACTTGGCTGCTCCTTCAACACTTTGCTTAGAAATCTCCTCAGCTAAATATCCAAGTTTATTGTTTACAAATTTTGCTTTCCACATAACTGCAGGACACAATGCAGCTAAGCTTTCTGCAACTATATGACAAGTATCCCTTTTCTCCATTTTCCAATAACATGTCCCTCATTTCATCTGAGCCCTCACCAGCAGTGCCTTTAATGTTAATATTTCTACTTACAGTCTATGGTGATGTAAGTATTCTTTACGATGATATATATGTTCTTTACCATACTTCTCATCTCCTTTTGAGTCCTCACTCGGGGAGTTAACATCCATATTTCTACTCACCATCTGTTCAAGGCAATCTAGAGTTTTTCGATCATCCTCCTCAAAATTCTCTACCCATTGCCAAATTCCAAAGTCACTTCGCATTTTTAGGTGCCACTTCCAGGTACCAAAATCTGTATTACTTTCCTATTGCTGCTATGATAAGTTACCACAAATTTAGTGGCATAAAACAACACAGACTTATCCTCTTATGGTTCTGGAGGTCAGAGTCTTACTGGGCTAGTATTAGGGTGCCAGGAGGGCTGAGACCCTTTTGGAAGCTCTAGTGGAGACCACTAGATTCTGAGAAGACAACTGAACTTGCACTGGATGAAAAAAATCTTCAACTAGAAAAAGGCCTCCAAGATTGAGCCCCGAAGAGGATGCCTCACCAAGTGACATTTTCTGTACTATCTCAGAGAGAATCCCCTCCTTCAGTAGGGGATTCAAAGGGTCCACAAACTCTGTGTCACTGACCAGTCTGACTAACCCATCTGAGTCATCTTCCTTAACTAGAAAATGGAAATCACAGCTACCACACAAGGTAGATGTGAGAAGCAGAGTGCATGAGAAATGTGAACACATTTTGTACAGTGTGAAGTCACTTAGAAGACAGCTGGCTTGCACCATTAGGTTTCCTTGGTACTTCTCAGAGACCCTTTTCTCCTGATTGCTGTTGAGGGTGGGGAGGGGAAGTGGCCTGGGTTTCTTCTCTCTCTTATCCGCCTCCTCCAACACACATATCTCCACACCCCAAAATGCTGTAATTGGTGGGAAATAAGATTTAAATGCTAAGATAAATTTTAGTCAAAGTAAAAATTGGATAAATTTTTTCAGTTGTAAGATATCAAGGTTATGTAGATAATGAGTTGTTTTGAAATGTTGATTGGTTGACGTGATCACTGTATCACATAAGTCAATTGTTTCCTCTTTCTAATTACTTAATTACTCCCAAACAAGAGCCCTGGTGCTCTAGATCCCTCACATTGTTACCACTACCTAGCGAATGAGAAGAACTAGGTTGCCATCATTAGTGGATGTTTTTACTTGTTTCTTCCTCTTTTCTCGTAACAAAATATAGGAAAAGGATGTGAGCAGCTGTAAGCAGAGTCATTTTCTGCTCTAGGGTATGCTGAATTTAACAGGTGGATTTTTGTGTTATGTAGAAGATGATAGGGAGATTTCCAGACACATTTGTGGCTCTTGATTAAAGGTCTAATGGGTTACTGTGTGGTACTACACTTCCCTCATTAAGCTGCAGAGTTTGGATTGGTCTTGTTACCATTTGAACAGATTTCAGGCTTGCTTCACTGTTTTATTTTGTTAATTTATGACAAAAAAGTCCTGAAGAGAGAGAATATTCCTGTTGTGTAATTAGAGGAACATATAAGCTCTGGAAAACAAACACTTGGCTGTTTGTTTTGTGTGTCATTCAAAGTGGTCATTTAACGGGTCATGGGGAGTTCAGAACTGCTAATAGGGTCCACATTGAGGATTGCTCAATGCCGTAATCACGTTCTGCTGATAAATCCTGGGTATCTCTTTAAATATATCATCTGTTTGCATAAGAGAAATCAATTCAGAATTTATGCTGGATCAGCATAAATCTCTTACCTCTATGGGAATAAAATCTTGGAGCACTGATCTTAGTAATGTGGGGCCATTTACGTATGTAAAGTCACCCATGGCTCAGTGTTTCCCAACAATGGGACCTTCTTGTAGAAGGCAGTATAGTGGAAGGCGAAGAGCATGGCTATGGAGCCAGATGGACCTGGATCCAAAATCCAGCTCCACTTCACTAGGAAGGTAAAGGAAGATGGAAATGAACAATCCTGAGGCCCTGCTTTATACCAGGCTCTGTGCTTAGATGTTTTGCATGTATTATCTCATTTAATCTTCACTGCGGTTCATGAGATACGTGTTATTAAGCTATTTTTCAGAAGAAGAGACTAACACAATCTAATTTGCCTAAGGCTGCAGAGCTACTCAGGAGCAGAACTGGGTTTTTGATTCCAGGTCCATTATAGCCATGGTAGGCAGAATAAAGCCCCTCACCCCCAAAGTTTTTCACACCTTAATCCCACAACCCGTGAATATGTTAGGTTACTTGGCAGAGGGGGATTCAGATTGCAGATGGAATGAAGGTTGCTAATCAGCTAACCTTAAAATGGGGGATTATCCTCAACTATTCGGGTGGGCCCAATATAATCACAAATTAAAACTGGAAGAGGGAGGCAGGAGAGGAGGTTGACCGACTACTGCTGGCTTTGGAGATGAATAAAGGAACCCAAAACTAAAGAACATGGGGAGCATATCAAAACTGGAATGACAAGGAAATAGATACCCCTCTAGAGCCCCCAGAAAGGAACCTATTTCTGCTAACACCTTCATTTTAGCCCAGGGAGACCCATTTTGGACTTCTGGCCTATAGAACCATAAAATAATAAATTTGTATTGTTTAAGCCACAAATTTGGGGTAATTTGTTACAGTGGCCATAGAAAATTAACAAAATAGCCATGTCCCCCATGCTCTTTGCATCAAACTATACTGCCTCTTGCAAGAAGGTTCAGATTGGGAAAGTCTGGGACTTGGATGACTTTGCTAGTTGCCCATGAGGAGCAGGATAGAAAGTAAACATTTCTAAATACTCAGTGCCTTCATCACTGTGCTAATACATAATAATTTGAGAGTTTTTGGTCCCAAACTTCACAGATTATCATGGGCTATTCATCAATGTCTCCCTTCCTTACCCATCAATTCACAAGTAAGTTTTGAATGTTTGTTATGTATCTCGTAACTCCATGAATCTTTAAAATCTTTTTGAAAATAAGACATAGGCTGTAGGCATTGAGACCCAGATATGATTTGGTCAGAAGACTTCTTGTTTCCCAGACTTAGTGCTATCTCCCCATTGCTGCTCACAGCCTGGAGGAGAAAGCTGAGGGTGACTCTGAGGGTTTGAAGGGATCTAGGGGAACCGGACACTGTACTTCACTGATTTCCCAAAAATAGTAGAGCAGAGAGAGCCGTCAGCTACAGAGGAAGGATTAACAGCTTCTTGTAGAGAGTGTTTTTGTACTTTACCCAAAGTAAAATCCCATTGAAACTACTTCAGGTTACTGTTCTGTGAAAGGCAAAGGACAAAATTATAGAAAGCTACTGTTCTGAATAAGAGAAGGTGACATCTGTTAGATAATGCATTTTTATAGCTGAAGTGCTCGTTTTTATGGCTTTGGCATTTTTTTTTCCAACACAGAAGTATTTGGGAGGGGATCATTTTTTGTCTATAGGAAAGTAGAAAGGATTAATTAAGTCTATAGTTGCTTAATACAAAAATTAATAGAAATTTTAATGAAAGTGCAACCATAACAGGATTTAAATCTCTTGTCATTTCTCCTCATAACTTGATCCTAAATAGTTGATAATAATGAAGAAGAAACTTTGGAAGATTTGCTTTAGTTTAAGCACCCAGCACAGTGTCTGGCAATGCATAAGTTCTGTGAATATTTTTTATAAGAATGAAGGATAAATGAGTGAATCAACAGTTTGGTATAGTAATTGTTATCAATTTCCAACATGAATATTTTAGAGTTACAGATATTGATATCAAAATATACAAATTGCATACAAAAATGATAAATCAAATGTCATACATATCAAGTTTTCTGCTGCTTTAATTAAAAAGTGAAGATTTCATAAGCAAGTGCTTTCCTATCATGAATATTTATAAATGGAGAACATATTGGTGCAATGATTATTCTTTAGTGTAAACGTAACTGAAAACATAGCAATTGGAGTGCAGTCAATTTCTAAAATTCCTGCTTCTGAGAATTCAGAGTTTAAAAATATGTATTGTTAACTTTCAGGTCTAGCTACTGGACAGGGTGCTTTGTTTAACAGATCGGAGCTCCTTTGTGAAAGAGCTGATCCTGGTTTTGGTTCATCACGTAGAATCGTACACATTCTGGTCCTTAGTACACTTAAAACGAATAAAAGTAGGATGATTATGCATAAATATTAGATCAGGTTTTCTGTTTGAAAATCCAAATTGCCCTTGTGAAAGCATTGCTTTGTATAAGCTGTGCCTTAGAACTATGAACACGCAGACCACTTTATCCCAGGAAGACAAGTGGCTTGGTGTTCAGTCATGTCCAGTGAGGATTTAGCGCATGACACTGTATTTTGGTGGTGCTGTCCTTCTGAGGCAGGATGTGAAGGGATTAACATCTTTGGAGGATGGAATAGCTAAACCTAAAGTTGAGCTATTCCAATATTGTTGACTATTCTATCTATTTTTGTGTATTGAGTATATAGTACTATAGAATTGTTTTGGACTTGTTATGATAATGACAGCCAACACTTCTGAGCACTTCCTATGTTCTACTAGACAGAGAGGCAAGTCCTTTATATTCTTTATTATATTGAATCCTCCCTCACAATAACTTTCCTCATTTTATTTAGGTAAAAAGTAAGTCTTATTTAAATAACAGTCTCAAAGTCATATAACCAGAATATAGTGCAGTTAGAGTTCCAATCCACAGTGTCTGACTTCAAGTCCAACCATTTAACATGGTTTTTTCTTTTTTCCTTACTCTTTTAAAATTTTCTTGAAATAATGTTCTGACATATGCACTTAACCCTTTACTAAAAATGAAAGTATTAATATCTAATACAACTTTTAAGCATTTCTATTAGGAATTTAACTGATATGAATATATACATTTGGATTTTAAAAGAAGACTATGTTAAGTCTAAAAAAAGCAGGCAATAATAGTTTCCTATCTGCCTCTGACACTAGATTGTGTAAAAGTCACATTTGATGGACAATGTGAGAAAATACCTCTTTTTCCTTATCTGACTTACTGGCTTTTGCACTCACTCACTTAATGGTTCAGCAGAGGATTTGGGGTTCGTTGTGTGCCCAGACTGCCCTTTGTTCAGATACAGTAGAGGACAGGGTAGATGATGCAGGATTCTGCTTCTTATTCACCCCCCACTGGCCTTCTTTTGACGTACATGAAGCTATGCATATTTAATGTATACAACTTGATGAGCTGGAGATAAGTATACATCTGTGAAGCCATCACCACAGTCTATGCCATGACCATATTCATCACCTGCAAAACTTTCCTCCCACACTTTTTATTTATGATGATGACGAGAATGCTTAACACAATATCTACCCTCTTGGCAAATTTTTAAGTATGCAATAAAGTATTGTTAACTGTAGGCACTATGCTGTTCAGTATCTCTAGGACTTACTTGTCTTGTGTAACTGAAACTTTCTACCCTTTGGCTAATACCACTCTGACCACTCCCTCCCCCGCACCCCCACCAGCCACGCAGCTCCTGTTAATCACCATTCTACTTCCTTATTCTATGAGTTTGACTATTTTAGATTCTTCATATAAGTGGTATGATGTAGTATTTGTCCTTCTGTGTCTGGCCTATTTTACTTAGCATAATGTCTTCCAGGCTCATCCATGTTTCACAGATGGTAGGATTTCCTTCTTTTTTTAAGGCTGAATAATATTTCATTGTGTGTATATACCACATTTTCTTTATCCATTTGTCCGTCGATGAACATTTAGCTTGCTTCCATGCCTTGGCTATTGTGAATAATGCTTCAGTGAACATGGAAGTGTGGGTATTTCTTTAGGATCCGGATTTCAATTTTTTTTGGATATATACCCAGAAGTGGGATTGCTGGATCATATAGTAGTTCCATTTTTAATTTTTTGAGCAACTTCCATACTGTTTTCCATAGTGGCTGTACCAATTTACATTGCCACCAGTAGTGCACAAGGGTTCCCTTTTCTCCGCATCCTCATCAACACTTACTATCTTTTGTTTTTTTGATAATAGCCATCCAAACAGGTGTGAGGTAACATTTCATTGTGGTTGTGATTTGCATTTCTCTGACGATTGGTGATGTTGAGCATCTTTTCATTACCTATTGGCCATTTGTATGACTTCTTTGGAAAATTGTTCAGTTCCTTTGCTCGTTTTTTAATTGGATTATTTGTTTTTTTGCTGTTGAGTTGTAGGAGTTCCCTATAGAATTTGGATATTAATGCTTTATCAGATATATGGCTTGCAGATATTTTCTCCCATTCCATAGGTTGCTTTTTCATCTTATTGATTATTTCCTTTTTTGTGCAGAAGCTTTTTAGTTTGGTGTAGTTTGATTAGTTTTTATTTTTGCTTTTCTTACCTGTGCTTTTGGTGTCACATCCAAGAAATCATTGTCAAGAAGCTTTTCCTCTGTGTTTTCTTATAGAGCACCCTGCCTCTTGACACAAAGAATAGTGAGCAGACTGAGAGTCACGCCTTAATCTTTCTGAAAACTTGTAAAATTTGATTCAAGACCCCTGTTTTCAAAAGGAAAACCATGTTGAAGCAACCTGGAATTAAAGGGAAAGGATATTTTCACCCTCTGGAATCAATTAAAGACAGTTTAGTGTGTTTACCATTTTAACAATCCTTCCTCAATGGATTATACAAGCTGTTGCACGTGTCATTGCTAAAGTTACTATTGCACTTAGAGAAGCAGCGTTAAATATTGTGTGAGAAAGTGTTACAGACAGTTCAAATATTACTCGATGTAGCAAAGCCTAGTGGTTCCTGATATGTCTCTTGAATGCTTCCAGGTCTATAGTGAACTTTTAATCTTGTTTTGGAGTTTGAATAACCTTTTTCACATGGACAAAGAATCTCAGATTCTTTGTATGTAGAATGTGTAACTTTGCCCTTATTTCTTTGCGGGCATACGTGCAACTTCTTTCACTATACATGCAGTGTATGTGTGTGTGAATATATAAATGTATAAATATATGTGTGTATATATGTGTATATATTTCAAACTAGTTCTACCCTTTTTGCTTGTCAGTGTGTTGTACCATATGGTGTAGAGCATCATGCCAAAAGATAAAAATATTCCTCGAACATATGAAATCACCAGTCAACTAAAGAAGGCTAAAGACTTTTGACCACAGCATTTGTGACTCTAATGCATTTGTGGGCAACAGTACCTGGCTGAATACCCCAATTCTAAAAACAGGACATATTTTGAAGTTAAACTGGCTTTTACTCTTTAAGGGAAGGAATCCAAAAGTAGTCTTTGAAATTTTATTTTTCTAGAGGAATTGATTCAAATCAGGGTTTTCTTTCTATATTGAAATTCTCCATATTTACTTATGGAATTTTCCCCTCTTATTTTAATCTCTAGAGTTACCTTATAGAGAGGCCTTGGAGATGGAACCGTCTCCGCGGCAGGTAGATGGAGTCTTTTTGTTGTAGATAACATGGCCACTACACAGTTTTTCTAACTTATTCCATGGATGGGACGTTTCAACCCAAAAAGAAAGGTACAGAGTATCAAATCCACAGCGTTCCTAGGGACCATGAAATAAAGTCATAATAGCAATGAGATTCAAGGCTGTATACTCCCCAACAATAAGCAATAAAGAGTTTGCAGGTGGTCTATGATATGCCTCCTTGTACTACTCAGATTTTACTCAATTTAGGTTTCAAGTAGACTCGGGTTCCTTTGTGCCACATTAAATGTTGTTTTCAACTACTTAATTAAATAAAAATAAGGAAAAAAGCTTCAGCGGTTAATTTCCTAACCAAGGATTAAGTATATTTTTTACCAGAGAAATAAACTATTACATAAAATAGAGTAAGTGCTATTGCCATGAAATTTCTGGGTAACAGTTCTGTAAATAGTACTCATGTTATCTGACAAAGATCCAATCTTAACTTTTCACCTCTTCACTAATTATGATTCTTCTTGTGTATTTAATCACCTTTCCTAATTGTCTTTTGTTTTTTTTCACAAAATAACCCTACCTGGGCTTGTATTTTACAGGATAGATCTATAATAGAAGAGTCTTGCTAGAGTGCATCTTAGTGATGCCCCTCTTCATTTGATGATTTATAGTTTGAACCCTTCTATATTGCAGTTCACTTCTTAGCAGCATTTGCCTTACCTTGAGACAAACAGAGATCTCAAAAATGTTCAAGTAAAAGTCTTATTCCAGAAGCATCTATGTATTTTCTTTGTTCTTGTGCTTTTTCCCTTGTTCACTGGAGATCTACTGTAGAGCAGTTTCTTGAGTGCCAAATATAAGTTAATGAAATTGAGTAGGTGGGTAAAAATGTTAATTACACTGCATAGGAAGATATATGCAAATTGTGTTCTACTTTATAGACAACTATAATATTTTTAAAGGGCTAGTCTTTCCTTTTTAGGAGCCAAAGTGACTGATTCATGTCAGTTCCCTCAATCTGCTTTAGTGAGACTAAGATAACTCAATCCCTCTTTGAAACTCTGCATTTGCACTCTTTTAAAACAGTCATGTTTGAGAAGAAATGCTGGCCAAATAGAACCAAAAGCTGAAATAGTGTCTTTTTTTGGACTTTAAAAATTGTTACTGTCTTATAAAAAGCAACACATACCCAAGAGTCTCAAGCACTGAGTTTATATGATAAGGTAAGAGAGCCTTTAAGTATTTTAGGATGACTCAAATTTGTAGGACATCCCATGACCTGTGTAACAAATTTAGAATTATTGTAGGTTATTTAATCACTTAAAATTGATCATTATTTGTCAACAAGTTTGAACAGTGACAGTTTTATAACTATTTATGATATGCATAGATTTATTTTCAAATCCACCTCCTTCCTTAGAATCAATTATTATCAAAAGGAAAAACAAGGAAGAAACATCACAAGATGACTTTAGAAAATGACTAGAATTTTGGCTCCATCCGGAGTATACTTTTCGCAGGGGCTCTGAAGCTTTGGTAAGATCAATTAAAGAAGAATCCATAGCAGTGATTGCTTTCCTTTCCAACTCCTGTTTCCAAGCTTTCATTGGAATGCTACAGTTACAACCAAGTGAAGAAAATAACTTAGAATACTTATCCTTATTAAAAGAGAACAACTAGAAACATAATATTTATGAAATCGGCATTAACAGAACTCCCACAGCAGAGGAAATTTCTCACTAAGTTTCTCTGAGCCTCGGTTTTCTCATCTGTAAATAAGGAAGCCAGGCTAGATAATCACTTTGGAAATGATATGATTCCACAAGGACATTGCCATTCTCAAATTACCCCCCCAAACCACATATATTTCAATTACATGTGGTCTTTTTCTGGCTGTAATACCTTTCTTTCTTCCCTTTTAGACCCAGAGTAAAAGCTCCCCCTCTCCGGAGTTTTTCCAACTCTTTCCCAGGCAAAGTTCATCATCTCCCCCAGCCTCCCCCAGCACCTCAGAATTCACATTGCATGTATTTAATTATCAGGCAACATACATCTCTCCCCAGCCAGTGTGTCAACAACTAGTATGAGAATCAGTCTGCTTTTTATTCATCTTTGTGTCCTCAGCACCTGGAAAAAAATGTCTGGTGCATTGTAGGTAGTCAATAAGTAGTACATTAATAATTAAAAAAAGAACTGTCCTAAAGTAGAATCAATGCTCATGATAATATGGAAAATAAAGCCTGTGGACAATTTCCTTTGTAGTCATTATTGGTTCACAAAATGCTGAGAAACCTGACATACACAGTTGACTATAAAGAATATGTCTCGTGGCTCTCCATAAGTTAGAGCTAAGCCAGTTATTGGAAATGCCTCTCAGACCACTTGTAAACTACAAGAGTTAGTTTTGGGGCCCAACATAATAGGATCACAAGACCCTGAATCCCAGAGCGAGTTCAGGGCCAGGAGAAACATCTCATTCCTGAAAACTGGGAACAACACTATTTCTGAGAATTAGAGAAAAGAGTTGTTTGAATGGGATTGGATAAGGTCCATTTGGAAATCTAAGCATGTTCCCAGAACTCAGATCGGAGACAAGAAGGCCATTTTAGAAACAAATTGGATGAAACTCTTGGTACAAAAACAAAATAGAAGAGGGTGAAATATTTGACCATCCATATTTACATTTGTTCAGAATATTTCAGGTGGCCGTTTGGCAGAATGGTTAGGAGCAAGGGCTTTAGAACCAGAGAGATAAGGAGGAGTTTGAATACCAGCTTTGCTACTTATTTGAGGTAAGACTTTCCACAAGTTATTTTACCTCTGAGGATAGAAGTAGTTTTGGAGGCAGATAGATGAGTTTGAAAGATTTCATTGCTCAGACCCTTGAAGGAAAGCAGGTATGCACTATTCAGTAAATAGTTGTTGAACTCCTACAATATGGAAAACCCTCAGGTGAGTAGAAAGTAGAAGAAGATACCATTTCTGCGTCTAAGGAGTTTATAGCTGAATTAGGAAGACATGTACAACAAATAGGTCCCAATCGTCAAGTGTTCACACTTCCCTACTCTATTAATTCAATATTGCTTAACACTTATATTTGTCAGTGTTTACACAGTTTCTTTCACATGATCCCTTGAGGCTGTGACTTGCACTGAGAGGAGAAGCTGAGGCTAATAGAGTCAGCTGTTACCACTGACATGAATTTTCCAGCAATTGCCAAGGCAAAAGAAATGGATTTTCCACCCCAATCCTTATCTCTTAAATCCATTAGTCTTTCCTTTCATGTGTTCTTTTTGGTTCAATTCAACAAATATTTATTGGTTACCTACAGAGATGAGAGTCAGTGTCTGTCCTCAAGGAACCCAAAATCTATAGAGATAACGTAAATAATCCCATAATTCCGTTACACAGTGTGATAGATAATCAGGATAGAGAAAAGCCACAGAAAAACAAGTGTTGATGGTGGGGCTAGATTAGAGAAATTCTTAGGAGTAGGAACTACTGGACTTGGTATTGGATTATATATGGATGGAGAGGAGAAGGGGAAGGTGTAAGGTGACTCTTAGGCTTCTAGTCTCAATGACTGTGAATGGGTCATTTGACAAGATAGAGATTGTTTAGGAGGATTAGATTTGGAGCTAAGAGGATGAGTCTATTTTTTTGGACATACTAAATGTGCAGTGTCTGTGGGATGCACTGTTGTAGTATTATCTTTGGCCATTGTATACATGGACATTATTTTTTTCCTCAGTTCTACTTCCATGATTTTTATTGGGGCAAGGGACAGAGTGATGGGTGGGTTAGTAGAAATAAATTGGGGTAGCTGCCAGCTCAGGACAATTCTCCCAGATGTCACATCTTCTTCAGCATCTTATGTTACCTGTAAATGTTATCTGCCATCCTTTCGCAAGATGTGTCTTCTGGGCCAAAGTAATTGGCTGAAGGATAGGCATGTGACCTAAGTCTTTCACTTGAATTTTTCAAACTGCAGTTGATAGGAAAGACCGCATTCATTTATGGTCCTGGAGTTGTAAAGATGTAAGCCTGGAAATGACTAGCAGCTGTTTGCTCCATCTTGAAGGAAGCAGGTCTACATTAGAAAAAAATTTAGCAGATAAACAGAAAAAGTCAGAGAGGATAGCTGAAGATCATCCTCATTCATTCATTCGACAAATATTTCTTGAGTGTCAGATATATGCCAGGCATTGTTTTAGAGGCTTGGAAAATACCAGTGAACAAAAGAGACACACACAAAAATCTGCACTTATGGAGCTCAGGGACAGACAGACATTAGAGACAGACATTAAATAACAAAAACAATAAGTAAGTAAATTATGTATCATGTTAAGAGTAAGTGCTGTGAAAAACATAGAGCAGAATAAGAGGGATCTGGAAGTGGGACTTGCTGTAATTTCATAGAGAGTCATGAGGTTAGCCCTGGGGAGGTAATAAAAGAATTGAAGGAAGTGAGGAGGAGGAGACTGTGAATGTCAGTGGAAAGAACATTCCAATCAGAGGGAACAGACAGTGCAAGGACAGTAAGGTGGGAGCATGCCTGGTGTCTCTGAGGAACAGGAAGCAGTCGATGTTGTGGGAGTGAAGTGAGTGATGCATAACATTCTTGAAAATCAGATCAGAGAAGTAACAGGTGTCCAGGTTCTCAAGGGCCTTAAAGACCATCGTGAGGCTTTAGCTTTTATTCCTAGGGAAATGGGGAGCCATTGGAGAATTGGGAATAGTGGAGTCAGGTAATCTGATGCATGATTTAAAATGATCACTCTGGCTGCAGCAGAGTGGAAGCCAGACACCAAAAGGAGGTTAAGAAGTGATAGTAACTAGGGTCAGACAGGTTGCTGTTGGTGGGAGTGGTGAGAAGTAGTCAGAATCCAAATATATTTTGAAGGTAGAGTTGTCAGGATTTCCTGAAAGAGAAAAGTTAAGTAAGGCTCTAAGATCTAAGTAAGTAAGTAAGGCTAAGTTCTAAGTAAGGCCTCTGATCAACTGGAGGATGGAATTTCTATGAGCTGATGTAGAGAACTGTAGATAGGGTGCGTTTATGAGGGAAGATCAATGGCTCAGTCTTAAACGTGTTAAATTTGAGGTTTCTAATTAGACAGCTAAATGGACAGGTCCCATGGGCAGTTGGATATTTGAGTCTCAAGTTCAGGAGAGAGGTCTGGATTGGAGATGTAAATTTGTGGGTCATTGGCATGTGGATAGAGAATTAAGGCATGAGAGGAGATGAGATTAAGGATGGGGGGCGTAGTATAGATATGAAAGAGCAGAGGGCCAAGAACTGAGCATTGGGCACTCCCACATTCAAAATTTAGGCAAAAGAGGACTGGAAAGGGGAAATCAGTGGGGTAGAGGAAAACCTTGAGAGTGTGGTGTCCAAGTGAAGAAAGCGTGTCAAGGAAGAGAGACTGGTGAACTGTGTGAAATGCTGCTGACAGGTCAAGTAAGATGAGGACCAAGAAGTGACTCTTGAATTTAGTAAGATAGAGATCATTGTTGATCTCAACAAGAGAAGTTTCTGTGGAGTGGTAGAGCTGAAATCCTGTTTGCAGGAGGCTTAATGAAAAATGCGAGGAGTGAAATTGAAGGCAGTGGCTGCAGATAAATCTTTCAAAAAATTTTGTTGCAGAGGGAACCAGAGAAATGGGGTAGTAGCTGGTGAGGGACATTCAATTAAGGGCATTTTTTTTTTTAGATATATGAGAAATGATAATGTGTTTGAATGCAAATGGGAATGATCCTATAGAAAGAGAAAATGATGATAGAGACCAGAGAGGTGAGAATTTCCAGAGAGAATTCCTTGTGTTAATGAGAGGGATGGTATATTAGTCAGGATTCTCCAGAGAAACAGAACAAACAGGATGTATATGTGTGTGTGTGTATAATTATATATGTATGTAGTGTATAATAATATATATACAGTATATATATATATATATATAAAAGAATTGGCTCACGTGATTATGGAGGCTGGCAAGTCCAAACTTTACAGGATGAACTCTCAGGCTGAAGACCCAGGAAAGAGCCAGTGTTGAAGTTCCAGTCCAGAGGCCCTCTGCTGCAGAATTCATTCGTGCTTGGAGGAGGTCAGCCTTCTTGTTCAGGCCTTTAACTGATTAGATAAGGCTGACCGACGTTATGGAGGGCAATCTGCTTTACTCAGAGTTCACCAATTTAAATGTTAATCTCATCCAAGACACCCTCACAGAAACCTCCAGAATAATGTTTGACCACATATCTGGGCACCATGGCCCAGTCAAGTTGACACATAAAATTCCCATCTCAGGTGGAATCTCCTGTGCAAGAGGAGGGTTGGGTTAGACAGAGGCACGAATTGTCCCTTCATAGAATGAGGTGGGAAGGCAGAGCGTGGGCATGCAAAGCTGACTGGTGGGTGGTTGTGGTGCTGAGAGTCTGTGAAAGTTCTCTTCAGATTACTTCAGTTCTCCCAAAAAGTAGGAAGCAAGTTGTCAGATGAGAGTGAATGTCGGGGATGAGGTGTTAGGAGTTTGAGGCACAAAGGGAAGGGAAGGTGTGAATTAGTGGTCCAGAAATGTGGGAGAGTTAATGGAGTAGGGAAATGTAGCATGATTGCTGACAGAATTCAGGGTCCCTTGAGGTTTGGGGTCATTAATTTAAAGTGAGACCTGTCAGCAGGATTGTGTATTTTTCTTCGGCCACGTTCACTGCACAGGCTGTGTGGAGGAGGCGGGGCATCGTGCTAGTGGAGTCATGGTTTTGCCATGAGCCCCCTGTAGTGTGAGAGGGGCCAGGTGGTGGAAGGAGTGAGCCAGGGTGTGATGATGATGCTTGGCCATGGGATTCGAGCTGGGAAATGGGCAAGAGAGAACATCAGGTGGCAGAGGACTCAGAAAGGTGGAGGCAGCCAAAGGTGGATGTTCTGAGGGCACAGACCCCTGGTTCCTGTCACTTGAAGTTGAAAAAGCTCTGCGAGTTTGGGCAGAAAATATAAAGAAAAAAAGGGAAGGACCTAACTGACGAAAGTTCTGCTCTCCAAACAAGTGGTTCTTAACTCTCACAGTGTATCAGAAGTACCAGAATTAAAGTGTATTGACTTAAAAATAAAACAATGCTCAGATCTCACCCCTGAGATTCTGATCCAGTTGCTGAGGATTGAGGAAGTTATTATCAAAACTCCCCATATAATCCAGTGTTCAGCCTGGGTTGAGAATGATAGTTCTGAATCCTCTCAACTAAGGTCTTTAGATTATTTAGATGCTGCAAATTAATCTTTGAATTAAATGATCAATTAATTTTTGGACTATGTCTCCATGCTACTGGGAGATTTATGGGAGAAGGACAAGGTGTTCTGATTTCCCCTAGATAGCTTTGATAGCTCTAGTGCCCAGCAAGCAGCATGTGAGGCCTAAGAAGGCTGGCGATAGGCTGTGGGTTCATCCACAACATGAGTGACCCTAGTGTACCAGGCACCAAACAGAGGCATTGCCTCCACTCTCCAGGAGCTCACTGTGGGGTTTTTATTTGTGTTATTGTTTGTTTAAGGTTTATTGTGAGGAGTATATTGATTTTAAATATAGATTTATGGTTTAAATTTCAATTTATGATTCAGTAGTTTTATTCTTTATGGTAGTTGAACACTTTATTTCAAATTAAGGCTCCTTAAATAATTGGTGTGTAAAGTATGCCCCTTTTAATAGGCATTTATAGCAGGGCAGCAGAATATACTAGAAAGAGCTTTGGTCTGTATGTCAGCAGAGCTGTGCCCGAGTTCCATTCCTGCCCTATCCCAGCTCTGAAACTCAGGGCAAGTTCCTTACCCTCTTTGTGCCCCAGGGTCCCCATCTGTAAAATGAAGAGGACCTCAACTGTCTTGTCCCTCTCACACTACAGGGAGCTCATGGGCAAAACTGTAACTTAGTATGACACTTTCTTCTCCACACACAGCTTGTGCGGTGAATGGAGCTCTGAGATCCGTTTCAGCCCTACAGCTCTATGACTTAAGCCATAGTTTTATTTTTCTTCCAGAAATTATTTTTGAGATGTAGTGGTGTATTATATTTTTATGACACATTGTTGGTCTCACCTATGGTTTCTGTGTCACCCGCCTGTCAGTGGAGTATTGCATGGTGCCTGGTGGAAAACACGAATGGGCTTGATGACAATCTGCTTTCCAGTATGCCTTTTAGGGATGCATTGTGGCGAAAAGTGAGGACATCTGTATTCAAAACAATGTCGTTGAGAACACTAAACAATAAAGGTGAGGTAAAGAAGAATAGTGAGAACACTGGTTCTTGCTGGATTTCAGAAAGGAAGGAGAGAGCAAGTTTCTGTGTGGTTCTGGGAAGACTTCAGAAAAGAGGTGGTAATTGTCCCAGCGTTTGCAGGTTGAGCTGGATCTCAGTCTTCAGGGAGAAGAGGACTTTCCCTTGTGTGCCTGGCTGGGGTGGTGGAATGAAGGGGGAGGCAGGGCCAAGACGTGGAGGGAGAGAAGTGAGGATTATCTTTGGGGGATGGAGGGAGCAGATCAATTTGCCTTGAAGGAGCAGAAGAAAATGCTGAAACTGCAGAAAGTGTAGACCTCGAATCCCATACCAGCAGTTGACACTGCTGTGAAATGTGATGGATGGAGCGCTCCCAAATATTAAAATTAATTCTTTTTATAAAAGGTCGAACAATTAAAGTGTAATGGGGAATGGAGACATAAGAGGGGGTAAAAAAATCCTTAGAAAAATAAAATACTAAATGAGGTTTGTACATCTCTCAGAGGACACGCAGAGGATATGTGAAGGTAGTCAGTTTCTGAGCTCTCAATTTCATATACATTATAAACTTTGAATCTAACATTGATATGCTTGAGTGCCAAAGAGTCTATCCTTTCTTTTATACAATCTTCCAACTCTTATTTAATCTCACCATTGTCTCAAAGGATAAAAATCTCTTCCATGGGGAAAAAAAATTGAGGATTCAGAAAGTTTGTGTTTGTCAGGACTCCATTAATTAAGGTGCTGCATCATCCCCTCCCATGCATGTCATTAAGGAATTAGATTCCAATGAGTTTTACTTTTTAGGTTTAATGTATCAAAATATGTAATTCATTTAATTTGTTTTGTTCAATTGTATGCTGCTAACGACTGTAATAATTTAATGATAATTTAACTCAGAAGAACATTTTTAACAGAGGATGATGGTCATGAGCATTAAAACAATATTTTAAGTTTTAACACACATAATATTTTTTGCAAAGATGTATAATGGGGTGATCTGTAAAAACACTGGTGTGTAGCTAATCATCCTATGCAACTAATCTCATATAGTTTGCAGTCTGTTTTGGAAAATCCACCAGGAATTAGAACCACTCAAAGGTAGGTGATTCTTTAATTGAGGGATTTGCCTTGATTTGGTTTGGTTTTCAAATGGTCAAGTCAGGCATTTGGTTATGCCTAAAATCAAACAAACCTTTGAATTCAAGCATAGCTGCCTACTAACTATACAATCTTAGATAAATAACTTAAATTCTCTGGGCCTCAGTTTTCTCCTTAGTGAATTGGGGATAATAAGACACATCACATAGCTTTGATCTGAGGAGTAAATGAGATAGTGATATGAAGTGCTTGGTACGTTTCAGGTCCACAGAAGGCTCTCAGTCAATAGTCTCTCTCTCATTATATATAAATAACTCAAGTTGATTGTAGATCAATCATTAAATTAAATGTGACTTTAAAAAGTACTGTCACTTGGAAAATTATCACAGAAAAAGGGGAGTAAATTAGTTTTTTTAAAAAATTGACAAAATATTGGAAATGCATCAGAAGAGCAAATTACAAAATAATTGCTCCTTGAAATATAAATTATACCTCTTACTTCACCTCCCCTTCTCTATTTTAGATGTTTGCATATTGTTTATGTCTGTTTACCTATCTACCTACCTGTTTATTAATGTAAGAAATACCTGCAAAATACTTATTATTCACCAAAAGTTATAACAATGAATAATAAAATAAGGAGGGAAGATGTTTTGGAGGGAAGAATACCATGGAGTCCTGTGGTTAATTTGGTTCGTAAGATTCATGCATACAACAGTTATCTGAAAGCCGATTGGAGGGATTTGAACTTTTACATGAATAATGGCCACCAAAAATGGCTTCCTCTCCAAAAGGACATGAACTATTAAAATATATGCCTTTAATACTATACAGGTTTGTGCTAAAGCAAACATTTGCATCACATAGGATCATTGTATCATTTAACCAAGGTTTCAAATGCATTCTGAAAACTTAGTGAAGTAACTTATTTTCATACCTATTTGTATTATTTTCTCAAACAAATTGCACCCAAGTGTTGGTAATTCATTGTTTTAATTTCCTTACCTATAAATTATTATCAGTGTTACAGAAATTCTAGAATTTTTGGGGGCTAGTTGTTTGGTTAATATAAGTAAAATTTGGCCATTAAACCTGGAACTGATGATGAGTCAGAAAAGAAAATCAATGTGATCACTCATGAACAGATAGGTTTATTTTCATATCATATCAAAAATAAGTTAATATATCCCCAATGATTCTTTTCAGACGTATGTAGCTTTACAAATAATTCGTTTAGATAAGATAAAATTGCAACTATAATATGCTTATGGATGCAGTAAAAAATCTATGATACTAGGTTTTTGAACTGTAATTAGGATAACTAGCATACTGTGTGACTCTCCATAAGCTGAATGTGTATGTTCTGTGCTATCATTTATAACAGTTTTTGCAAACTAAAGAAATTTTCACATTTGAAAATTTGGAAAGCGGTTCAGAATCTCAACTTTGGAACATGCCTGTCTTTCTCATTTCCTGCCTCCCTCATGAGCCCTACATTTCTCCTCACCATGGAACACGCACAGGAGCGAACGGTTTGAAGACAGTACTGTACGCAGTTCACACAAGGTCTCGTTAAGAAGATGGGACTACATCTTCAACCATATGGAGTGCTGAAATTTTTGGGAACAAACCAAAATGGTAATCTGAAGACTTATTTAGGAAACAAAACTTGTGTGACTAGAAATAGACCAACTCCTAAATATATTCTGGTTTATGTGCATTCTGGTATAAACCACATGTCACTAAGTTGGGTTTAAGGTGGTCAGCAGAGGGCAAGCATATTTTCTATCTAAAGAATGTATCCACCAGTCCAGGAACTAATTATACTCTTTTCTAATTTGATAATTTCAAGTCTTTGCTACCCTAGGGACAAATCTATACTTATATATACATATTTTTTAATATTGTCAACCCCTTTGAGGAAATGAATGCTCATTTTAATACAATTTTGATTATGAATTATGAGTTCATAAATCTCATTTCTACATTTTACTTTTTAAGATTATCATATAAAATATTCTCTGAAATATTCGTTGTCTCTTGGGCTTAAGCAACTGAAAATAAAATTGTAAACTCTTATTGGAATTTTTATATTTTTTTCCAAAATAATCCATGTTACTTATGATATGCAGTTATGATAAAGTGAGTTCAAATTGCTAGATTTTCACACATCAATATCTTTCTCACTAATTAGCTGCTTCATCCTGATGCTAATGATTTAATCACTCAGAGCTTCAGTGTCCTTGTTCATAAAGTAAAGAATTTTGTATTTCATGATTTCCATGACCCATTCCAGGTCTGAATTTCCATTTTTATAAAAGTCTAAGATCCCATACTCATATTTTGATCATTTTCCATATAAATGATCTACCTGTCAGATTCTTTGTTTGCTAGTTCTGTAATTTGGCACATGGTTATTCTTTATTGCTGGCTGTTCCTTTGATTTTTTTGCTGCATTTCTTGTGTAGTTAATAGATGGAGGGGAACCACTGGAATTTATTTTTGTGAAATAGTGTAAGAAGTATAGATATTTAGAGATGTAAGTGATCGTAAACAGCATCAAGCCCCTCCGTTAAAAATGAGAAAAGTGATGGCAGATTTATTCAGGGACTTGATTTTGGCTTAGAGGGAGGATCTATGAACTTAGAAATTAACAGATTGATGACTTCTCACATTTCATTGTGTATACCCCCTTTTAGCTGTGTTGTCAGCCGTAATGTTTCTAATCTGAATGTAATCACTGGTTTGTGACATTTAAGAATAAATCTTTGATTGTGGTGAGCTACAGCAGCTCCAGACTGTAACCAGGACTCCATCTCCTCCCTCCATCATCGAATTTAGAGCTGACCAGGCTGCGAAGGCCACCCTAAGAGGTATTTAACCTCTCCTCCTTCTCTTCCCGCAGTACAGCAGCGCCCCATGGTACTTGGTGAACCCCTTGGTCAGCATTTGTTTATCGACAGACTCTACCTTGGGCTTGTCATCCTGTAGAGGGTGGTCGAGATTGTCTGATGCCCCCGGTGGAGGCAGCATAGTATGACAGAGCAGGAACTGAGGGCTCTGCCTTTAGTCAGGTGGGGGACATTGATCTCTCAGTCTCACTGTTTTAAAATGTAGGTTTTATTATTATTCAGGTATGGTGAATAATACCACACCATGGGGAGCCACACAGGGAAGCTAGGGTTGGTCAGGAGGCGGAGAGGGCAAGGGAAAAACATGGAGAAGACACTTTATAGTGGTTTCCACAATAAAGGAAGGAATAGGTGAGGCAAGGTGCAGGTTTAGGATTGGCTAGATTGAATGATTTTAGCAGGCTGTAGGGCATAGAGGCTGCCCCTCGTTGTCTGGTAGCTGGCCCTGCAGTACTACACCTTTCATTTTCTTGCAGGTGATTCATTTATTATCTCTAGGAATTGGCTAAGCCTGGGAGGGGTTACTGTCAGCAAGGCCCAAAGACGTCAAAGCATCAAAAATATAGAATAAAAAGACACACTTAATACACTCACTAGGGCTTAGAATTTTTCATTTGAAATAATATGTCATTATAAGATTACTAATGTAGTATTAGTAGTAATCCTAATATTATTACTGAAAACAGTACTGTGGTCTATTCATTATTTCATTTGATCCTCACTACAATGAGGAATGAGGTATGAATTAGTATATCCTTTTTACAGACGTAAAATATGAAGATAGGGGTTTATTTGCCAGCTTTACACAATGAGTAACTGTGTCTGCACTTCACCTGCCTCGTTGCATCTTTTAAAATAAAAGAAAGGGAGAACAGAATTATGTTTATTGAGTATCTACTATGTGTCAAATATCTTCTTAGGTGCTTTAGTGTGTTATGTTATTAAATATTAAATAAATAAAAAGATTTAAATAATATTAAATATTGTTAACAAAATGAATTGTGAATAAAACAATGCGAAAAGAAATCATTCTGCTCATTCTATAGTTGAGAAAACTGAAGTTCATAAAAGTAGGAAAGTTGTTTCAAGGCTACATAGCTAATAAGTGGCAGAACTGAGATCTGAACCAGCTGGGTCTGTTGGGCCCAAGGTAGCTAATGAATTTTGTGTTGAGCGTCAGCTTCAATTGGTTGATGGAGGCTATCTGAAGCAGTGTAGAGAAGGATTCCGAGGCTGTGTCTGGGCTCATTGGAAAAGAGAAGCACATTTAGTTAGTGACCTTTGTCACAGGAGTAAGGAGAGAGAGGTAGCACCCAGCCATTTATTTCTCATCCTTGAAGTAAACTCTCTTTAAAGTACCTTTCAGCTCCACAGACCTGGTATTCTAGGTAACCATGGCAATTGGTAGTGTCTTAGCCTGTGTTCCCTGAAAGCAGAGCCTTAGACAGAGGCTTGTGTGCAGGAGTTTATTTGAGAATGTGACCCCAGGGAACAGGAGCAAAGGAAGGGGAAGGAGGGAACGCCAGTACAAGGGTGTGATACGGAGGTGGCCACCACTTGTACTCAATCTGGTGTGGCCTCCTGAGAAGCTTCATGAAATGTGTCTCAGAACTAACTCTTCACGTGGGAGGATCACAGGGCCAAGACGCATTTATGCATAGACTCCCAGGCCATATTGGACCAGGCTGGTCTACGAATGTCAACTCCTCCATGCTGCCAGGTGGCACATGTGCCAGGGTTCAGGGGGTCTTTGGGGTGTTCTCTGCTGTAGTATTAAGCCTAGGGGTAGAAAGCAAGAAGCAGGCGGTGCAGATTGGTGAAGTCCTGTTAAGATGCACCAGAGTGAAGCTGGTAAAAGCCTACACTGAACGTGGTTGGCTCAGTAGTGGCTGGTGTGAGCAGTAGGGCTGAGGGTTTCTTGAAGTGGTACGCAAGAGGGCAGTGACCATTGTTGAGCTCCATAGCTCCCCTAGGCCTGGGGAGACTCCATAACCCTGTTAAAGGCTATATTTATGCTAAGAACTCCTACTGACGTCTAGTCTGAAGTGCCTCCTGAACTTTCCCTCTCTGCATTCTTTTTCTGACTGATAGAAAGTTGGGCTCATAAGTATCAGTCTGTTTATAAGAGAGTAAGCATGTTGGGCATTAGTAACCCTATTTTTTTAAGTATCTATTATGTTCCAGCCTCTTTAAGCCCATGATCTCACTCAATCTTTTTTTTTTTTGTGAGGAGACCAGCCCTGTGCTAACATCTGCCAATGCTCCTCTTTTTTTGCTGAGGAAGACTGGCCCTGGGCTAACATCCGTGCCCATCTTCCTCCACTTTATACAGGACACCACCACAGCATGACCTGACAAGCGGTGCGTCAGTGCGTGCCCGGGATCCAAACCGGCGAACCCCAGGCCACCGCAGCAGAGCGCGCACACTTAACTGCTTGCGCCACCAGGCCGGCCCCCTCGCTCGATCTTAACCACACTATTGTGAAGTATTATTCTCCTGCCTTGCACCGGAGGAAACTGAGTCTAGGAGCCAAACCATTTAAGGCTGCTCCCACAGAGCAGTTGAAATTCAAACACCTCTCCAGCTGATTCCTAAGCCCATATTCATTTCACTCTGTGGGTTGGCTGGTGGGCAAAAGCAGAAAGACCTTGGCTCTTGTTTGTCCATTGCTTGTGCTCTCACCCTGGGACTCTACAAAATGAACTCACTTCTGGGACTCAGGCCTGTCACCATCCTGCAAGTGAGTCAACTGCAGACCTGGCGGGTCTCCATGATAGGGGCTGGAAATCCCCACTGCTTCTCTGACTCAGAGATGTGTTTTTGAACCCATGAATCTTTAATCCGTCTGGGTAAGCACAAACTGAGGTTGAAAGTTTCTAAAAACTGTACCTTTTTTCCCCTAGAAGTGCTTTTTAAAGGCCACATTTCCTGTAGTACTCAGAACATAAAATTAAACAGCATGTCAAAAGTTACAAAGAAAATTGGCATCAACCTCTCTGAATCTCAGTTTTCTCATTTATGAAATAAAAATGTGGATTTCATGATCTCTAAGAACCCTTCTAAGCTAAATTTTATGAGACAGAAGCTACACTGAAGCAGATTACAAGAAGCTAGAGTGCAGAGACATGGTTTCAACATTTCTGTTTCCTTAGTATTTAGCACACAGTAAATCCCCAATCTGTGTTTGCAGATGACAAGTCCCCTTTCTGCATTCCTTTCCTCCCCTCCCTGATAGTTCTTCCTCCTATCCCAGCACCTATAAATTCTGTCTCCAGAACAAACCCTGTGCTTAAAAAATGGTTGGACATTGAGTTGTACTTAGTGTGAAGGATCGCAAGTCAGTATATTCTCTTGCGCAGGTGTATTTGTATATTGAGATTTGTAACTAATTGTGAAGTTAAAAAAATTGCATCTGTCAGCCAATTTCATTTTTGAAGGACAGGACTCTTCTGTGGCTCTAAAATCATCCTTTTGGACATAAAATCCAAACTGCTCATTTGGCGCACATTGTGGACCAGGAGAGAGTGCTTTCCAGTAGGGACAAGAGGAAAAAAAGTGAGGAAAAGGAGTGGGGAGCTGGATGTGAAGTGGCCACAGGCGCTACTGGGAAGCCAGACACTCCTTTCTCTGGTTGCTGCTGCAAATCCACCAGGTATAGAGTACATATGCTGGGTGAACGACATGACTGTTTAGAGCAGGAGTCGGCAAGCTACAGCCTGCGTGCGGGCTAAGTCCAGCCAACCCCTGCGCCTCTTTCGTGTGGTGTGTGAGCTAGGAATGGTTTTTACAGGTGAATGTCTGCAACTGATCTGGTGGTTGAGAACACTAACTTTGAACTTCAGTTAAGTGAAATGTTAATCCCCTCCAAAAGAATTCTTATTCCTTTCATTAAGTAGGCTTGTATTACAAAAAAAAATTGTACTTAATTATTATTATTATATTTTGATTTTCATCAGTAAGAAATATGTGGAAATTTTGTCCCCCTCTTGTTATATAAATACCTACATAATATGATTGATTTTGCCTCTTGGCTCACAAAACCTAAAATATTTACTCTTTAGCTCTTTGCGGAAAATATTTACCAGCCCCTCATTAAGGGGAAAACAAACCAGACAATGGGAAGATTAATAGGGCTGTGGGAGATGGGATAAAAGGGAAATGGAGGAAAGTGAAGTGATGTTACAAATAAAATGGAAGAAGTAGAATGTTCTTTCTCTAATCATGTGAAGCACTTACATGGAATCTTGAAGGACTTGCTGGCTTCCCCCACCCCAGCAAAAATGATCTTCTATGTTAGAAGACACATGGTGTGTGCACACACACACATACACACATGGCACATGCACACGCACGTACACACATGGCACACACATGCACATCCGTGCACACAACCGCAGTTGGCC
Organism: Diceros bicornis minor; assembly: GCF_020826845.1. Lineage (NCBI taxonomy): Eukaryota > Metazoa > Chordata > Mammalia > Perissodactyla > Rhinocerotidae > Diceros > Diceros bicornis. The sequence goes on along the minus strand of NC_080772.1, from coordinate 17,442,811 downwards.
TGAGTGAGGGAATTGTGACCCTGAGCCCAAATCCCAACTCTGCCATGAAGTCACCTTGGGATTTGGTGAGTTATTTCCCCTCTGGGCTCACCACCGTTCCTTAAAGTTGCCAGTGGAACTTGTAATCGTTAAAGCCAGTCATTTTCCCACTTCTTGGTCTCCTTAAAACCTCAACTCTGGTTTCCACGCTGCTGCTCTCGGTCCTTTACTGACTCCTCTTTTGTTCTCAAATCTTCTACACAAATATAGGCCTTGCCCAAGGTTCTGTCCTCAGCTCTCTGCCTTCCTTTCCTTACACTTTCCCTCAAAGATCTCATTCCTTCTCGAATCTGATCATGTCACTCCTTTTCATTACTCTGACAAAGGTCAGAGTATACAAGTATGGTATGCCAACGGTCTGTGGCATACAAAGCATTCATATCTGCACCTCATCCCCACCAACCCTGAGAGATGCACACTTCTTGCCACATCTTCTTTCCGTGCTTCAGCCTTGTAAACGGCTCGCCTCTTGCTTGCCTGCTTTGTCTAGTGGATCCTCAGTCTGCTCTCCTCTCACCTCTGCTGGACTAACTTCTAGTCCTTCATATCTCCATCTGCCTTGATCCCTGCCTGTTGAACAAGTTATGTGAAACATTTATACATTGTTTTAAGTTATATATCAGATTATCTTTTTGAACACTTGTAAATTACTGTCAGGGCAATCACAACTCTAATGCTAAGACATTCCCGGACCCTGAGACCTCTTGCAGATCTTAAAAATGAAATTTATCAATGTAATACATCAAGTTTGCACAAATATTCCAATACTAAAAAAGAGATCCTGCACTTATTGGACAGGCTTTTTGTAACTTTATCAGATCATGCATGTCACTCCGCTGTTTCAGACTCTCCATGGCTTCCTGTTCCTTTCGGAAGAGAGTGCACATCCTGGCTGGGGCAGTGGGGCCCTCGCAGAAGCCTCCTCCCATCCTCTGTCCCCCTGTGCATGGGGCACTGGCCACACTGGCCTCTTTGTTCCTTGGATATGCTGAGCTGGTTTCCCTTTGCACCCTTGCTCTTTTGACTGGCGCTCGGCCCCCACATTCTCGTGACAGGCTCAAGCTTGCCATCCAAAATGCGGCTCAAATGTCATCTCCTCAGAAAGGCCTTTCCTTCCCACCCTATCTACGCTATCCTCCCACTCTGTCAGATGAATCTGTTTCATTTTCTTTATAGATTTATCATAGTCTGAAACTTTCTGGCTCATGTATTTGTGTACTTACTCTTGTCTGTTTACAGTGACTAGAATGTAAGCTTCATGAGAGCAGGAATCTCATCTATTTTGCCAGTTCTAGGCCCCTCAAGTTGTCCTGTCACATATTATTCCTTTAGGATGAATGAGCAAAAGTTAGTCCAAAAGGTCTGATTCATTCTCTGCAGGGAATGGTTGCTTTCCCTCCAAGTGAATGATAATTTTTGGTGTGACAGGGTCACATGTTTGGGTTTCAAAGAAATTCTGTGTATACTTGACTAATATAGAGAGGAAGCCAGGTTTGTTTGCAAAGCAATGGGAGCTGATGTGATACTAAATGTTTGCGTAGTGCTTCAGATTTCAACAAAGCAAAACAAATCATTTTGTAGGCTCTCAGTAAATTAAAATTAAGAACAGCTTAAGAGAGTGAATATTTGACATTGTTTTTTTGTTTTGAAAAATTCCTATAATGTTTTTGTGAAAAATTCCTGTCAGTCTTTCCAAATCTGAGTCCATCATCTTCATTTTTAAAAGAGTGTTAACCATTTAAAGAGAACCATTGAATTCTGGTACATTCTAAGCAAAAGTCTTCTCGTTAAATCTTCAGTGGAAAATAACATTTCAAACACTGGAAGACCTTAGTAATTCATATTTGACCTTTACTTTCGTACACTCTCTTAACTTTTCCAGATTGTTAATCATATGTGTGTGTGCTATCTATAGGTTCTCTCAAATTTCTTCTCATCCCTTTAACATGCAACAGAAGTAGTATATGCATAGTGAATTTACCAAAGCTTTCATAATCCCTGACTAGAAAACCTAAATCAAAGTATTCAGTGAGAAGACATTGATGGGTACCATTAAAGTATAGAAACTTTTTAGATTTTACTTTCTCCATACATTGCAAGAGAAATTATAGCAAAAATTATACATATATATTTGTATATAGGGTCAAAGTTTCAGACTTACATATACAAAAAAAGACATAAGATTTTGCAGTTTCCCTTCAAATACTGTAGTGTATAATTTCACACAGAGAACATTAGAAAAAAAATATTCTCTCCTTGAGTCCCATTCTGTATCTCTTACCACCTACCTCAGCTCTACATAATATCCCATATGTCTTTCCTCATTACTAGCATATTTTAAAGTCATTAGAACTCTGTGGGTAGCAGAGATACATTGGAGAACAGCTCATAATTAATATAAACCTCCTGAGGGAACTTTAAGAGTTTATCTTGATATATACATATATATACACATACATATACACACACACAATTTATTTTAACAGAAAGTTGGACATGGCATTTAATTGTGAAAATATATTCCAAAGTATGTAGTCCTGCTTGTAAGTAAACTTCCTTTACATAATTTTTCCAAAATCTCAGCTGTGTACCATTCGTGAACTAGCTAGAGCACTGATTTGCTTACAGGACCTGGAACCTCACCCTTAAAGATTTTTTTCTGGTATACATCATGGATCAGGTAGTGGCATCTGCTGGCAATGAGTGATATTGCTTTCTAATTCTATAGGCGGCCTCATAACAATACATCCCTGGCAAGCAGATCATGGTGTTGTTTTTTTTAGAACCAACATATACATGAAAAGATAGATAACAAAACAGAGTGGCGATGATAATTTACATATAGGCTGGTGTGTGGCATATGGAAGGAAGAAAACGAACTTTTATTGTGAATTTACTGTGCCTATGTGGTGTTGTATTCTTTCACATACTGTCAGAGAGGTTAGGAGATCAGCGAGGTCGAAAAACATGCCCAGGTTCACAGGCTGGGGAAGGCAGGATTCAAGTAAAATCGGATCCTGTGGTAAATAGTTAGGGTGACCTAGTTTTTGAGGCAGAAAAGAAAAGTCTGTTTAGACAAGGATTTGGGTGACAATGAACACTCTCATGAACTGCCAGTTGTAGTGTACACTGCTTCGGTTTTGTGAAGGACAGTTTTCCCATTTGCATCGAAAGCCTTAAAAATGTGTGTGCCGTTTGACTAAGCAATTCCAATTTTAGTAATTTATCCTCAGGAAATGATCGTGGAGTGCTTAAATATTTATTAATATATGTATGCATACTATATATTATAGTTTTTACTATAATCATGAAAAATAAATGATCTAAATAACAACCAACAACAAAGGAATTATATTCATCTGTTAAAAATATGTTGTATAGGGATGTTTAATGACATGAATAAATGTTTATACCATATTATTGAGTAAAAAAGCTGGTTTACGATGCTGTAGGATGCCATTTTTCAAGTAAAGCTCTATGTATGTACATGTGAGTTGTGTGGGTTTATAAAGAAGATATACCAAAATACCAACAGTGGTTATCTCTGAGAGATAAGGTGACAGATCACGTTTATTTTCTTCTTTTCCTCATCTCTATTTTATAAATTTTCTACAGTGAAAACACATCACTTTAAAAATTTAGACCAGTTTATATTTTAAGAAAAGAATTAAGAATATGGTCACAGGAAACAACTAGGGGACCCAGAGTACAGAGAGACCCAACGGGGATAGAACTGGAGAGGGACCAGTGCCTGCAGCAGGAAGCTGATGGGAAGTTGAGGGTATACAGCAAGAAGATCTGGCGTTGGTATAAGGATGGTATCCTGGCATGTCGTAAAGGGCAGGGCAGGAGGCGCCTGGCCAGATGCACGGGTAACATCAGAGATGTTTAAATGGCAGCCATGGTGCCTGGAGAGTAGCCCTAGGATATAAATCACTTTTGTCCTAGAGAAATTGGGGGACCAGGAAGAGAGCAAAAACCAGGAATTAGGGTTAGCTCTGGGAAGCAGATGTAAAGTCAAGGCAGAGGGATATGCAGGTCCGATTCAGTATGAGGTTATTGAACAACTGTCTCAGGACTCTTCACATGTCCCCTTGATAATGCTCCAGACAAGCTTTGTTCCCTCTTCTGCCACCACACTAAAGATTTAGAGACTCATTTGTCTGCAGATAGATGAAGCATAATATCCAGTGTACTAAGGTTGCTTAAGGCTATTAATGTACTTGGAACGAGTTGGGAAACATACAAATAAAACTAAACCAACAGATGGAACCAATATCTTTTTTTTCCACTTAATTTTTCCCTAGGAAGCAAAGGCGATTAAATTCATTCCTTTGACTTCAAACATGCCCTTAAATTGGGATCATTTGCAGCATGTAGATACTTTAAACCTTGTGAAAGGTTTTGATTATAGTTTTGGAGAGAAAAAGACCACTGGAGTCGGGTCAATGGATCTGGATCCTGCTGTGCAGCCATGCCTGTCTGGGAAAGTCACTTCAGATTTTAGATCTGTTCCCTCATCTGTAAAGTAAGATAAAAGTGGAGGATCCTTTCAGCCCTGAAGCTCCAGGACTCTGGACCTTGCTCTTATGTTCCTACCAATATCTTCTCTCATATCTGTCCACCCCCAGCCCCAAAATAAAGGAGCCATGAAAGGGAAGATCAGTCACAGGAGGTCAGACCGAGGGGAGAGCTGGCTCTTTTCTCTTTTCCTGGAGGATCCTCATAGACTGGCTGTATGGCTAAAAACCTAGGAGCATTTTAGCATGCATTTATCCATCTATTCATTCATTCAAGAAACAGGGAACATCTGGTTTGGTGCCAGACATTGTGCTAGGTCTTGGGTAAACAAAATTTAAAAAGATGCTGTCAAGAAACTTTCAGTGCAGTAGAGGATGTTCAATTCCTCTGCTATATATGCTGCTAGAGATTTGGAACTTCCTTCCTTTTCTCCTCCCACTTCTACCCACACTGCTTTTAATAAGAAATATTATGATGGAAGTTGATGGAATATATGGATAGTATGGAGGTAAAAAAAAATACTGGGAACCACAGGCCTGGTGTAGGAGACAGATTCCTGTACAGGCAACTAAAAATTGCCATCATATGATATATTACAGGGTGATATTCTTTGGGCCATAGAAATACAGCCACATGTACATACCTAACCTTATGTTTCCTATCCTTTTTGCAGGAGTTTCTTACATATCCAGCTTCAGGGCTCAATTAACAAGTATTATAAATCCTATATAATAAAAAGCTCCAAATTCCATCTAGTTCTTTGTGTCCTCACTGCCACTCCCTTAATCCAGTTTTCCATCATCATTTACCTGGATTACTATAGCACCTCCTAACTCATCTCCCTGCCCCCTTCAAGTCCATTTTCTATACCATAGCCAGAGTGATCTTTCTAAAACACAAATTTGATGATGTCTCTCTCCTGCTGTTGTACATTTAAAGTCTAAACCCTCAGTGCAGGTTAGGTTAACCTCTGTGCATTCACCTCTGTGCATCATTCAATATTGTAATTGCCTGCGTAGTTGTCTTTCTCCTCAACTACAGAGAAATCTCTCTGAAGATGGAACCTAGTTTATTCATCAATAAATGAATGAGTTTAGCACTATGCCTGGCACTGAGAAGGTGCTCAGCAGTGTTTGTTTGGTGAATGACTTATGTCAGTTTGGAGGTCATATTCAGTAGAAGTCATAGTCATAGAGAAAATTTGGATATAGAAGATGCTCAGTAAAAGTTTGGTTGAATCAATAGATAAGTGTAATGGTTTGTAGACTGAGAACAGGCATAGACAATAGAACCCTGAAAACTAACATTTCACTGGGTGGTAGAAGAAGGTGAATCTGTGAGAGTGATTGAAAAGACAGGAAGAGAGCGAGGAGGGAACGTGGGAGGTGTGCCACACAATAAGTGTTTCTCAGTAACTGTTTCTGTCCCCAGGGCCCAGCACAGGGGTAGGCAAATGAATGAGTGAATGACTGCTGGGCAGCAGGCTTACATTCTGCAGCAAAGTGAAGACCATAGGGACTGAGATATGTTCCTTGGACTTGACAGTTAGGGGATCCTTGATAATCTATTGGATAATTACAGTTTTAGTGGGGCATTTGGTGCAGAAGCCCAGGGCAACAACTGAAGTGTGAATATAAAGGAAAGGGAGATCCTGTTTGATTGTATCTACAGATGGGAGATACGTGAGGATATCTGCACACTGAGGGTGAAAATCTCTGCCTCCCTCTCACTGCTCGCCTGGAGTCACAGCTCCTCGGCGGATGCTTTGGTCATGGGTGAAGAATACTGAATATGTGGATGAATTGTGGGTGTTTACTAGGCAGCGTCAAGTTGCCAAGGAGGTGGAGGCGAGAACAGCCTCAACATTGGCCATGCTTGGGGCCAGCACGGTGGCGCACGCGGTTAAGTGCGCGCCCTCCACTGCAGCGGGCCGGGGTTCGCAGGTTCAGATCCCGGGCGTGCACCGACACGCACTGCTTGTTCAAGCCATGCTCTGGCGGCATCTCATATAAAGTAGAGGAAGATGGGCATGGATGTTAGCCCATGGCCAGTCTTCCTCAGCAAAAAGAGGAGGATTGGCGACAGATGTTACTCAGGGCTGATAGTCCTCACAAAAAAAAAAAAAAAAAAAAATTGGCCATGCTTGGCCGCCCTGAGAGACATCTCGTAGTCTGCAGAAGAGGAGTTCTGGTGAGAAGAGGCAAGCACAGATCCTGAAATTGTGGAGGAACTGCTGCTTCCTGTACAAAGCACAGGGAGTTATGGGTCAGGCAATGACCTTAATTCTTCCCCTTGCAAATTTTCAGCTTTACCCACTGGGTCACTTAATACTTTCTTCTGCTGCATATTTTCTTTGTATTTCTCTAGTAATGATAATGATGATGATGGTAATAATCAGAATGATAAGCCAGATACTGTGTTAAGTGCTTTTATAAACACTATCTAATTTAATCTACCTAATAACTCAATGATATAGATAAAAGTATTATCTCCATTTTACAGATTAGTAAAATTAGTTGAATAAATGAATATTTTCTGTTAATATATAATAAAGTCAATGACAAAATAGAATGTTTTAATAAACTTATTTTGTACTCAAATTTTAGGAATAAAATCCTTCATAAAGTGAGGGTGTATACAATATTATGGATTTATAAATGCAGATTGGGGTTAAATACATTCCACAGAGGGCAGTTGATAACATCAGTATGTCAAAATGTCCTTTTAATCTCTTCTGTGTCCTTAGAGAGTTATGATATAAACAAGTGGTATTTAGAAAAAATATATAGCATTTGATTGGGTACCTTTTCCAAAATTTTATATCTTAAGTAATGAAAAAAATTAATTTTAAATTGTTTCCTATCCTGTTTCTAATAATTTATTTTTGAAATTAAAATATTTCTCCTGGCTAATGGGTAAAATTTTCTTGCTCTTAATGTTTACTATGAAAATGCAGAAGTAAAATAGTATTGGGATAATAGCTCACTTAAAATGTAGTTATTGTTTCTTTTAAAGCGCCAAAATATAAGTACATTTAGGATCAATACTTGAGTCTTCACAGCCACTGCAACCAACTGAATGAAAAATATATTTTAATATATTCTGTAAATGAGTGATGATGGCACACAAGAATGACAGTGTCTCTTGTGTTATTCCCTATGCAATTCTCAAAACTGCTTTTTCTTGTGGTAAAACAAAACCAGGGAAAAAATGCATTGCTTTTCAAGTAACCTTAAAGGCCTGCCTTTAAATAGACAACAGAAGCTAGGGAGATCAACACTGAGAGATCTTAGCTGCATTATTAGTCTACCTTTTTGTGTTGCAGAATTACTACACATAACATACATGGGGGTCTACACTACAGTTTTAACAAAAGACCTTGGCTGTACCGACTTAAGAAAGGGATTTTATTCTCACCTCCTAAATAGCTACTTCTTTCTTTTTAATTCGACTTAGATTCAGCAAGAGAATTTAAATGTATTTGAAAATTTTAGTGGAGAGAAATACTCCTTAATATCAGATAGATTAAAAAACATGCGTTGAATAGGTGACTCAGGGGCTTTCGCTAAACTGGCCATGAATGCTGAAACCATCTGTTTTTCTGGACGTTGTCAGGGTGAGTGTGGCAGAGGCAGCTGTTTGAAAAGGGACGCTTTGGATGATGAACCAGCCCATTGTTTCTAAGCAATTCACTTGCATTCAGAGGCTCTACCCAAGCGTACTATAGAGCAATCAAAATCAAACTATTGTTTGTACCAATCATATTGATCTGAAAAGAACGTGGTGGGATGACCCCATTGTAGATGCAAATAGTTGTTCTGAGCAGCTGTATGCTGGCCAATATGTACCTCAGTAGGAAACAGGCTTGAAAGCTAGAGGGCTCTCTGCACCCTACTGGGGGCAGAAAAAAGATTATACCAGATTGAACTGCAGTTTAAGGGGACTGGGGGGAATGAAGACAGGTCTATTGGTATTAGTGGTAATTTTCTCTCACAAAAAAATTGTCGACATTAACTCTGTGGTGGTAAAGCTATTTTTATATTAAAGCTTTCTGCAAACTAGAAATCTAGAATCTCCATAAAATTAGATAATGACTTAAAACTATAGCACAAAAAGTGATTTGCTTTGGTTGCAAATGTCAAGTCCTGACTAGTTTTGCAAATTAGAAAATGCACAATCTTGCCTTATCTGGAAATTCGTACACTGTTTAAAGTTTTAGAGTTTATTTACAATGCAGAAAAATGTAGAAACAATCTTGATATTGCAATATTTGCAGGAATATTAAAAAGAACATTTTTTTGTCTGAGCGGAGAGCAAATGGAAGCACACAAAATGAAAATTATACTGTTTAGTTTTTTAAAATGACCTGAACGCTATCTTTTATCCATTAACATTTAAGCTTTTTGGTTGTCCTTGTCACTTCATTGCATGCATGCTAATATCTTCTCATATAAAATTTAATCTGTTGAACTAAATGAAGGAATTAGTATCTGAAAGACATCTTTCATTAAGCAATTAACGAATCTCTCCAACAAATCTACAAAAGCATATGTGTTTATATTTAATAATTATTTGTATGATCAGCCAGTTATAACACATGCATACATTTTGTTTTAGTCGTAATATTACTACACCTACACTTATTGTCATCGTACTATGGAGGCTTAATAAAAATGTGGTTAAAACTGGTTATTTGCTAAAGAAGATATACATTTATAGTTTATTGACTCCTAAAATTCCTCTGAGATTCAGTGTAGAGCAGTGACAATGCCCTCAAGCAGAGCTTTTTGGTTGTGGATGAAATATTGCTTTATATTGCAGTGAAAACCAGAAATAACAGGGTAAAGTTAAGACAATTTTTAGGTTTGTGGAATATGTTTGAAAGAAAGCTCAACACTATATGTGCCAACCAACTTTTATTGTCAAACATGATAAGACTTTAATTTGAGTCTTTCTTAAGAAACTAAAAGAAAATATCTTGAGTGATCCACAATTTTCATTGCTTAAATAATCATTTCCGAGCAACACTAATTAGCAGCCTACCTTGCTTCTCCTGAACATATTCAGTTGTCTTGATGTCACTGTATATATGGCATGGGGTGGAGCCTATGGAACATTTTATCATGGCAAATTCAGTCCATTACTAGGTTGGCAGGCCTGTGTAATGTGAAAGAAAAATACTCAAAGCTATTTTTCAATTAAATCTCTGATTTTTACTTGAATTGACATATGTGTGAATGGAATGGCTATGAAATATCTTTCGACTCCATTGGTTCAAACTTCTTAAATGTTTTATGTTTATATGTTTATACAATTAATAAAAATAGGCAATATTTCATTATTATAACACTCAATGGAGTATATTTCCCCTCTAGTTTTCGGAGAATGAGACCAATTACAAGTTTTTTAAGCCAATATAAAGAATTTATTCCAAAAAGCAATTTCCGGGTTGTATTCCTAGTATAAGTAAACAGTTGGCCAAATTTCCCATGCCTCTCTGTAGAAATAACTATAGCTGTGGTAACTGATATTCTGAATAATAACTTGAGGTGCCATAATGACATGTCAGCCACCAAAGAATAATTACATAATGTTCATAATACTGTACTTAACAATAGCTACTTATTACTAGATTTTACTGTGTGCCCATAGGGAAGTTCAATTTCTTTATATGGAAAGAAACAGTTTACTGCTCCAAACTAATAAAATGAAAAATATATTAGTATGTGTTATGGGCTGAATCGTGTCCCCCCAAAATTCACATGTTGAAGCCCTAACACCCAGTATCTCAGAATGTGATTATATTTGGAGATAGAGCCTTTAAAGAGGTAATTAAGATTAGATGAGGTCATACAGGTGGGCTCTAATCCGATCTGAGTGGTGTCCTCTTAAGAAAAGGAATTTGGACACACAAAGAGACACCAAGGATGTGTATGCACAGAGCAAAAATCATATGAAGACACAGCAAGAAGGCAGCCATCTGCAAGCCAAGGAGAGAGGCCTCAGAAGAAACCAAACCTGCAGACACCTTTGAGGCAGGTATTTGTATTTTAGCACAGATAAGGAAGCAGAGGCTTAAAGAGGTTCAGATTTACCAAGGGTCCCACAACTAATAACTGAGAAGCTTGGTTTTGAACCCACGTCTGTGTGTCAAGCCTTTCTCTTATCCACCATGCTGCCCTCTGTCTCAAGCAAGTAAAGAAGTGTATCAATGCCATTTAGAAAGAATTTCAGCAATAAATGTAGAACTATGAAGACTCTAAATTTTTAACTTTCATTAATAGAAAAACTAGTTAACAAAAATGGTCCATTACCCCCAAATTTTGTTAATAGATGTTAATATTACACGTTAAATGTCTCACTTTTGGTAATTTTATTTCCATGAGTGAATTTATTGGAAAAACTCACTTGTATTGATTTTCTAGTATGTAAATATTAGCAAGATAAATTACATTTCTCCGGAAGATGCTAACAGAAAGAGTTTAAGTTTATAAGAAAAATGTGTTAGAGATAGAATGTTGTAAAATAAATAATTTAGAAAATTAATAATATTTTTTAATGTACTAAATGTGTTCATAGAGAAGTTCAACTTCTTTAAATGCAAAAAAACAATTTACTGCTCTAAGCTAATAAAATGGAAAATGTATTAGTATTTGAGGGCCATGTCATTTACTGTTTTTTTTAATTGGGTTGAACTACATATATTATTCAGAGAGTGGTTAGAAGTTGAAGCTGAGAAAACAATAATACGGTCTACTTGATATTTGCTCATATATCTTTGGGGGAGGGGGCAATAATTTATCAAAAAAACTGTGGACATAAGGATATATTTTCTTTTTGTCCTCTTCCATCCTGTCATCACCTGTTATCTTAATATTTGTCAAAAAGGAAAACATTTAGGAAACTTGTAGACCTGCTGTTTATTTTTTAAACATGTAGAGAATGCTTACTTTAAGTAAGCATTAAAAAAGTAGTCAATTAAAGGTTTGAGATAGATCAAGGAAATGAGAAAGGCAACACCATGCACTCATCAGCAAATAGAACATTCAAAAGGATACCAGCAACATTCCAAAACAAGTAGGTAAAGTTGGATTTACCTCATCTGTTCCTGTGGAATTCTTATCTCCTTGATCATAGGTCAGTGTTGGCTTTTCCTAAATGATCTGCTTCTGGACTAAAAAGAGCTCTGGAAATCTGACCCAGTACTCTGTAGTGTACTCTGCCAGTTGTCCAGGTGATGTCAACTTCGAAGCTTAAACCCCTATTCTAATAATTGAAATGTCAACAGTTAAGAGTACCTGGTACTTTCCATCAGTCCTGAGTCTGTCCTTTGTTGAAGACACAATTTCTAGCCTGTAGTTTATAGCAGGGCCTTCAGGTACACATGAAAAGAAAGCAGAAACCACCTGCAGCTGACAGTATTGAGTGATTGTGGTTCATGATTACAGTACTCAATAAAATATTAGAAGATGGGAGAGTAAAATTTTCTGTGAGAGTATAAAACATAACTGTTTTATAAAGATTTAATTGTGTTTCTCCTGAGGGAAAGAACAACAGTAATGGCGTTGACAAATACTTTCCCTGAGATGTATTTATATTAATATTTTAAAATATAAAATTAACCTATAGAAGGCTGTTTTTCTCTTTTGATTTGACAAATCTTTCCTTGCAGATTTTAGAACTAATTAGCGTTGAACCAAATAAGAAATATAGAGCCTACTAAACAAAGCAAATTATTTCTAGCATCCCTCTTTTTATAAGGTGAAAGAACAAATCTTTGTGATTGCCCAGGAGCCATCTGGGAAACCTCAGAGATAGTTTAGGTGTAAAAATTAACTTCAAAAAAGTTTTTTTGGTTAATCTAGGGTCTGATCTCGGGAAGGCAAAATCAAGAGTTGTTAGTGGAAATTTGGTCATTTGATTAAGAGAGGATCATAGATGCCTGGGAAGAAAGAGTGGTATTAGCCTGGCTACTTATTAAACAAAGTGGCAATACAATATTTTTAAATAAACATAAAAGAAGGAAACAAAATTATAATGAACTCTAGCATTCTTAGAAATGAGAAACTTTCTTTTTTAATAATCAAGGATATGATAAAGTAAGCAAAAAGCATAGAAAATTGGGGCCAGCCCCGTGGCATAGTAGTTAAGTTCACATACTCTGCTTCTGCAGCCTGGGGTTCACGGGTAGGGATCTGAGGCACAGACCTACCCACTGCTCGTCAAGCCATGCTGCAGTGGCATCCCACATACAAAATAGAGGAAGATTGGCAACAGATGTTAGCTCAGGGCCAATCTTCCTCACCAAAAAAAAAAAAAAAAAGCCTGGAAAATTATTCTGATGATATATAGGTTTCAAAAATAAATAACCCTTTGCTACCTTTGATAAAGAGTGGATTGAATTTTCCACAACCAACTTGACATTTTAAGAGAACAAAATTCTAATATAATATTTTCCAGTCAAGTATTCAAGAGTTCTTTTTTCTTATGAATAAACCCATCAAAACTGAGAAAGTTTTGCCAAAATGTTAACGTATTTCAGTGCTCATTTTCAATCTTATTATTTGCAATAATTATAAACCAAGTCAAATGAATTTTAAAAAATTACTACAATTTTCTATATGCATGCAAATTATGGATGTCTTCATTGTCCTCTTTTACATGCAGGAAAAGACAGATACTTTACTTGAGGGCAAAACCACTCTTTTTCCTTTGGTAAACAAAACACATCTCATTACCTTGCATAGACAGCCTATTTCTCTACTACTGTTGCTTCTAAGATACTTTTAATCACCTATATTAATTATAATTTTTAACTAAAGTGACTTCTATTTCTCAGAAAGAACTGAGAGATAGGTAATCAAGAAAGATTTGTCATGTGCAAGCTTTTTAGCAGACTAGCAAAGTTCATGAGCACACACAATATGACCCCCTACAGCCAAAAATATCCATTTTACAACCTTCTTAAAGTGGCAAATGTGAACATATTCATTAATATAACCCAGAGGTAAAACCACTCCACAAATATAAAAATAGGAAGCAAAAATACATACATTAAAACGATATTTGACACTAATGGTTCAGTATTCTATTGTACTTAGAAATTTCCACGTATTTGAAGATTATCTATTAATTAACTCAACATAATATTTGTCCAGGATCTTTACATGAACTAAAGATCTTGAAAATTAGATTTAGGGCCAGCCCCGTGGCTTAGCGGTGAAGTGCGTGCGCTCTGCTACTGGCGACCCGGGTTCGGATCCCAGGCACGCACCGAGGCACTGCTTCTCCGGCCATGCTGAGGCGCGTCCCACATACAGCAACTAGAAGATGTGCAACTATGACATACAACTATCTACTGGGGCTTTGGGGGGGAAAAAAAAAGGAGGAGGATTGGCAATAGATGTTAGCTCAGAGCCGGTCTTCCTCAGCGAAAAGAGGAGGGTTAGCATGGGTGTTAGCTCAGGGCTGATCTTCCTCACAAAAAAAAAAAAAAAGAGAGAAAATTAGATTTAAATTGACATAGTACAGGGCATAATTTCTGTTGTTGTAAAATATTTGTCAGAATTGCAATTCAATTAACTTAAACATAATTTTCTAGTTTTCATCATCATAAATCTTATATGGGACTAATGGTAACCCATCTGATCAGTAAATCAGTATTAGAAGTTTAGGAAGTTTATATTAATTCATCTCTTCATTGATATCTACAAAATAGATTGCTGGGATTTTAATTGGTATTGTGTTGAATCTATAGATCAAGTTGGAAAGAATTGATGTCTTAACAATATTGAGTTTTCCAGTCCATGAACATAGAATATCTCTCCATTTATTTAAATATTTAAATTTTTATCAGAATTTTATAGTTTTCTGCATATAGATCCTGTACATATTTCATTAGATATATACCTAAATATTTAATTTTTTTGTTGCTATTGGAAGTGGTATTGTGTTTTTCATTTCAAACTCCAATTTTCATTGCAGGTGTATAAGGAAGCAATTGACTTTTGCATATTAATCTTGTATCATGTAACCTTGCTTATAAGTGATTATTAGTTCAAGGATTTTTTTTTTGTTCAATTATCTGGAATTTGTACATAGAAAATCATATCATCTACAAATAAAGATGGTTTTATTCCTTCCTTCTTCTCTGTGTCTCCCAATCTGTATACCTTTTATTTTCTTTTATGGTCTTATTACACTAGTTGAGAATTCCATCAGGATGTTATATAGGAGTGGTGAGAGGGGACATCCTTTCCTTATTCCCTATCTTAGGGGGAAAGCGTCCAGTCCTTCACCATTAAGTATGTTTTTTGTAGATGTTCTTTGTCAAGTTGAGGAAGTTCCCCTCTATCATTAGTTTCCTGAGAGTTTTTATCATGATGGATGTTGGATTTTGTCAAATGCTTTTTCTCCATCAATTAATATTATCATGACTTTTCTTCTTCAGCCTGTTGATGTGGTGGATTACATTAATTGATCTCCAAATTGAACCAGACTTGCAAACCTGGAATAAGTCCCACTTAGTCGTGGTGTATATAATTCTATTTATACAGTGTTGGATTTGATTTGCTAATATTTTGTTGAGGATTTTGCATCTATGTTCATAGATGTATTGGTCTGTAATCTTCCTTGCTTGTAATGTATTTATCTGGTTTTGGTATTAGAGTGAGATGGCTTCATAGGGTGAGTTAGGAAGCGTTCTGGAAGATTTGTGGGGAATTGATATCATTTCTTCCTTAAATGTTTGGAAGAATTCACCAATGATATCATCTGGGCCTGGTGCTTTCTTTTTGGAAGATTATTAACTATTGATTGGATTTCCTTGATAGGTCTAGGCCTATTCAAATTGTCTGTTTCTCCTTTTATGAGTTTTGTTAGTTTCTGTCTTTCAAGGACTTGGTCCATTTCATGTAAGTTATCAAACTTGTGGGCTTAGAGTTGTTCATAGTCTTCCTCTATTATCGTTTTAATGTCCGTAGTGATGACCTAGGGATAGGGATCCATAGTGATGACCCCTCTTTCCTTTCTGATATTGGTAAGTGTATATTGTCTTCTCTCTTTTTTTCGTAGTTAGCCTGGCTAGAGGCTTTTGATCAATGTCACTGATATTTTCCATGTACCAGCTTTTGGGTTAGTTGATTTTCTGTTTTTTCCTATTTTTAATCTAATTCATTTCTGCTATAAATTGTATTATTTCTTTTCTGCTGCTTGCTTTATGTTTAAATTTCTCTTCTTTCTCTAATTTCTTGAATAGAAAGATTATTGATTTTTCTTCATTTATAACATGTGCGTTTAATGCTTTAAATCTCCCTCTAAGCACTACTTTTGCTGCATCTCGAAAATTTTGATAAATTTTCATTTTTACTTAGTTCAAAATATTTGTAATTTCTCTCAGATCTTCTCTCATCCATACGTTATATATGACCCATGTAGTATAGAAATATGTTGTTTAATTCCCAAATATGTGGAGACTTTCCAGCTATCTTTCTGTTACTCATTTCTAGATTAATTCCGTTGTGGCCTGAGAACATACTTTGTATGATTTCTTAACTTTTTTTGAAGGTGTGTTTTATGGCCCA
This sequence comes from Diceros bicornis minor, assembly GCF_020826845.1. Taxonomy (NCBI): domain Eukaryota; kingdom Metazoa; phylum Chordata; class Mammalia; order Perissodactyla; family Rhinocerotidae; genus Diceros; species Diceros bicornis. Next base: position 17,426,669 of record NC_080772.1, on the reverse strand, counting down.
GAATGTGGTCTGTCTTGGCGAATGTTCCGTGTAAGCATAAGAAGAATGCTTATTTTGCTGGTGTTCCTTCTCCAAGGCTCTTCCTTTCTTTCTGTAGATCCAAGTTTTTGACCTATACCATTTTCCTTCTCCCTGAAGAAATTCTTTTAACATTTCTTATAAGGCAGGTTGGCTGGTGATGAATTCCCTCAGTTTTTGTTTGTCTGAGAAAATCTTTATATCTCCTTTAATTTTGAAGGATAATTTTGGTGCATTTGAATTCTGTTTTGTTTATTTTTTTTTTTTTATTTTTTATTTTTTGTGAGGAGATCAGCCCTGAGCTAACATCCGCCAATCCTCCTCTTTTTTTTTTTTCTTTGCTGAGGAAGACGGCCCTGGGCTAACATCGGCGCCCATCTTCCTCCACTTTATATGGGACGCCGCCACAGCATGGCTTACCAAGCAGTGCGTCGGTGCGCACCCGGGATCCGAACCAGCGAACCCCGGGCTGCCGCAGCGGAGCGCGCGCACTTAGCCGCTTGCGCCACTGGGCCGGCCCCTGTTTTGTTTATTTTTTAACACTAAATATTTCAATCCACTCTTGCTTGCATGATGAGATGTCTGCTGTAACTCTTATCCTTGTTTCTCTTTAGATAAGAGTTTTTCCCCTCTGATTTCTTTCAAAATTTTCTTTTTGTCTTTGGTTTTTTTGCAGTTTGAATATGATATGACTAGGTGTGGATTTTCAGGATAACTGCTCCATGCTCTTTGAGCTTCCTGCATATGATTTGGTGTCTGTCATTAATTTTTAAAATTCTTAGTCATTATTACATCAAATATTTTTCTGTTTTGTTCTCTCTCTTTTTCTGGTACTTCGATTATGCATATATTACATATTTTGAAATTGTCTCACAGTTTTTGGATGCTTTATTCTGTTTTTTTCTTTTGCACTTCAGTTTGGTAAGTTCCACTGAACTCTCTTTAAGCTCATTGATTCTTTCCTTGCCTGTGTCTGGTCTACAGAAGAGCCCATCAAAAGCATTCTTTGTTTCTGTTACACTGTTTTTTGATTTCTAGTATTTCTTTTTGCTTCTTTCTTGGAGTTTTCATCTCTGTCTGCATTATGCCTCTGTTCTTAAATGTTGTGTACCTTTTCCGTTAGAGCCATTAATATATTCATCACAGTTATTTTAAACTCCCTGTCTAATAATTCCACACTGCCATATTGGAGTCTGGTTCTGATGCTTGCTTTGTCTGTTCGCGTTGTTTTTCCCCATTGATTATTAAGATTGTTTTGCACAATTTCATCTTATATAGTTTTTTATGGTTCTGCACTACTGTGCAAAGTGAAGACTGCCTATATGTGTGTGTGTGTGTCTGTGTGTGTGTGTTAAGTATTCTGGTCAAGTAATGAAGTAAGGAAGCATAGGAAGTCCTGCATTAATGTTTTTACTTTGCTTGGATATACCAAATAACGTAAAGCCATCTGAACATGCATCCTTAAATTGGCTGTCATCTTTCAGCTTCTCTTTGATTTAGTTGTGGAGCTTTCCTTCCTCAGTCACAGACTGTTACTCAGCTAGAGTTCCTTTTGTGAAGTTTTCTCTATTAATAGACCTTTTACTTAGGAAATAGTAGAAATTCCCTAAATATTTCGAAATTGAGTTTCAGTTGTTTCCCTGATTTTTTTAGAAGCATGTAATAATTCCCTGGAGTTTTCCTTACCGATAGTAATACTTATAATAATAATAGTGTCTAACATTCACTGAACATTTAGTATGTGTCAGCTTCTTTGCAGAGCACATCATATATATTATGAGAGAATATAATGCTTTTCTTCTACTCAACAAATACAATAACTTAAAATTTGAATATATCCAGAAGAAAAAAAGTCCTGTACACATCGATATTGTTGATTTAAAATATGTCTTAGATGTTTTCTCACCTGAGGCGAAGGGCTGACAGAGTGTAGGGAAGATCTTTCTAAGATCCAGGCACTTCCCCCTCACTGCATGGGGCCAAGAGGCTCCAGTGGCCTGAGACTTGCCCTCTGGAGAAGAGCTGCAGGTGCAAGCCTCTGAAAGCACCAAGTGGATCTGAAATTTGCTTTTATGTTATGCTTACTAACAACATCCTTGGTAACTTGGTTATATGATATAAAAACTTAAATATGGCCCTAGTTTAGAAAAGGAACCAGCCTACTGCGTGGAGATACTGACAATGCATGATAATTATACTTTTCAAATCTTCCCATAGAAAACTCAATGAGCTGTATTTACTTCTTTCTGGCATTATAAAAATTATGTATCCTTTTATGTGCAGAGACAGTTCCTTGGGGATGAAGAGTTATGCATGCTCATTAACAGAAGAATAGGTACCACAGCAGGTACTGCATGCTAAACCCAAGACTTATGACCCTATTGTCCGCATGAGTGGCAAGCATAACTTCTCCATTGTGGTGGTGAATGAGAGAATGAAGAGATAATGATGATAATGAAAGAGGATCATTTAAATGTTCTTGCTCCATACTTTGGTTAAATATTCAGATACATTTCAAATTAACCATGCTTCTTCAAAGGTTGGAATCCAGGTGTGATTCAAGCATTACTTTTTTGCTTAATTTCCTGTATTTTGACATAGAAGGTACTTTTGGAATTCTTTCTTAGAATTGGCAAAACTTTTGCCCTGGCTGTGACCCTTGAGTATTGGTTTTAAGTCTTTCAGTCTAAAAAGACTATAGATTGTTCATATGGGTCTTTCTAGACTGACTTTCCCTGCCTCTGTTGGCAACTATAGTAGCATAATCTTTGCCTAAAGATTTCTACTTGGTCAGCTGTTCCCTTTAGTCCTTTTCAGTTTAGAAGAATGAAGTGGTGGGACAGATGCGGTCACTTTGATGTTGGAATCGTCATGATAAATATTCTGTTCAAGAATTCAGGTCTTTTGTGTGATTTACTGTTATGATCAATGTATATATTGTGTGAAGACCTGATTCATGAGAATTATCGTGAAAATTGGTTCATTGGTTATATATACATTAAAAGATCTCCAGTGAACAGAAAATAATTTGTGAAGAAAAAATAATTTAGGGAAAGCAATGAATGCTCAGAATTATGTCATCAGGAAACCTGGCCCGCAAAGGGAAATGGTGAATTATTATGCATATTGTTTAAAAGAAATAAGAGGTATGAAAATTTAGGCTCCAAAATTAAAATTAAGTAAAATAAATTATAAGATACTGCATAATAGCATATTGTCTTAGATTGGCATCCTTAGAAGCAGAACCCCTGTGCAGGAGCTCCCAGGGGAACCTTGGGGAACAGGGAAAGCAAGGCAGAGAGGGAGGAAGGTGAGGAGGCGGGGCGCTATCAGGCAGAATCTCCCAGAGGGTGGGCTTCAGCCTAATCCTGCAGAAGAACGCCAGAATATGAATTATATTTATACGTGTTGAAGGTTCATACTCCCTCACCCCGTGATTACTGGTTGACAGTCACAAGGTGTGTGGGAAGGTCACAGACCCTCAGGCCCTTCCCACATACGGCACCTGCAGCAAAGTGGCCCCCGGCAGCCTGAGAGTTGTCCTCTGAAGAGCTGCAGGCTTGGTAATTGAAACATCAGAATACAGATTCAGGGGTGGAGTGCATGCGGAAACGGTAAAAGGAATGGGAGGGGGTTCACCATTGTCTGCTATACGGATGATCCTAAGTTACTTAAGTAATACGAAAAAAATGGATAAAAATTCAGTGAGGATATTTCAAATCTGTGTAATTTCTCAGATTAAAGAAAATAATCAAATCAGCCATATCAGTAATTGTTGTTTGTTGCTTTGTTCTTAATCATGTAACCAACCAGCCAACCAACCCTACTATTTAATGAGCACCTGCTGTAGGCCAGGAACTATACTGGGCACTGTAAGCACATTAACTCTTTGATCCCCGGGGCAGTGAATATGGGTATTATTTCCCCCATTTTAGAGAGAGCAGGGCCCCTGCCAGACACAGTGGTATCCCAAAAATGATTGTTGAATGAACAAATGAATGAATACACTATATTGAATCAAACATCAGCTGGCTATATACCTTTATTCCATTTATCTCATTAAAATACAGCTAGTAACTGAATGGCTCACTCAAGACACAAGCGTACATTTGTCTGACTCTTAGGCCCCAGGTGTTTTAATCTGTTCCTGTATACCACGTTTCCAGAAGAAGTTGTTTTAAATACTTTTAATCTCTATTCCCAAATAATAATAACTCCTTGCATTTATACAGCACTGCACAGTTCACACAGCTTTCCGCATTCATTATCCCATTTAATCTTCACCCACTCAGTAAGGTGTAATACACTCCTTACAAATTGGGCAGCTGATGTTCAGAGAGGTTACATAACTTATTCAAGGTCACAGAGACTGAAAACAGTAGGGCTGAAGCCAAAGCCAGCTCTCCTGACTCCAAGTCCAATGCTCTTTCCAAAATAGGAAGTTATTTTGATTATGTACTTATTTTTACATTGTGAGTTTCCCTGTGGGATTCAAAGTATTTTGTGGAACTTGTGTCATAACAGGGTCATTAGTCAATACATGTTTTCTAAGCCAATTTCTATGAAATTGCGTTAAAATGAAGAACTTTCTGATCCCCCCAAGGTACGTATTCAGTCTCTGTAGTTTTTCAGACACACGTAGATTTATGGAAATGGTCTGTTGTTCATTTAAATCGCTTCTGAAACAACTTTGCTAATTAAAAGATGAAAAAGTTAGGGAATAAGAAAAACAATGGAGATTTTTTGCTTTTTGTTTCTTTTAAAGATCAGAGGGCTGAAAGAAGGTTTCTTATCCTACACACTCGTTCCATAAAAGGGATATATTTTTCCTTTAGTTTCATCTCAAGAAGACAACACCTTAATTAAACTCCAGTGGGCCAGTTTAATTAAAAAATGTCAGTCAGATCCTCACAAGGGGACCAGATATCCATGAAACATACCGTCTGTTTCCTTTCTGATTACTCAGAAATCTCTGACCCTGCACCCACCAGGAGAGCACGTGGTGGCGCTGGGCAGAGCGCGAGCCTTTCTGCAGCTGAGGGAGGAGTGGGCCTTTGGTGGGCTGTGAGGGAAGTCGGGACACGACGAAAAGAGACACCAGGTGGATCATCAGGACCCAGATTTTGAACGTTTAGAGACTTTCTTCTCTATCACTGTACTAAACTAAGGGATTCGTAGTCATAGTTTCTGTTCCCCTCGCCAAGAAGATATCTAAGTAGTTAGTTACTCCTCCATCGCTGCTCCACTTCCTTCCCCCTCTCCCTCTTTCCCTGCTTTCCTTTCTCTCATCTGGCAGGCTCAGACCCTGCAGTTTTGTGTATGTGTGAGAAGCTTTTAGTAGCTACTTCAACCTGAACCCAGATACCCCTGTCAGCAAGGAAGCCACCTCTGTAAACCCTAGGGCAGGAATGTGAGGAGGGAATGTCATGAGGGATTTCAGAGTCACAATGTACCAAGGGCCTACTGTGGTCATTCTCTCCTGTGGCTGCTTTTAAATACGTGATTTCATTTAATGCACACTTTATTATTACCTCACTTTACACAGATGTGGAACATGGAAGTTTAGAGAAATTCAGTGACTTCCCCAAAATTATAAAGCAAGCATAAGAAGAAGCTAGGAGTTGACCTGCAAAGCTATCCATGACCTGAACAGCTTCCAACTAGACTGGCTTCTCAGCAATCTCTTCTTTATTTATGAAAGTGGCTCTGTTGTTTTAATATGATTATATAAATATTACATGCTTATTTTAAAAATTCGATATATTGGAATAATATGCTGTTTTCATTGAGGACCTTTTAAAAAAATAATTCCTTTTGTTATCAGCTAAGCTTCCACCCCCCCTCTCCTACCTGCCTCCCCAACCTCCCTTCCATGCTCGTATCAACAACCTCTTACTTAGCTTTTCAAGCCTTTCTCCAAGAGCGTAAAATCAGAACAAACCTGTGTGTGTGCACACATGTGTGAATAGGGATTTTGCTATTGTTAGGTTTTTTTAAAAAGTGTTCTCAGCGTCTTACTTTTCATTCAAGAATAAATCATGGAAAAATTTCCTGGCCAACTAGTATAGCTCTAACAAATTCTTTTAAAGGTATGTAATATTTCATAATATAGATGGTCCATCGTTTTTCTGTTTTGTCTGTTTCTTTGTTTTTGCCCCAAGAAACAATTCTGTACTAAATATCTTTGATTACATATGATTTCATATTAGTGCTTTTATTTCTATGGGATAGATTTGGGGTTGAAGAGTATATGCTTTTTTGTGTGTGTGTGAGGAAGATCAGTCTGAGCTAACATCCATGCCAATCCTCCTCTTTTTGCTGAGGAAGACTAGCCCTGAGCTAACATTCGTACCGATCTTCCTCCACTTTATGTGGGACACCGCCACAGCATGGCCTGACAAGTGGTACGTTGGTGCGTGCCCGGGATCCAAACCCAGGCCGCCAGCAGCGGAGCGCACGCACTTAACCGCTATGCCACGGGGCCGGCCCCCAGTATATGCATTTTTAATTTTAATAGGTATCTCCAGATTGCCCAAGCAGTTCTAGGACGCGTGATTATGCCTTTTATCAAAAACCCATCAGACATACATAAGAATGGATACATGTGTTCCTAACTAAAATTTGATGTTCACAAACTCTGCCTATCCCTTGTCAGATGTGTTATAACCATTTCAGCCCTGGATTAGTTACAAACTGGAATCCACAGGATCAAACTGACAACAAATTACCAGAGATAGTGTGTTTTCTTGTGTATGCCCCTACTGAGTTTCTGGGTTACTTAAAACTCACAAAAGTTCTGCAGATTTTACTTAGTGGGCATTTGGATAGCAAATTGTTGCATAGCAAATCCCTGTAGGCATTTATCTATAGAAACTCTCCCTATGATGTCAGCAAGGAATTTCGAGCTAGAACTGTTACATTGATGGTTCCTCCATATCCTGTGTAGAATCTCTGTGAACCATGTCTTGATGGGATGTGCCCTCAGAGCCGAGCGTGCTACAATGTTATCTCATTGAGTGCTTTGCTGAAAGGCTGTTTCCAAAATGTCTTTCAAAATGTTCAAATTTTTAGAAAGAACAAGACATTTATTTAAATTTACTTTAAAGACCACCGATTCAGGGCTAATGATTGTATAGTTTATTAATCAAATGTATTTAGCAGGAAAAAAAGCCAGCTACAATTCACTTACAATTGAGATTTTACTCTATTTTAACGTTATTTTAATGAGCTACAGATTTGAATGTGAGCTTTGTTCATCTGTTGCTTCCGCTCAATTGCAGTTTCGCCCTAAGAAGACACAAGACAGATTGATCAGGCTTCCAGTCATTGTGAGGCTTAAATGAAGTGAACAGGGCCTTATGTTTCTAAACCAAATGAGAGGATTAAGGCAAAAAGAAAAAGGAGGCAAAAAAAATTTTTGAAGTCTCCCCTCTCCCCAAAAAACACTACATCCTTTAAATCATCTGTTTGCTATTCTTAAATTTGCTGCTACAGTATCCCGGTTTTCCTAGGACAGCATCAGAAGATGACATCATAAAAATGAAAATCACGAACATCCCAGACAACTATTAGCATCTGTAAATGTAAGGGGAAAGCTACCGTCTCATCTCATTTTTTGACACACAATAATTTCAATGCAAAAGTGAAAGTGTTTTAATTACGTTAGATTTTCTTTAGTAGATAATGTCCTTATGTCCAATTTAGAAAGCTATTTATCGTCTAATACTTTGTTAAAAATTATTCCACATTGATATGGTTTATTTAAATGGAAATAAAATTTGTTTGAACTCAAAATGATTTTTGTGGTTAATATTTATAGCCATATTTTCAGCACTGGGTATGTTTTTGAGGAACTTCTCCGCTGGGCCATATAAGGTCTGGCAAGCACATAGTGGACAGGTTTTGTTTGGCTGCTCTTGTTTTTAATTTGCAAGGTGGCCTAGAGAGGCCATAGCTTCCAACATGCAGTTTTCCATTGTATTTCTACCTTACCTATGCTGCTTAAGATGAAAAAAGAACCTCATATCCAGAAAACGGGACTTCCAGAGTGGTCTTCTTAAAGCCGTGGGAAGCTATATGGCAGCTTTGGCCAGCCTCCTTAAATGAGAAATTAATCATAGTTTCCGAACTTCCATGACTCAACCTTCTGATAACAGGACAACATTGTGTACCTCCATTATGTTTTTTTGAAAAAAAATTATAAATGGTTTATATTTAATGTGAGTTTCCTAAGTTAACTTTTTAGGTAAGAACAGCTTCTAATTAACAATAATCATATTTTCATGAACTAACATTCTTGGTGGAGTAATCCAGATTCTGTGAACTTATTTGAATAATACAATAAAGGAAAACGTTTGCAGAAGATAATACAATATAAATATAAAGTTATTATTTTGAGTATTAGATATACTCTAGGACAGTTAAGTAATATATGTTTTTAAAACTGTAAATTTCAGTAGGAGAGCTCACTACTGAAAAATTCCTATTGCTAATGCTATGTATTATAAATATGAATCATTTAATTGTCCATCACCTGCATTTCTATGCTGATTTTGCTTAAAGTGAGACAGTTTTTCCTGAGAGGGTGTTGCTTATTTTAATTTGTTTCTTTCATATTGATGATAGGATAGATGTGTTAAGACCAAAATCAATATAAAATAAAGTACAGAAACTAAGGTATTAAATAAAAAAGGAGTAGAGAAACACTGTCTCTGTGTAATCCTGGCTGAGCAAAGCACAGAATTCACTAGAGCTTTGTGAGAGCCACGGCAGCTGTTTATCTTGTACTTGAGCTAGTTGTGTAACTTGGTGAATGACAGAGTTGCTTGTAATTTCAGCGAAGATGGGTTTTGTTTCATTGGTCGTTAGTTAAAGTTACTGTTGAAGTTTTAATACATTCCCTATTAAAAACAAAAACAGCCACAAAACAAAAATATGCAAGAAAATTGAGATTGACTTTACAGGTAAAGAACTGAGTAAGAATCAAGTGTTTTCCTATAGTTTGTCATTTGTGATTATATGTGATTTGTAATATTTTACATTTTGATCTTCTGTTTTGTTTGTAATAACAGATTTTTTGTTTAAAGAAAAAATTTTCTATTTATATATTTAATTTTTGATAAATTTTTTCATAAAACTATTTGAAAGTAATTTACAAATAGATTAAATTCAAAATATAAGTGAGAGGCTTTTAGCAAACTCTGCTGAAAGATTTTGCTGAAAAATTATATGACACTTTCATTACACAGAGACCATTATGCTAGTTATTAATTATGATAAAATTTAAAATGCATTCACATATAGTTTTATAATTACATAATTTAAAGGAATATTTTTATCACAAGAGATTTATATTTGTTTAACTAATATGTCTTTTAAAATATGCACATGACATACATTTTGGCCTCAGACAAAGATGTATGAATTAAAATTATATAATGTCATACAACCAATCTTAAAGAGCTTAATTTCCCTTTAATGGCATGTATACAACCATTGTGTGGATGTTTTTGCATTGCTTTGAGCATTACATTTTCTCTGAATTTTCTGTCTATCTAAGTAACTGTGATTGTGGTTCATTTCACTTAATGGTCATTCATATAAAATTAGAGCTTTGAGAATATTATTATTTGCTTCGGCTAATACCAGTTACATTATTCTTTTATAGGACGGCTGATATTTTCACATGACAGGGATTTTCTCAGTCTCTTGACTTTTTCATTTTATTGTGTTGTTCCTTTCACTGAAAATACACTGATAATAAGGTCAAGGTGAAGTTTTCAGGCTCAAAGCTGTAAGTCAATTTTCATGTTAAGGATTGCAACAACCTTTGACATCATCCTTTTATTCATTCAGTTTTGCATTCTGTTATGTAAATGATCATACCTGTGTGTTTTTAAAAATCATTATTTCTAATGGGCTTATTAAAAAATCCTTAGGTATTCAATGCTTTTCTGCAAATAAATGTAAAGTGGGTGTATTGCACCTTAGATTAAAGGCCAGTAAGGCAGACAAAAGGGACACCATTGCAAATTAAACCATAAAGGTCTGAAGTATTGTTAAGAGGTTCACAGATACTATGTTCCAATCAGGCTCAATAAGGGCTGAATTCCTATTATGTTTCTGAAGCCTCCAAAAAGACATGGGAAGGGACCCAAAGTTAAAGTCGTGAAATAGAAAGTACTTAGACCAAGAGCACATGAATGTATGACTGGGTAATGGGCCTTTCATCTTTGAAATAAAAACAGTTCAGATCAATTGGAACCGAAGTTTCCCCCTTTGAGAAAGTTTATTTTAATGAGTTTCCATTTTATGCATGGGCTACTCTTTAATCCAGGCTGTTCCATTGAAGTCTTACCCAATGAAGACGCAAGACAGATTGTCCAAGCTTGCGGCTATTGTTAGAGGTTGATGAAGTGTATGGGCCCTTATGGTTGATAACAGAAGTAGATGGTCAAAGCCAATAAATAAAACTTTAACTCTGATTGTTGGGTGCTTTATGCTGAAAGGTTTCCATTAGCATGGATCTTTGGTTTTGAAGGACTTGTGAACCCAAAGGCAGCTTGTAGCTCTGTTATACATACTAAGTCACTTAGACAAGCAGCAATCTGTCCCAGCTGATCAACTCAGTTTGGCTTTTAAAATTCTAGACTTCTTTTTGGAAATCAACACTGTTAATATCTTGACAGACAATTAGCTTAATATGTGATTCTGCTGCACTATTGATTTATCACAAAAGTGGTTTAAGGAGGAGGTAGTTTGTGCTTTGCTTTGTGGGTCTTAATAATGTAAATTTTAGAATTAAAGATTTAGTATATTTTAAGTGGCTGATATTTGAGTGTGTGGAGGAGGAAGAGATTGTACAAACAATGTTACTCATGGAACTATCTCAAGTGTAGTAAATGTTGGTTGCTCATCCAAACACCCAAGGGTATGGCTAGTCCTAGCAAATATTGTGTGCTTGGATTTAAAGATGTGGGAGACTGTCAGCCTGTTGACAATGAGAAAAATTAATTTGAACTGCTGATAAGGAAGAAAAACATACACAATGAATTAAATTTAATAGACTGAAAAAAATGTCTCCAAATTTTTATTCTTCTAAATTCCACTTAATCTGATTTTTTGGGTGATGGATATGGTCATGTACCCATAGTTGTCCTAAAACCTACCCAAACTATTTTTCGTGAGTTGAAGTTCCTTGAAAATCTGCCCAGTGACATCAAAATTATACAACACTAATTTAGCACTTAAAAGCCATTGCATCCCATGACTAGTTAAATCACGATTGTTGTAGCACAACAGATGGAACCTTGGTGACCTTGAAAGAGTAATCTCCCCTCCCCCCCCATTGCCTTGCCACTAGAATGTTAGTTAGGCCCTTGAGGGAATCTACCTCATATTCATCTTTCCAGGTACCCTGAGGAAAATCCACTTCTGATATTTTTGAGGCAATGATACAGATGGCAGCCGTTAGCCCACATCCTGCATCTGCCATTCTACAAGGGACCTTACATACCTGGAATGGAACACTCTGCCCACAGGAAGCTCCATCAAACTTCCCCCACCCCAAACAACTGCTATTAACTAACTTCAGACCTAGAGGTGAACATAATGGCCGCATTATGGAAAAATGGAGGCAAGATCCTGGAATTATGGCAGAATGGTATATTTTCTCCTCTTCTCACTATTTTGTAGTAAAATCTATAAGAGTGAAGAAAGTAACAAGCAAGGATAACAATGAGAGAAGTCAGAGGCAATGAGGAAATGAAGAAGGTGGGTTAGGAATTCTAGTGAGGAGAGGGCAGCATAAGTGTTGTTTGGTAATTTATGTAAATTATTCAGTGGGTGTCCTTTTATGTCTCTTTTCCTCTTTGAAGAGTACAGTATATAGTTTATCACCACGTTCACAGTTAGTGGTTTCCCATCTCTTTCTCAATAAGATTACAGTTATTTTATAGCCTCTTAGTATATTTCAATGGTGTCAGACGTTTTAAAAAATATCATCAAAATTTTCCAGCATTTTTGTCTTCCAGAAAAGACAATTTAAGTATTAAGATGCCCACTATTTTTAAAATAATAGTCTTTGAAGAGTAACACAAATCCTAATTTCCACCAAATTTCAAGGTAGGCACATTGGAAAGCAACAAAGATGCTTCCAGAATACTAGCCAGTAATTCATTGGTTGGAGGCCTTGGGAGCTATCAGGGTCTCAGGTCTTTTACTGAAGTCCCCTACTGCCATATTCCTAGATTTGGTTGGTTGATGGTTTGAATTCCCAAACAAGGAGCATGGACAGCTTTATTCATCCATAGGGAAAAAGGATTCTGCATCTTTCTACAAGACATTCTTTCTCTCTGTATCATTAGATTAAATATCTGTTTAAAATATGATCACATGTTGAGTCTATCTTGTTGATTTTTTTAACCTTTAAAAATCACATCATCATCATATTCAGCTATTCGTCCTGAGAGTAGAGCGATGGGACATCAGTTTTCATACGGTATGTGACACGGAACCAGAAATGGAACACTGTCGTGTCCAGATCTGTCCATCACTGAGGAATGACCTTAGACTTTCTGATCAATTCTGACAAGTCACTGACAGTTTGCAGGGGAAGCACATATGTGACAAAGGACAAGCAGAGGTTTCGTGGTGTCAGCAAGGGTGTCAAAGGGTGTCAGCAAGAACCCTTTGATACTAGCTAGAAGGAGTAAAGTTGCTGACAACTCTGGTATTTGGATGCTCTTGGTTTTCTTTTCAAATGTGGCTTCAGAAAAATCACAGGTGCTCATTCTTCCAGATACACAGTTTACTGCTGATTTAGTCAACGGCTAAATGGCAGGTCACAATGATTTGAATGCTGACATGTTCTTGATCTTTCTGCCAGTTTGCTTATGAATTTGCACACATTTATTGACATAATTCTGAATCCTGGATGACAAGGGGTAAATTGATATTATTTATAAAAACCACTATTGAATTGAATTGTTTTAAAGTTATGTTTAGCATAAAAATGGGCAGTTCTGGCTCTAGTTTGAGTCTTAAAGTGTCAATGTCTATCCCTTGCACAGATGGAACAGAGGCCCTGTAGCATGGTAGTTAAGAGCTTGGGTGCTGAAGCCAGACCACGTGGATTTGAGTCCTAAATTCACTTAAGAGTTGATCTACTTTGAGCACACCACTTAACATTTCTGGGAGTCAGTGTCCTTATCTGTAAAATGGGGATAACAAGAGCTCCTACCTCCTCAGGTTGTGAGGATTATATGGGTTACTACATGTGAAGCTTTTAGAATAGGGTCTGGCATATGGCAGGTGCCATATAAGTGTTTGCAGTTTATTATGCAAACATTGAATTATATTGATGAATTTTTACATATCCAGTATGCAGCTTCTATGGGATAGCATAATGTAAAAAGACAAGATCCTTGAGTTTATAATTTTGATCAAATTTGGAAAAGTTTGGGCCATTATTCTTTGAAAATGTTTTTGTCTCCCTCTCTTCTCTCCTGGAATTTCAATTACTTTTATTGCTTAGACTGCCTTATATTGTCCCACAGATCATTCTTTCTCTTATTTAAATGTTTTATCTCTTTTTTTCTTCCTTTTGAATAGTTTCAATTGCTATTTCTTCGGGTTGGCTGATCTTTTCTTCTACAGTATCTAATCTAATCTGTTGTTAATCTCATCCAGTGTAGTTTCATTTCAGCTGTTTTATTTTTCATCTGTAAAATTTTCTTTTTTTTTGTATCTCCAATTTTTTTTCAAGTTCGTATTTTCTTCTATGTTCTTGAGCAAAAGGAGCATATTTATATTTGTCATTTTAACATCCTTGTCTGCTAATTTTATCCTCTCTCTCATTTTGGGGGGCATTTTTATTGATTGATTTTTTTTTTATGTATTTTCCTTATTTGCATGTGTGATAGCTTTTATTGCATACTGGACATTGAGGATTTATTTTGGGGTGCTGAATTTTGTTGTATTTCTTTTAATAGTGTTGGACTTTGTTCTGGCGTGCAGTTAAGCTTCTTTGTATCAATATGATTAATTCGAAACTTTCTTTTAAATTATGTAAGGTTGGGTCTTGAAACAGATCATTTGAAAAATCTCATACAAGACACTGACAATTTTTTTGATGGTGCTACTTATTAACTTATTAATCAGCTCTCTATCCATTCATCCAACTAATACTTTATTGAATTTCTCTGATATGGTGAAGATGAATAAGAATCCTCAAGGAGCTTACAGTTCAGGAGAGAAGATCAATAAAGACATAGAATGATATCAGGCAATGATATGCACTGATAGAATTATATGCAAAGTGCTGTAGAATCTGCTGATATCTTACCTTTCCTATGTGTGTATATGGATGTTCAACCTAAGTGTACTCTCTTATACTGAATTTTCTTTTCTCTTTGGTTATTCCCTCTTGGCCTCACAGTGTTTAAGAAAATTTCAGTATTATAAAACTGTATATATATGTATATATAATGAGGAGGGCAAAAATGTATGTACTTTTATAAAAATTCAAGGATTTATTCAGCAAATATGTCTTGATTGGCTGTAATGTGCCAGTTCACAGCTGGAGCTACAACCATGAACAAAACAAAGTCCTTTCAAAATGCAAATTCAAAATGCACAATCAAGTGGTGGTAATACATACCACATTACAAAATTATGACTCTGTATTTATCTTCCCGCTTTTAAAGTGACATGATGATTCTAGCATTGAGTTAATGGTAGAAAAATTGCCCTTGGGCAGGCCAGCTTGTTCCCTGTTCTGAGCTCCAGATTTTAAGTGCTGCTGAAAATGGCTAGTTCCAGAGAAGTGTTTTAAAAAAGAATTGCTGATGTATCTATATTTTTGTCTGTGAGAGTGCTATTTTTGTAGATACAAATTGGATTTCTTTTTTTGGAGTTTTAGGGTATGAATTTCAAGAAGATTATTAATTGCAAAGAAAAGCCAGACTAGGAGCTACTACTCCAAGTGTTACTACTACTGTTACTGCTAGCTGTGATTTCCTGAGTTGTCAACATCTGCCGATGCTCTGTTAGGTGCTTTGTGAAGTTCTTTACTTATCTCTTTTCATCCTCAAAAGAATCCTATGAGGTGTAGGATAATAATAGTACAGAATAGAAAAGTGAAGATGGCCATGAAATGATTTTTTTAAGTATTTATGAAAATGAGACATAGTCACCAAGACAGAAATAATTTTAAATCTGCATTATTGGAAGTCCTATAATAAGACTATTAGCGCACGCTACATTGCACATTGTAAATTGCAATTAGCATTGTTGAATTGATGACTGAGTAGATAGCTTTCTGAGCAAACCTTATTTAGAAGATTCGAATCAAATTCTACCTTATTTTCTAGAAGGAAGGCATATTATAAGAAAATTTGGAATTTAAAATAACCCCCACAAGTGCCTTTCTCAGAATCTCTGCCTTACTGAACAGCAAATGCCCCACTTAGCTTTCCAAAGAACTAACTAAAAGTTGGATAGGAGACAAGATTAGAATGGTCAGTGGAGATGTGCAAGGAAAAGAGCCTTCTCTGCAGACCGTGGCTTCCTTCTTGAAGGCAGGGGCTCCTTTCAGAGAGTGACAGATGACAAGATCAACACTGGGCAGATGACCTTCCCTTGATACCTCACCCTCTTTTACTTTCCCAGAGAGCCATCATAATGGGCTGCTCTGCAGTGATGGGTCCTAGAGCTGTGGGGCTGCCAATCAAAAGAGACGCCAGTAGGTTTACCGTGGAGCTGTGAGATCATTTCCGTTCAGCTGTGAAGTGTGTAAAAATAGAGAGCTGGTTTGCAGTGATTCTGCTGTTCAAGAAGTTTAGCTGATCTCTCTACATCTCTGTGCTGAGATGACAGAAAATAGTACCAAAATTATTAGAGCTAAAGTTCTCTAGCACTTCTAGCATTGTCTTCTTCTGGTGGATTAAACTTTGAAAGATTTGAAAAAAGGAACTTTTACTCCACCCCTCCCCCCAGCCCCATATCTCCCCTCCCGCTTCTAAAAATACAGAACGGAAATGCACAATCTGCAATGTACTTTCTTCTATATGTGTAGTTTGTTATGATGGAGAAGGTATTTTTAAGCTGAAAAAGTTATGTGTGGTTTTCTTCTTTAAGATCTTGCAGGAGTTTTTCTACTTTAAACTACTACAAAGTAGGTATTTTCTTTTAAAATTAGGTTGCTTGAATATTTTATATAATTTTAAATATTAAGCTTAATTTGAAAGTAAGATATTTTATCTATTTTTATAAGGTGCTTTATGTTTATATACGTACATATTATATATATTTACATAAATACATTATAAATAAAAACGTTATATTACATTATATTATCTATATTTTACAAAGTGTTTTGTATTTACATATTCATCTATAAATCAACCATTGATTGATCCATTGATGAAATTTATTGGGATCCTACTATGCACCAGGTACTGTGGTCCCACAGTGATATAGGAAGTAGGTTTCTGAATCTAAATTTGGTAAGTGTCCTAACTTAATCAAGTACAAAGTGTGGTACAAGTGCTAGCAGAATTCAGGGAAAAGCAAGATTGCTTCCAAATAAAATGAGAGAAATTGAGAATGTAAGAATGGTTTAAGAGAGAAAGTGTCTAACATAGTGCCTGGCATATAGGAATTGCTTAAACAGAATTTACTCCGTGAATGAACAAATGAAGGGGAAATGGCATTTGACCTTGCAAAATGAGTAGGTTGGACTTGAAACAATACACCAGCGGAGGCAGCCATGTGAGCAAAGAAAGCGAGAAGAGAAAATTCATGCAAGTTTAGGGAATGGGGGACACTCGGTGTAACTGGACTTCAGGGATGAGTGATTGTGTTTTAGAAGTAGGTTAGAGCCAAAAATAGAGGCCACCTCAGACTCCACGTTAAAGAATCTGGATTTTGTGTGTACCGCGGGAAGACATTGAGAGTTTTGGAGAGAAGCAGTGAGCTGCTTAGATCTGTGCTTTACAACTTCGCTGGCGACACTGGTAGGCTAGGAGAGAATGGAGAGATTTCAGAATGACAGGGACTGGTTTTGAGACTCATTCAGTCAGTGAGATTGAATCTGCTGTGATTGTCTTCTGCTTGAACAATACCCTCAGAAAAATGAACTGAGCCACATTGTTGTTATCTGATAGGACTGTGTTTGATATGGCCTACAGAAAATGCTGCCAAATACTGTGGCATGACACAATCAGTCATGAAATCAGACTAAAATAAATTGTTCCCAAATGGTGAAATGTGAGGTGAAATATCTCATGGGAAATAAAAATCTGCATAGTGAAACTAACTCAGAAGTTAAATCCTTTGCTATCTATCGTGCTTAATTTTCAATAGTCTTAAGAGCTTCTGAGGAGAGTAGTTTTTAAGTCAATATTTTCTTTTTTCTTCTTTGGAAAGGCCACACATTATTTAAACCATTTATCCTTTTTCTTGTGCTTATAACACAAATTATGGCTCCATCCAGACTAGCCCTAATGTATCTCACTTTTAATATCCTTCAGAACTGCTTCATTCTTTGTGAAATACACAAAGTAATGACTGTAGAAAACAGTCCAGTTTTTTATGAACAGCCTTATAAATTCCAGAATTCTAGTTTCTTAATAATTTTTATCGTTCCATTAATACATTTATATACGTTCTGAGTAGTCATGAAGGCATTACTTGAATATATGTATATATATATATACACATATATATATTCAATTCTACACAGACACACACACCCCACCCCCACCCATACCATTAGAGTTTTTTGGGGAGCAGTGAGAAGTCAATGCGTGATTCTCCTTTTTTTCACTCTATCAGAAACAACTGATACTTAAGATAGGTGACAGAAAGATGGAAATCGAATTTATTGTTCATTAAGCTGGTTGGAAAAATGAAGCTTGACATTTACTGCTAAAAGGGTTTGCATAGCATTCTCTGTTTTGCCTCTTCTTCCCAACACGTGGACATGATGCCCACCTGAGGAAATAATTGTGTCTTCAGAGCACACACCCCTTGCCAGGAGAATTGCTGTCCCCCTTGGCATGGAGCTGATGGGGAAGAAGAAGAGAATCCCCCGCTGCTTCTCCTTTTTCAAGATTAGCTCCCCCCATTGGATACCATGGAGCAGTGCATGTCAGATCATTGTCACCCACAATAAGACAAGTTAGCGTTCCTTCTTTGGGGGGAGGCAAAGGAGGAGGTGATTACAGGGCAGACGGAAAGAGCGATTGTGTTATCTAGGGGAAATCCTTCCACCTAGCTACACAAAATCAGTGGAAGGGACGTTCACTCTAACACACACACACACACACACACACGCATACACATATTCACAAATATCTTCAGGCTTTATTTGAAGGAAAAGCTTATGTAAATATTTTTGACTATGATTTTGGGATGTTACTGTGATTTTAATAACTAATACTTTTAATGTTAAATATTTAATAGATCAGAATGCATATTTTATATACACATATACATTCAAGAATGCAGAATATTTTTAAACCATATCTCAAAAAATAATGAATTTATAATAAAACGTTAATTCAGAAAAGTAACAAGTTAAATTTTAAAAGTCATCATGAAAGTATTAAATATGGAAATTATGGTGTTATTTCAGAAACTTTAATTGAGCTCATGATGATCAATGTGGAGGTATCATGTTTTAATAACCGCAAAATACTTTAGTCCTTCTACACTTGGTTTACCCATTTTGTTCTTAGTTCTTCTTTTATTATCTTTTTTGGAAGCTTTTCAGATGTCTTTTAATTTTATTGTATGGCGTCTCTCCAGTCACCTTCTTCTAGAAACTCTTCAGTATTTGGCATCCGATGGTTAAATGGGAGGCTATCACACACAGGATGTAAAGCGACAAACTGAGATGTCTAGGCAGCCTAGTAATCCTGATATTGACATTATAATTTTAAAAGATATTTTATTCCTACCTTTGTGTTTTGCATGGGAGACTTCTTTCCTTAAAGATTTCACGTGCAACAAAATAGTGATAAATAAGTTTTGCAAGGTACCAATGAAAAGTGGTAGGGTGTTGGCCAATTGTGAGAATAGAATAAGGATGTCTTGTTGAATAGGGTGAACTGGTAGCAGCAATGGGGACAAAGTAGAGAGCAGAAGGTGATATCATAGAACCTCCAAACTCGGTAAATTTAAGAGAGTAAAGCCAAGATTTCATTCAAATCTTTTATAATTCTAAGTGAAGTAAGTAGATTAGATAAAATTTACACTCCAGACTCAATATTTAGTTTAGATAAGATTTATACTCTGTTTTCCAACATCTGTTCTCAATCCAGATGACCTGAGATAACCTGACATACAATCGGACAAGGAAGGAAAGCAGTTCTTTTGCCCTTTCTGCCCTTAGCCGTTGCTCCCAAAGGCCTTTGTACATATTTGGATATTGCGAAAGAAACACAAGCAAACTCGAAGAGATTAGAAGGATGTGATTAGCACTTCAGATTCCCAGCGTAGTTCCCTTCTGCCTCTGTCCCCTCTCTCACTGTCCATCATACGCCGGTATATATCTCTCTATTTCCAAGTATACTTTGGTAGTGATTTATAAAAAATAGCCTCACCTCATTTCCTATGTATATTTACCAATAAAACCTTCTTCAGAAGTCCAGAGTTTATGATTGGTCAGAGTAGAGAGAATTTTACATTTAAGTCTTTAGAAAAACAAGTTATAGTCCAAGAAAAATGAAAAAAAAAAAAAGCCCCTCAAAACGAACTTAATAAAAGGTCAATATTTTGATGAAATGGTTTACTAGTAGAACTTGGGAATAACTGACTATCCAATAAAGCCTTGCTATTTTAGTGATTGGGGAGACTTTTCATTTCAAATGACAGCTGAATTTCATTCCCAGTGATTAGCTTTTGATTGCAAGTCCTGTGTGCAGTAGAATCTATTGAGTTTTTAAACAGCTAAGTCTGATTGGGTTTGTGAGGTCTCTGTTCACTCAAAAGAGAGGAAGAGGTTACTCTTCAGTACCAAATAAACCCCCTTGGGTTTATACTTTTGCCTAGAAAAGAACTTCTGCCTGGAGATGACATCAGAAAGCTAATTGACTAGTCAGTTATCAGGGGAATGTGGCCTTGAATCAGATAAACATGTTGAAATAGATAATAGACTCTGGAATTTGGGAAATAATGTTGGCTTGGATATTCATTTTGTTGGCCCCTAGGGATCCTCAAAACTAAATGAAAATGAACTCCGTTAAGGATGAAAGTATTATCTTAGTAGAACTCTCAGACTTTCATTTTCTCTCTTGAAGTCTTGTTTGGTGCACACATATGTTGCATAGCATATGCATTTTGAGTTATTCTGGTGTAGATTCTAAATGCATACTAATGCATTATTGTTTAAAGCTGAATCATTCGGAGTTTCTAATACAAATTTTTATTCTGTGAGCTGCTAGATGGCATTAAGTAGATGAATTGTTCCATTCCATTTTTGGTTGTGATCTAAATACCTTCTTTTAAGAAAACATTTTTCTGATAATAATCTTTGCTGTCATTTCTAGAAGGCTTACTATGTGCCAGTGAGGCATTACTGTTACTGCGCTCCTTTTGAGATGCAATTCAAAGAGGTAAGACACGTGTAATGTGACAGGTGCAACCCAGGTCTTCCTTGAAAGCCTGTTCTTGGTGGTGATGCTGGACCGCCTCTCTATCAAGCAACATCATTGTTTATGGGGGTTATTTTAATATTTTTAATAGGGGATGAAATGGACCTAATGAAATCCAGTTGATAAGAGTACTAGAGCTGTTATTTAGGACAAGAGTTTATTTCCATTGTCCTGAAGCAACCAAGATTTCTTGCTGCAACTTGCTTATCAGAAACCAAATAAGGGAAGGAAACTTTGATAATTACTAAACTTTGACATCTATTTTTATTCCATTAGAATTAGGATCCTGATTACCAAAGTTAGAAAGATGAGAAGTTACATACTTAAGTTATTAACAATTTCTCAGTTAGTATATGGGAAGAATAATTTTTTTGAGAACAACTATCTTCCTAGCTTAAGAGTATAAAAGAGCACCTAAATTAAAATCTTTCCGTTATACTTATTATTAGCACATTTTACTCAGTCTTATACTCTACTTTACCATTAACTCTAACCTCACCTTCACCTTTGCACTCCAAAGTTTCCTTGAATTAGGATCAAATTTACAGCTAAATAGGGTGTGCTTTTGTTTCAAAGACAATTTTACTGAATATATTTTCAGAGAGAAATGTTATCATAAGCTTGAAATTTACTAGCATTTAATTAGAGGAGTTCTTAATACTGTTTTTTCTACAAAGTATTTTTAAATGTATATTTAATAAAAAGTAATTCTTCTATAAATAAAAAATTTAAGGCTGATTTTAGACCTCCTGGGTTATAATAACCTGTTAGAGTTCAGAAGGCTTGTATATACACCACAGTGTTAAATGCCCCAAATATCAAAGTGCCATGTTCCTGAATTTTATTGTTCTCGCCAAATCACTGTATTATCTTGATACTTTCTAGCATTTTCAGTACAATTATTAAAACAGTTATAGTGGCTCTAAAGGAATGTAATTGAAAAAGAAAGATGACCTGTATGGGATGAAATTCTTAATTAATCTTTCACTGTTAAATTGTTCAAAATTAATCAAGTATATTGCCTATAAGATGGCAACTACACTGTACATACCTCAGTATTATCATCACCACGCCATATATTAAAAGTTAATTTCTGATTTTAAAGTGTACTTTAACTGCAAAACCATCAATCCTAAAAACTTCCATTACCAAAAAAAAAAAAAAAAATCTTATAACACCAAAGAACATGATAGAGAGAGTACTTTATGCTTAATGTTTTGAGATTATTTTTTGGTGTGAGCTTTGCAACATCAAATTAGGATAGTATACGTTTTTATTAAATAACTAACCCGATGTGGAGAATACTTGCTCATTCACTCATTCATTCATTCATTCATTTATGGAACACGTATTTATTGAAAAAAGTTAGGTGTCAAGCATTGAGAATAATGACTGTGAAATGCAATAGCAGTTTTTTGGTGTATAAGGAGACAATAAACAACTTGAATTCTAATCACATTTGGAGATAAATATCCTTGGGGCTGTTTGAGAAAATTATGGAAAGGTGGTCTGTCCCCCGCAGCTTGTTTTGAATTATGCAGATTATACTCTCCTCCGCTGGTTCTCAATGTTTTTACAACCCTAACGCACCAGAGTGACAAGACACACCCCACTAGACACATTTGGCCCCTAGGGCAGTGCTTCTCAGCTGGAGGGAGGAAGTCACTTGTCCTTTGCTGGAGCTGGAGATGAGTGAAAGCGTCCCTTGGCTCCCTGCCCCATTCCTAGCTTGAGAATCGCCAGTAAATGTGATCATGCTTAATTGCTGAGCAGGCCACAGAGCGAAATGCCTCAATACGTCCAGTGCAAGGTCCCTATGGTCCTAATACAGTCGTAGGACTAGGTAAATTTGGTTGATTTTTTTCCCCGTTAAATCAACTAGTTGTTTGATTTAATCACTTACCTTGACTAGATGTTTTTGTGTCCGCACAGACATAATCTATGTATCAACATAAAGTAAATATATTATTCAGTTGGACATTTTGTTAAGATGTGATTCTAATCAGGGCCATTTTAAGATAAACATGTAACAGATGTTCCTCAAAGCCAGAATAGCATGAAATACTGTATTTCATTGAATGCAAGAGTCAAGAGTCCAGTCTAAGAAGCTTTGATGCTCGAGCCCTGTTGATCTTGCCAGAGGTATCAACGGCAGCCACTTGGCTGGCAGAGACTATAAGAAGCTATTTCAAAGAGGTAAGATGTAAAAAAATGTGCCATTGTTCTCAGAATCTATGAAATAGGGTAATACTTTTTCCTTAAACTTTTCTGCCTGTGTTCTGATACATACTATATTCCTAAACCTACGTGTAAAACATGTAATGGTACACATCAAGAAAGACTTACATATCCATGTAGGGAGTATCATATGAATCAAATAGGGGACCTGCTGCAATGATTAAGATCCAGCTGTGGAACTGATAGACATTATTCATCCACCTAGATATACATTTTGACAGGGTATCCTGTAATACTGGTTTGATTGAATGACTTGAAATTGGGTAAAATCTTTTCTGTATTGGGCTAGCCATACAATCGAGTGGATGATGCATGAGTAGAATGGACAAGCTACTTAGTGTCATGATCTAAGGAACTCAAAAAGGTAAATTTTTTTTTTATTTCTTTATTTGAGCATTATCTCAGCCTTGCCTCTTCTTTAAAATAGAGGTGCTTCTCTAAGAGTTAGTATATCATCTCCCTAACAACTTAGTATGAATTAGTATTTTTGATTGCTTTCTCTCCTGACTAGGAACGTAGAAAGAAAAATGCAGAAAACAAAAGGATAATACTGAAGAAAAACTTGAGCTATTTCTCTGGTTTGCCTAACCTCCTATTAGGACTTCATTTATCACATAAAATATTAATTTTAGAAAACCATTTTGAGAAACCAGCAAACAAAAAGTTGAAGAATGAAGATGCGGTCCTTCCATAGTTAAAATACTCATGTGATTTGAAGTGTAACGTTGGATGAGCAATTAAAATGCTTCTTAAAAAAGGCAGACTACTGCATTAATTATTAGTTCAATCTATCCTAAAGTTTCCAAAATATGCACTCTTGCTATAAAGATAAGAGGACTAGATTAAAACAATCAAATGTGCCAATGTGTTTTCTCAATATTCATATATTCTCTTCCCTTTCTGAACGACAGAGCCAGTTGACCAAAATTATGTAATTTGGCATAGGCTGATTTCTCTTGTTCCCCCTGTTAAGTGTGAGGGTTTGTAACGCTTCATCCTTGAGACAAGGGGTTTGTCCTTATGGCCTAGCCGATGCTTAGATTTTCCTGGTTTCTTTTGTATGGTCTTAAATATGATTTAGAGGTGTCATCAAATTGCATTTGCATTAAAGGAAAAAAATAAACAAGCAGGCACAGTCAGACGGTTTTATAAGAATAGTGGAGTATCATGATGTGGGAGGTTATTCTGTGCTTCTGTTACGTGGTTAAGCAATTCATGCAAATCAAGATAATTTGTCTTAGAAACTAGATGATTGTTTTTCTCCTATTGAATAGGAGCTATCTTTTATTTTGTTCAAAAATGCATTCTTACCTTATATTTTGTAGCAGAGTATAAACACTTAAAAAGGTAGAATTTTGTATTGTTGAAAGAAATGGGAGACAAAGCCCCCAACCCTTTTATAAGCCCCTTTCAGCCCACCTCCAACATGGTGACATTGATACAGGCAGGGTTGTCACCCATAAATTTACAGCTTATTCCAGTCTCTTCATAAATTGACTAAATTTTTTGAAAGAAAAAAATATATATAGGTGTATAAAATGCCCAGTTACAGGTTGTGTTCTATTTAGCCCTTGATTGAAACGTATTGCACCTCAGTATCTTTTAGCTATGAAAATTATAATATGGAACAGAGATTAGAATGAAATTATCATGGCTAGAAGGCATTTACTCAGTGGTGGCAGCCACATAAACCTGGGTCCTGAGAATGATGATAATACATTAGGTTCTGCATGCCCGATATTATTGCCGTACATTATGTATGTTTCATTTATACTATTTCGCACACACCAGCAACGCTGACAGATAGGTAATTACTCTCTGCGCCAATGAACAGTTATCAGCACCACCGCTGTTTATTGCTGGAATGAAGTGCGTTTGTCAGTCAAGGTCACTTGTTTGTGTGTCCTCTTTAATAGTTCCTTCACAGTTGTTGAACTTTGCGCGCAGTTCTTATTGCAGGGTTCCTGGAGGTTGCTTGACTACATAATGCGTTTCTTGTGTGATCAAAGTCACTTGTATTTATCACTTTAATTGATAAACAACTAAGTTGCAGGAAGCAGAACTGAAGATGTGAAAGAACATATTTTGCTAGTCAGCTGATCCCGCTAGGTATTCAGTAATGAATGACCTCAAGAAGATGCATTCAGCACAAACCCTCCCAGGTTGTGATATGCCGCCAGCCTGAGCTAGTGAATTTCATTTTATAACGTTAACCTTAATTTCAGCCACTGATGGATGCTGACACAATTTCATAACTACTATCGACTTAACATTTGTGCCCTCTGGAATTATTTTTCTTTGTTCATTTCTTGTGCAGTGCAGAGGCTATTTTCATGCTTAGTATACTTATGTAATGGGATAAATGCATTTGGTTTGACTTTAAACCAGTCATGTTTATTTTTTAGATATGTGCCATTCAGCCTCCCCTTCCCATAAAAAATGTTATCAGTCTAATGCTGGTTATCATCCTTGTGTTAAAGCACTGGTCTTGTTCCAAAATGAACATTGCATGGTGCATTTTTGAGAGTAAAAATAAATTCAATGCCATTGTGGCTATCCTATGCAGCCTGTAATTTCGTCTGTTATAAAATAAAGAAAATGGTTGATCTTTTTATTTTTGTTTGTTAGCCACAGTGCTTTATTAGAAACCGGAATAACCTCTAGGATACAATAATTTATCCAGTCGAGATAACTGAAGCTATTTCCTTAAGCCTGTGATCAGCTTGAGTTTGCGTGTTGGGAGATTTATACTGCCGTTGCTTATTACCAAAGAAACAGTTAAAAAGGATTTATGGTAGTGCACATTATGTGTGTGTCTCGAATTTTTGTGTATTTAACTTCTCTCCTTGCCTATCTCTGTTTTTCCTCTCTTACCATTATTGCCAAATAGAGAGAATATCTATACCTACTATTAAATGCAAATTTTATTCAGGCATTTAAGGGGAATCACATTCATTCATTAAACCAAATGATTCTTTTATTTGAAAAAATATATCAGCACATGGTAATATCACACCCTGTTTACAAGGGACTCCAGTTCTCTGTCAGTGCAAAAGTTTACTATTTCATTATTAAAGGATTAAACTATGGCAAAAGGTGCCTGGTGACCGTGAATCTTTTAGTTAATTTGATTATACCCATAAAAAAAGAATTTAATTCCATAGCAGCCACTGGGTCTTATGCCTGACAGTGTGGTTCCAATGCATTACGGGTCTGATCTTGTCCTGGGAGGGACAGAAATTGTCATTTGGGCGAGGCGTGGAGGAAGATGAGCAGTTCGGTTTACTCATGAACCCAGGTTAACACCATGCCTCGACGTTTTCAAAACGCTTCCTTTTCTTAGTTCTTAGTTACCAGAGTGTTACAAAGAAAGGGTTTTGATCTCATGTAGATAGCATAGCATTAATTACCCTGACACTAATTAAACTGCATCAAACAAATACCACCGTGTTCCTCAGGGGGACAACAGAAGGCAGTTTAAAATAATTACTGGAGCTTCATGCATGTGTGAAGTTTTCATTACTCTTAGGACACAAGCAAAAGAGATTTGATATCATTAAAATAGCCACCCTTTAGTGATTGCAACAACAACAGCAAAAAAGTGACTAAAATTTCCTTGGAGCATATTGATGTCTAAATAGTAGTGGCTTCAATCCTTGAGAATGGTAACTTTTCCTTAAGAATTGCAAGTCTGTGAAGCAGGAACAGGTGTTCCAGTTCACATTCTGGTATGATTATGTATTAGCTTATGTTTGTCAGACCATTTCATTAACCACCCACTGCTATCACATATACATATACTTTGTTCTTTCTGAACCATGAAATGAAATGCATATATCTTCACTAATGCTTGCTATCAATGTAAATGAGAAAAAGAGGCTTATTACCAATCACGGCTGCTGTGAAACCCACACCTCTGTACACTTACCGGGTAATAAACATCTTTTCGTAAGTAGGACACAAGATATATTGAGTTCTGCCTATAATAAGAAATGGCGATCTTGTCCTACTTTGGTATTAATGGATGGTACTTCCCATACATATTTAGACACAATGCAATGGGACCGTTTTGAAGCAAGCTTCTTCTCTCAAAACTGGAAGTGGTCATTATTTTTGAGATCTTTGCCATTCTGGAGGTAAGCAAATCTTTACAGTTACAGATAAGTGGGCTTTTTTTTGCAACTGGACCAGTACACTGAGTCGGCAGCCACTGTTATAGGGATTGTGGATAGCAAGGGTAGCTGTTAGATAGGACTGACGTGAAAATAGCTAAATCTTAGCTAAAGGAATTGTGTAAGTGATTGACAGTATCATGGACAGTTACAGTGACTGTGGAAGTTGCCCATTTGATTCCTCTTTCAAGTGCCTGTGTGCCTGTTCATGCATGTGTAGCTGGTGAATGTGTGTGCACGTGTGTGCACACGTGTCCCTGTACACATGTGCATGCGTGTGTGTGTGGTGGATTATATGTATTTTCCCCTTCTGTGTGCTGTGTATATGCACACATTGCATAGTCTATGGTCTTTACTACACAAGGTCACTTATCCTGTTTATTTCATGACATATGAGCAGTGGGAATCAAGTTGCCTGGGTTCTAACACCAGGTGCCAGCTGTCCTCCCTGAAAGGTGTTGGGAATTAAAATGGGGGAGTGGTCATTTCCAGATTTACGCAACTCATATTTCATTTGGTGAATGACGCTTTGAATGTGATTATGGAGTGGTTCTGCGTATGCACTACTGCATATTATAAGCCATTTATTTTTTACTTTCTTCTGAAAGCAATAATTTAAGGGAATTATGCATTATGAGGGTTTTCCAGTGATTTTTTAAAAATTAAAATAATGCCAGATATTTTAAGAAACCTGGTTAGGAAAATAACACCGAATTAGTGTTGTATAATTGTCACACTAAGCAAAAAATGGATCAGAAAGGATTGTAGGAGAATAACATTTAATCCAGTTGTAGAAATTTGATGGGTCCAAAAAATATGCAAAAAATATACTTTTGTTCCTTTATAGCCAGATGGTTTTTCCTATTTTAAGCCGATAGTATCTTCATACATCTCTCTTGAATGTCATTGGTTTTAGCTGGCAGACAGTGTCTACTATTAGAATTTTCCTTATTCCTGGATGATCTAAAGTATATTTTTGGAACATTTGGATGATCATACTGTACACCAAGAAAATTTTTTTATTACACTTAGCTCATACTCAAAGAAATGTTTATATAATTAAAAAAAAAAACCTCTAAAAATGAACAGTTCTTTTGACATGATGTTGACAGAAGTCACTTTGATGTAGTTTAGAGTCATGAATTTTCTATCTGTTCCATTTTTCCTGGGGCTCCATCAACTCAGACATCCTGATCTGTCATTTTGCAACTCTTTGTAAAGGCCTTGACAGATAGAGGTTTTGACAAGTGCTGGACATCAGCAGCAATGCAGAATAAGCAGTGTACATTTCTCCAGGTAAAGTGACAAAGTGTCTAAAAGCATCAGGAGAACTGTGGTCTTCAATCATATCTAATATTATAAAGCAAGCCTCTATTTACGTTCCGTGTTTTAGTGTTGTATGGGGGCTAAGATTTAAAATTCTCTCAGAATCTAAGATTAGAAATCTTTTGCCTTATTTAGGAGTGTCTACAATAATAAGAACGTTTGGGTCACTAGAAAAATCCTTTATATTCCTATTGAGTGAATGATGGGAATAATCACATAATGTGATAGGAGTCTTTAAAACTGTAACATGCCATTATGTATTTTTGTGTGTGTCTGCAGTACTGATTTGAGTAATTCTGCTTGATTAAAAAATGCTTTCTTTAGAGTTGAAAGTTCAGAGTTCAATTGAAGTGAACTTTCATTGAGCACTAATTAGACCTGTTGACAGGCATTAACTTTTCAGAGGTGTCCGCGTCTTTCTTAGTTATAACCTC
Organism: Diceros bicornis minor; assembly: GCF_020826845.1. Taxonomy (NCBI): domain Eukaryota; kingdom Metazoa; phylum Chordata; class Mammalia; order Perissodactyla; family Rhinocerotidae; genus Diceros; species Diceros bicornis. The sequence goes on along the minus strand of NC_080772.1, from coordinate 17,397,824 downwards.
TATTAATGACTATGTAATAAATGCAAACATGGTCCTGCATATTAAATGTGTTGTTCTTTTCATATAATTATTTTGTGTCTGTATGCGTTCAAGAAACAGCTGTTGAAAGTTGAGTGGGATACAAAATGGCACAGCCTGGAGATGTTCTTGTTCATGCAGCTAACCCCTTTTTGACGTGATATCTACTGGCAGGATTATGTGGTGAATTCGACTTCTTTGACAGCCATCAGCACTACTGACCAGTGGTTTTGGGTTTTCTAGTGATGGGAAAGAGTAAGAAAGGATTCCATAGTTTAGTTTTTTCTCCTGCTGCTGGATCTAAAGCTTCTGCCAACAACCATCTAAATCAACACCATGCCAATGTGCTCTGCAGACCGAAGGTCACCCTAACATCTGGCCCCACTGTCTGCTTCTTTCAGGTTTGTCACTGGGCAGCATCTGCTTATAGATTCTTTCTCAACCTCTCTTTGATCTCTCTGACAGTAAAAAGAAGCTTCTATCACCCATCAAGTGTTAGGATTTTTTTTTTTAAAAAAAAACATTCAAGAGCATGGAACATTGGAAAACTGGTGGGATTTTATGTGTTTTCAGCTCTTTTTATTTTTTAAGTTGGGCATTCTGTTTGACACAGAGACATGGAGTGAGGTGATTCTACTCTTAATTTCCAAAAATATTGTCACAATCAATAAGTCTCAAATGTGAAGACATCTGATTTAAGCAAGCCCTGTCTTGTTCCTCTTGGTCAGCTTTTAAAGAATAAAAAGTGAATAGTGAAAACTGTTTTTGTTTTTGTGTGTTTGTTTTGTATTAACTCTAAAGAATCAATGTTGATATCTGTTGTCTGCTTTTCTGACATTTCTATCAATGGTTACGATCTCATGCATTTTTCATCCAGCAGCTTGGAATGTAGAGGACAGTTTGGGGATGCTACATAATCTCTGGATAAGTATTGGCGAATGTGGTCGATGTTTGCCCATCTGAAGAGTGAAGCCCAACTGAATGTGCTCCCCCAGCAGCAGGTCGTCAGGAAGCATGCTCTTTACAAAGGTGTGCATCTCCTGGACAAGGCACTAAAACATCCCCATCCTCCTGTAGCTCAGTTTCTCTTTCAGTCCTTCAACCCTTGACCCTCCAGATGGACTCATGATCTCCAGTCTGGAGTTCACATTGAGCAAACACGTAATGAATGTTTGCTCTGCGCCTGGTGCTATCCTAGGTGCTGGGCATGCAGAGGTGGACAAAACAGACACACTTCCTATTCTCTCAGTTTATAATCTGGGTTGATAAGGGGGGCTTGGACATTTTCAAGTCATAAAAAAACTCAATGATTCAAATTGTGTTTGGCCTTCCCCAAGAATTGGCAACCCATTACTATATTTGTACGTGAGTATAATTATGATAGTTCACTGCTATGATTATAATAAGATTTTAATTCTAGTCCAAATCAAAAGCCAAAACTCTCAGGAAAAAGTTATAATGCATTCTCCAGCACCTAATACAGAACCTGCTACTCAATACACATTTGTGGGGAGAATTGGTGATTTTCTTCTATTTTTATTCATTCTCCAAAAAGACAGGCCATTTTCTCCTATTTCCTTCATCTTCTAGAAAGCTAAAGCAATAGATAAAATCTTTTTTTTTTTCCTGTGTGATTTAACTTTGGGTAACTAAAACAAAAATTTATTTTTATAACATATACCACAATTTTCAATGCATTTTTACTAATTTGGCCTCATTTCTTCTTCACAAAATCCCAGAAATTTACAAGAAACTCAGAGTTGAACTCTCAAGCCTATGGTAACTAGGAGAACATTAGGACCAGGAATCTGCATATATTATTGTTATTAATTTTTAATTTCTCATTTTTATTCTATAAAAGGAATTCCCTAGGAGCTTGTTCTGTCAGTTAACAAATGCTTCTGAAAGTGATTAAATAATCGATAAAATGTGAAAAGATGTGAGTGATATGTCTAAAGAAATGAGACTTTTTCATGTGGGAATCAGTCTAAATACTGTATAGTCACAAATCCGTGCTAAGTTGCAAACTGAAGGGAAGCACGCTGGCAAACTAGAACTGTTTCTCCTCAGTTACACGTAGTCTGGAAAGACAGAGAGAGTCAGGGTAGCTGACTGCAGGTCCTTCTTCTGCTGACTTCTTCAGTGACTGGGAGCAAGTCACTTCAGCTCTCTGGTTCCCAGGTTTTTATTTTTTATCTATACAACAAAGTCTCAGGATTAAATGGCAAAAATAATAATTTATATCCAATTTTTTGCTTTGCAGTTTATAGGATTTCCACATACATTATCTGCTTTATCCAAAACTTTTAGTTCTAATATTTTAGGAATCTGTAATTTCCCTTTAGAGGGTGCACATTTGTTATGTTAAATAAAGCCTTTATCGCAGGCATCAGATTATAATGATTCTGTTTAATGACCTGATACCTGCTTTGGAAATAATCTGTCTGTGGAAATTCAGTCACCTAAATAGTAAGTGCTAGATTGGTAAAGAATAATCATGGCACTATTAATAAATTTAGTAATGAGTCTTCTTTCTTCTGAACATTTAACATTACAAATTCAGAAGAATGACAGTGTCCAATCAATTTTAAGAATTATGGCTAAATATAACATTTACCATAAACACTTAGATAATTTAAGAATAAAAATCTACATTTTGCATTTTCTTTGATTTGTGTATAACTACCTCATTTGAAGTACTGCAAAAAGAAATTGTACATCAAAAAGAATTATTTTCTTTTGAAAGCCAGGTTCCAAAAGACAAACCGTTTTTGTTAACAAACCTATGAATTTACACATATTACTTTGGCCACTAGAGGGAGTCTGCAATGTCACGTATGCCCAAGAAACCTATGAGAACCGAAACACAGGCTATTAGTGTTAATAACATATCCATTGTCTGCCCACAAAATTTATGCATACAAAATATCATGGTAATCAAACTTAATTTCATAGGGTCCATTATTTTCCAAAAAAAAAAAAAAAGAATTTTCCATCATACTTTATTTTGCTCTTTAAAAAAAATGTACAACTTTCAAAAGGTAATAACTTAAAATGCTTCCTCAAAATGACAAGAGATTTAGCAATCTGAAAGAACATGAAGGATTAAAGAACATATATTAGTGATAACCTGATCACTAATTTTCTTAAGTCAGTTTTAGTGCTGGTGAAAGAAATCCTCTAAAAAGGAAAATCCCTTCTTTCTCCCTCAGGCCCTCCCCACACAGGCAGCAGCTGTGCTGGCTTTTTTCATCCTGACCTGCTTGTCTACATCACCCCTAACCTGCAGGGACTTCCTTCCAGGGTGAGAGGGCAATTGTGACTCATGTCCGGTCAGTCCTTAGCCCCTCTTCTGAGACCGCCAAGCAAGTGGCTGTGTGTGTGTGTCTTCGCAGAGCCAGTTTATAAATGAGGAACTGAACTCAAACCACCTGCTCGTTTCACCTCAGTTTCCAAAAAGCAGAGGGAGGGTGGGGATGCCATTCCTTTCTCAGTGTGGCAGGTTTTAGTCAGCAGCCTATAATCGAAGGGTTCAAATTTTTTACATTTTAGGTTTTCAATAGGGCCTCTTGTGTTCTGCTTAAATATCTTACCTTACACATTATTGACACTTGATTGGACTTACTTCTGGATTCTTTGCTTCTCATGACCCACGTGTGTGGAAGTTAGCCAGAGGACCACCACACTGGATAATTGACAATGCAGGTGGTTATTACAGATCTATATTTATATTAACTTATGTTCTCACGTTGAGACATAGGTATCTTTTGATAGTCTAGGAGATCATGATATTCTTCTGCAATAAAACGTGGCTCAGAAGGCCTGGTGGAGTTGCCTAGCACAGTGCTTCTCAAACTACCTGTGGCAATGGACCAGTTCTTTTATTTCTTTCCCAATTTGTTGTGGATCAATACTTCTGTAAAATGCAATAAAAATAAATGACTAGAAAAGTGAAATAAAAATCATTTGAAATACTACCTAATTTTTTATTGTTATATTCAACAGACATAAAACTGCTCTGTGAAATTGCTGCAAGAGTTTCTAAACACTTCCTCTCATTTTCTGCATCTCATGTGGACCAGCACGCACGCGTCCAGAGGCCGGCATTTGAGTTGCTCTGGCCTGGTAGCGTTCTCATTTTTCACCGCATCTCCACACCTTCCTGACAATCCAGTTGGAGAGAAGATGGCATTGCCTTTCGGACTAATGCACAACAGCAACTTCAACAGAGCTCCTTTAGTTGGAGCAAGGGAGGAGCTGGAAGGTTTTGCTTCTGAGCCAAGTATAGGGTAGGGGTAAATAGAAAAGGAACTGTACTAAAAATTAAAAAGCAGAGTCAATGGTAGTGCCAGTTCAATGAAAATAAGGCTTCAAATGTTTGACCCTGACCCTATAATTAAAAGTTTGTTGCAGATGATATTTTCTAATCACCTCACACTACAAAAGTTTCAAAATTAAATTATTTTTGTCTTATGAATTTGAGGCAGGAATGAAGCAATTAAAAGGGGTCTTCGTGTTCATGAAATAGTCAATAGATAAAGAATCTGGAGAGCTTAGTAACATAATAGACTAAACACATTGCCTTATTTTTCTCTTTCTTTTTAGTTGCCCTCTTGAAATTGAGCTGATGGTAATTTTGTCTCCCAAGCCTCAGCACATTGAGGATAGATTAACTAAACAAACACACTGGTCTGGGAATCAAGAGACCCAGCTATCATCTTGTCACCACTTACTAGCCATCTGGCATTCAGCTTCGGAAACTTTCAGGCATGTTACATGCACACACACGTATGTATATGTATGTATAACTATATCTGTATATGTGTGTGTGGCATTATTCTTCATTTTTCTTTTCTTTTTTTTTTTTTGGTGACAAAAATCAGCCCTCAGCTAACATCTGATGCCCATCCTCCTTTTTTTTTTTTTTTTTTTGGCCGAGGAAGATGGGCCCTTCCTCTACTTTATATGGGACGCCACCACACCATGGCGTGACAAGTGGTGTGTCAGTGTGCACCCAGGATCTGAACCCGCGAACCCTAGGCTGCCGAAGCCGAGCTCATGCACCTAACCTCTTGAGCCAGGGGGCCGGCCCCTATTCTTCATTTTTCTTAATCAAACATTTATTTTCTCGAACTCTCTAGAAATATACGTTCTAAGTTCATTGTTAGCCCATTCCATGTGTATTTTATGGTCCTTTCTCACGCCACCCCCAGTCCACCCATAACTTTAAGTGTATAATTATTTTGATTCTTGTTTTACAAGGTAGAGGAAAGAATCATCTCCAAGGTTTTGCCTCGCTCGCCCAGTGATGCTAAGCATTGCTGGGATGCTGAGCTTTGCAGATCTGGAGAAAAGAGAGTCCGGCCTCTGACGGCTCCGTGCTGACACACACACACACACACACACACACGTGCCCAAGCCCTTGACGCTCAGCTGTCTCCCTATAGCCACAGTCGTGCCTCAGATTTCTGCATGACAATGTTTACCATTCTGGTTGTGCTCCACGAACGGTCATAACAGAACTTCCTTTGGAGAACAGTGACTGCAAAGGAGAACACAAGGTCATTGCCCTGAGAGCAAAGAGGCAGGTGGCTCAAGGCTGTGACGCTTGGCAGCACCTAGTCGTGATCAGCGTCACCAATCCCTGGGGAGACAGGTATGAACAATTTGAATCTAAATATGAAGTTCTGAAAATGGAAAAGTACTTGTCACCCTAATAAACTGGAAATGTCTGTATTAGCCTCTGGAAGAGTTGCTTTGGCTTGACAACAAGGTAGAAGAATTATGGAACCTCATTCATTCATTCATCCATCCATCTATCCATTCGTGTATTTATTGAGCATCTATCATGAACCAGGTCCAGTGCTTGGTGCCAAGTAGACAGAGGCTATGAAGACATAATCTGAGTCTCTGTTCTTGTGCAAAATACAGATAATTATAATACAGGGTGTGGGAATGGCTTTAGGACATTTTTTCCCTCTTATGCTGTCTTTGAAGGTGTGTGCAGTATGAAAAGTAAAAGTCAGAGAAAGTTGTAGAAAACCAGCTTGAGTTTATTTTTACCCTTACACATCATAGCTGTGACCCGGCTTCTACTCTCTCTTTGCTCCACTAAGACATTCTTTGAAACATCTCTGGCTGGTTTCTTTTGCTCTTAAGGAGGGCTGAGCTAATGATGTTGAGGGAAATGTCTGGCAGGCCAAAGCGTGGTCCTAGCTCCATGCCTCTCCTCCAGGGCCTGATTCTCTGCTCTGTAGTCCAAACATCTGACTTTGTCAGTGAATACAGACTGACCATCCTCTCGTGGGCTGATGCACACTTACAGTTTCACAAGAGACACGGGTAAATGAGAATGCCCATTTATTAATTTACAATTGGAGATGGATTCTTTCAGAGGCATAAATACTTGTATACCCTAATCAGGACATTCTCTTATTGACATAGCGGTAACTTGAGATCACATTGGTCTTCTAGAAGCTGCTTCATGAGAATGAAATCAGAAGCAATGGAAGGTTGATAGTCTTGGGGCTATTTTGGGCAGGCGCCTATTGTCGGTACATTGTGTATTCGTTTCCATGATCATTTCTCTTCAATTATGTGAGTTTCTTTTCTAATAATGTTTTGCCCCTCTCAGACACTAGGTTAATGCTGACTGATTGCAATCCTTTGAGGTAGAATCTAGATATCTGCACCCTGCACTTTCCAGTGTAAACACATTTGAGATATGTCAGAAAGTAGAGCCCTTTGGGTGTTCCCAATAACTCTGTGATAAGCCTGGTCAGTGTTGAGTCGTGCGTGGGAAAGGCGCTCTGACCTAAGAGTTATGAGGCAGGAGGCTTGCTCTGGCCCTGCCCCTTAGTGCAACAGTCACTTACCTCCTCTGCAGGTGGGGGAGGCTAGACTGAGGGGGCAATAAAGGCCCGTCCAGCCTTAATGCTTTGATGATCCCAAGACTGAGGGTGCTAGAGGCACACTTGTTAGTTCTTCAGGCTGCAAGAAGTGGAAGGTAATTTTTGTGCCATCATCATTTTGTTGAACATATTCTTTTATATACCTACTGTATCTCAGGCACTTGGGAGTCAGTGGTGAGCAGAAACAAGCCTACTGTGTGTAGACTTGAAAAAGACTTTGGAGGCCATCCACATTCCCCCTCTAACCACCCCCATCCCCCACCCCAGATGCCATCACAACCATATCTTTGTGCTGGTGCCTGTTTATACATGTGTCGGATGCATGTGCCAGTGGGATCACTGCGTTTATGGTGATCTGTATCTTTTGACAGTGGACAGGAGTTAAAATAGAAGGAGGTGAACGTCTATGTGGCTTCTCATGTCTTTTATTTCAGAGCTTTTGGAAGAGCTGACAAGTCATTTTCTGCTGTGGTCACTAAGCCATCTTGACTTCCCTCAACTCTACTACATGTTTAATGATGGAATTTGTATTGATAAATGAGGAAATTTATACTCTTTGGTAAAGAATACAACTTTGATAAATGTTTATGTCAATTTAGTCTTTTTGAAACGTTTTAGAGGCTATGGATGTTGATGTAGAATGTTTAAATAATACTTAGACTATTTATATGACTCTTCTCACCATCGTTAAACTGTTAGACTGCCTCCGCTCCCACCCCAGAAGAGCATTCACCCCAGAAGGTGCTCCATCCCAAGCACTGTTCATAAAACCAGGAGGGGGGTTGGAGTGGTGAATTCCATGCACAGTGACACATGTGCAATCCCCTCACACTGTGAGTATTCAGTTCCATTTCTTACTGGAAGGCATAAAACTAATTGCTTATGTGCATGTTTAAACCCCAAGAATGTCCTGGCAGAAAGTGAACGCCTGGGGATATTTGTATCCACATCCCACAGTGGAGCGAACAGAAGTATTTCCAGCTAAAGGAGAAGCATAAGCCTGGAAAAATCTCTTCAATTTCCAAAATTTGTTTATATATTCTTTTTTGAATAGAACAAGTCTCAAATATTTCTTCAACCACAGCTCAACGTATATATGTTATTGAAAATGCATGTCATTCCTTCAAATTTGGCAAAGAATAATACATAAGGGTTTTTGAGGGGGGTGTGTACGGGTGTGTGTGTGTGTGTTTAACCAGCATTTTCTAAGCAGAAAAAGAGGATCACAAATTACGAGGGCCTTAGAGTTTCTTAACTTCAAAGTAGGCTGCAAATAAGAGTAGCTCTATATTCCCCCAAAATACACAACATCTGAGTTTGTTCATTACTTTTTAAATACAGCATTTTATCATAAACATGGGAAACGTGATGGCATCAAATAGTTGGTTTTATTTTAAAGAATATGTAGTGTTGTAACATTCTTTTAGAATTAGAAAACAAGAGTATAATATCAAGGTGTATTTCTCCTTACTTATAAGGGGAATATATATTTTAATGGATTAATTACACAGCTGCAATTTATCTGAGGCATTTTCCAAGAGTGGAGATGCCAGTTGAAACACAGAATCAAATGATGTTTTTGCTAGACTATTAGCCGGTGAGGGGTTGTGTATAGTCAATAGAAACAATGGATATTTCAAACATGGACTGATTTAGTTAATAAATAATCGTGCAGAGGAGGGAATGCATTATGCTTTTCATGACTTGGGGTGTGATAATATCTCTGGATATGTGTCTGCAGGTGTCACTATAGACTATAGGTCCTTATGGTTCCAACCAATCAAGAAAGTAGGGGCTATGTGTGTGTGTGCATTGTGAGAGAATTTCAGTTATTAATATGCCCCCTCTCATCTTTAAAGAAAGCCTAGAAATAAAATTGAATTTACCATTAACTTATAAGTATTTTGAATTTATATAAGTATTTACTTCATTATGTCTTTAAATAATGAGCTCTGGTAAGACATTCTAAATATCTTATACTTTAAAGTTTGACATTCATATACATTTTAAAGAATTTATCGCAAAAAGTGTGCAATATATTTAGAAACAAATAATATTTTTAAAGGTAAAAAAAGTATGCACAGCTATTTTATAAAGCAAATTTAACACTAGGCTAGAAATGAAAGACTATTTAAACTTAATGACAAACATCTCAGAATTTATTTTTAAATCAACAATTTTTTGGCCCCCAGTGCTAGAAAAACAGAACCCCGGAAACTTGCACTATGGCAAAAGTTGGATTCATGAAAGCTGACTGGGAGGGGTGCATTTTAAAGTGAAGTGCAAACTCCTCGTAGGTGTGTCTACATTCAGCGTATCCTCAACATCTAGCGTTCTCTCTAGCACATCGTCTATATGTAATGAATATTCTGCTAAATGAATAGGTGAAGTTTTTAAAAAAAGGAAGGGAGGGAGGAAGGAAAGAAGGAGGAAGGGGCCTAGAAAATGGAAAAGCTTTACAGAAAGCTAGTTTTAAGTGCTTTTTAACATATTAATTTTAGCCGCTACAGCCACCAAGTCTCTAAAGCTTTGCCAAGGGAGGTGATGGAGACGGAAGGGTAGAAGTGCTCTTGTGGGAATTGCTGCAGAACTGTCACAGGTACAGTGATCCAGCTTGAATTTAGGGTTTTATGTGCAGGCATCTATATTATCACCGTGGCTCTCACTGAGTCAGGAAATGAGTTTTATGCTGACGGCAAGAGCTGAGAGCGTAGGGGGCAATGGTTGAGCGTTATTATTTGGTACTAAATGTATTTGTCTGTATTGTGGTACAGGATGAGAGAACTCTGCAAACCCGGGAGATGGCTGGGAAGGGAAACGTGACTTGTAGGATGTTATTACTCCCATTGAACCAGCATGCCCTGTCCCCATTCCCAGTGCTAGCGGCTTTAGTTAGCCAGATGCCTCATACTAGGAGAATCTTGCAGACAACCTTAGGGGAATCCACTGGAGTGCAGGAAGTGTTTCATCTAGGGAAAAGCCCTTCAATGAATGAGCGAGGCTTTTATTATTTATTACTCCTTCCACAATGTTGAAAGCAGGTGGAGCTGTTTTCCCAGCTAAACAGAGTAACACATGCTTCAAAAATACTTGCAGAAACTTTGAATTATCCAAAAAGTAATTTTTTTAAAGAAAATTTACATTTCTTGAGCATCTGTTATATGCCACACACTTTTAGATGCTATGAAATTTGGGAGACGTTTTTGTGTTTATTTTTTTAATTGAGATATAATTCATACACTATAAAATTCACCTTTTAAAAGTGTACAATTAAGGGGGCTGGCCCGGTGGTATAGTGATTAAGTTCATGCACTCCGCTTTGGCAGCCCAGTGTTCACAGGTTCAGATCCCGGGTGTGGATCTAGACACCGCTCATCAAGCCATGCTATGGCGGCATCCTACATACAAAATAGAGGAAGACTGGGCACAGATGTTAGCTCAGTGACAATCTTCCTCAGTAAAGAAAAGGGTACAATTAATCATTGTTTAGTGTATTCACAAGGCTGTGCAACCATCACTACTGTCTAATTCCAGAACATTTTCTTCACTCCCCTGTTAGCAGTCACTCCTCATTCCTCCCTCCCCTCATCCCTAGGTAATCGCTAATCTACTTTCTATCTCTATGGCCTTGCCTATTCTGGACATTTCGTATAAATTGAATCATATGATATGTGACCTTTTGTGTCTGGCTTCTTTCACTTAGCGTAATATTTTCAAGATCCGTCTAAATTGTAGCATGTATCTGTACTTCATTCCTTTTTATGGCTGAATAATATTCCATTGTGTGGATATACCACATTTGTACATCCATTCATCAGTTGATGGACATTGGGATTGCTTTCACTTTTTGGCTATTATGAATAATGCTGATATGAACAATTGTGTGCAAGTTTTTGTGTGGACATATGTTTTTATTTCTCTTTGGTATATACCTAGGAGTGGAATTACTGGGCCATATGATAATTCTGTGTTTAACTTTTTAAGGATCTTTCAGACCATTTGCCAAGGTGACTGCACCATTTTACAGCCATCTTAGTGGGTGTGAAGTGATATCTCATTGTGGTTTTGATTTGCATTTCTCTAATGACCAGTGATGTGAAGCATCTTTTCATGTGCTTATTGGTCATTTGTATATCTTCTTTAGAGAAATGTCTAAGAGTAATTTTGTTTGGTATTATTATGCATTTCTGAATTATTCAGGACACAAAAATTAAGGCAGACTTTAATTCAAGCCATCACTAAACATTTATTGAGCACCTTCTGTGTACCTGCTGGCGATTGCTTGGGAAGATGGCATTCATAGGTACTTTTGGTGAGATCCTCTCTGAACATAGAAGAAATTCTTGAATGCTTTGATCAGGACTTTACATATTTTTCAAAATAAATCTCTATTTTGTCTGAATTCTGCAATAAATTATATTTTAGCATTATTTCTGATGCTTAGAGAATCTATTAATTTATTTAATTATTTAACAAAACCTTATTCAGTGTTTATTATGTACAAGGCATTGTTGTAAGCACTGTAAAAATATCAACTCATCTAATCCTCATTACAACCAATAGTAAATATTATTATCATCCCCGTTTTACAGATGAGGAAGCTGAGACAAAAAGAGATCAAGTAACTTGCTCAGTGCCACACAACTAGTCAGGCAATATGGTTCTGGACCACCTGTTTTAACCGTGTTCTGCTGTTCCATTTCTGCTGTATTGTCTCACTCACATGCAGTGTTTGGGATGAGGAGTATATAAGCCCAATCATGCATTCATTTAACAAATATTTGTTGAATGCCTACCTTGTGCCAGCCACCGTTCTAGGCACTGGGAAAGAATCAGTGAAGAAATTGAGCAGAGCCCCTGCCCTTATGGGGTTTCTCTTCTAGTGGACAAGAGAGACTATATCCTGTAACCAGAAAGACCTATTATCTATGAGGTGGTGTAAAAAAAAAAGTTACACAAGGTAAGGGGAGAGAGAGTAATGGGGTGGTGGAAGGAGTGTTTAGGTAAGGAGTCAGAGGAGGCTTTTCTGAGTAAGTGGAATTTGAACAGCAATGAGAATAAAGTGAACCATAAAGGTGTCTAGAAGAACTGCATTCTACACTGAAGAAATTGCAAGTGCAAAGGCCCTGAGATCAGAACTTGATTGGCAAGCTCCAGAGACAGAAAGGAAGGTATTTTTAAAGGATTACTGGAACTGATATCTGGAGAATAAACTGTTGTGGGGCAAGCATTAGATCAGAGACAAGCTGTTGCAATTGTGTAGGGAAGGGGTGATAATGGTCTGAAGTAGGAGGGAACACTTCTTGGATTTGGAAAATATTTTGAAGGTAGGACTATATGATTTTCTGACGTTATGTGTGGTTATGGCAGAAAGATAGGAGTCAAGATTAAATCCAAGCTTCTTGGTCTGAGCTACAAGGTACATGGGCCTGCCATTTGTTGAATTATGAACACTGAGGGAGAGCATTCTTGGTAGAAAAATTAAGAGTTCATTTTGAATAGGTCAAATTTAAGATGCTATTAGGTCTCTCAGTGGGGATGTCGAATAGGCCATAGAATTAGGAGTCTGGCATTCAGGGAAGAGGTCCAGGCTGGAGATTCAAACTTAGATGTTTTGAGTATATGGGTGGTATCAAGACCCACGGAACTGGCCGAGACACCAAGCTAGAGCATGTGGAGAGAAGAGCAGAGGTCTGAAAACTGACTTCTGGGGTGCTCCGGTGGTCAGAGATACCCGGGAGGTGGGGGACGCAGGAAAGAGGCTGAGAAGAAGCAGCCAATGAAGTAGGAGCTAAATGAATAAGCAGGATGAAAAGAGTGGTTCAAAAGAAGTCAGTGAGGCATAAACTAGTCTCAGCTATAAGTCCCCCCAGGCTCTCAATGGTTGAGATGAGGAATGGGGGAAATATTATCTGAAGTCAGAAATGGGCAACTCTACTAATCTGTGTTGCTGGCAGTAAAAAACGGTTGGTGCCTTTTGGTTAGATCCCCTACTTTAAAAAATGTATGCTTGCTCACTTTTGTCTATAGGATGAGTCTTAGCTGCTTAGCCTTGCATTCCAGATGCTTCACAACCTGGCTCATCCCACCTCTTCTCTAGCTTCATCCTTCACAACCCACCTCCCCTAATCTCAGACAAACTATACTCTGTCAGTCTGGCAGTGTGGAGCTACTTCTGCCATCCCATCTGTTTGGCCCATCATTTCTTCCCCTTCATTCCCTAGTAGAAGTTTACCCATCCTTAAATGCACAGCTCAGATGGTGTGTTCTGTGGAAAGCTTTCCCCGGCTATTCCAATAAGGACTTGACTGGGCTTTCCTCCTAATACCTGTATTATTCAGCATTCTCCAGAGAAAAGAACCAATAGGTGTATATATATATCTGAAAGAAGGAGATTTTTAAGGAATTGGCTTATGCAGTTGTGGGAGTGGCAAGTCTGAAATTTGCAGGGCTGTGAGTTGATGTTGCAATCTTGAGTCCAAAACCCATAGAGCTGATAGAGCAGGCCAGCAGGCAGGAAACTCAGAGTTTCTGTGTTCAGTCTTAAGGAAGAATTACTTCTTCCTCAGGAAACCCCAGTTTTTGTATTAAGGCCTTTAACTGATTGGATGAGGCCCACCCACATTATGGAGGGTAATCTGCTTTACTTAAAGTCAATTTGTTAAATGTTAATCACATCCACAAATACCTGTACACTGACATCTAGATTAGTGTTTGACCAAGCAATTGGGCACCTTAGCCCAGCCAAGTTGGCCTATAAAGTTAACCATCACAATAACTTAATACTTTCTCATTCTAAGTTTCTATTTTGGTTCCAACTCAGAGCACCATATTATATACTGGACCATCTATTCCAAACACATATCAGTTATCTATTGCTGTGTAATAAGTTACCTACTCACTCCCAACATTAGCAGCTTAAAACAACAAACATTTATTCTCTCACAATTCTGAAGGTTAGGGATCTGTGAGTAGCTTAGCCAGCTGTGGCTTAGGGTCTATCTTAAGGTGGCAGTCACAATATTGACTGGGGCTGCAGCTGTCTCAAGATTTGACTGGGGTGGAAGAATCCGCTCACATAATTGTTAGCAGGCCTCAGTTCATCACTGGCTGTTGGCTGGAGAATTTAGCTGCTTACCATACAGGCCTTTGCCACACAGCAGCTCACTTCCCCAGAAAAGTGGTCCAAGAAGGAGAGAAAACCCAAGACAGAACCCACAGTCTTTTATAACCTAATCTTGGAATTGACATACCTTTGCTTTAGTCATATGTTTGTCACATAAACCCATCCCAGTCCAATGTGGGAAGGGACTAAACAGGAGTGTGAATATCAGGAGGTGAAGATCTTTGGGGCCGTCTTGGAGGCTGGCTACTGCGAAAGGAGCACCCTGTCATTTCAGCTTCTCCCCGCACCCCCATTTATGATGTATAGCACATAGAAGATGCACTTCGTGGATGTGTGTGGAATGGATAACTGACTGAATGAGGAAACAGAAATTCTGATTATATTTCCCACTAGAAAATAATGTGTAAAAGGGAGGAGTGAGAGTTTCTTTCCTAAGTTATCAGAAATGTTTTCATTGCTGTTTTACTGTCTAATTGTTGTGCCCACAAACATTTTTAAAAACATATTTAAGGGTGTATTAACCCTGATCACTTCGCTTTTTGCTCCAAACAATTGAAATAATTTGCACCTGTGGTTTTTATTTTTTTGGTGGGGTGGGTATTGGGTGACGTCTCGGTCAACAAGGAAGTAGTTTTGGGATGGAACTAGTTACAGATGAAGGTGACCTGGATGGTGTTGGTAGCAGCAGAACAGTTTAAGATGGCACGCGTGCACTGCCTACTGAGATTCTTGCGGAAAATGCGAATGGGAGGATGCTTAAGAAAACCTTACTTTCTTACAAACATAACATAGCATTATTAAATGTTGCTTTACATTTTAATTTCAATTTTAAAAGCCAGGGAAAAGTGAAAGCATATAGTGGTCAAGATGACCTGAATCTATTGTCTTTTAATGTGCTTTGTTGGAACCATATTTCTGGCTAAAGTATTGGAAATTTGTGGCACTGGCAACTGTCACCAGCTTTATTTTCTGTTTTTAATTTTCGAGGGGCCAATGTATTGGTTTATTGTGAATTATTATAAATTGTAGAAACTTTTATTTTCTAAATGAAACAATGTCTTTGTGCTGCAAGACACGTAAGTTGAATTTAATATTTTTAATTTAAATAAAGTAGGAATTTTTGTACTTTTCTCCTCTAGTTGCAGATCTGGGTTGGGCAGGGACTGTCACTTTCCCTCTGATAAAAGGACTAGGGACTAGTCCAGCTTATCAGTGGGAACAGCCAAAAGGAACAAGTCAGGAAAATAAGAATGTATTTGAAAGGAAGGCTCAACTGGTTAGAGATACTAAAATAAGCGTGTACATCATTGGAGAGAAAAATGAAGGTGTGATGAAGGCAAAAGTTTAAAGGAGAAAGTCACAGAATGGCTGGGAAAAGAAGAGTTGGTTTTCCTGATGAAGGATAAAATCTACTATACCTGAAAAAAACATCAGAGGGAAATGGTTTTCTGTTCCCATTAAAATAAAATTTTTAAAAATAGAATTAGAAATTAGAAAGCAAGAAAAAAATGTTGAAAAACACATGATAATTTCTATTAAAAACTGAGCCATTTCTGCCAGCATTCACTGAGTTGAGCCTTTTGCCCAAAATGCTTTTTTTAAAGAATCGTATTTAACTGATAGCAACAGAAAATATTTTCACAAGTAAGAAAATATTTTTAAAGGTTGTTTCCGTCTGTCTTCGTAGCGCAAATCCCAGGGAAGGACTCTTGCTTAGTTTGTAGGGGCTCAGGGAGCCACCTGAGGTGGTCGAGGTTACAGATGTTTGCTTAAGGTTAGGACACGTATGTATAGACTCACATGTCTTCCTTTTACAATGGGCTTCCTCACTGTTCTCTGTTCATCAGCCCTACTCACTGGCCAATGAAGTCGCGATGATAGAAATCCCTGTCAATCGACTTCCACAAGAAGTCAGTAAGCTCTATCAAGGTAGAGACTGTTTTGAGTCAACTCTTTATCCTTCAGGCTGACTGTTGAATGAGTGAGTGAATGTGGAAAAATGGGCATTCTAGTTTGACTATCTTAATGAAGTTGAATTTCAACGAAGTTTATGAAAGTTTTAGATGTCTATGAATCATCAACTCCATACCCTTCTTGTCCCCTAGAAACTCAAAACATACAAGGACTTTCATAGATATGCAACCAAACACATTCCTAAGAGTCTCTTGCCCAATTGCTATTATACTGCTATGTATATAATATTATATATATTATACGTCATGCTTTACAGAAACTGGCACCACAATCTCTCTGCTTCTCTCTCTCTCTGACTCTCTTTCTATAGATAGATAGATGGATATAGATATAGATATATAGATATACAGACACACACACACATATATCTATATAATGGCCTTGCATATATATGACATTGCCGTTTAACAAAAGCAGTTTCCTCAAGTTCTATGAGTTCTGATTTCTTGGGATATGAAAGGCCTGTACAGGACTCTTCACATATGAAAGAGATCCCTTCTGAAACATCAGCTACCTTTGCATACAGACGTGTCTATCACTGTATATTCTCTACCTCAAAGCAGTATTTTTCTTTCTCTTTGGATAGAATAATCATCTATAGCAGCAGTTATGTGACCACATACTGACTATAGACATTGTTTTGCTCTGCTCTGAATATCACCACATGTCCCCCACCTCTTGGCTCATCCAAATATTCCAGAAGAATGTTCAGCTTGGCTCACCGTGGGTGAGATGCCAACCCTGGACCAATCAGCTGAAACCAAGACTGGAATATATTGCACGTGGCCGCTCCCGTGAGGATGGTGGGAGGAGTGGTTACTGGATCCCATGAGTGTCTGCTGCATCGTAACGGAGGAGCTAGTATTTTATTTGTAACTAATAAGTTGGTTTTGTTGTCACAGGAGCTTTTTTGTTTTTTTAATCAAGATAGGTACCTTCTTTGTTTTCATAACTTTTCTGGGGATAAAGAATTGATGCTAAATAAATTCTTCTAGACTAGTGACCACAAGAACCCTATAAGGTCCTGTAAGCAAAAGACCAAGGTCTGAGTCTGTTAGGAGCTCAGACTCTCAACCTTGGTGCACGCAGACAGCGAGGCTAATGAAAGACATTCCCTTGTAACATAAACTCTGCTTCTCCATAAGCAGCAATTTGAGCACAGCCCTGGGCTACCTGTGTGCTGGTTTTGCCGATAATTCTCGATACAGAGAGTGATGTGAAAGACAAAGTCAGGGTGAAATGAGCAATAAAAGCAAATCATACAGGTCAGAGCCTCAGTCCTAAGCATTTAGGCAGAGAGAGAGAATTTAGATAAAAGACAAAAGCTTGGAACTAGAGTGCCAAACCAGAGCAAAAATATCCAGAAAGGAGGGTAGAAACAGAATTAGCTGGAATTACAGCTCAGCCACAAGAAATCCTTCTAGGGTTCCTTTAAACCTTGGGAGGGAACCATGAAAGGCAATAAGCTGATTCAGACACCACAATAATAACAATAATAAGAGCAGCTAACGTTATCAAACAGTGTGTGCCAAAATGTATGTTGACTGCTTTATAACAATGATCTCATCTGGCAGACCAGATTTTATATTTATTTTAAAATGTAGAGCCTACGATACATTTCTGTGTAAAGAAATGACGGAGTGTGGTTCCTTATGCATTCCTTTCAGCACATAACCTTTGGGAATATTTTGATGAATCCTTAATTTTCTGACATGCAATGATTTTAGATTAGATTTTTAATGTGATGGTGATAGGGCTTTTACAGCTTGTCCTCCTCAGTTGCTTGAGAATGTTCTGGTGAGCTGTTAGTCCTGTACTTGTATGTAATTGTCATTTCTCTGGCAATTGGCTGATATAATCATCAGGGAATCATTGCTTTTTTTAGCCCTTAAAAATGTGCTATTTACCTCATTACTATGGTTTTTCTGTAAGAACTTTTAGTTCTTATTTAGCTGTTATTTAAATGTTACTATTACCTCTTTGACAATTTATATTCCAAAATATCATTTTGGTCAGCTTCAAAAGGTTTAGTTTTTCCTTAGGATTTTTGATTGTCCAGTGAGCCCATGAGACTGCTTTGTTCCAAATTTTAATGGCCATTTAGGGAAGGAAGCACCACTTTTTGTTTTGAATATATTTTGCCATGAGCGTATATTTTTTTCCCTGTAACTCAAAATATTGTATGCGTATTAGGCTTATAACAAGCTTAATTCAAATCGTACATGTAAATATATTTTGTCTAGTGGGCTTTTCTGTTAACATTCCTGAGTTTTTGTTTTAGTATCATAATGTGCTGCCTTTTACATTGGAACAAAAACCCCCAAATGTCGGTTCCATCAGCTGACAATACCAGTTTTGTCTCTTAATTAGAAAAGAGAATAAAGCTGTTTAGGGGTGTCAATAAAATGACAGATGCATCATTAGCAGACGGCTATGGTGGATCAGTTCTGTGCAAATACTTGGAATGGAATTAATAGGAATTTCTGCTAGCATATTTAAATCGCAAGCTTGGGGGAAGAAAGCAGTGTTTTAATGCAGTGAACTAGTAAAAGAAAACGGGAGTGAGCGACCATCTAAGACTGAATTTAGAGTGTAAGAGAAATCAAGTTGCAATAGAGAATATATTACTGAGAATTTTATATATTATTAATATATCACAAATGAGCCATTATGGGTGTTGTATGATTAATTCATTTAATAAATATTTATTGAAGGTCTACTACATGCCAGGTGGTAAATCTAATGAGAGAGTGCAAGCCCTGAGTCCAAACCCAATGTTGTCTGTCCCTTATAATTAGTAGGACAAAATTTCAATTGAATCATAAATCTCTGAATAGGTTCTTCAAAGTTTTTGCATTGCATGGTCTCACACTCTGTAAAACCCAGGTCACTCAGTGTGATTCGAAGGAGAATTCCACTTAGTCCCTATTTCCTGAGTGGTTGGCAGGGTTGCTTTAGCAAGTGTAGGGAGGTGCACGTAGGTGTGTCATGCCCAAGGTGTTATATCATGTTATTCAGAGATCAGGAAGCACTTTACTCATGGGGCTAAATACTGTGCTTGTTCAATTATTATATTCCCGAGGCTGAAAATAGTACTCCCATAGAGGATTAGCAATCAATATTTATTAATGAAGAGTTGAGGAAAGAATTCATATAAAACTGAAGACAAGCAATAGACTAATTGGATAAATTTTAAGAATTATCATGCTAGAAGACCTTCATTTTGTTTGAAATCTATTCATTTGCTTATTCATTCTGTGGACACTTAGAGCACCTGAGCTGTTCCACATACTGTTATAGGGCTGGGAAGTTGAGGAAGGAAACACACAGCCCCTGCCCTCAAGGAGCTCCCAGTTAGCCTTTATATGCTGAGCGATTTGAGTCAAATTAGAGATCTTCCTGTGATGTATCACCCAATGATGCAGAAGATACAAAATGTCACAGACCTCTAAGGGTTGGCCTTGACACTGCGTAAAGAGGTCATTTTCCTTGTAAATCTCTGCAGGAGAAATGTATCTGCCCTTAGTCAGGACCTAGATATGGAATATTGTGGGGACTCTGAGATTATGCCTGGGAATTTCAGGTGCGTCCCCTTAGGAGCTGCCATCCTCTCACTCCCCATTTCAGCCATCTCTGTTCCAGTGTTGTGTCTAGTGTATTTAACACCAGGGGGATTTTTAATACTCCTTTCTCTATAGGACAGTATCATTTAATGATAAACTACATAACAATCAGTAATAAGTATTTTCTTAATATTTTGGTTTTTTAAATTAATAAAGAAGAAATTTCAATTTAATAGATATGATTCAAAATCAGTAAAATACTTCATGTATGAACTAAAATTTGCATTTAGCAAACAAAAATATTACATCTTGCAGTTGGCGTTGTTTCATTGTTTAAAAATTTAAGCATAAATAAAAATTCCAGAGGGTTACATAGAATGACAGAATTGTAACACCAGTTCTGTTTCTTCCCCTACAATCACTGTACTGGTATATTTATTTAGAATCTATTGTTTAACGAAGAACTATGTAGAACCACCAGCTTAGGAGACATAAATTACATCCAAAACGAGTTTACCTCTTTTTGAACAGTTAAGAACTTACTCTTGAAATAAATGCATGTAGCTGAGTCTGGGTGTGTCAGCAGGGACAACTGTATAACTGGTAGTTCTTCTAATTTAACTTTCAGGCAGAATACCATGTTCATGAAGGAAAATGTAAGAAAAATTTGCTAATTTGTGTAAGCCCAACAATTGCTTAGAATTTAGATCAACGAAAGATTTTTTAGGATGAGGAATATTATCACAAACATTGTTGAGAATTTGGCTCATGGTGATAATAAAGAGCAGACCGACTTTTAGTGGTCTTGTCGTTGTTTTTCAATTCTCTGCGGAGTTCCTAGCTTATTGCCTGCGCCCGGGGGGGACCCCTCCCACAGTTCTGCCCTTGGTCTGCCACTGCACTTGAACACCTGCCTCCACCTGTGGACCCAGGCCTACCTGAACATAAAACCAGGGTTTTCCTCAGGCAGACCTTTGGAAGGCCCGCTGGCCCTTACCCAGACTCCTGTCTAGACCCTGATCTCTGTTTGTGGGACCATTTGACTGGTCTGACCCATATGTTCCCAGAGTATGGATCTCTGTTACTCTACCCTGGTGCAACTCCTTGACTTAATTGATGTTCTAGATGTTGTAACTTGTTTGCCTGGACCTACTGTGCTAAGCTGTCCCTCTTTGCCATTATCTACACTGATCTTCCTATCTTAGTTTACTAGTCAGCACACCTCACCTTTTGCCTTTGTCCACATTCTGGCCCTGGTCTCCTTGCCTCCCTGGTGTGTTTGCTGGCCCGGCTTCATCATGATACAATCTATTTCCTTGGCTTTGTTCATCAGCAATTGAGGAGTAGCAAATTGATAAGTCAAGGTATGTTTGTGTAGATTTCTTCCAGAAGGTCTGCAGATAGGGATGGGGTAGAATATTGCTTTAACCAGCTCAGAGCCCTGAGAAATGCCAACTGACTGAGGTAAAGGACAATGAAAGTACCAGCTTGCCCACTGTCTCATGCTCCCCCTGTGCTGTTTCACTGAAGTGACCCGGTAGAGGGCTTCCGGAGCTTTCCCTGGGCTTCTCAAGTCTTTCCTCACTCTTGCCCATTTTTCACGGTGGTGCCAGAGGGATTCTTTAAATACTCCATTTTACTCCTAATAAAAAACCTTTAATGACTTTCCACTTCCAGTCTGTTCCAGATCTTTCTAGCTGGTTTCCAGACACCAGACTGTCCTCTCTACTCTATCCTCCATTCTCTGCCCACCCCCAACCAGTTCCTGCCCCTGTGCTTGGTTTGTGCTGATTACTTCTCTTCATTCCTCTACTCCATTTGCAAAAATTCTGCTTACCCTCCAATGCGCCATTACCCTGTGATGTCTCCTCCATTCGCCTTCCTACCCCAAGCAGGTCCCTGCTGTCTTCTCTTCACCCCAAGGCCATCAATGGACACCTCTGCATAGCAACTACTACACTGTACAGTAGTTTGATTTTTTATAACCTTCCCATATCGGCTTCAGATCTCCCAGAGGAGGGACTGTGTTTTGTTTCTTGTGTCCAGTGTCTGGTAGGTTGTTGGTGATACACAGCAGATATTTTAGTTTTTTAAAAACTTGGTTAAGGAATGAAAGTTAGGCAAAAACAAAACCACTATCCTGACTTCATGAATTACTGCTCTTACTTGCTTACTTAGAGATATGCTTTGTCCCACAGTTTGGAGTGAAGATGTAGGTAAAGTGGCCCAAAGTGCCAAGTTTAAAGGAATCAAAAAGCATACAGACAAGCAGTCCGATGAAATTCAGTGCACTGAAACTATCGTTGTTGTACAGAACATCATCAGATACTTGCTGTTCACGGTTAAGACCTCTAGTCATAAAAAAATAAGCTTTAAATATTGATCATTGTATAATGATATTGAGTCAGGGAAATTTGTGATAAAATTTACAGATATTGCTATCCAGAACATGTTGTAATAGTTATAGCTCTATGAAGCTGACTCATCAAAAATATTCCATTTTTCTATGATCCAAAACAAAAGTATTGCTTTATTTTTCATTAATAGTACTTCAGGTGTACATGAGTTTTAATTGGTAGTGAGTCTGCTCAGAGCTAGGTCACTATGAAATATTCTTCTGCGTACTACATAATGTTGTAAACATTGCTTGCTTAGTTTCTGCAAGAAAGAAAGTGCCCAATTCACTTTATCTTTGCCTCTTTTCATGTAATAACCACGAGGTGAGGAAAGTAAGCTGGAGCATCAGTACCATCAGTTATTACCACCAATGTTTTAAAGTTATAATTACTTATTCATGCATTCATTCTTTCATCAAACATGTATCAAACACTTGCAATATGCCAGACACCTTGCTAGGCTTTTAGGCAACCAGGTCCAGCACAGTCGAGGGTAATGGCGTTGACAGTCAAGGAAATCTCCTCTGTAGCACAGCATGTCCTGTGCCAATGACAAAGGTGGGTACTCGCAGCTTTGCGAACATAGGCTCTTTTGAAACTGGAAACACCATAGCATGTGAGAGAAAAACGGAAATGAATTTAAAATATCTGTCTCTGTGCATTATAGCTATAGTCAGTACTCAGCTGCTAAATCCAGCAAAAATTCCTTTGCTTTAATTAATTTCTTTGTGCCGATTCTTCCTAGTAAGCCTTAATTTTAACAAAGTTAATTAGGTTGAAGATTAAAAATCCCATTAGTGTCGATCATTCACTTCTTGGCTCTGTCAACAAGATGCTAAAACCTTGCTCAGTTCCGGAGAGAGGGGCGGGAGGAGGGAAGGAGCAAAAGGGAGCACTCACACTAGCTGTTGGGCATTCCTCAGGACCAGATATTTAACACTGTTTTTAAGGCTTTAGATGGATATCAGATGCCATGTCATTTTAAAGCATATTTTTGTACTTTTCCAAACATCGCTTATCTCATATCCTTTAGACCTGTGGCTATTTATTTTCTGAGAGGTCTATGGCAATGGTACGTTTGCTGAGAAACTATCCCATCTACTCTGATTATCTAATTTGCAGGGTTGCAGGGCATGGATTTTTAATCAAGGACCTGTTTCCACTGTCACCTTGTCTGCCCGTTTATTATGGTTAAAGACTCAATGGTGGCTAATATCTCACCCAGAGCAGGAAAGAACAAACAATTAATAGAATCATGAATTACCTGCTGGTCATAATTCTATTCAAAACACTGGTTTGTTTGAGTTATGCTTTCTGCTTTGGCTCCCACACCCGACTCACAATGGCAACAATTGCAGAAATTTAAACATGTATTGTTAACACTTGCTCCCAGGAAATGGCTATGGTGCTAATGCAGCAGCCACACAGACAGAAGGGGAACCGAGACCTGAGCGAGGGAGCGAAAGCCACAGGCCTAAACGAATTATCTTGTTCACAGTGGAAAGTCATTAATGGGAAGGAACCCAGAGAGGGTGGAGGTGGGGGGAAGCCATCTGAAATCAAGTTCAGACAGGAACATGGCAAGGGCATTCCATTTCCTGAACAGAGTTGAAGGCCAGGGGGAATTTGATCAAGGGTTCAGATTAGAAAAACTGAGTAAACGTTATGCAGAACAGTATTTTCCAAGCAGATTCATCTATAAACAAGATGAGGCACAGCCCCATAAAACTTGTCTTAGGACACCTGGGCCCACAAAAAATGGAAAAGCTCCAAGAGACTGGAGCAAATAAGAGGCTAGGTAGGTAGGTTAAGCCTTCAAGGAATGTCTCTGTGTGTTTGGGGCAGAGAGGGTATGTGTAGTGGTACAGAGAATGCTCTGCACATAGTGGATCATCAGTAGGGTTGGGTTCACAGGAGAAAGTGTGATATTTCTCCTTGAGCTACTGCCTATAAACCCCTACCATTGTTATTATTATTATTGTGTGCACAGCTTGCATCAGTGTGAATAGGTGGGGCCACGGCAGGCTGACACACGAAATGCGAAAAAAACAGGGTTTCCTTTATAAATGGTCCTTTGCTATAGTTTCATTGAACACTAGGGCCTAGGGCAAGCTCTGTAGAGATGGTTTCCTGTCAAGAACATATTGGTAGGCTTGGGTTATCTTCATCTGAAGATATTCATGTCTGAAGACAGGTGAAATTTCTTCAAGTGAAATGTGTTTCTCTTTGGGCTTCAGGCTCATCATTGAAATAATGAAGGTGAGAAACAAAGTTATTTCTGTGGTCCATTTTAATTCTAAAAATCTGATTCTTGACTGTAAACGAGTGTATTGTCTCTGCTTGACATATCATGGCCTTTCCATTTCCCCTCTTCTTTGCTGAAAAAAACTCTTCAAATCTATCACCTATGAACCCACCCCAAAAACACAGCCCCGCTGCTGTGGAAATCCTGTTCAAGCCTGTTGGCTGAAGTATTCTGTCTGTTTCTCAGAATGCAGTTGTTAATTAAGTCTACCTCCACCTCTTATCTCTTCACACACTCCCTATTCTGGTCAACCTCTACTGCCTATGAGAGTCTGCTTGAAAATGCTCCAAAGTACCTTCTTTGTTCACAGCATCAGCCTCTACTCATGCTCTTTGCATCACAGCTCAAGACAGGAAGGAAAGAGTTCTCAGAGTGACAACCTGCGAAGGGACTGACAGCACAGTCCTAACTCACTCAGTTAATCCTTCCCAACAAGTGGAATCATCATTTTAAGACACGGTTTCTCTACTGGAAGCTTTTGAACCTTTAAAGAAGTCAGCACTTTACCGTGCCCTGTTCTCCATCATTCCAAGTATCCTGTTCTGGAATGGCTTCACACGGGTTTGTTTTGTCTAGGCCCCTAGATCTTGAGCTGGTGAAGGGCAGGGTCGATGCCTCTTGAGGTATAACTAGAGAAACTCTGAGTCTGTCTTTCTTATGTATAGCCTCTGAAACGGGTGTTGTAATTTGCCATTGTATCTCATTTGCTTTTTGACTTGAACATGACTGCCCTGTCCATATTTGACCCACATGAAACCCAACTGAACAGAATGAATATTTTTTTAAGCAAAGTTAAATACCATTTCTTATATATCACTTGAAAACCTGCAATCCAAGAAATATTAATAAAGAACAAATGGAAGGGGGGTCACCAGCTGGTGATTGCCCTAGCTTTTGCCTACATTTGGTTTTTAGCCCCAACATACACCTCATATACTCACATTCAGAAGCTAGCTTATATGTGCTAAGAAATATAAACTTCAAGTCTGCATTCCTTGAGAGGCAGGTCGGATCTTGCTGCCCCATCTGAAATGATTGTCTGGCCGAGATCTCCCCTCATTGATCTGAGTTACAGCTTTTGGATTGGGGTAATTTTTGGAGGAATCTCAACATTTTCTCCACCGTCTGCCCCCTCCCCTCATACACACATGCACACACATCATTCAGTAATAAAGATAGTAAATGTGATTGGCCAGATAGTAGGAATCGTAGACAAGAAAGATGAGATACAGGATCTTTTCTCCCAGGTAAATAACCCATGAAGTCTGGTGGGTTTAGAGTGGGCGAGTGATTATGTGCTTTGAAGGAAGGGAGCAGGAGATGGAGGTGAGAAGAGGCAGAACAGGGTCAGAAAGAGATATTTGTTCTGCTTTGTACTTTGTCTACCAACTGTGTTATATCTATATTGTTTTCAAATTAGTGCAGGTAAAAGGAATTGCATAGCGAGAACAACTTAATCAGTCACCTCCATTCATTAATCAAGTCAGAAACAAGAGCCTCTGGCTCCAAGTGTATGTAATTTCAGCTTGGAGGAAAGACTTTCTTCTCATTAAGGTCTTAAATCCAGCATGTTTCTTAGTTACCTACAATTAGAATGGCCAATCTTCTATAAGATCATATTATTAATCGGCTCATTATTTATTCAAAATAATTTACTGCGTTCACACTCTGTAAATCACTTTATACAAGCTCTATGGAAAGAGCAGAAAAAGTAATGAGAATATCCACTCCTGTTTCAGCTTAAATGTCACCACTTCAGAGAAGCCTTCCCAGACCATCCAGTCTAAATGTAGCTCTTCAGCCACTTGAGATCAAGTTTGTCTTGCTTTATCTTCTACACAGCCTTGTCACTCACTATATTTCTTTTGATTAGTGATATGTGTAAGTGATTAGTTTTCCTCTAGAAGAATGTAAATTCCATGATCACAGAATCTTAATCTTGTTCAACTCTTATATTAGTCCAGGTTCTCCAGAGAAACAGAACCAGTAGGAGATATATATATATATATATATATATATATATATATATATATATATATATATATATATACACATACACACACACATATACACACACTCATGCACTGCATAATGACATTTTGGTCAATGACGGACCGCATAAATGATGACGATCCCATAAGATTAGTACCATATAGCCTAGATGTGTAGTAGGCTATACCATCTAGGTTTGCATAAGTACACTCTGATGTTCGCACGATGACAAAATTGCCTAACGATGCATTGCTCAGAACGTATCCCCATTGTTGAGCGACGCATGACTGTATAGATACATATATCCATACATATATGATATGTATGTAATATATGTATGTATATAATGTATTTTATTTTAAGAAGTTGGCTCACGGGATTGCAGGAGCTGTCGAGTCTAAAATCCATAGGGCAGGGTGGCATGCTGGAGACTTTCAGGCGAGAGTTGATAGTGCATTCTTGAGGCAGGATTTCTACTTCTTCCAAGAAAACTCAGTTTTGCTTTTAAGGCCTTTCAACTGATTGGAAAAGGCCCACCCCCATTGTTGATGGTAATCTCTTTTACTTAAAGTCAACCAATTGATGATGTTAATCACATCTACAAAATACTTTCACAGCAACACCTAGGTTAGTATTTGATCCAGTAACTTGGTACTATAGCCTAGCCAAGTTGACACATAAAACTAACCATCACACCTCTATATCTCTAGCGTTTAGCATAGTGCCTGGCACATGATGGGTAGTCAATAATATTTGTTGGCTACCTACTAATTAATTCATAGTATAGGCCTTACAAGATACCCAATAAGATATGACCCTGCCCTCTTGTGCTTATGATCAGAATGGGAAGATACATTCCATACAAGTTAATAATTAAGCCACACCATTGGGCAATGTATGATTCAGAGCTGAAATAACGTCAATGAAAAAAAAAACCAACAGACTAGAAATTCAGAGAAGGCAAGATCCTTGTTAGCTGAAGGAATGAGAAAAGACCTGTTTGGGGATCTGGTTGTCTATGTCAGGTTGTTATTTCGTTGCCATTTTTCTTGTGAGATAATAACTAACAACCTGGTGGCCTGGCTTTCCCTTTGCCCTCTGTGGGTCTGTAGCTGTCTGTCTGCTGTTCACCTCTGCAGATGGCAATGGCAATGAACTGGAATGTTTTCTTGGGAGGATGTGCTGCTGTGGTTTGGTCCCTGCAGAGTGAGTGGCCCTTCTGCCTCCTTTGCTCTATCGTCCTCTTGGACCTTGTGGGTCAGCTCTTAATTGGGTGTGGGAGGTGACTCATTTAAGCTATTTCTCACTTAGTGACTTTAGTGTTATATTTTACTGACTGTAATAAGTGTCATTTTATTAATTAGTCTGGCAATCTTTTCATCTTGAGGAAAATAGTGGAAACCAAACTTTTTCTTATTTTGCATACTTATTCAGATCGTCTGCTACAAAAGTTCTCCTCCTCAAGGAAGCTAGAAGACTTTAAGTGATCACCCCTCTATATGGTGTTAAAAGGTAAATATATACATTTCAGTGTAAATGAATAGGAAAGCTGGTGTAGGGTGAGGAGTGCTCATCACTTTGTCTCTATTGCTGTTTCTGATTCCCGAGTGAGGGGATATGTGATATGCGTATGAGATGGGAGGCCCCCTGGGGTTATGGAGAGGCCATGTGATACAGGGCAGCAGGAAGGCAAGAGTTCTGATGTCCTCTGGGCTCCACCACTAGAGTGTGGCCTTGGGCAAATCACATTGTCTTGTGGGGACAAGTTTACAATGGAGTTGGAACAGCCCTTAAACATTTTTAAGTTCTGAAACACTGCTCGCGCAAAATCTTACATTTAATTTTAATCTGTGAAACAGAGAAAGGCAAAGCTGGAGGCCGGAGTTCTCAGGGAGCTGTCAGGGTGTGTGTGTGTGTTAGGGTCTGAAGCCCACCAGCTACAGCCTTCGTTCCCAACCCCCAAGGGGACTCTAGAAAATCCCTAAGACTTCAGAGTAGTTTGCAAGCCGTAAATTCAATGAAATGGAATGATATGTTTACCTTCTTTGAAATTCTGTGAAAAATTGTGAATGAGATAATGCATCCACATGTTTTTATAAAGTTATGTTTTCTTTAAAATAATAATTACATAAGAAATGTGAAGGCATATCTTGCTATAAAAAATTTAATTGATACAGGAGTATCTAGAGTGAAAATGTGAAAAGCCCCTTCACCTTGCAACCCTCTTTCCACTCCCCACTCCTCTGCCTCAGGCTCTATTGGGAGTTTGGTTTGAAGCCTCCCAGATCTTTATTTTTGCATTTATTTTCTATATACATGAGGGGAGGAGGCATTTATATAAATTGGATCATATTAGAGCTATTATTCTATAACTTACCTCTTTCACTTAACAGCATGCCTTAGAAATCTTTCTATATCAGGAAAATATACCTAATTCTTTCAAAGGGCTAACAGTGCTAATAGTATATGAAAATTCCCATTTGCCCCATGTTATCAACAGCCCTGGAAGTTATCAATTTTTGAAGAGTCTCCTATCAGAAGGGCAAATTTGAAGTCTTCCTGTTGTTTTAATTTATTTTCTCTGATTGCTTATTCATTTGAGCACTAAATAGTGGTAAGGTAGGTTTTCCATCATCTGTTATGTTGAAGGTTGCCTAGGGTCTAAAAAGAGGTGAACATTTGAACCATGGAATCTGTTTAGTAGAGCTATTGACTATTACGTTTTGTGTCCCTGGTAGGATTTTAGGCCTTGCAACCTGCAAAGCAATTTTCTTTTGGAATCCAAACATATTTTCATGGTCTCATAGTCTTTAGTGGCCTTGGGTAGAAAACATTTTATTAATTAGAGGAAAAGTCATTCTCGTGATGAAGTGTAAATAGAATTTTAATTAATAAATGCAATAATTATCATTCCCATCTTCATTTAAATTGCCAGGTCCAGCAATTATAAAGTCCCAGTATTCTCTTTTTAACTGGCTTTTTTGGTCAATTTCCTTGTCCATTTAATAGAGTTTTTTTTTCCTTTAAAAATAAAACAAAGCAAAACTGAGTATCAAGCTCCAACTTCTTATTTCATGTACCAGTACATCAAGTAAGTTGCCACACCAATCCATCATAAGGAGGCACGGATCTCTTAAGTAAATGCCAGTAAAAAGGAATAGATTTAGGAAGATTAATAATCACTTTAATTTATAGCAGTCTTTCTCCCAAAGACGCTTGCAAAGCTTTGCAAACACTTGAACCAAAATGCAGTTTAAACCATTGGGAAACAGATATGTAAACTTGCTCAAAAAATAAAATATGAGCCTCATATAGTGGTCTTTCATATTCAGAGATGACACATTCATATTATATAGTTATCAGTTCAACAAGTTTTTACTGCATTTTATTTGTTCTCCCCAAAGCCTTATTTTTGATAGATGAGGCCTAAGATATACAGGGAGCGTCCTTTCAATATCGTGTGAGTGATGAAAGGCAAAACAAAACAATTTATCAAATCACACTGCATACATCCCTATAAATTTGGAGAGTGATGAATCTGTAGACCCATAGAACTTGGCATGTCATGTATTCATCAAAGGTAAAGCCCCAAACATCTCAAATACTGCCGGTAACAGGAAGGCTGATCTTACCCGGAAAAAAAAGCAATTACCCTCTGAAACTATTCCTGTACTATAAGAATCCTTTGGAAGATGGAGCAGTTGTCTGTAGAGTTTGAGTTCAGAGTTGTACAGAGAATTTGATATGAATATTTCAACACAGGATGGTGTCATCATATTGTTTTCTTATTTAACAAAGTTTAGTGGGTTTACAAAAACATCTACTATGTGTTATGCTATGTCTAGTATTTATAGCTGTTAATGAAGATCCAAATAAAACACTTATTTAGAGTGTAAAAAAAAAAAAACGATTAGGTATTCATTTTTTCCCCATCCTCCTCCAAGGAACCAAAAGATAGTTATTTCTCCCATCACAGATAATTTTCAAATATGGATTAAAAACATATTGACCTAACTGTATTCCCCCATGGCAAGGTGCCCACCTGACACCTAATTAGAGGTGAATCTCATCCCTCATAACTTAGTGAGTACACTAATGAATTATTGCAATGTGCTTTACTGCAAAAAGATCAGATAACAATTTTCTGTCCCTTGTATGCTTCAAAAGCTCAGGTTTTTTAAAAGTCACTATTGTCACCAAGTTCTGAAACACTTACGTTGTTTCC
Source organism: Diceros bicornis minor (assembly GCF_020826845.1). NCBI lineage: Eukaryota > Metazoa > Chordata > Mammalia > Perissodactyla > Rhinocerotidae > Diceros > Diceros bicornis. The sequence goes on along the minus strand of NC_080772.1, from coordinate 17,367,314 downwards.
TGGGAGCATTAGGAGAGTGATGGCTTTTTAGGGTCCTCTGTGCCAGTCTTCAGAATAGGAGAGAATTAATCTCCAGCTCCTGAATGGGCCCTCTTGTGCCAGAATGCTCCGAGGACAACGCACTTTTCTATTACAAGGTGGCCCCTGCTGGAATGTGTAATTTTGCCCAATTTCAAATTACTTAGTTATTAGGAGACCCTCACTTTGAAAGCCTTTTTTTGTTTTTCAAGTCTATAATTCCATTAACACAACTTAGCACATAGTGATGAGGTTTGGTTTTTTTTTTTTCTTCTATTTTTTCCAGTCATTCAAATTTTTTTCCCACCTTTGAGAATAAATAGCTATATTTAATTAAGAAAAAATATCTTCCAAATCAACCAGAAATTTTACTTTGTTGTGTAGCCTCTAATCCTGTGAGAACCTTGGCTTCTTTCAATAATATCCTGGTAACTTTGTGTTTGAGTGAGAAGCTGAGTGGGAATAAGGAAATTAGAGAGGAAACCCCTTCCTGTAGGTTGTAAAAGAAGTTAGAAGTAGAACAAATTAACATTCTAGGGTAGATATGATTTCACCTGGATTTCCTAGATTAAATAAAAATACTACCTTAACATTTTTTTAATAGCCAACAGTGATTGTTACTTGGCGGTGTGCATAATTTTTTTAAGGCAGATAATGGCTATAGAAAACCAGCTAATCATGATGTTAAATAACAGTAATAATCAATACTGTTGAACTGAAAAAACCCAAATAAATAATTGGATAGTAGACTTTTTCTCTTAAATTCGGTATTCTGGTAAATTCTGTTCATTCTCCTACATTAAAGCAGTTATAAGTTAGTGTCATCAAAACTAACCATTTTGCAGAATGCAAACACACTCTCCTCTGTGGTCATTTCAGATTTTTCTCCTTCCATTTGCATTTCCTCTGAAAGGTAAGTCTTTTGGGTTATATCCCTTCTAAAATGCATTTGTGATAACATGAAAAAGTAGGCTCTCCTGACAGTATAAAATATATTAGTTTAGCCTGAGCCCAGTTAAATTTAATGATACAAACCTAAAATAATGTTTTAAAAGAGAAAAACGGTATGTATGTGCATGTGTGTTTGGGTGTGTGTATGATTATATTTATACAAGCTTGTTTCATTTTCATCAAAAACTGATACCCTAAAAACAGGCTCGTTAATTATGTATCTCTCTTATATAATGGACAGTTTTTTTTTTTTTAAAGTAATACATATTACTTTTAGTTTCATCTCTAAAAAGAAGTGTTGGAAAGGATTTTTGATATGCAAGATGTTGCTTGATAATCACAATTAGTTTTTAAATTGATTACTATTATAGGCACTGTTTTTCAAATACAGTATCTCATTTAATCCTAAAAACCACCTCACAAGGATGAGTTTAGTCCCATTTTATGGAAGACTAAGGTGAGGTGTGGGGTTTAGGGAGTCTGGGTAGGAGCCTCTCCATGGTGAACCTGGGATTTATACTGGGTCTGGCTGACTCCAGCATCTGAACTCTTTGCCCCTGTCTCTCATTGCCTTAAGTTCCCTCAGCCTCACCTCCTCCACTATTTATTCTCCAGAACAGATTTACAGTTAGTGGCAGAGGAGAGCCTACGAGTTCCCATGAGATCTGGACCCTCTCCATGTCTCCAAGTTCCTCTGCTCCAGTCCGTCCTCCCCCTCAGGGTGCTCCAGCCACAGTGTCATTAGTCCTGCCTCTGTGCCCAGCTGTTTTCCACCCCAGGCCTTAGGCACGCTTGTTCACCCCACCTGGACACCCAGCCCGCCCGCCCCAACTCACCCTTCAGATCTGGCCCCTAATGTCACTTGCTCTGAGCCTTTCTCCCTCACCCCCCAATTTAATTGTGTTTATTCTCATCACCCTCTTTCACAGGGCCCTGTTCCTTTCTTTCTCTCAAGTCAAAATTATATATTTTTAAATAATCTAAGTGATTTAATTTCTTTTCCCACAGTAGACTGCAAACTGTGTAGGGGACTTGGACTCACTTCTGTATGCAGAATGACAAGGACAGTGCATGGCATGGGAGTGGGACTTACATATTTGTTCAATGTGTGGACTGAGTTACGAGCTCTGACTTTCTCTAAAATAACACGTTTTAAAGGTCCATTTAATGTAACTTTTGTGCTTTTAACTGGATACAGAAGAAATACATCCTTGTTGGAAAATTGAAAAACTCAGAAAAGCACAAAGAAGAAAATGAAAATTAACCATAGTCCCAACACCCAGAAACCACCACAGTTAATTTAACATAATGATGTCCTTCACGTCTTTTTACTGTCAGCACATATATTTACAAAGTAAATCATTTTAAACAGAGCATTAACATGTGTCTGCAGAAAGAGTACGTTAACTTTTCAAATACTTTAAATGCTTTCAAATACTTAACTACTGTATGTTAGTGAGAGCTATTATTGTAGGACTGGACAGTCATTAAAAAAAACTGAAGAGATTGTATTAATTTTTTAAGTTGCTGTAAAGGTGAAGCAATTTGTCTAAGTTAAAACAATTTACCCAAACTCGGTTTGCCTAGTCTAGTTGATATAGCTTGTTAAATATTGACATTCTCTTTTCTTAGAATGCCTTCCTCCAACATTTCTTGCCTTTTGATGTAAAATGCCTCCTCCTCCTGAAGCCTTTCTAGATCACCTCATAAGAACATGACCCTATTCTCCAAAACTCAAGAGTACTTGATACTCTATATAGCCTTGATCTCTACTCCCTTAATCATCTGATTTTATCCCCCATCTTCTTGATAATGAAATCCTAGGGGAGGGCAAAAATCATAGCCTGACCCAGTACCTGTAACACAGTAAGCATTAAATAAATGTCTGCTGAATTAATAAATATTAATGTGTGTCCTGCTGACAGTAATGGACTAACATCATTTTCATATATGACACATAGAAAATAATTATATAAGTTGCCAGGGTCCAATTCACTGGCCAGCCGCGTCTGGGTCCTTTTGTTTGAAGATGCCAACATGATTGGCAGTGACAAATTTCAGTTCCATGCATAATCAAGCCAAATTTCAGTTGGCTTGGGTTCCTTTGGACATTGTTCTGTGGGTATTTCAACTCTATATACTGTCTCAATGTTTCTCATGCTTCAGTGCCTTTAGGACAGACAAGAATTTATAGATAAAGGAGGGGTGTAACAGAGGTAAGTCCCTCGTGGAGATTAGGGCCAGCTCACAGTGTTGTCCTCATCGCAGGTCCCTCAACCTTGCACAGCACCCCTTAGGTCTGCACGCATCAAGTGAAAGTCAATGAAATATGGGTGAAAGGGCGTCAGCTTAATTGACTAACAATTCTGGGGCTTCTGGGGCGTGGGTTTCCTGCAGCATCTGGCCTGAGGCTGGGAGCCAAAGCCGGGCTTCTCCCTCGGGAATACAGAGGTCCAGCCCACTCAAATCCCAGCTTCCCTGCTGTGCAGGGTGAGACCAGTTTCTTACCTCTCCAAGTCTTGATTTCCCTCTCTTTAAAAAAGGATAATGATAAAATCTACTTCGGAGGGTGATTGTAAAGATTAAATGAGATAATCCATTCAAAGCATTTGACACAGTGTCTGACATAAATGGGTTCTATAAATAACAATTATTATTATTAAAATTGAGGCAGAAGTGATAGCAGTGTGTGTGTGTGTGTGTATGTGTGTGTGTGTGAGAATATATATGGCGTGGCCTAAAAAATTAGTGAACTCTTGTTGCCGGATTATTCAAATTGCAATAGGTCAGATCTCAAATACTGTCTTTGAACCCTCTCACACACACACACGTAGACACACGTACACATGCACACACACGCATGCACACTCATACCCCACAGCTGACCTTGGGCATGGACGGAGTGCGTGATCTGAGACACAGCAATGAGAAACAGTGCAAGCAACCTTTCTCCTTCCCCGGCCTGAGTGAATTCTGAAACTGCCCAGCTGCAGTCTGTACTTCCAGCCCTTCTGGAGGGGGCAGAGTGGGTCTGACCAGGGAGAGCAGTGGCAGAGACAGTGCTCTTGAGAGCCAGGGAGTATAGGGCAGCCTAGCGGGAAGGATTGGGTGGTCCAGAGACGCAAGAGAGAAGCATGGTGCTTACTACGGATCCTACGCCTTCCTAGAAACATGCAATATTGGAATTAGCATGGATAGAAATGAAATTCTTGGGCCTCAGGATGTAGGGATGAAGCTGAGCTCAACCTCGTCTCTTTGTAGAGAAACAGTCCCTGCAAAGAAAGCACGTGGAACTTAGCAGAGCGAGGATAAAGAGGGCAGTCATCACCCCTTCCCCTGTCCTATTAGACAAGCCTATATGTTGTTCATAGTTTGGATGCAGGTCGACCCAGAATAGGAGGGAGAGCTAGAGAACCCTGGATGTGAAGGGTCACTCTGCTGGAATTATCTAGCAAAAGTTTCCTTTATATTTGCAACTTTCAGGAGTTAGAAGGGTTCCTTAGCTATTTAATGCATCTTTTAAAACATGGTGTTTAGGGGGCCTGCTCCGTGGCTTAGCGGTTAAGTGCACGCGCTCTGCTACTGGCGGCCTGGGTTCGGATCCCGGGGCCTGCTCCGTGGCTTAGCGGTTAAGTGCACGCGCTCTGCTACTGGCGGCCTGGGTTCGGATCCCGGGAGCGCACCGCCGCACCGCTTGTCCAGCCATGCTGAGGCCGTGTCCCACATACAGCAACTAGAAGGATGTGCAACTATGCCATACAACTATCTACTGGGGCTTTGGGGAGAAAAAGGGGAAAAAAAGGAGGAGGATTGGCAATAGATGTTAGCTGAAGGCCAGTCTTCCTCAGCAAAAAGAGGAGGATTGGCATTGGCTCAGGGCTGATCTTCCTCACAAACAAAAAACAAAAAATAAAGAAACAAAAAAAATACATGGTGTTTAGATCAAGGAGGCCCAGTCCACGAATGGAGAAGGAAAGTGAATCATGGCAAACCATATTTCAGGAGCTTTATAGTCTGATTCAGAAATGACTGCTGTTGATTCAGCTCCTGCCTGTTCCTGAGTGAAGCCTCCATTTATTTAGTCATTCATTCATCCAGCTTTTTTTTTTTTTTTTTTTTTTTAGTATTTAAGTGTAAAGCACTGTGCTAAGAGCTGGGAAAACAGAGATAAACAGAAGACACATCAGTAGGCATTCAGGAATAGCAAAATGAATCAATATATGATTCCCCCATCACTGTCTATTATAAATAAGCATTTGTTATAAAATAAGGTTGCGGCCTCTCCACAACTATTTATAAAGTATCATTGAAAATAAAGTACTAATCATCTTCCAGCAAGGAGAGCGTGGAGGGAGGAAGATCAAAAAAATGTTCCTCAGAGGAGGCTTGAGTAAGATGAGTCTTAAAGGATATCTAGAAGCTTGCCAGGTGAACTAGAAAAAAAAAATTCTGGGTATAGGGAAGCGCATGTCTCAGAAATTGCCTGTTTTCCGGAATTACTGAGTATAGGAGTAGAAAGAAGGGGACAAAAAGGAAGAGTGGAAGATGAAGTCATATAGGTTGGTAGAGGCTAGGCAAAGAGAAAGACAGAGTGGCAGAGGGGAGAATATAGGACTAGGGTCAAACAGACCTGGTTTGAATTCCATTGCTGCCAATGAATAGTAGCTTTGTGACCTTGGAAATCCCCTCTGAGATTTCATTTCTTCATCTACCAAAATGAAAAGCACTATCTTGTAGGGTTATGGTAAGAATTTGTAGCCATGTGGGTGAAATTCCGGACACGTGGGAAGTACTCAGTATTTCACTGTGATCATTATTATTTAAATGCCATGCTAAGGAATTTGTGCTTCATTTTGTTTGTTCCAAGGAGCCAGGGAGGATTTAATCAGTGAAGCAGCATGGTTTGCATTCACATTCTGGTTAAACAGGAAGCAAAGAATTGACTTATGATTTGGGCAAGTTGCTTAATCTCTCTAAGTCTCAGTTTGCACATCTATAAAATGGACAGTAATAAAACTTACCTTCTCACCTTATTATGAAGATTAAATGAGATCATGAACAACGTTACTGTGCCTAACCCAACAGTAATCTATCAATACGTGTTTGTTATTACTTTTATTCTCTTTATCAGGGTGAGGTTGAAAGCAAAGAGACCAGCCAGCAAGAGGCCTTTGTTAGGGTCTAGTTGGGAAGCAAGGTAGGGCCATGTCTTATGAGAGGGCCGGATGTTAGATATTTAAGAATGAAAATCAACAGGCCTGCGATTCATTGAATGTGGACGATAATCTTGTTGTTAATATTCTTTCCTTCACAACATACTTTTTCCTCTACAGAATTAAAACTATAGTTAAATTTATTTTTCTGAAGTACGCGTTTCATATTAAGGGCATACATTTCCAAAACAGTCAGGTCCACATTCCCTAAATGTCCCTATTAATGAACCATTGCATTTGAGTGTCACAGCTTAAAGGAAGAGGTTACTTTGAGTTCAACAAAATTGGAACAAGTACTAGAGACCACAGTTGGATTTAATAAATCGACAGAAGTCCAGCAGGAGCTGTGACTTCCAATCTGTACCAGAGCTGCCCCCCTTTACCCTGCATACAAATTTAAATATATTAAAAGGATTATTGACAACATTAAACAGTTTAACAGAAATCAGCCTAAGCAATGCAAACCATCTGGATATAGCTAGGATCAACTGCTCTGGCTCCACTATAGTAGAAAAACAGTTTAAATCATCTCTGGTTCTCAAAAAGAAAAGGAAACAAAATTAAAACCAGCTTCCTTGCAAATAAATGGCGATAAATCATATCAGAGTTCTTGAGCTGGCAGAAACTAACTTTCAAGAACACTAAAGTGGACTTCCCTGGAAGATTTGGCTGCCTTCTTCCAAACATTTACAAAGTCCTGCTTAATTCTTGTCAGAACTTTAATCTAGAAGAAACCGACAACATTTGATCTAATCCCTCATGTTCAAAAACGCCACCCTCACACTACTGACTCCTGAGAATGCCTGTGAATTTCGGTGATCTCCTATTCTTCTACTTAGCGGCAATTCCCATCAAGGCTTTATCTTTTATATGGATACCCTGCATGTTGCAGCTTAAAACCACCGTGTTCCACTCTCATTTAAGTTGAGCAGCTGCAAGTCATCGTACATTGTCTTTCATATCTGCGAGCCTCTATTAAGTTTCTCCTCCATTTTCTGAAAATTTCAAAGTGTTTTTCCAACCCCTCAATTATTAGCTTCGTGAGTTTTCTCATTATATTTTCCAGGTTAAACCCTGTCCTCATAGCAGCATGAGGAACTAAAATGATAGCCTAGATTCTAGAGTATTGCTCAGGAAAATGTGAGTACCCACTCATTGGTTCCTGAGTCCTTTTGGTGAGAAGGATGCTCACAGAATGATGTGATAAGCAGCCTCTGAGAGGGCTCCCAGTGATCCTTGCCTCTGCTAGTTATGCCCTGATATGTTCCCCTCCCCTTGAGTGTGGGCTGGATGTAGTGGCTTGCTTCTAGCAAATAGAAGACTGCAGACATAAAGGGATGCCACTTCTGGATTAGGTTACAAAAAGACGCTTCCACCTTTGGCTCGCACTTGCTCTCGCTCTCTTGGATCACTCACTCTGAAGAAGCCAGCTCCTATGTCATGAGGCAGCCCTGTGGAGAGGCTTTTGTGGCAAAAGACCAAGGCCTGCAACAGCCCTGCCCCATCGAGCCTTCAGATGAGACCACAGCCCCCGCCAACACATGAGTACTATTTCATCAGAGACTTTGAGCCGGAGGCCCCCTAACCCTTGCCTGGACTCTAGACCCACAGAAATGGCGAGATAATAAGTGTTTGTTGCTTTAAGCCTCTCAGTTTTGGGGGTAATTTGTTACACAACAATGATAATGAATACAAAAGGCTAAGACTATAGATTCTGGAAACATAACATATGTCTGAAAATCCTGCCGGCACCATGTTTTAGTAAACGGCCATGGGCTAGTTCACTTTTGTTAGCCTCAATTTTCAAATCTATAAAAAGGCTATCATAATAATGGTATCTTCCTCATAAAGATGGTTATTTGGGCGTTAATTGAGATACTGTATATAAAGTAGTTGACAGACCACCTGGCTCATAGTGATTATTCAATGAATGCTGTTTTATTAATTAATAGTAATTTATTATTTTTAATGCTTATCATTTTTAAATATTGATTTTTGACTAGGGTTCTGTCCTTTAGTTTCTTCTCATAGACTCTCCATGGATGGGTCTCATATACTCCAGGACTTCACGTCTCACCTATGTTCTGATAACCACCAAGCCTCAACATCTCTTACAAGCTCAAGAGGTGTATTTATTGTTGCCTGTTGAATACCTCTACCAATCTGTCCCACCCACAGGTATCTCAACTCAGAAATTCAGAGTTTGGTCTCCCATTTTCCTCCCAACCCCACATTAGCTGTTACTCCTATATTCTACTGTTACTCCTATATTCTCCTACTTGGGAGGAGTCGTGATCTAAGAACCTTGTCCTGAGTATGAATAGCCAAGGTTTTGCTAATCTTTTAAAACAATCATTGCAAGCTTACAGTGATCTATGTACAAAGATAGATTGTACTAAAATGTTAATGTGCTAAAAATTAAGAACTAAGCATCCATCAATAGGAAATCATCTAAATTATGCTCGTAAATAATAATAATTAACATTTATTTAGTCCTTGCTATGTGACAGGCCCAATTCTAAGAGCCTTATATATATCGTGTCACTTAAATCATTACAACAACCCTGTTTATATTCATTCAGTGGAATTCGCACAGCCCATTTTAAAGGATGCTACAAGTATAGATTTTTTTATTGGTATAGAAAGATACTCGTGAAATATTGTAAAATGAGAAAATAAAATTATGAAATATACATGTAATAGCACAATATTAAAACACATCTATGCATAGGTGTGAATATATATAATAAATAGTTTTTCATTACAGGCACTTTGCACAGTTTCAATATGCACAAATTTTCAGTTACCATGATTTAGTTAAGTAACACCAGTTTCCCAACAACACAGTTGAAATGTTACTTGCTACAGTTTATTACTGTGAAAAATAAAGTACAAACTTTGCTGCTAGCTCTTCGGTCCACAAATCACTATGTAAATAACAACATGATCAGTTACCAATCACATCATTTCGTTCAGAGTCCATTGGTGATTGGTCACCGCACATCTATTACTCAGTTCATGCACATGTGTAGTTGTGTTTCCTCCTTGTCTCCCAGTGCTAACTCTATGTGAAAAATTGGGTACTTGAAAGAGGGAATTGACCAAGAAAGATGAAAGTGCAGCAAAGAAACGAGAAGTGATTACGCTGGAAGTGAGATTCGAATCTAGTGGAGTAAATGGAGTCATAGAAGAAATAGCTGACCCTGAGAATGTTAACACTGCCGCCATGCTAGAGACCAACAGAGAAACTTAATGAAGGGAACTTATCAACATAAATGAGGAAAGTGGTTGTGATGAAAAGGATGATCTCCCAGGGGAAGTGACCACAACAAATAACTTACTTCATGTTAAAGGAACTCTCCGAGCGCTGAAAGCACAAAGGATAAAATTTTGGAAGCTGATCCAAACTTAGAAAGGAATGTGACAATTGGCAAGACATAGAAAAGATGCTCACTCTGTATCGTAAGTTATATGACAAGAAGAAGAAGGCAACCACTGTTCAAACTACTCAGGTTTTTTCTGTAAAAAAAGTTACTTCTCAGTGTTTCTAATGTTTTAAATTACAGTGTGCTAAATAAATATTAATGTTACTATTTTTTCATTTCCCTATCCATTTGTAGCCAATAGTAAGAGAAATGTTAATGCTTTGACAAAAACTTTTAAAGATCACAGAATAATGATAATTTTTCCCACTGATTGTTAAGATCACTTTGCACGGTTTCATCTGGCACAGTTACGGTCCTGCACACTGAAGAGCAAGGACTGCCTGTATATATCAACAAAAATGTCCTTAGGACGTACATTAAGATGCTGATATTATTTTCAGGTGGTTGGATTACAGATGACTTTTGAATATTTCCATTTCATAATGTTTCTACAATGAATATAGATTTTTTAAAAGCTAATCTAGTTATTTGGGCATTTCTTCCTTTAACGTACGTTTTTGAGCCCCTAGTAATGCAAGGAATTTGGAAAGTGCTGGACATTTAAGGAAGAAAAAGACATTGTCCTTTCCAAAAAGAAAGTCATGGAGTAGTGCAAATGTCTGCCACGTTACACGAAATTTCTACACTGCATGTCCAGTAAAACAGAGATATGAGGGAAAGTCAGGAGAACACCGAAGAGAAAGCCCTGAACTCCCTCTGGGGAGGTTGGAGAGGGCCTCAGGCTTTTTACACTCCAATATTAAAGATTTTTCCTTAAGGAAAAATGGATTCTGATTGGCTGCCACCTTTTATACTGGGAATTACTAAAACCTATACCCCTCTTTCTAGAGAACCAGTTTTAGTTCTAGGCGTCACAAACAAAAAAGACAAAGTTCACAAGGTAATGAGAAAATATACTGACTCTTTTGCCAAAAATTATTCAGATGCTTCTTTAATCTTCTTCCTCTGTTATTGAAGCTTGATCAAAGGGATCTCACAATTATTTGTCTTTGTTTTTGTTTTTCACACTGCTTTTTGTAAAAGCCAAACCTTCATAATCAAAATTTGCAATAAATAGCACAGAGCACTGAGGCAGTTTGCCCTGCTCTGGGCCTAGGGATGGGACAGACACAGATGGCTCCTGTGCCACTGGTCTGCATTATCACTGTTTATGTTTTGCCTTCCATGTTGAGAGTTTTTAAATTAAAGTTTAATGTGTTTATGGTGGCTTCAAATTTAGTGATTTGCTAATCACATTGCAGTTGTGAAGTCACCTTATTATAAACCGACAACACCCACTAGGGACACTTCCTCACATCAGTAAATGGAATTCGGAAACAAAAAATCTGAGTACCGTATGAAAGGCTTGTGTGATTGGGCTTTTATTTTCTGGTCTTTTCAGTGAATTCTTTTTGTGAAAATGGTTTTATCTTTGATTTTTTTTTTACCTCGTTTAGAGCACTTCTTCCTTCCTGGTATATTGAGAGATGGTGGTGAATGAGAACCTTCATTGGTGTCTTGGCAAAGGAGCCTCTCTGCTGTTTGCTCGCCAGCGCCTTTCTCCAGGAGGCAGCACAGCATAGACAGCTTTTCCCAAAGTGTGACGACCTACATGGTCAGGGGGCAATCGTGAGTGTGACATCAACCTTGAATCATCTTGTGAAAAGTTAGCCCCTTTGCAGTTCGCTTTAAATCTTAAGTCAAGGACCAAGTCTCTGCTCCCCACAACACTAGCCAATCTTCCTTTTTAACCAAGAACAGGCTCCGGGCTTGGAGCTTTAAGCAGCCTAGAATATCTAGCTAGAATTTAATAGCAGTGCTTTGTCTTATATGATACTGATTTATTTATCTAAAAGAAATGAGTCCATTTAAAGAGAGATACTAAGAAAATAGTATGAGCAGGTGTTTCATGGATATGGCCATCAGCATATCTATCTCTCAGTAGTTGCATCTGTTAGTTTTCAGGTTAGATTATATGTGATTCACAATTATAGCTATCATTGATAGAGCCTTTATTTTGAACTTGAATGTTCCTAAATATTTTATATATACCATTGGATCCTCACAACCACCCAATGAGGCAGAAAGTATTATTAGCCCTACTTTGCAGAAAATGGAGCCAAGACACAAAGATCTAGCCCCAAGAGAATACACTGAGTATGTGGAAACCAGGAGTCAAACCCACAGACTCCACATCCTGTGTTCTTAGCCACTGAGGTTACCAACTTAGGTTTTTAGGAAGCATTGCAACAAAAGCAAGCATTTGTTTTAAATTCCAGAGTCTCAATATGTTCATCCACTTCCCCCAGATTGTTTTATTTTGTGGAAATAGCTTCAGCCTTAGTCTGGACCTTGTGAGTCAAGCAGTGCTGCAGAGCGGCCTGGGAGGAAAAGGTCTCAATCTGCCGACCGCCCTGCTGGCTGGGAAAAGGGAGGAGGAGCTACATCTTCCTAGTTCTGTCAGAAGGGAGAGAAACCATTTCAGAAGAACTAGTAGATTTGCAGCATTAAGGAGCCACTGAAAACACTCTCCAAATTGTATTTCCCAAAGCTCAGGTGATCAGAGTACATTGTGGGTAGTCCCAGCCGCTCTTCTTCATCTCCCCCATCTTCCCCATCTTCCCCCACCTCAAACACACCTTTATATATTTTTATAATCTAAGAAATCAGTGTTTGTTATTACGTTTTATAGAATCAATGAAAACTGTTAAAAGTTCCACAGATCATTGGCGTCTTCTGGGCCTAACTCCACAGAGCTCTATAGAGAAAATTCCAAGCGCGCTCTAGAATAAGGTATATTTACTTGGATGAAAGGCCCCATGAAGACCAAACATAGAAAATTTTCTGCTGCTCTTAGTTTAAATTTTGAGTTATAAGTTTCTCAGAAGGTCCAAATTAAAAAATAAATTTCAAAGCTATTATAATTTAAACTTTAAAAAATCTTTGTCAGGCTGTTAGAAAACGATTTTACCTGTGTCATGAAGAATTAAATATTTCTATATTTGCATAATCTATTACCTTGTTTCTAATTATTTTTAGGACAGTAAGGCAGTTTATAGTAATACATCTAATTATGTCTATTTGCGTCATTTTATTATTAGGGACAGATACAATTTGAATAAATGTGACCCATATCGAGCATCCAACATGTATCTTTCTTCTGGGAGTAATATTATTGGAGAGAAACCTCTGTTAACTCATGTCCTTATTTATTTTGAAATTAAATAAACTGTGAAGTAATTTTACTTTAAATATATGCACAGATTCTAGAGCATGCAGGCATGGAAGGCTGATGTTGATGCTTATTGCATTAAGGTATCATTCATATTATATTTTTAAACCTCAGATCACTTTGCAAGGCTGAGAGTTGATGGTTTAGATTATGGAATCTACTGATCCCTTGACTCTCCCATATCTCATGCAGCAGAAATTGCAATATGTATTTTTAAGAGTTAAATTTTGAGAAAAGATGTATGGTATCTTCTAGATCAAACATAAGACAATTGTTCCAACACCTCTCACTAAACACCTTTAACATTACCTTCTTGTGATATGAATATTATTATATCACAAGAAAAATAATTATTACAAAGTTGCCAGTGATTAGCAGAGGCTAGAACAAAACAGGACTAATTAAATATTCGAAGTTTCTAATTCACAAAGATACAGAGATAGCAATGAGGGAGAGGCTATTGAAACACTGCTTAACAAGCACAGAAGTTAATGTGTTAATGACGTGTTGAGAAAGGATGTGAGTACATCCTGCCGGACTGTGAATAATCCGCTCTGGGAGTTGCATGTTTGCGTGGGGATTTGAGCATAATTTTACGTTGCTAGGACTGGTACAATGATTAAGTATCATTGTATTTCTGTTGAGTAACAGTATTCCTTTGGTGAGGGTATATGGAGACCAGATACACAGGGAAGAGGAGCAGATGCATAGACTAGGGTGTTAAATTCAACAGAGTGTGATGACAAGCAAAAATGAATTACAGAAGTTTCCTGGAAAAACTAAATCAAACTAAGAAGTGAGTTACAAAGTAGAGCACATCACCCATAATAACTCCTATCATTACAGTCCTTACAGTGTGTCTTAGTTATCTTTTTGTATATACCTAACACCCGGTTCCATCAACACTGAACTCTCACAGGGAAGATCTTGTGTCTCTTATTTGTCCTTGTGTCCTTGTCACTTAGAACAGTGCCTGACACAAATTGAGTACAGAGTAATTGTTTGAATTAATGAATTGATTGATCCATTGATTAATGGGTGACCCAGCTAACTGAGATTGCTACAAGTAGCCAAAATTCATTTGAAATCATTGGCATCTAAAAGGACCTGTGGCCAGATAATAGACAATTTCAAGATCTTCTATGACTGGGAAGCCAAATTAAGGTGACAGATTTTCAGGAATGAAAGCATGCATATTAGTATAAAACAAATATATGTCCAAATGATTTATATGAAAGTTGATAATTAAATGTATTGTTACAACAACTCATTTTAAACTGTTCTATAGCTAACTGTAATTTGGGTATTCAACAAGAGGTTAAAATCCTGCTGATTTTCCCAAGGACAGATCTCTTCAAATGCATCATCAGCAGGCCTTAGCTGTACTGGGCAATAGTCACTAATTTTCTTGCCTTTCTCTGAGAAAGTAACTGAGCAATTCTCAGATATTAAAATAATGGTTTCCAGCCCATAATAATAAATTGCCATGTCTGAGATAGGGGAGCAGTATATTCAAAAAAATATTCTTGGTAATTCTATGATGAATCCAGAGACAAGTACTATTGCATTAAAATTTGGGAGGAAAAAATGAAAATAGAATAATAGTTTGTGACCCGTTAGTGGGACTTGAAATGGATTTAATGGGTTCCAACAAACATTTAAAAAGATAAAATAGAGGAGAAAATATTGGAGTACATCACACATAGTAAGAGTAAGTATTGTTTCATTACTTTTAATTGTATCTACATATCCATATAACTATACATATATATGTACACATTGTACCCATTAGATCAAAAATGTTTGCAAAACATTGGGTCTAGGCGGAGTAATTTGAGGTCTGCAAAGTACCATGTAGTTCACTAATCAAAGCAAATCTCTTTTTGTTTAACTCTCCTATCAGTCATCTTTAGCTAGGTTACACTGCAGTAACAAATAACTCAGTGGCTTACAACTGAAATATTTATTTCTTGTTCAATCTATAGGTTCTTCGTGAGTTATTGCCTTCATTCCAAGTTCCAGATTTAAAGAGAATCTTTAATGTTGAATGTTCTTTTGACTTTTGACAATAGGAAGAGAACATAGTGGAGCCATAAGATGGTTCACAAAGCTTCTGCTTAGAAGTGGCATGCATCACTGCTCACAGTTCATAGGCTAAAAAAAAGTCACATAGCTAAGCCTGGCATCAGTGGGGCGCCAATGAATAATGCCCCTACAGGGAGGAACAGTGGATATTTTGAACACTACTGCAATTAACAACAGCTCTTAAGCTATTTCCTTACAAATTTACGTTTAAGGAATATCAAGTCCTCATATTTCTTGTTTGCAGGGCTTTACTGAGTTTTGGTAAGAATTAGTTTGCCTGAGCCTTTTTGGGTAAATATTGCTGGTTCTAAACTCTAAGAACTTTGATGCCACGAATGTTTTAGTCTCCATCACTTTGCTACAAATAATGCAGCTTTTTGAGTTGGTGGTATTGACCACTAAAACTTTCTGAGACTCAGGTGTCCTCATCTTTTCTTTTGCTTCAGTTGCCTAATTTTGACCCTGTATTATATTTTCATCAACTAGGCGTGATTTTTTAAAAAAAACAACAAAACAGATGTTAAACTAGACTAAGATTCAATTTAAGAAGTTTCTAGAAATACCTCTTAGAATCTGGAGATGGAGAAAAAGTATCCACGAGATGTAGAATTTGAAACCCTTTAGCTACCACACTGGCTGGTATCAAGTGGCTCATTTTGTTTCCAGAGAATTAATGTTGTTTCCAAAGACTAGCTCTCACATGGCTCATTCAGGTAACCAGTGTTGAATATGGAGATTAGATATTTTTTCATACAAGGTTATTACATTATAGTTTATGAACCACAGTGGCTGTGTGCCAGGCTCCCTTTCAGCCTAAGCAGCCACTTTGCTGTGTTACTCCAGCTGAGTCTTTTATTTGTAGTGTTTCTTCATCTTGGCTCATTTAGCCACAAACAGAAATTGCCCTGTGGGAGATAACATCTTATGTTTATTTACTTTATAGAATTATCACCTCTGGGCTCATTGCAAGGGCAAAACATATCAGAAAAGAGAAAAATCTGATTTCAGGAAGTCAGGGCTCCCTTGACCCTGACATGTGCCTATCTTTCCTTGGATAGTGTGGGACAGAGAAGACAAATCATTGGATTGGGAGTCAGGAGACCTGGTCTCTGATCTTTTCTGCTGCTTTGTTGCTGTTCAACTTTGGGCAAGTTCTTCTACTTCTCTCATTCTGTTTCCTTATTTGTAAAACACGTGATGTGTCTCCCAAATCTCTTCCAGTGTCAAGACCCTGTTCTACTTAGGGAATTTTTCAGAAGTCATATAGATTTTTCAGCGAAATCAGTAAAGAGAGATTTTTGTTTAGAAAATATGAAAATAAAAATATATTTCTTTATATTTGGAAATGGTATGAAAATTGCCAACAATATCTAAGTTTAAACCTAATGCTTACATTCTGTTAAGTGATCCTTGCATTTTCTTTACCTAATAACAGAAATTTAAATATAATTTTTGGCATGATATATTTCTGATAATTGATATTTGAAATTGATAACTGATAATTGAAATATGAAATTAATCATACAATATGCCTAAGTATTTTTTCAGCAGCCTCATTGAGATATGCCTTATATACCATGAAATCCATCCAGTTTAAGTGTACAGTTTGATGAGTTTTAGTAAATTGATACAGTTGTGCAACCATCACCACAATCTAGTTTGGAACACTTCTTTCATCTAAAAAGTTTCCTTATGCCTGTTTGCATTTAATCCCTGCTCCTACCGTCAATTCCAAGGGAGAACTGATCTGCCTTCTGCTTCTATTTTTATCTTTTCTGGAAATTTTATATAAGTAGAATCATGCTAGCATTATCCATTTGCTAGTTGATAGACATTTGAATTGTTTCTAGTTTTTGACTATCGTGATTAATGCACCTACAAAAGATTCACATACAAGTCTTTGTGTGGACATATGTTTTCATGTCTCTTGGGTAGGGATAGCTAGGAGTGGAACTGTTGAGTCATGTAATTAATGTACGTGTAACATTATGAGAAACTGCTAAAGTCTTTTCAAAAGTGATTGTATTATTTTGAGAATTTCACTTCCTCCTCATCCTTGCCAACACTTGGTATAGTCATTCCTTTTTATTTTCTCCATTCTAACAATTGAGTAATAGTATCTCATTTTAGTTTTTAATTAGCATTCCCCTAAAGATTAATGATATTGAGCATCTTTTCATGTGCTTATTGGCCATTTGTATATCTTCTTTGGTGAAATGTTTATTCAAGTCTTTTGCCCATTTTTTATGGGATTGTCTGCTTATTATAGAGTTATAAGACTTTTAATATATATGTCCCTAGTTTTAAGAGGACTTTCCCTGCCATAAGCATCTATCTATCTATTATCTATCTATCTATTATCTATCTATCTATCTATCTATCTATCTATCTGTCTATCTATCTATCTATCTAACTTGTTTCTTTCATATTCATGCTGTGAAATAAAGCCCTCTGAAAATAACGGAATGGAAATTTTAATTCTAGGAAAGATGCAGAAT
The DNA here is from genome assembly GCF_020826845.1 of Diceros bicornis minor. Classification (NCBI taxonomy): domain Eukaryota; kingdom Metazoa; phylum Chordata; class Mammalia; order Perissodactyla; family Rhinocerotidae; genus Diceros; species Diceros bicornis. The sequence goes on along the minus strand of NC_080772.1, from coordinate 17,349,892 downwards.
GAATTTTAAATGGTCCTTAATAACCATTAAATGAATATTTTGAAGACTTACTGGTAAGCTTTCAAAGTGGTAGAATGGTCATTTGTAAATCTAATAGTGCTTTCTGTTTTCTTAGTTTGTGCTCTGTTTGTGGAGAAGAGAAAACACTTTCTTTAGGTGCATAAGAGTTCTGTCAAAATCCAGGTATTTCTGAGGAAGGATGAAGAAGTATCTGAGGAAATAGAAGGAGGGAGATGACAGAGTCCTTCGTTTTTTACTACTTTATTCTACTGGAAGTTGAGACATCTGCCTTCTGAAGGGTGGTCTGTGGAAAGAATTTATGTTTTATTGACGTTGGTATCATTTTGTTCAAATCCTAGTTTAAAATATAGATACATTGGTGTATGTGCGCGCGCGCGCGCGCGCGCACACACACACACACACACACTTCCCCTAATGAAAAAGAGGTATATATCAGTTCTCGCTGCCAGTTCTCCCTAATCCTCCAAGCCCGTGAAACAAGTTAATATCACTTGTGGGAGTGTTGGAGTAATTTTGTGAAATAATAAACTCTCTTACTCCACACTGGAACTTTAACTGATAACTTGGATAACTACAGAACCCATCATCTTTGCCTCTTTTCTGACTTCTAATGCCAACCTTCCATTTTGTGATAATGTCTTCTATCTATTCTCACCTCCGTAAATAGAAATGAGCTCTAAAATTGTTTATCTACAAACGTTATTCCAAATGACTTTGGCAGTAATCTCTAAAAAATTATAATTAACATGAATTCAAAATTGGTTAATGTTAACTCTTTATAGGAAATGTATTTAGATATATTTGTATACTATGTTCCATTACCAAAGTCCCTAAAGCAAAATTAAAATTCATAAAAAGATATAGCCTCATCCATTTAGCTAGCAAAGAGAGGTAGCTTGTTAAAATGACTAGGTCCCCTTCCAGTCACGATATGGTGAAATCCACCAGCCCCACTGACACAAGACACACACACAGCCATGTTTTCAAATGTGAACGAAAGTTCAGGAACTTAAGACATCAAGGAAGGCTTCCATCATGAAAAAGAGAATCCATAATAAAGAAACAGAAAAAAAAAAAAAGAGATGTGGAAGAAACAGACAATTCAGGGACAGAAAAAAAAAATCCTTCTAAACTATATTTAATAGTCTTAGAGAGATAAGAGAGGAATTTGCACTCATAGAACAAGAATGGAATGCAATTTGTATAAGGTATAATCAGAGAGCACAGAAGAACTCCTGGAAACTAGAAATCTAAGAGTAGAAATAAAATAATCTGTGAAAGGGATAAAATCAAGCAAGTCTCTTCTTAAATAGAGCAAAAGAAAATTTGATGGAGAATAGGAGAGGAGCTATATGAAAATTACAGGGCGATATGTCTGACCATATTGAGAGAGATTTTAGAGAGTACTGAAAGAGATTGATAAGACTTAGTGATGGGTCCATAGAAAACAAGGCAAACACAAAAACAAAGCAACTGAACACTGCCTAAATAATGATGATGGTATAAACACTGAAAATTGATTTCACAAAATAAGTGGGAGGGTGCACAAAGAGGAAGTAGCATGAGCAAGGAACATGCAAGAATTCTGTTTAAAATATGTAAAAGGTATCTTTAATACAACTTGAGAATTTGCAAACCTTAGTGATTTCTGTATATGAATATGGTGCCATGTCTTTTGTATCCCACATTCTAATATTAATCATGATCGATTTCCTGAAGTAGTCATTCACTCCTTTTATGCAGTGACTTAAAATCACCATCCAAAATTAGGAACCAATCTTTGGAGAAGAATGGTTCTTTTCCCTTTCAAAAAGCGCTCTACCGCATGGCAAGATAAGGACGTTGCTTTTCCCAGTGCCATGTGTTCAGTTACAAATGTAAAGATACAGTTTATTCAATATTAAAATATGGTTATGAATTATTGCATTATGAAGCAGATGTAACATATGGTCCTCAGGCTTTTCATTAATTTTCCACTTCAGCAAACCAGAAAACCCTTGAATTGCCTTTCCTATGGTTCTGATCAGCTGTGCTTGATTATTTTAGGGTTGGCCTTCAGAATTTGGAACTTTGTTTCTTCATTGGCTTGGATTGATGAAATGTCATTTGATAACTTGACTATACATTTATATATTGTTGGCATTGAGCTCTATATTGTCATTACCAAGGCTTTCTGGGCTTGTCCTCTTGTTATAATTTAGTTTTCACAAAACCATGGGTTCTGATTTTTGATTAAACATTTCAAAATCAAATGATTTAATGAAATGTAAGAAATGATGAGTTAATGGAATTGATATCTCTGGATATCACGGAGTCCAATCAAATCCCATCTGTAAAGTAAATTAGCAACTTATCATCTCAGAAATTACAAATTCAGTTGTATGGTTTTCTATTTTAATTAAGGAGTTGAAATAACTTTCAATTATGAATTGATTTCCCTCTTTTAGAATTGTCTAGGCCGTTTAAACATTCTTGACTGGCTCTCTCCTAAGATCCAGTGCTCTTCTGAGGCAGTTTTGTTCTTTGATTGTGTTTGCTCAGAGAATACAAAGCCTGAAAAGTTATGGTTTCTTTTAAAGTAGGAAGGTGAATTCTGGTGCCCCATCCCCACAGCAGATCATAGATGGCAGCCCTAAACTAGAATCTAAATTAAGCAAATAAAGGAAGTATGCAAGCAAACGAAAAAAAAATCTTAAAAATTGATACTCTATTGAAAACTCTTAGGAAAGAGAAATCAGGAGAATGCCATGATTAGATTTGTGTTTTAGATGATCTCAGGTAGCAATGTGAAGATAATAACAATAATAATAATCATAGCAGCTAACATTTTGAGTGCTTACCGTGTGCAAGTCATTGCCTTCAGTTCTTTACATGCATCAACTTATTTAATTTTCACATGGGGAAGTACAGTAGTATATCCATTTTACAGATGAGGAAGCTGAGGCAAGGATAGGTTGAGTGAATTGGCCAAAATCACCAAGCTGGTAGTAGTTGAGAGAATCTGGGATCTGAGCCTCACAGTGTGGCAAGATTAATCAAGAGGCTATTGCAACGATGCACATAAGAACAGATGAAGGCTTGACTTATACTCTACCAAGCCAGGGTCAAGTTCATAGAGAAGCAGTACTCCAGTGCTGTGGTCATTGTGGGGCCTGCTTGAGACTCAATTAAGGTTTAAATGATAGTTTTTTAAAAATATGCCATGACGTTATTTCCATAGTGCCAACCTGGACATCCCTCCCAACTGAAAAAAATAAAAGCTCCATCATAGACTTCTCTGAGTGAAATCCTACATGGATATTGTTTGGCTTCTTACCCAAAGAAGCATTTACAAATCACTCACTTGATCAAGGCATTAGTATAAATCTGCTAATGGAATCAAGTTTACAAGGCACATTCTCCAGACAAAGCTTTGTTCCGATCACGCAATTGCATACATGAACTGCCAGCTAAAGATTCAACTGAAATATGGCTTAAAGAGTTGTGCTTTAGGGTGTGAAGATATATTTAGTCATGTTCATATTGGGTTTGCTCTGATTCCATGCAAGTAATGGAGAAATTTGCGACCATTCAGTATTGCTTGCTTTTACATTGCCATTACATTTAATACTTTGATCAAAAGTGCTTGAACTATGATATCTTTGCTACTGGGAAATTAAATCAAGTTATAGGTCAACTGCCATCCCGATAGAGCCAAAACATTTCAAAGGTAAAGACCTTGTTTATGACTCACAATGTTAACAGACCTTTCTAGAGTGGTTCAAAAGTTACTAAAAAGCAGAGAGTTGAATCATTGATAGACTGAAAAGTGGCGTTTTTATCTAGGGATTTTCATTTATTCTTTGTGAGGCAGAGGTTGTGTGACCACCAGACGCCAATCACACAGAACCAGTGGATTTGCAAGATTACAGGATGGCGGAAAAATGAAGGTTAAGCACAGGGTACAATAGAGATTACTTATGGTAATGAATTGTGTAATTTTTCTAGACAGAGTTGGATTAATGTTCATCCCAAAAAGAGATTACAGTGGGTCTGATTCTTGTGGTAAACAAATATTAAGCAGATCATTTATGGTCAACATATGAGTCGAGTGTCCTCAAGAATATATGATTTATCGTATGCAGGGGAAAGCAATTAACCTGTTCCCTAACTGTACACATGAGATGCACTGGGGTTTTGTGAGGGCATGGGGACAGTGTGCTCTGTGCTACAAGGCTTCTTCCTCGCAGTGGAGCCTTGAAGAGACAGTCAGGGACCCCAGTTATCACAGTCCAGCAGCTGTACCTCCAGTTATGAAGAGCACTCCTCCTCCTTGTGGCTGTTACAGAAACCAACTCTGCCTGCCTCGTTAGCATGTCGCCTGGACCCTGGTGGAAGTAACAGAGTATCCCGGGTGGTACCATGTGTCCGTACTTTGTACAGCTGCAGAGTCTGACCCCCTCAGTGGCGCTCTTCATTTTCGGAGTGTGGGTGGGGTGGGTTCTGCTTGTCCTTATGGCGAATCTCAGCTCTGTCTCCACTCACCCGCCTTAGGAATGTCGCACTCATTTTTAGAATCAGCCTTTGATTCATTTGTAGAGTGTATTTTTTGCCATCAACTACTTTTCGGAAGACAGTGCCTTCTGTACATGGCTTTCATTTTAACACTAAAATAGCATTTTTAAAAATTTTCAAAAACAACAATGCACCAAGAAGGGCACATCACTTCTGTGAGATGCCTTCCAAAAATGTTATAACCTCAATCTAATCGTGAGAAAACATCAGACAACCCAAATTGAAGGATGTTCTACAAAATACATGACAAGTATTCTTCAAAAACAGAATGTTCGTGTCACGCAAATTAGAAGATACCAACAGCCAAATCCCTGTAATCTCAACACCCAGAAATAATGACCATTAACATCTTAAAGTATACCAGTCCTTTCTCTTCCCATTGATATTCCCTTGTTTTTTAAAAAAATAATATATTTTTTGTGTATATGAGGATGATCAGCCCTGAGCTAATGTCCATGCCAATCCTCCTCGTTTTTGCTGAGGAAGATTGGCCCTGGGCTAACATCGGTGCCCATCTTCCTCCGCTTTATATGGGACGCCGCCACAGCATGGCCTGACAAGCAGTGGCTCAGTGCATGCCCGGGATCCGAACCCGGGCTGCCAGCAGCGGAGCACGCGCACTTAACCACTACACCACGGACCCGGCCCCTAGAAAAATAATATTATGCTGTTGTGCCTGTGGTTACTTAACTGCTTTATTTACTTAAAGGTATACCGTGAACAAATTTCTCTGACAAGTAAATATTGATGGACTCTGTGAGGTGAGTGTCATTCAGCACCCCATGGTGTCTCTGTCTGTGGATGAGGACTCAGGGCGGACAATCTTCACAGCCTTCACATTGTATCATTGCTTCTCCCCACCCGTCTTCACACTGTGGAGCCCGTGGACACCATCAACTCAGTCCACGGGGGTCCTTGTAGTCAGGGGTGGCTCTGTGTAAGAGTTTAGTTCCTCATTTCATGAGACCACTCATCCCTGGAACTTGCATGAGTTTCTCTAAAGTGCTTCTCTTGCTGGAATTGAGAATGAGAAATTTCTTGAGCAAGTTTTCGCACTCTATGGACAAGTAGAAGGGAATATGGTATATTCCACTCAGTACCCATTCCCCCTGCTCCTTTAAGTTCTGTCCATCTAAAGGCAGGGATATGTTGACCAGCATGTAAAAGATGACTCTCAGCCTCCACACGACCATGGTGACTTTTGGCCCTGGAAAGAGTTCCGGGGCAGCATAAGGGGGCTACCACACAAGGTATCCAACTTATTGCCAAAGGTGAGTTCATCGCTGAAGCCAAAGTCTGCAACTTTGATGTTCAAGTCTGCATCCGAGAACAGATTTTGTGCCTTTAGGTATATGGACAATACACTTGCAGTACTACACAGGGGTTACTCTCTGCTAGAATTCGCCTGGGGCCTCTTTCATGCTGCCATGGTCCACTAGGCAATTGAACACCTCTCCCTAAACAACTGGCAACTACTGATCTTTTAACAATAGTTTTGCCTTTTCCAAAATGTCACGTAGTTGTAATCATACAGTATGTAGCCTTTTCAGATTGGCTGCTTTCACTTAGCAATATGTAGTTAAGGTTCCTCCAACTCTATTTGTGGCATGTTAGCTCATTTCTTTTTATAGTTAAATAATATTCCACTATATGGATTTACCACAGTTTGTTTCTCCATTCACCAGTTGAAGGACATCTTGATGGTTCCTAAGTTCTGGCAATTATGAATGAATCTGCTATAAATGTTTGTTTGCAGGTTTTTGTGTACACACAAATTTTCAACTCATTTGGGTAAATACCAAGGATCACAATTTCTGGGTCGTATAGTGAGAACATGTTTAGTTTTGCGGGAAGCTGCCTAACTGTCTTCCAAAGTAGCTGTGCCGTTTTGCATTCCCACCAGCAGTGAGAGTTCCTGTTGCTCCACATCCTTGCTAGGATTTCAGGCTGTCAGTGTTTTGAGTTTAGCCATTCTCATAGGTGTGTAGTGGTGTCTCGTTTTTAATTTGCAATTCCCTGATGACATGTGACGTGGAGCACCTTTTCGTATGCTTGTTTGCCATCTGTATATCTTCCTTAGTAAGGTGTCTGTTCAAATCTTTGGTCTATTTTTAATTTTTTTTCTTATTGTTGACTTTTAAGAGTTCTTTATATATGGTGGATACCAGTCCTTTATCAGATGTGTGTTTTGCAAAGATTTTTCTCCTAGTCTGCAGCTTTGACTTTCATTCTCTTAACAGTGTATTTTGCAGAGCAGAATTTTTTAATTTTAATGAATTTTTTTTCTTTCATGGAATGTAGTTTTGATGTTTTATCTAAATTGTCATCACCAACTCCATAGATTTTTTCCTATGTTATCTGGTAGGAGTTTTATAGTTTTGCATTTTACAATTAGGTCTCTGATCCATTTTGAGTTAATTTTTGTGAAAAGTATAAGAACTGTGTCTAGATTCATATTTTTGCAAGTAGATGTTCAGTTGTTCTAGCACTATGTGTTGAAAAGATTATCCTTTCTCCAATGAAAAGATCTTTTGCTCCTTTGTCAAAGATCAATTGACTATATTTGTGTAGGTCTATTTCTGGGCTCTCTCTTCTGTACCATTGATCTATTTTGTCTATTCTTTCACCAATACCACACTGTCTTAATTACTGTAGCTTTAATAGTAAATCTTGAAGTCAGGTAGTGTCAACTTCCCATTTTGTTCTTCCCCTTCAATATTATGTTGACTATTCTGGGTCTTTTCCCTTTCCGTATAAACTTTACAATCAGTGTGTCAATGTCCACAAAATAACTTTCTGGGGTTTTGATTGGGATTGCATTGAATCTATAGATCAAGTTGAGAAGAACTGACATCTTGACAATATTGAATCCTCCTATCCATGTACATGGACTATCTCTCCATTTATTTAGATCATCTTTGATTTCTTCATCACAGTTTTCTAGTCTTCCTCATATAGATTTTGTACATATTTTGTTAGATTTATACCTATATCGTTTTTTTGGGTGCCAATATAAATGGTATTATGTTTTTTATTTCAGATTCCACTCCTTCATTGCTGGCATATAGGAAAGTGATTTACTTTTGTGTGTTAACCTTGTATCTTGATACTTTGCTATAATCGCTTATTAGTTCCAGAAGGGTTTTTTTGTTGTTGTTGATTCTTTGAGATTTTCTATATGGACAATCATGTCATCTGCAAAAAAAGACAGTTTTAATTCTTCCTTCTCAATCTGTCTACTTTTTATTTCCTTTTCTTGTCTTGTCTTATTGCATTAGCTAGGACTTCCAGTACAATGTGAATAGGACTCATGAGAGGGACATCTTTGCCTTTTTCCAAATCTTAGGAGGAAAGTTTCTAGTTTCTCACTATTAAATGTGATGTTAGCTGTAGGGATTTTTATAGATGTTCTTTATCAAGTTGAGAAAGTTCTTCTCTAGTCCTAGTTTGCTAAGAGTTTTATCATGAATAGATATTGGATTTTGTCAAAGTTTTTTCTGTATCTATTTATATGATCAGATGACTTTTCTTTATTCCTTTGAGGTAATGGATTACATTAATTACATTAATTGATTTTCAAATGTTGAGCCAGTCTTGCATACCTAGAATAAATTCCACTTGTTCATCATATTATTCTTTCTATACATTGTTGGATTCAATTTACTATTATTTTGTTGAGGAGTTTTACATCTATGTTTATGAGAGATATTGATCCGTAATTTTCCTTTCTTGTGATGTCTTTGTCTGGTTGTGGTATTAGGGTAATAATGAGTTAGAAAGTGTTCCCTCTGCTTCTATTTTCTGGACTAGATTGTAGAGAATTGGTATCATTTCTTCCTTAACCATTTGATAAAAATCACCCATGATATCATCTGGACCTGACACCTTCTGCTTTGGAAGATTATAAATTATTGATTCAGTTTCTTTGGTAGATACATACATACTCAGATGATCCATTTCTCCTTGTGTGAGCACTGTGAAAGTCTTCATAAGGCTAGGCCCCTAGGAGTTTTTATGTCACCAATTAGACCTTGCTTAGTCTCTAGCAATTAGTCAATTATCCTTTAAGAGTGCCTACACCTAACGGCTCCAGCAGCAGCTTCTGCTCCCAGTAAGCTATGATTCTCTGTATTCGCCTGTCTCTCTAGCTTTCAGGGCAGCAATTTACCTTGTGACATCAGTTCTCTGACGAATCCAAGAACAGTTGTTGATTTGCAGTTTGTTCAGCTTTTTTCTTGTGGTGAAGATGGGAGTGATGTCTTCCAAGCTCCTTACATGCCAGACCAGAAACTGAAAGTCCTGGATGAAATTTTGTTAGTTTTTTTTTTTCCTTAGTTTTCCTAAATGGCTGATAATTGATTAATAATTAATTAATCACAAATTAGAATGATAAAATCAGATACTGTCTGTAAACATATCTAGATTTGTATTTTCTTTCTCAAACAATAAACATTTATTGAAGATTTGTGATTTGCAAGGTGCCAAAGTAGGGCTTATCAAGTCAAAGAGCTATAGAGAAACAGAACTTGACTGGAATTCCTTTCTATCCCTCACCTATCTCAGATAGCAGCTCTTCAGCTAACCCAGGTTCTCCAATTGCTGAGTCACTATAGCCTTGGACGTCCAAGTACTTTTTTTTTTTTTTTTTTTTTTTTGTGAGGAGATCAGCCCTGAGCTAACATCCGCCAATCCTCCTCTTTTTTTTTTTTTTGCTGAGGAAGACGGCCCTGGGCTAACATCGGTGCCCATCTTCCTCCACTTTATATGGGACGCCGCCACAGCATGGCTTACCAAGCAGTACTTCGGTGCGCGCCCGGGATCCGAACCAGCGAACCCCGGGCCGCCGCAGCGGAGCACGCGCACTTAACCGCTTGCGCCACCGGGCCGGCCCCACGTCCAAGTACTTTTATTTATACAAATACTTTCAATAAACATGTCTGAAATTTCTATCCCACATGGGATGGGAAGTCCAAGGTCCCCTTTCAATACCCACATGATTCTTTATGAAGCTAAGGAGCTGGTGTTCTCAGGTTCCCAGTCTCCCCTCTATGTTTTGCCCATTACACATGCAGTCCTTGATCCTTTCACTTCACTCCATAAAGTTCCTCAGCTAGACACTGCCCTAATCCCTCTACTTTTTCAACTACCACTGACATAAGCTTGTGTGGTGTATATAATATACTTTTACTGAATGTTTTGAGGTGAAAAAGGCCATGTGGCTCCAAGGCCAGCAAACAACTTCTGAGAATTGAAGATTGGTCATGTCTGGGGGCCGGCCTAGTGGCGTAGTGGTTAAATAACTTTGCATGCTCTGCTTCCGTGGCCCGGGGTTCACAGGTTCAGATCCTGGACACAGACCTACATACCGCTTATCAAGCTATGCTGTGGCAGGTGTCCCACGTATAAAGTAGAGGAAGATGGGCACGGGTGTTAGCCCAGGGCCAATCTTCCTCAGCGAAAAGAGGAGGATTGACAACAGATGTCAGCTCAGGGCTAATCCTTCTCACAAAAAAAAAAAAAAACTGATCATGTCTGTTCCTATAGGCAACCCACACCCATCGTGCCATTAGTCCCGTCACTGCCCTTGTCACAGAGTCGCAACTTACCATGATGCAACCTCACTATTTTGTTCCCTATTCTTCCACTTCCTCTCTTCGTTTCTTTTGTTCATTAATCCCAAACCCCCAAATTCCTGTTTGCAGTTTGTGCAGGGAGGTTTCATTGTCTCTTAGACCAGGCCATGCCCAGAGAACCTCATCATAACCAAAAATACCCATTGAAGCTGTTCTTCTACATAAAGATAGTTCTTTCCCTGTGAAGATCAGCTCTTTGCATAGCATCTTTTTGCCTGCTCACCTGAAGTTATCAAGTCCATATGTATCTGAGCATTTAACAACTTCATTTAGCCAATAATTCAAAGGATGGAGAGGTCCTTTCTTCAAATCTGAGCAACTCCTTGAAAGGTATAGATAAGCAGGGAGGGTTGACAAGTGAAACTGTTCAGGCAGAGAATGGGTGAGCAAAACCACTTACGTGCAACTGCTTATGGTATGTGAGTAACAGTGAAAATTAATCCTGCTCTGTGTACCAGCTACTTTCTAATGCTCTACCTCAACCTGGTTGGTCAACCTCTAAGGTTGATATTATTATTCTCATTCTCAGGTGAAGAAACTGAGCATCTACATAGCTAGTGTACTGGATTTTAAATTTCGTAGTATGAGTCAGATGTGCAGAAATGTAATTTTATTTCTCTATAACTGAACTCAAATTTCTCATAAGCCCCTATTTCTGCTGAGGGCAGAAAACACTGAATATTCCCAGTGGAAAGTAATTTAGTAACTTCTTATTTAAAACTTAATCTCTTTTGTATAAATGTTAAATGAGATTTAGGATTCTCCCTTCTCCTTCCTTTCTATTGCTCTGGTGAGTCCTGTTGTGCAAATGTTCATGCTGGTCATCTTTGGCTTTCTGGGGTTGCCTCCTGGCTAGAGCTTTGTGCATGGTCCCTGCCCTTTGCATCCACTACTGAAGTGCCCTCAGTGGGTTGTAACTCCCACCTAGTTTCCCAGCAAAGTAATGCATGTGGTTCTGTGCTTCCTTGGCCCCACCTGGGCTCTCACTGAGGCTGCTAGTATGCCATGACTCAGCCGTGTCCTCCACCCACTCCTCCTCTTTTGGGATCTCCCATCCATAGCCCTGCAGTAAGGCCCCTTCTCCCCATATCCTGAAGAGCATGTTGATTCTCATCTCTCAAGTGTTGTGGGAACATTTTTAGTTATTCTCGTGCCGCCATTAAAGCCAAGGAAGAACGGAAGAATAGAGAATGATTCAAGAATACAGTTTTAAGAATCACTCCGAGGCAAATTACATTTTCCAATTAAGTAGCTTCCAAAGTAAGTTAAGGAAAGGTAAAAGAGAACAGCTTCGAAAGTTCCACACTCAATAAGAAAGTTTGTTCAAAAGATCAGATACTGCAATGCACATCAGTTGTGTAGTTTCTGTAATTTTAACCACATACAGAAGAAAATATTTACTAAATAGGAAAAATAAAAAACTATTAAGGCACTGCTACAGATATTAGGTGACCTGATACAAGTATATTATGTCTTTAAACACTTTTAATCAACACATAATTTTATTTTCTCTGAATTGATGTACGCGTATAAAGGTTGCTCACCACTTACTTAGGAGGTTGTTACAATAATTTGGACTCCTAGCCTAGCATGATCACAGGAAAAATAGAAAAGAAGAAATTAACTTGACAAGTATAGATCTCCATGGAAAGTGCTGAACTTTAAATGTCTAGGGGAACAATGTGTGACAGGTTACTAGCCAAATCTTTTACCCATTTATTTAACTAAAGGTGTAGCTTAATGATGAACTTCAAATATCATTAGAAACCAAGTATTCTATATTGGTCCACTCTTTTAAATTTTATATGCTTCTTTTGAACCAAAGAAAAATGTCTTAAATGTCTTTTTTATTTTATAGCTATTTTATGTATTTAGATTCTTCTCCACTATTTGCTTTCAGATAAATTTGGACCATATTTGACACTTTGCATAAACTTCAAGATGTGTTCTTGTCGTCTTTTAAATAGTAAAAAGGATATTTGAGGAAGTGTATATTGTTTGAGTGAGAATAAGATGGGGTATGGATCATAGTTTTTTGGTTTTTTTCTTTTAAGTTATCCAGCGTTGCTTCAGGACCTGTTCTTTTTAAGCTTTGGAACTTGGCCATCCCCAACAAGCATTAAGCATCCTATCCCCTCACTGAGCAGTGGGCAGTGGTATTTCCTTTTCAAAGTCACGGGGCGTGAGAGAGACAAATAGCAGTATTTGCACTGTGTCAGGTGTCAGCAGGCCTTTCTGGATCATTATGGTGATATCTTTCCTCCCTAAATAATTTTTACAAATATCCTGATGAAGACAGATTTCTGTTACCTGTCTTCGATGGGTCATAAGTTGAACTAGCACTATATTTTTTTCTGAAAATATGCATAGTTGTCACATGGTGTTTAATAGTTTTAAGCTTATTGCTGCCAAAATGAGCATAACTGTAAGAAATGAGGACCCTCTCATCTTTGTAACAATAAAATGGCATCTTAAGGTGTTTACCTAACTCTGAAGGGGAAGTTAATATTCCCAGTGGATTTCTAATCTCCAGCTTACCCCCACCCCCTGCCGTGGAAACTCTGTGAAGGATGACAGCTTTTGACCAAATGACAGCATAGAGGATGAAATTAGTTGCATTAAATTAGAATATGACAAAAAGTCTTCCAAAATCTTTGTCACAATGCAATGTTCAAGCAACAGTGAACAAAACAGAGTAAAAGTAGACCAAGGAAGAGAGTGAATATTTTGAAAGGAAATTTCGTGAACTAGATCACTTGCCAATTTTGAGAGTGATTGCTTAGTAGAACTCAGGCTACAGCAGTTTCTAACTTGGGGATCCTACTCCACAGTCATATGTATGGTCTCTTCTTGTTTAATCTTTGGATATAAAATTGACCATTACAATATTTTCTTGGTACACTTTTATATTCCTCAAAAAAGCAAGTCTCCATTGCTAAAGGCTGCATTCAAGAAAATAATGGGGAAAAGCCTGAAGAATAAGATGCACATTTCTATGCTGTTTCCTGTCTTCCTATTTCTAAGTATAAGTGGTTAAACAACAGCATACTAATTTACAATACACTGTAAATTAGTATAAAGGTAAATTGTCTTCTAAAAACAGAAAGCAAAGTTTTGATACCTATTTCCTTTATTTATATCACATCTCGGATTTATTTTGTTTGGTTTGTCCTTTTCCCCTGACGGATCCGATGTTTATTTTTTAAGTTTAATTCTGCCACTTTGGGTTGTGGGAAAAGAAAAGCTTCTGATAGGGTTAATCTAGCTACGTAAAAGTCCATGCTGAGAATAATCATAATCTTGGTCTTTGATTAGATCTGAGCTAGTAATATCTTGTGATTAATCAAAATGGGTTGCATTGCATGTAGTATAAGTCATCTTCACAGATGGGATAGAGAATCATCCGAGTTCTCTTGAATATTTGTTTTAATCCTTTCTAGGATAAAATGGCTTTGGATTTTTTAATTTTTTTTACTTTAAATCAGATTGAGTTTACCAAATAGATGACTAGGAAGAAATTTTGAAGTCCAGTTTTGCTAGGATTAGAGGTCAAAAAAGAAGAAACTTGTTTTTTAATTCATAGTGTTTCGGTATTTCCTTGAATATGCTTCATCTGTTAAAAATTGCCTTGAAAAATTTAGCAAATATTCCTGTTCGTTTGTAGTTTTAATAAAAGCTTCATAAAAGAATATATCAAAATATACTTCATGGAAATAATGTTGAGGTTTTAATTGTTCTCTATAGCATAAAAGATTCTTCAAGATTATTGTCTCTCTTCCAGTTATGTAATTCCAGTCTAAGTGACATCTGATAACAAAGAGCTTCACTTTGGCAATTAAACTACCTGACATCTAACACCCCGAGCGCAGCAAGAGCTCTCACACAAGATGTTTACTGAATGCGTCTGTCATTTCAGCCAGCCATGTGGGCCTCATAAGACAAAATTTCTTTAAAAAGTTGCTCTCCAAAAGCTTGTGAATTGAACTGTCTACCCCAGAGCCACACATAGTGGAGGCTCAATAAATACATGTGTGTAATTATATAAGAATCATTGAATAAGAGAATTGAAAGAAGCAGTGCAATTCATCCAATCCACTTCTAGACTAGATTAATAACCCACATGCATTAAAATAAGAATTATTTATATTTTATTTTTCTTCCTTTTTTTTTCCTTATAGGAGACCTGGTGAGCCTCCATTGATAAAAGGCTGGCTTCCTTACCTTGGAGAGTCCCTGAAATTACAAAAAGATGCATTAGGTTTCTTGAAAACTCTTCAAAAGCAACATGGTGACATTTTCACCATTCTCCTTGCGGGTAAGCAGCACTTCTATAAGTACCTTACATATGCCATAATTTCTTATTTATTCTTTAATGTCATATTTTTCTCTAAGCAAAATATTGCATAATTTTATATATTTTTTTATTTGTAGAGCTAATACAAAAGGAAGCTATATTTTTGAGTATAGCAGTCCTCACATTAAAAAACATTACAGTCATGCATCGCTTAATAACAAGGATATGTTCTGAGAAATGAGTTGTTAGGTGATTTCGTCATTGTATGAACATCATAGTGTGTACTTAAAGAAACCTAGATGGTATAGCCTACTACACACCTAGGCTATATGATACCAATCTTATGGAACCACCATCATATATGTGGTCTGTTGTTGACCCAAACATCATTATGAAGCGAATGACAGTACAGAACTCTATGGTTTGGTTTGGTTTGATTTACTTTTAAGAATAGTTAAAAAAAAAAAATAGAATGTATTAATGGACTTTATTTTGTAGAGCAGTTTTAGGTTTACAGAAAATTGATCAGATAGTACAGACGGTACTATCTGTAGTACTATATATATACCCTCTTTCCCTGATCATAGTTTCTCCTATTATTAACATCTTATATTACTGTGGTACATTTATTACAACTGATGAGCCAATGTTGATACATTATTAAAAGTCTGTAGTTTACATTAGAGTCCACTCTTTGTGTTGTACAGTCATTTGGGTTTTGACAAATGTATAATGCCATGTATCCACCATTGCAGTATCATACAGAATAGTTTCACTGCCCTAAAATTCCCGTGTTCCGCATACTCATTCCTCTTCCCCTTCCCCTGAGCCCCTAGCAACCACTGATTTAGAATGTATTTTTAATTTAAAAATGTTTGTTATGCTTCTAACTTCAATAAAATGTTTACGAAACAAGAAAAAAAAAGAAACACAGCAATATTACTACATATCCCAACATTATAGAGCTGAGTAGAGAAGCCGAAATGTTCTTAGCTCATCCTCCTTTAAGCCCATGCTATCCAGCTATATCAGCTATCTATTGCTGCATAAAAAACCTCCCCCAAATTTAATGCCTTAAAACAACAACTGATGTTGCCTGGGTAACTTGTGTGGCTTGAGTCATCAGGCTGCTTGGCTGGGGCAAGACAGTCCAAGATGGCCTCCATACATGGCTGGCTGGGCCTCCTTCACCACATGATGTTTCATCCTCAAGAAGACGTCCTTACATGGTAGCTAGTGTTTCAAGAGGGTGAGAGGAAATGCTGCAAGGCCTCTAGAGGCCCAGGCTCAGATATTACAAAACCTCACTTTTAGCACATTCTATTAGTCAGAGCAAGTCACAGCCTGCCTCAGATTCAAGAGCAGGGAAATAGAGTCCACGTCTTCCTGGATGGGGTGGCAAAGTCACATTGCAAAGGAGCACATGTAGAGAGAGAGAAGGAATTTATCGTAGTCATCTTTGCACACAGTCTTCTGCATCAGCTTATCACCTGGGCTAAGTATTCCTTCTCTTCACTTTTGTCTGTCCTGTGGATATCCCGGAAGGCTGATCTCTATAGACTAGATTATACATACCCCTTTGCCCTCTGACTTCTGGTTGGGTGTGCTGGTGGGAGGGCAGGAAAAGGCTGTGTTCCAGCTCCCCATCTCTCACTGCGCTCTGATAACACAGGTCACTCTCCTTCCTTAGAAAATGGAAGACATCAGATATGATCTCACTCAGATCCCCACAAATCGACCGAATGTACCCATGTCTCATAACTATCCTTACTACCTTTTCTTCAATTTCAAAGAATGTTCAAGATACCCATTTACCTGTCCCCATGACCCTCACTTCCTTCCTCCTCTGGGCTGGCATTTCATTTTTTATTCCTCTCACACATATGTCTTCATTTTTTTCTTGGGTCCTTACCCTTAGCTTATAATCATGCTTAAGATTCTCCTATATTCTCCTTATAGTTGTTTTTCACTTTTTTTTTCTCTTTTACATCCAGATTTTTCAAGAGTTACCTACATTTGCTGCCACTAGTTGCTTGTCTCCTAGAGACCTCCTGACCGTAACCAGCCTTCTGCTTTGCTGAGGTTGTTAATGGGCCCTCACCTGACTAGACCTATCTAGCTGGTTTGTCAGTGCTGATCCCTCATTCCTTCTAGAAACACTCTATTCCTTCACTCTCTTGACACTGACTCTGAGTATTCATTATCTGGGTCATCTTTACACATGCCTCTTTCTTTGCTAAACCCCCTCTATCTTCCTCTATCCAGCCCTGGAATTTTATGTTCTATTCCTAAAAAGTTCAGCTAATTTCTTCATACTGTAATTACTTTGCCGAGTATCAGAAGTGACGTTTTGTACATAGAGCAACTTCATTTCAGTACTACCATTGTAATGTAATTGAGAGAAAAAAATGATTCAAGTGGATGAAATGTCAGCGTGGTTGAGTTCTCCCATGAACAGGCAGTATTCGTTTCACTGCAACTTACTCCTTTGCCTGGCAGCTGATAAGTCTCCTTCGACAGTAATTGTATACACTCTGATTTCAGAAAAATTGCAATCAAAAAATCATACATCTTAAAAATAGAGAAATTGTAGTATATAATGTAATCTTCACAAGGCTCCCCAAAATCTGGGCTCCACTTGCCTCTCCAGCCTTGTCTCTTGCTACTGCTCGCCTTGTGTTTAATGTACCATTAATGCACTAAGTTGTTTGAAATTTCCCCCTCACACACCATGCCCTGTTGTGCCTCTGTGTTTTCTCTCCCTGTTCTTTCTGCCAGAATGCTGTTCTCTTTTTGAGTCATCCTCAAAAGATGTCTGACATGGACTCATCTTTTGAGGCCATAGTCACATATCCCTTCCTCCCAAAAGCCTTCACTGATCATTTCCCCTCCCCTGTTAGGTTCAATGCCTCTTCTCCAGGCTCCAATTACTCCCAGTATCACAGCATTTAATAAATTGTGAATTTCTTGCTAATTCAGTTGTCTATTTGCCTTCATTATTCTCTAGCCCTTCTATTGCCAGCATTTAGTCCAGAGCTCAGCACTGATTGATTCACAATAAATATTTCATGAGGAAAATCCCAAAACCTTAGAGCTAATAAAATACTTACTGTAATACAAATAAAGGCCATAGCTGGTGCTTCTATTCTAAGTGAGCTTTTGGCTTCATAATACAAAACTATGTTCTCCACTTTAAAAAAAAAGTCACTCTTACTTTAAAAAATTAAACCTTATGTTGTAATGAGTAGATTGAACACATTATTGAAATTTTCAGTTTTCCTTGTTGATACATTATACAAAAATAACCTAAAATGATTAAGCAGAAACTTGTGGCAGATTTGAATAATTTTATTCACTTTTCAAAAAACAACCAATTTCTGCTGACACTTGATATCTTAATCTCAGATACTGAGAAGCTTGCTGGATTTCTAATGTCTAAATAATTTGACCGTAGTTGTGTTTTTGAACCCAACAGTAGACAACCACCGTTGAATATGTACCACTACTTCCCTTTGGCTTCTTACTAGAGTTTGAATAAATTCCTGTCAAGAAGTCTTGTTAATGTATGTGGTTCTAATGATCAGTTTGCAAAATAGCTCATTTGGAAAATGTGAAATGAGGAACAGAGTCTTCCACCCTTGTCCCATAATGTGATTTCAGTGAGTGTATGTTCTTGGATGATGAGCAAATGATTGTCATCCCAAAAAGTCGCAAGGGACATGGATGTCATCTTAATAAAGAAATTAAAAGGTACATCTTTTCATGAGAAACCACGTAAATTCATGACCTGTCGCAGAAAATAGTTCTCTAATTGGTTTTGTGTGGTGGTGCAGCAGAATCATTTTCCCTAGATGTCACCCCAGTGAAGCACCACTGCGCGTCATTGTCACCAGCTAGTGAAATCTCCCTAATAAGAAGGGGAGTATGGAATGTGGTCAACCCCATAAAGTAAGAGTTGGTTCATATTCCACTCTTCCAACTAATATTTCTGGCTTGAGATTTAAAAATTCTGTTGAAGAACCAGCTAAACATGGAGATTAAAAGCTTATAATTATGGAAAATTTTTTTAAAATTCAAATTTATCTCATATTCCTTGAGTGGGCATTTGTATTCCAAACAGTTGTTCTGAATTCCCCTGGGTGTGTCTCTTTACAGCACCAAATATCTGAAATGAAAACATCAAAATTCCATTTATAATGATCCGGATGTAAAACTTCTTGTGTATAAGATATCAGGGTGAATGACCTATTAGGTCAATTTTTTTTTTTAACATTTACTGACATACTTTGCATGATGTAGCTTTACCTTCCTAAAAGAAGTAATTTTGAAGGAAGTGAAAAGGCGGCTGAGTTAGTAAAGGATCATGTGCAGGTTGTACAGGAATGCTAAAGTTAATATCTTAAGGCCTAGTCAGCTCCCAAAAAGAGAAGAGAATGAAATTATTGGCAAAGGAGTCATTAAAAATTTTGATCCAATTTCAAATTTACTGTTCAAAATGATGATTTTATATATGTATACATGTATGTTGTTTTTGCAGAAGTGAGCCCCATTTTGAAATTTATATTTTAGACAAATGCAAACTCTGAAATTCTTTAAATCAATATTTCATATCAATTGCTGACAGCATTCTTCTCTCTTTTGAAAAGATGCCAAAGGATATTGTTTCTACCTTGTGATCTTTGTGAACTAGGCAACTTGCCCATTGACACTTGGCATTCGTTTACATAAAATCAAACTGGAGCAAAAGTTAATTTTACTCCAAGAATACATGGCTTTCAGAATAACTTTTCAGATTTCCTTTGTTAAGAAATTTAAATTCATTTTATGAATGTATATGTGTTTTCCTAACTGTCTGATTAAAGATTACAAAGAAACTCTGGTTTTGCATCTCACATTAGCAGATGGTGGACAGATGGTTTAAATTAATATTAATTTTGGAAAACTTAGCCTAAATTGTTTATACTGAAGATTAAAAGTTGGAAAGCCAGCTAACATCTCCAGGGTTATTAGTACTTCCAAACCCACTTGAAAAGTAAAATCCAGAAAATCAAAATATCTACTTTTAAAGCAATCCACATCTTACACAGAGAGATAGTATGTAAAACACAATGCCTCGATGTTGAAGAAAATTAAAATAAGAACGAGAAAGAGAAAATACAGATCCTGCAGTGTAAAGAGCCTTGAAAAGAGTGAGAATTTTATCTACAAACAAATTGCTTTAAACAAAGCAGTAATGATTTAAAAGAACTTATATGCAACAATTGCCTATTTAAAATATATATATATTAATAATTAGTTGCTAACCAGAACCAATTTTTCCACATTTAGCTTTTATTCCTTTTCTTTGAAATCAATCTCATTGTTTCTTCCCATAGCCTCACCCTCAAGAAGAGATGGAGAAAGACAGGGAGAGGGAATATGTGTGTATTTGTGATGAATTGTAGACAAAAACTCTAACGTGCATGCAGCCTCTACTTCAGTGGGCCAATGGCTGTAGCTTATGCTGTCATGGCTGAATATAGTTTTGTCTTTCCACTTAGATTTTGATGAATGTAGAAAATGGGTAGAGAAAAATACAAAATATTCTCTAAAAATTGTTTTACAAACTGAGCCTTTTATACATTCTCTGAATTTTAGTGATTAATTTAAAATAACCCTAAAGGTATTCAGCAAAATCCTTTTATTTAGTGAAAGGAGAAAAGTATGAATCACCACCTGTGAAAATACACAGCTTTGCCTAAAATTATATCTTTTGGAAAATAAGAGAATTGACTCTTTTTTTCAATTATTTGTCAGGCAGATGCTGGCAATTTTATTTAATTAAGCTGCTATGGCAAAGCAGGTGTCACAAAATATGCCCAAATCCAGTTGAGTCCTTTTTGCTCTCCCTTAAGGAAAAAAAAAATCCAGTTTACTTTGTAGATGCAGCTTTGGGATCTGACCAGAATGAGTATCCACTTCCAGCTTTACCCTCGTTCCTAGATTGGCCTACTTTATTAAATAAATCAAGGAGAAATAGAGTGAATAAAATTCAAGCCACATGATTTATTTCTAGAAAAAAATCATAGCACATATATATTTATGTATATTAAAAACTTGTTATGTTTTAAAATTATAAAACCAAAAAGCATTTATCCTGTTTCTAGGATTAAGTTGAAAATTATTCAAAATATTCAAAAAATTGAATTCAAAGAGTAATTCAAAAAATTATCCTAAATCTTGTACCAAATTGAATTTAATTTGTGATGCTAAGTTACCGGAAATAACATGTGAGAAGTTCATCTAAGAAAGCTACACACACATACATACACACACACACAGAGAAGAATGATGAGGTGAGGAGGAAAGTGTAGATGATCCTATAAACTTTAATGTCTAATTATTTATTGTTTTCTAGAAGACAATAAATAGGCGTTAAAATTTGTAGGATCATCTAAACTTCACGTGTATTCTTGAAAAGGAAAGGCTTATTAGATGTTATTATTGAGTACTATCTGCGTAATACTTCTAGTTAGAAGTCTTAAAACAGCACTCCTGTGAGCAGAAATCAGTACGGTGTAAAGAAGAGAACAGGGCACAGGGAGTGACTTCTTGTCAAGGCTCTGGCACTAAAAATGGCAGCACGACCTTGGCCCTTAACCTCTCCTGATTTTCTTCAGCTTTCTCAACGATAAGTGCTGGTGAGGGGTGGGGCTAGAAACTCTCCAAAGTCTGCCAGTTTTGAGAGACAGACCATAGTATGACTGTGTTCCTCAGTGTGCCTTTTTATAAGAATCACTTGAGGCCCTTGTCAAAAATAGAGACTTTAGGTCCCACCTATGAATCAGAATCAGGCAAGAATCTGTACTTTTAACCAGCATCCTAAGTCTTTTAATCGGGTAAGGTTGGACAACACTGATATATGAAAAGACCAGATGTCACCACCCCAAAGTACTCTTGCTGATAACTCCAGGCCGACTGAAGCAGATTCCACTTTCTGCTTCACTTACATTGTGTTCACATCTCTTCTTCATCACTATCCATAATGATACGATTTCTTTACATCTTTATATCTCAAGAGCAAAAATCTCCAACCAAGTATCTGGATCTCAATAAATTTTGAATAAATGCATGAATGAATGGATGAATGCATGAATGGAATTGGAATTGGAATCCTATTTCAGTCACAAATCAGTATGTGACCTTGGACATGTTACTAAATCTCCCTGAGTGCTATTTTCTCGTCTATGAAAATGAAAATGCTGGCATTTGTGATTTGCTGTTAGTTAGACATTCATTTGTGAGTACCTGCTTCATACCACATCTTCATTTATTTGAATTAAAATTATTGTATCCAACCAAAGCTAAGATGATACCAAGTATGAAAAAGCTCTTTACGAAGTATAAATAATCAGTAATGTAATGGCATCTTACCAATTTGATTTGTCTGTTTGTTTTCTGTTTATATTATTGAGGGAAAATATGAGAATTGTTTAAGTCAAAAGATTCTAAGAACGTTTAAAGAATAATTTAAATATTTGGGTACTTAGTTAAAATAAAAATTCGAAGAGTAAATTATGTTTTTAAAAGTTCTTAAGAATTTCAAAATATTTAACTTCAAACTTCTAGAGTTTTTCCCATCGTCTTCCGTTTTAAAAGGAAACAGGTAGTGGACCTGTGAATAAAATGGATTTTTATTAAACTTTGCACCTTTCTAGATATTAGTTATTAAGGTCTTTCTAATTTTGATTAAAATATTTTCAAATTTCAGGGATTTTTTTGTTTTGTTTTGTTTTTTGCTACCAAATGAGCTCATATTCTCATTTATTTCTTTTAGGAAAGTACATAACATTTATCCTGGACCCTTTCCAGTTCCAGTCAGTGATGAAAAATCAGAAATTAAGCTTTCGAGTGTTTAGTAATAAAATATCAGTGAAAGTATTTTCCATAAAAAAGTTGATAACCAATGATGACCTGAACAACGAGCTTCACGTCTGCTATCAACTTTTAAGAGGGAAATCTTTGGACGTACTCATGGAAAACATGATGCAGAATATAAAGCAAGTTTTTGAATCCCAACTATTAAAAACTACAAATTGGGACATGGCACACCTGTTGACATTCTGCAGCTCACTAATATTTGAGATCACATTTACAACCATACATGGAAAACTTCTTGCTGGCGATAGGAAAAAATATATTACTGAGCTAAGAGAAGATTTGTTAAAATTTGATGATAAATTCCCATATTTAGCATCAGACATACCCATTGAACTTCTAGGAAACGTCAAGTCTATTCGAAAGAAACTTATAAAACTCTTGACGTCAGAAAACTTAGCTAAGATACGAGGATGGTCAGAAGTTGTTCAAATGAGGCAAGATATCCTGGAGAAATACTATATGCCCAAGGACTTTGAAATAGGAGGTAAGAAACTTCTGAATGATTACTTGTCTAAAATAAAATAATTTACAGTAGACCTTTGAAATAAAAAGACAAAATGGCGACCTTGAAAATTTTTATGCTCTTTCTAATTGGCTAATGATAAAATGTTTTACTCTGAAACAACCCTCTGTGATAATTGATTTTTTTTTTTTCTTTTGCTGAGGTGGTAAAACAAGATACTTAATGGTGATAATGAGAAAGAGTATAACTAAGCTGCATTTACTCCTCTTATCTCTTCCCCCACCTCTCCGCCCCCCCCCACACACATTACATTTTAAACTATTCTCATTAAGCAGAAAATTAGACTTCAGAAGCCTATTGGTCCTCATTAGCATGCACTGATCCTTGGCTGGGTCTGTGTCCTAACATCTTTTAATTAGCACACTGCAAATCTAATCAGTGTAATAAACGCTATTAATCTTCCTTTTCACTTATTTTCTCCCAGCACATCATTTAGGCTTTCTCTGGGCCTCTGTGACAAACACTATTCCAACTATGTTCTGGGCGATGTATTACCTTCTACGGCACCCAGAAGCTATGGCAATGCTGCGTGACGAAATTGACCATTTGCTGCAGTCAACAGGTCAAAAGAAGGGGTTTGGATTTTCCATCCACCTCACCAGAGAACAATTGGACAGCCTGGTCTACCTAGGTAATTTATTTTTATCTATTATGAAGAAAAGAAGGTACCTCTCTTCGAACTCAGTTTATCACTCAAAGCTGTTTACCAAGAGGTGGAGGACACAGCTGCCTAATTGACATAATAACACCCATTTACATCAATTATAAATTATGTAGTTTATAGCTGTAGATACTCTCATTGCATGTAAACATTAAGGCCTAGGTAATTAACTATGCAAGGTATGCAAAAGGCTAAACCAAAGCTTTGCAATTATTTGAGAAAAAGTTTATGCCTATTAAGTCATTTGATTCTGAGCATCTGTTGGTGTGTTAATGCTTTCCAAGCACTGTTGCACTATCTTGACAAGAAAGGTATTTGGGGATTGAAAAAGAAAATATTTCAGAAAGACAACTTGTATGCAAAATGTATATTTATTCTTCCCTAAAATGGTGCCTATATTTTTAGGCAGAGATTAGGATGTTTTATACAGCTTGGAGTGTATGATTCTCAAAAACATAGTAAAAGTGATTTCCACTGGAAGTTCATGATTTAAACACACTCGGAAAAAATATAAGGAAGGAAAAAAGGAAGGGAGGGAGGGAAAAAAAAAGAAAAGCAACAACTAAAAATTACTCTACGTGAAATATCTATATTTTATAAAATATTCACTGACTCATGAGCTATGCATGGTCACTATTTCAAATATATTTGAGGTCAGGAGTGACTAAGTTGTTTTTCTACTTCTACATATGCCAGTGACATGAGCTTTTGATGACAGTAGATTGCATTCTCCTTTACTAGTTTTGATAAAACCACTATCATTTATGTGAATGAACTTTAATTCCCAAAGTTAAATTCCGTATCAATGAGCTATTCTCTATTCCTTCTGTATTGACATTTCATCCTGTGCTATCCTTTATTATACAATATTCCAAGTCCCTTTGGACAAATGTGGGAGTAAGTCTTTATATATCTCTGTTGCTTCACTCCTTTGACAAGGTAGGCAAGTATTTTAGCCCATGTTGGCCTCCATTTTTTATCTTTTAAATATGTTCCAGGTTCTGTGATGGGAACTTCTGGGAGCAAAGGCCCTACAGGTCTTGATCAGTGTTGACCACCAGCTGTCGTTAAGAAGAATGGCCCAAGTGTTCTGGAGACTGTTTCCACTGGTTAGGATAAGACCCATCAGAGGCACTGGCAAGACGCTTGCCTGGTCAGTTGACTAGCTTGTTCAGTCAATTAGGAAAAATGTGTCACCTTGTAGTTTGCTATTTTTAGCATACATTTTGAAAGTAATTTTATATTTTCTCGGAGAAAGAAAATAATCCCAACATTATTAAAATACAAATATTATTTTATTTTTCTTTTCAGAATTATTAGGGGACGAATGCCCAAAAGCTGCATAAAGTGCTAGGTAGTGGCCTTCACATGGATACACAGTATTTTGTGGGTAGAAGATTTATGGTTTCTATGAAGATCAAGGTTGAATTTCCAATATATTCAAGTAATTTCAATTGCATTTTATGAATCAGATGATGTATACCAGGAAGTAAAGCAAATTAACTTCAAGGAATATGTATTTGTATTCTATACACAGTTATTACTCTTAAAAATTTAGTGAAATGCACCAACTCTCTTTTTACTCTCAACTTCTCGTTACTGAAAGAAAAAGTCATCTTAAAATTGTGGTATTAAAGCAGAGAAGTTTGAATTTATTTGATCGGAAGAAATGGCAAGTTCCAGAACTATAATATGAGTCAATTTAAGTCCATAGCTAGCTGTTTCATCCTGGGAGCCCTCGTGAATTTACAGTCCTCTTACCACCAACAAGTGAACAACAACCATCCCAAGTGAGTGTAGATCCACCTGGATAAAGGCAGTGCCTTCAGCAACCTAGAAGGTGGACCTCTGTTCATCACGACCTCGGTTACCAGCAGAGGCCACTGTTGTTCATTACGAGAACTTAATCTTCTAGAAAATAGTGTGCATTTTTTCTTTCATGAGATAGACAGTTTTATGCAGATTGAAGCAAATTTTTATGTGAACCAGTTGCATAATAGATAACCTCTGAATCTAGTTATAGCTCAATCATCAGTATTTCTCTGTATCAAAAGAGTATGAACTATATGCACAAAGGCGAGATTTATAGAATGAAACAGTGTACCTCATGGTATGAGTGTATGTGCTTCCCCTTCTCATCTCCTTAAGGAGAGAGTTTTATGTATTCTAAGTACAATTTCTTTAAAAAAAGATGTCTTGAATTTTTATTATAAGAAAGAAGATCACAAGGATGAAATGAATGCTGCATATTTTTTTTTAACCAGGAAGGAGAATTTTGATAGTCTAGCAAAGGGAAAGGAGATTTTTTTTAACAGAGATTTTACATGTCAGCATACATTGATTATAAAGTGAAGTTGAAAAGGAAAGTTAGAATGACATAGAAATTGGAGTCTTATTCCTGACCAAAAATGATTTCTCTTGTTTGGAATGATCATAAAGACAGAGCCCAATGGGACACAGGTTTATCGTGATGCGAATCATTGTGCGTATATTATTGATGTTCGTAGCTCAGTGCCGTAGGCTTCTCGTGTATCAAATTTCCTCTGGCATCAATATACATTTAATGTCAGCAAAAGTTAAAATGTGTAACATAGATTGTGCTTTTAAATATCAAGCCTGTTTAAGTAATTCAAAGCAATTATCTATTGTAAGAGGTGGTGATGGATTTATGCTTTTTTCCAATGCTCTTGAGAATCTTTCTTTAAAACCATTCTACTTTTGTCTTTTAGATAAAGAAAAATGCAACTTTATATTTTTATATATTTATGTAACTTATTATAAAGATTCTGCCGATCATGACCTCACTAAAATTTCATATCTATTAATGTTTAGTAAAGGTCTCTACAATTAAATTTAAATATAAACTTAAAATAAGTTAGTAAATACAAAGAGGTTCAGATGACTCAGGGCCTAAATCTCAACAGGAGGAGTTGCTGACAGAACGGAAGTTTGAGATACTCTGTGAGAAAAGTAAGAATTTTTCAGTTTTCCCAAAAAGAAAACCCTTGGGGTGGAGGTAGGATTTAGAACTAGAGGTTTCCAACACAGGCAAAAGAAAAGGAGACAAGATTCTGAGAGAAGATAAGAAAAATGATAATGCAAGAAGAGGAAGCTCTCAAAGTTGAAATTCTGATAAATGGATGGAAAATAATTTCACTGAGTCCTACTTCCTACTTCAGGTTTTATCTAAGTAATGTATATAAATAACTTAAAAAGTATGAATTCAGTAAATATTATGTGTTGTTGTCACCAAAAAGATATTTAACCTCAATGCCCTCCCTACAATATTTATATTGTTGGCTTCATTTTCAATTAGTTGTGGACCAAGCTGGTATCAAATTCAAGTCTACTTTACGCCACACGAGTCACTCTCTGCGTGTCACATGTGAAGAGAGCAGACGTACTCTAAGTAAAGCAAGTGGATTATAACTCCTGAAAGGCTCAGGTGAATTGCAGGAGCCTGATTCTGTTCAGTTACATATCCTGAAAATGAGGAGAGTTGCAGATGTGGTCCCAGTAGGGATAATGGAATAAAAGGAGGTGCTGTAAAACCAGAGCTTGGCAAAATCTGTAATACTTTTCTAAAAGGAGGAGATTGTATATTATAATAACTCGAATTATGAGCTTGCAGTGTTTCTCCAGCAAAATTCTGTAAGATTCCTCAGCCCACTGTTTGTGAGTAATTAGGGGAGGGGGAAAGAAACAGAGAGGAATGATCAGTTGGAAAAAATAAAAATTCTTTACTAACAAATAATAATGATTATTAGATGTAGTCCATGTGAAATATATTAATGATTTCAATATTTCAAAGCAATTTTATGGACTTATATTGTTTAATGTGATCTTCACCAAGATACTGGCGACTGGGGCAGCTATAACTTTGTCATTATTTTTACAGACGAGAAAATTCTCAGGGTGCTAAACAACTTGCCTAAGGTCGTGGAGGTAAAGGAGAGAGGCAGGACTTTAACCTGAGTTTTCTGGCCCCACCGGTGCTTTTCCCCTCAGACCTGTCTGATACCAGAATACTTGGAGTCCTTTTTCATTGTCCCAACTGACAGGGGAGAGGAATTCTGTATCTCAGTTCATCAAAGCCAGCTATCATATGCACACGGATGAGATCAGACAATGTGGGCCAGAGGATGATGGAGTTAACTGTATTTTTAATTTCAGGATGAAGGATCATGAATGACAATATTAATAATTATTATTTTACTATGTGGCAGGCACTGTGATAACTGCTTTATGCGTGTTATTTAATCCTCAAGTATTATCATCTTCATTTAATTATTGGGTAACAAGGTTCAGAGAGATTAGTTAACCAATCCAAATCATACAACTAGATAGTGGCAGAGCCAGAAATTGATGCCAGGTCTGTCTAACTTCAATGCTAACCTGTAAAAACTGTCACCTCAGGGGGAAATGCTCTAGAACAGACCAGAGACATTGACCACTATTTTTCACAGGGATATGTATCACTAATTCTCCAATGCAGTTGGGTTTGAGGGCTTAAAGGTTCACATCAGAATTGTGTGGGTGTTTCTTAAAATAAAAATAAATTTTTCCTTTTAGAATAGTTTCTGATTTACAGAAAAGTTACAAAGATAATAGAGTTCCCATATACCCCCCACACACACCTTATTTCCCTTATTGTCCTATTGTCAACAGCTTACTGTGGTATATTTGTCACAATTGTGTTATTTTGAAAAAGCTCATTAAATGTTATAAAATAATTGTGTATTTGAAAAATTAAAAGTGTACATAATTTAGACAACAGTAGTAAAGTTTAACAAAATCCTCTTCCAATGGGGTTATACAGGAGACATAAATTCAACTTCATGTTAGAAACTTCTAACTGGAGGAGGGGGGTAGAGGCATTTTCCACAAAGAAATGAGGTAGTGAGATTTTTATACATAATATAAGGGAACATTGATTAAAAAGTGGAAAATACTGATTTGATTGTTTATCAAATTTTCAGCTCAGCACCAAGCTAAGAGGGTAAGATAATGTAATGAATGCTGGAAACAGGAGTTGAAATGACAGAAAGGGAAATTTAATGAGAATGCAAATTATTGTACTTTGGTCTAAAAATCAACTGTGTGAGAATAAGATGAGGAAATGTGTTGCTTAGCAGAGAAGGTCCTCAACCTTGATTGCTCATGGGAATCATCTGGGGAGCTTTAATAATACTCACACCTCTGGTCCCACCCCCAGAGGTTCTGATTTCATTGGTCTGGGGTGCAAGCTGATGGCTTTAAATGCTCCCAGGGTGATTCTAAGGTGCAACCAAGGTTCAAAACTACTAATTGAAAGGTTTTAGTTAATGCCATGGTTCTGATTCCATTTGACTGGGATGGAGCATTTATTTTTAAACCATCTTAGATGATTCTAATGGGCAGCCAGTGCTGATAAGCTCTGGGATATCAGAAAGCTTAAACCAAGTCAATGGTGATATTATTTCAAAAATCTGTTGCTCATCTGTTTCCAACAAAACATTAATAGAAGTATGGTATCCAGGACTGAGAAAGTAGTTCCTCTCTACTTTTCCAGCTGAAATAGCCCACCCAGTTCTGCTCACTTTAAAAGGCACATTAACTAATTGAATTCATCCAGGATGTCAAAAGACCGAAGGCCATATCATCTGGGACATACATTTTTAAAATGACACGGTAGTTGTCTTTAAATATTTTTAATGAGCTGTTACGTGGAGGAGGAATTAGAATTCTTTTTGCCTTTGTGCTTTCTAAAGGGTAGAAATTAAAGGGAGAAAAGTTTCAGCTCAGTATGAAAAATAACTTTTTACTAAAATGGACTTTCTGAATGCCATCATGGTAGTTCTCCAATCAGAAACTGTACAATATCTTCACTAGGATCTTGGGGAGCATTCCTGTTTATATGTACCTTCCAACTTTGAACTACCTAGATTGCACTGTCCATGAAGGCCAAATCCGTATGCTGTGTTCTCTGTTTCCACCAGCAGCATTGGCCCAGTGCCCTCAGCAGAGTAAGACCTTAATAAACGTTTATTGAATATATACATGTTGAATTTGCATTTCTATATGTTATCAGTAAACCAAAGGCCATGTCTGCAATGCAGAGTAAAAGTAGGCATTTGCACCAATTCAGATTTATTTTTAACTTTACTTAAAATATACAGTTGTTGAGCCAAAAATTAGTTATTTTGCTTCAAATTATATGATTATTACAGTTTCTCATTTACCTTCTCACTTGTCTTGAAGGCAGTTATGTGAAAACACACACACATATCTGGAGCATCATGCCATTTCCTCATACCTTCTAGAGCCCTCTACCTCCAGATCACCCTGTCCCCCTTTCTCATCCACCTTCTTTTTAACACCACCCCAGTGTTCAGCCCCAGCACAGTGCAGCAGGGCCTGGCTGTTCATTTCACTCCAGCCATCTCTGCTATCCACTGATCACCATGACTAATCAGATGGTATGACAGTCTGCACCAATCATTAAGATGACCCAAATTAACAGCCTGGCCATGTCACAGTATATTCATCCCACAGATACAGACACAGCCTAAGTGTGAGGCAGAAACTTGGATGTGCTCATTTGTGTTTGCATTGTAACGTGCATTATTGATTGTCATAAACTGCCTCAGTGCTTTAAATCTGCAAATGAGAATCATCTGTCAATTATTACAGCCAGAATTGAGATCTGAGGGCAAAAGAGAAAGTGTGTGTGTCTTTTTCTACCAGCATTTCCTTTCATTTGCCATTTTTCTTCATGGTTACATTGTAAGACATCTTGGCTCAACACATTCTCAAGCTTTTTGCTTTAAAAGGATACTTAGAGTATTTTTATCTCCTAAAAAGAGAAACAAACCTTCCCTAGCCAGGTGAAGAACGTAGCGCAAGCTCTGAATTGTAAGTTCCTTGTGGGAATTCTGTAACTCAGTTTCCTAGTGTATACTGGTCAGTCAAGCTCAGTTCTTAATAAAACATAGGCAGCCTTATCTTAATCACATTTGCAGTTGTTGGCACCTTGCGGTGTCTGGTGTAAATTATCCCCCAAATATTTGCCTTCTTGATAGCCATTTTTCTACAATGTGTTTAATCAGTAGTGGGTCCTATTACCTGTTAAATGTTAGTATAAATTAACAATCCATTATGCACAATAAGTTTTATAAAACATTTACAGATAGAGATCATGTTTAATTAAAATTAACTTGCATATGAAAGCCAAGGGCACTAATGATCACAATGACCTTTTATTACCTGCAGTCCCTTGTTTTGGCTGGAATGATTGACAGCTTGCTGTTTGGCTACCATGTTGAATTTCAGCTGACAAGACTTTTCATTTTAACTCAATTTGCCCGCCTATCACAAGCTGGTGGCAGGCCAGACCCAAGTCACCCAGCTTTGCCTCAGCAGCTTGCTCTAGTTCCTCATTAGTACGCATTTATTCAGTGGAAATTGGAAGACAAATGCTTGAAGGCATGTGAACTAAGTATAGCAAATTAGGTTTAAAGACTGAATATTTATAAGTATATGGAAAGTTTTGTTTTTTTTTTTAATTCTAGAGCGAATTGAGAACTGAGTGCTAGCTTTGGTATAAAAGAAAGGAAGATAGAAGGGGGGAAGGAAGATTCTAAGAATAACAATACTATAAGCTTTTTCTTTCCGTTTGGCAAATATGTAAAATCTCTCTGACAACACCTTATCAAATACCAACCTGGCCTCTCTTTCATGGAGTGCTTGCACAATGAAGTTTAGCACCTCGTGTGTGAGAAAGGGGAAAAAAATGAGGGTCATGTTCATTTGTTGCTTGGTTATCCCTTGGTATGTTTTAAATTGCCTTGTTTGTTCGGCACTAGCACAGAAACAGATGTTGCTCTAGCGTGCAGGATAATTTACTGTACCTCCTGGTGCAGCATGGAAGTCCTCCCAGGGCCCAGCTGGTCTGTCAGTGACACTGGCTGGTGTCTGCTCAACTATGACAACTACAAGTAGAGGCTGCAATTTTTTTGTTGTGCAGTTGTCATTCTTCTCAACATATAGCCCTGCCTGCATTCTTACTGGGGCTGGTGGAAAAGCTGCTGGCTTCTTGTGTCTGTCTGTTGTAACGCAGAGCCACGGAAGCTCCGCTCTCCATTGTTGATAATAATGCAATTCATTACTTTTGTCGTCTAATGATTATCGGCATGATCGCTCAGAGCGAGAGCCAACCTCGTCTTGCACACATAACTGGTACTGGAAGGTAAAACAGATTTGTCATTTATGATCTGACCGCTAAGCCACACTTTGTTCCCCATTATTGTGATTCACTTCTGCATAAGATATGCTTGCCCAATTGTCATTTGTGATACTGCAGTGGGCGCAAGCTGCCATACTTCCCGTGGGCACATCAGCCAATCGGATGTGACCATGTTATTCGGACTGTTAAATGCCTGCCCTGTCACAGCAGCCACCCCACAATTATTTTGCTTTTTGTATTGCTTCTTCCCACACCCCTACTGGACTTGTTGGGTGAACAGCACTGCTACATATGTCAGCTACCATTTCACACCACAAGCTAAAAGGATGCTGTGCTGTTGTTGATCCAACAGAGCCAGCAGCGGGACATGGAAAGCTGACCCTTGCTTTTCACCATAGAAATGTTGGTCGCTGGTGTCCTGCCAGCTGAAATCCGTCGTGTCAGGTGCCTTGTGGCTATCTGCAGTAGAGTCCCTGTTCCAAAACCAAAGTTCTTTTCTGGCCTCATCACCAACAAACCGATTTGACTCTGCCTGATTATAATAACGAAGGCAGTCCAAAAGAATATGCACAGCCTCACTGTACGTCACATTGAATCACCACACTGGCCACACAGAGTTGACCGCAGCCTCATTTCTTTAGACAAATGCATGCTTGGGGAAAAACCTCCTGAGAGAAAGCACCTAAAGCTACTTGATATCCCTATGCAAGCTGTGCATAGATTTAAATTTTAGTGAAATTGCATTTATTTTTATTTTTTGGCTGATGCGAGCCCTCACTGACCAGCCCGCCTCTATAATCTGATAATTGGGTACTCTGTTTTAGAGCTTCTAAACACTAAGAAACTGGGCTGTGTGTATGTATTTGTGTGCAATTCTAAATTGCAAGCCATAAACACAACCATTTGTTACCATGTGAAGGGGGAAAAACACTCAATTTGGAGATCTTTTTCACATTGCTGATTAGAAAGAAGCAAGCTTTATATTCTAGGACCCATTCACGCTGGTGAAAACACAGTCAGTTTTGATTATGAAGGCAGAGATGCAGACCTAGACAGGAGCTACATACTGATATGCATGCTATCAGAATGATTTATGCAAATTATGCATATTATTCCCAAAGGAATTCCTCCTCAAACTGCCAGGATAAATTGCCGGAAATTAGCCATAAAATCTGTCGTGCTAGGAGCAAAAGGTGAAGGCCACTGGGAAAGCAAGGACATTCAGCTTCTGGAATCTTCCAGGATATGATGGTGGCTGTTACTTTCCCTGGATGCTGAGGAAAATGTGATTTTCTTCTGAATCCTATAAAAGTATTTTCCCCTTGAAATTTTTCCAGCAAATGCTGACTCACATTTTATTTACAGCTAGCATAAAAGAAATTAAGTGTTAAGCTGTCTCAGAAAGCACTACTACAATTACATTACTATTAACTGCCTAAGTAGTTATTAAATGCCTAAGCCTGGCTGTAAAGAGTTTGCTGTTCTGAATGTTGGTGAAATAACTCACCAGCGGTGTACTTTAACTGGCGTACGGTTTTAATGTCCAATGTATATACCCATAGCACAGCTTTCCTGCCTTGCAAACCGTTCTTTCCTACAAAAATCCTAATTAACGACTTTCTGCCCAATTGCAATACTGTTGCCGCCTGTCTGTGAGATGCCCCAAAGCTGTCTTGCGGCCGGGCCACAGCTGTCTCACCACCTCCTCCTCAGTCTGGCCATCCAAAGCCACCATTGGCTCCCTCTTGGTGTTCAATGGATCTGATTAGGAAAGGGTTTCCTTTTTAATCAAAGCTATTGGTAATGAGCTTTATGGCAAATTGAGAACACTTTCAGGAGCAGTCATATTTTAATAAGTTGTTGCTTGCTTGTTTCCTTCAGAAAGCACCATTCTCGAGGTTTTACGACTATGCTCATTTTCGGTCATCATACGTTTTGTTGAAGAGGATTTGACTCTACATTCAGAGACTGGGGACCACTGTCTGCGAAAGGGAGATTCGATAGCCATCTTTCCTCCAGACTTACACCATGACCCTGAAATCTTTGAAGCTCCAGAGGTAAATAAACATCAAGCTGGTCATTGCTACTTCTTAGATACTGCAAATACATTCCCCTTCCTCATGATCTCTTTCTGTCTCTTCCTTTTGCCACCTTGTTCCAGAACGGATTTGAGATGGCTTGATGACTTCTGTTCTTCCTTCTAATGGGAACATTTTCCTATTTACTGAAGTGTTTCCTAAGGATCTCTTTTTCAAAGGTTTTTTGATCTATAAATAGAAGTATAGTGATGAAACTAAATGCTAGTTTCTTCAAATGAAATGGACAGTATACCTTGACCACCATTACCTTTAGGCCAAAATTAGGTTTTGCTTGGCAGAGAATTATTGAAAACCATAGAAGGCTAGCTATTGACAGGTGGCTTAGAGAATAAACAATGACGACTATTTTGCTAAGTGTTTCCAGAGTGGGGTTGACTGTCCCAAAGTCAAATACCATCATTGCAATAGTTAAGCCATATACTTTTTCACATCTTACTAAAGGTATATGCCCCTTTTCGATCAATTAGAATGGCATTATGAACTTGAGATTGTAAAGCTACTGCTGATGGGTGAAGCTTGGAGGGTAATTGTGTCATCTCCTTGTATTTTTTTCTGAGGCTGGAGTTAATGAATATCAAAGACTGGAAATTAATCCACCCTGGCTCATCCCTTAATACCACTTAAGAGGTTCACCACCTGCATGCAAATTGAATGCAGTCATATTCTGCCTGTGCTTCTCATGAAGTGATGTTGTTGCTGCAGTGGTTTTTGTATATAAAATGCCATTTTTCAAAGGGAAATTTCTGTGCTCTTTTTGAGCAGTTCGTAGCTGAACCACTTTTAAACCCAGTTTCTAAGTTAGATGTTTGGCGGCCAGGCTGGATTAAAATATTGTTGAATCTTGGAAATTAATAAGAAGAGGACAGACTTCAAATACAATGAGATAGTATGCATTTGTTTCATCAGCAAAGGCAAAATTTTTAAGTGAAAGGAGAATGTACATATGGTTTCCATGTGTTTCAGAAGAAGAGGTATATATGAATGATGATAGCAAATTGGAAGTAGGGTATTAGTGAGTGAATGAATATTCTGCAGACAACAAGCTTTATCTCTACATTTGTAAATATCCAAAATCCCACACATGAGTAGATATTCAATAAATAGGGCAAATAAATAACTAATACTTGAAAAATATTTGAAAATTTTAAAATAATTTCATTTTTATCTACAATTTTTAACTTCTGCTAATTATTTTCATTATGTCATTATTCCGCTAGTCATTAAGTTTACTATTCATGTCACAATAGTAAAATCAACATTAAACTTATCAACAAATACTTAATCAATGTTTACTAAATGACCACTGTTTTTATGGTACTCTTCTTTGGGCTCCTCCTATTCTCCACCCCCTGCCCCTGCCCCCAGGATGGAAAAGACCATAAGTTAGACTTTTAGGAATTTAAAAATCAAGATGAAACATTGAGGGGGCGGCCCGGTGGCGCAAGTGGTTAGGTGCGCACGCTCGGCTGCGGCGGCCCTCAGTTCGCCGGTTCGGACCCCGGGTGCGCACCGACGCACTGCTTGGCAAGCCATGCTATGGCGGCGTCCCATATAAAGTGGAGGAAGATGGGCACAGATGTTAGCCCAGGGCCAGTCTTCCTCGGCAAAAAAGAGGAGGATTGGCAGATGTTAACGCAGGGCCGATCTCCTCACAAAAAAAAAAAAAAAGAAAAGAAACATTGAAAGTGTGCTGATTTATATTTTTCCTGTGGAATACTAAATAGCAGTGCCCAAACTTTACATAATAAATTAACCAATCTTAATAGTAATCAGAAGGGTTTGCCTCATACTAAATCTGTGGAGGAACAAAATTGCAATATTGTGAATACTGATTTAGCATCATTAGTAGCTCTAACTTGAGTTGATGAGCACTCTCTATTATTTACTAGACTTACCATTAGCCAGTTATGCCTGACTAATGTTAAAATTAAGTAGCTAATTTTTTACCATGGTATTATCTTCTTGAAATTAGTTGTGGAATGCTGATAATTATTGGCACAGCAAAAATGATATAGTTCAGAACCATTTTTATGTGATTTGGCAAGGTCTCATGTAATCATTCATTCTATAAACATTTACTGAGCATTTACCATTATCAGGCATATAGATTGATTCCTTTTGTTCTTAACAACTTAGGATGGCAATAAGTAGATGCTATAGATGCTCATATAACAGATGTCCATCCAAAAACAACCAAGCACTGACAGTAAAGAAGAGAAGAAAATTCTGGAAAATTCTGTCCTTGGCCATTTGTCATTGAGAGCACTAGCCCAGGAGCTCATCAGAGGCTCATATTCCTCACTTACCTGTCTTTTGTACCCTACAGATCCTGAATGAGAAGACTAGGCCTTAAAGATAGAAAACAGAAAATAGCTGTTAGGCCAAAAACATGAGGAAGACTAACTCTTCTATAGATAGAAGACTAACTATATAAGTATACTTATTCTTGAAGGACATAGAGACTGAAGAGCCTTAGCAGAACATAGGTTCTCCTAACCCAATGAGACATGGTTTCAGGATGTTCAAGCCCAAGAGACTCTAGAATATTATATTCCAAAAACAGGCCATGGTCTACCTTCGTATATCTCTCTATTTCTGCATCTCTCTCCTTACTTGGCCACCAAAGAGGCTCCAGATTACCGCACAAGAATCACCCTTAATCACCTCTTCTTTGCCAATGTCCCTGATTCCCACCTCATTCCTCAGAGAATTTGCCACTGCCCACCCTGTGCTTGTGTGTACCTTTGTTATGGTGCGTACCACATGGTATTTTGCAATTACTATTTTACTTGTCTGTGCTCCTATATGCTGTAAGCCCCAGAAGGGAACAAATCCTGTCATCGCCTTCTCTGCATTCTCTGTGCCTAGCACAAGGGAGGGTGTCCAGAGAAGGTGAATAAATAAGGGGATGCTGGGATGGATGAATGTGCCGAAAGGGACAATACACTTTAGTTAAAATTTTAAGTCACCACAGATATTGCACATTAAAATATGTTCTGGGCCTAACTAGATCAGACAGATGAAGTGGCTTGTGTGTAAATATAGCAATACTATCAGGAGTGGTAAGAACTATGGTGAAAGGAGAGTCCAGGAGGCATCTAAGCGAGACCCTTTGGCTCCTTCTGGACTAAGCCTCAGCTCTTACAAGCATGGAGACCTGATATGGCCAAGTCATTTTTATTTTTTTTAAAAAAATCTCAAGAACAGATTTCTGAGTGAAGCTTAGAATTGTTAAATGTTTGGAAAAATTAAGTTTAAAACATGATGTGGGCTAAATAAAGTGTTTAGGGACCTAATTGGGCCTATGAGCTACCAAGATGTAACCTCTGTGTCAAGAATTATTCTTGTCCTGAATATCAGTTGTGTAGCTTACTGTAATGTTAGCCACTCAGGTGGCCCTTGACTATGTGTGACAACAAATTGGGAAGTGAAATTTAAAACAATGAGAGAGAGCAAAGGAAACACCCCTTCCCAATTCTTCCTTCCTCTCTCTTTATCAGTGTAAATGCTATCCAAGAAAGTCTAGATAATCTGTTAATTAACTAGGAATGGATAGCTTTTTAAAATTTTCTGAAGGCTTCCTCAAATTTACCTCTATCAGCCAGACTTCAAGCAGCTGGCTCTCAAATAATCAGTAAATGGTGATGATTTCTTTTCTGCCAAAATGCAGTATCCAGAACTGGAACTATGGGGAAGACCAAATCTGTTGGTTGGTTTTTCTGTGGCTAGAGATGCTAAGGTATGAAGGGAGGCTGGAAGACACTGTTGGGTCATAGGGAAGACACAGCAAACATTTAAGATGGTAACACATTGTCATAACCGTGGAGCCTCCTAAAGTAAGGAGGCAGTGAAACAACAAAGTAATCACAAAGGCATTGGAATACCCCAAGAAAACTCTGAAATTGAAAAGCCTTATTTTACCTCATATAAGTCTGCCCTACTTCTCAGAGGCATAGGAATTATAGTGATAAACAATTTGAAAGCCCTTGAAAAATTCTAAATCACTATGAATATTGTTGTATCAATATTATTTTGGTTATTGTCACTGTTCTTAAATATACTAATCATAACAAATGAGGAAATACTCTACATTTTTGTCTGTATCTCAAACTGAAATAGAGGTTGTGCCATCAGTATACTTCAAGGAAACAAAAGTATACTGAGCATCTACTATCCGAAAAGCACTTTGATAGGCATAATGAGTGACACAGAAATAATAAAGGCCTCTGTCCTTAAGAGCAGCTAGTTTAGGGGCTTGGCCTTATCACATGGCTATGTTCTCATAGCCAGATGCTTCATGTTGAGATTTCTGCCATACCGGTAAATTGGCACTTCATACATAGGATGTTGGAACCAGCAGAGTGTTGGTAAACCAGCACTCTGAAAAGCCCTGATTTTTGTCAATTTTCATAGTGTAAATACTCCCACCTTGGCTGATTTCATCTTACCAACATGAAGACCCTCACAGAGAAGTTGGGAAGAAGTGTGCACACTCTATCCAGCTGGTACAAACTGGCTACAGCACACCTCTGATTGCAACTCATGTCATGGAGATAAAAAGGAACTTCTGTACTCTGTCCTCTTGCTCCCAGGAGGACTGACTGTAAACCAGGGGCAACAGTGCAGCCCCTTAGTCATCCATTCAAAACATGGACAGTTTTTATTTCTAGGAAGTCATATCTTTTGTCTAATCTAGATTCCTATACCCAAAATGATGAATGGAGTGAATACAAGACCTGGTCATAATGTATGTCACCTACTCAGCAAGACCTTGTTTTAACTTCAATGCTTCACATACAAGAAGGGCTAAAAACAATCTGTTGAACTGAACTAAATATAGTATTTGGAGGACACAAATTAGGGTGTTATACAATGTTCCTCAGTCACTTATACCAAAAATTCTTCTCTATCCAGAAAATTGTATTGTCTATCTTGATTTCTAGTGCTATTATATCATTTTCTATTTATAAACACTCAATATTCATCTATTCTTCATTCTTTACATCTTTATTTAGTCATCCAATACTCATGTTTTCTTTGAAAGCTTGAATATTGCTTTTAAAATATACTTTATTGTCATGTATTTATTCATTAATTCAACAAACATATATGGAACCTCTGCTATGTGCATAACACTGTGTTGGGGGCTTTGAAAATACAAAGATGAGTAAGACAGTGTGACAAGTCCAGGCTCCTGGGATGTCTTGGCTCTGCCCTCTCCTGTGGATTTGCTCTGTCTTCAGCCTGATGGCAGGGTGGCTACAGCAGTGGCAGGCATCACAGTCACATATGACTAAGTCCAGACAAGGAAGAGTAATGAACCATTTCTTTTTGTTTTTCTTTCTCCACAAGAAGGAGACTTCTCTCAGATGTCCCCATAGACTTTCCCCCGGTAGCACTGATGAGATTGGTTCACACCTCCTATCCTAAATCAGTCGGAGGCCAGAGCAATGTGATTACCATGATTGGTCCCTAGACAAATCCTATGCAGGGGAAAGATGTTGAGGAATCAACACAACAATCCTTAGAGGAGCTATGGGGAGTTCCAGTGTTTTACGATTTCTCTTATGATTTCTCTATTCTCATATATTTAATAATATTGCATTTAATTGATGCTCTTTAATTGTGAAGCACCAAGGTATTATGGTTACTGCAAAGAGTTTAGGTCAACATGACAAATCCCGTATTTAAGTTGTTTCACATGAGTGTATGCATCTTGAGCTTCCTAACCCTTTGTTCTGTGTCACCATGACCCCAAAATCTCAGGGATGAGACTATTATACCCCTTCTCTTTTTGGCTAAAACCAGACTATATCCCTAGCGGCTGCCACAAGCCCTTCCTAATATTGGTTCCTGCTCGGGTTTTCCATGCCCTGGCAATGGAAAACAAACTGAAAAGAAATGTTAATTCAAAATGTATTTATGCCCTTTGAGCTTCATGGTCATCAAAGAGCAAAAGAAGTTGGGCTTTTCCCTTCTTGTTTCATAATGTAAACAGCTAATTAAGAATTTCTAAGATGTTTATTATGAGGAAATTGAATAGAAGCTGATGGAAAACTAGAGGAGGGGTGTTACAGATTGACTAGAAATTTGAGGGAATGTCAACACCAAGTGAAGGTTACAGTGATGGGAGAGCACTTGGGCATGATGTGTTTATCACTATGGCCTCTCAGAGAGCAGCACATTCACTTTCACAAAGAAGAACAGGAAAGCCGTGCCAGTTCCTGACTTATTTATGATATCAGGACACTATGAAGTCATAGCCCAAGCTAAGTTTTTCTTTTGCATTTTCTGGCTTAAACAGTGGGGCTACAGTGAGACCTTTTCTAACAAATCATTTCATGGCAAAGTTGACTTAAACTGATTTGGCCTAGGCAAGGAGCTCTTGGGGAGAGTCCAGGTCTCCTCAAATTGGTCAGTGAGAAGGAGGAGGCAGCAATACTGAACTCAAGCAAGTGGGCCTGGGCCCCCAAAATAGAAAAAGAACCCCAGGAGAGAGTGCCATATCCTAACTCTATCTGCTATAACAAAGAGTATGTCAACAAAGAGTGTCCTCATCCATTACTAGAGGGATGAACAGATATTTTTAGTTGAGCACTGGTTAGAACCTCTTCAGATATATCCTAGAACTCTCTGTGGGAGAATACACTTGTGTTCTAATGCAG
Organism: Diceros bicornis minor; assembly: GCF_020826845.1. Classification (NCBI taxonomy): domain Eukaryota; kingdom Metazoa; phylum Chordata; class Mammalia; order Perissodactyla; family Rhinocerotidae; genus Diceros; species Diceros bicornis. The sequence continues at coordinate 17,309,298 of NC_080772.1, read as the reverse complement.
ATTAATTTTGCCACTATGATTTCAGCTTGCAAGTTGGAAGGGACAATAGAAACTACCCAAAGTGTGTTTTCTAAGCTTGAATATTTATCAAAATATGTATCATAGATAAATGAAGATAAACCCAATACTTTAAAAGGAAATGATTTTGCTGACATTAGTACTGGCATTGAGTGAGAAAATTAGATCATTTGTGGTGGATTTAGAATCTATCCACATATTGTAGGGTTTTCACTATAACCTGAAATGCTTTCGATCTGACCTGCCTCTTTGACTTTGACTTCATGTAGTTTATCAAAGTTGTGTGCTGAGCAGGTCTAATGCTAATGAGCACCAAGTCCAGAAACTACTTGGTCGTTTTCATGCATGCCATGTGCACTAATTTAATCAACGATTTAATTCACCATGGGCTGAAATAAGGTCACTCAGCCTCCTCTCGGAAACTCAAGTGAGAGTAAATTAAGATGGCAGACCAAACACCCTAGATAAACCAGTCCCATCATTTTCTGTAACAAATAATATAACTTATTTATGAAAACATATCAGAAACACTTGCCACCCTAGAGTTACCCCAAAGAGAGTTCGTTCTAATAGAACTGTCACAGGAGAAATTCAGTACAACATCAAAAAACAAGCAAGACCAATTTTGTGGCTTAGTTCGTCTCTAGTGCTTTATGTCAATGTTATTATTTTATATCTATGTAATCCAAATATAAACACTGAATCCTAAACTTATAGTTCGCATGCATCAGTAGCTAACTGGGAAGGGATAGAGAAAAGCACATTATTAGGGATCCTCAGTTAGGCAGCCTCTGTAGCCTGTAGGCTTCATTATTCCGTAGTAACAATGGTGGCATTGCAGGAGCCCTTACCTTCTGCCCAACATTGATATATCAAACGCCAGTAGCAAAAATAGAGATACTGCCTCTCTACTTAAGAAACAGCGTAGGAGAGAAATGTGAATTGGGAAGAAAAGTCATGTGGGTGTTTGGATTTCACTTTGACGTGGGAGAAGTAATTTCCCAGTAGCATTTGACTTTTTTGAAAGTTCATACATGATTTGCACTTAGTCAAGTTTTACTTTCTGCTGTTTGCTGGATTAAAAGGAGCGTTTTAAGACAGGCAAGGAGAGCTGGCAACTTTGTGGACCTGAACTCAAACTATTTCATGTAAATTTTTAATTTTAACACTCTTTATTCTTCTTTACAGGAGTTTAAATTTGATCGTTTTGTAGAAGATGGTAAGAAGAAAACTACCTTTTTCAAAAGAGGGAAAAAGCTGAAGTATTACCTGATGCCGTTTGGATTTGGAAACAGCAAGTGTCCAGGCCGATTTTTGGCAATTATGGAAATAAAGCAATTGTTGGTTGTACTTTTAACTTATTTTGATTTAGAAATAATTGACCATAAACCTATAGAACTAAACTGCAGGCGCCTTTTGTTTGGTATTCAGCATCCAGATTCTGATGTTTTATTTAGGTACAAAGTAAAAACTTAAAGAAGCTAAAAGGAAAGAAAAGAAATCTATCAAAACTAACCTAAATGTCCTCAGCTCATCTATGTGGTTTTAATTTCTGCAAATGCAATTGCTTTGTCTGTTTGTTTAAAAGGTGCCAATTTCTGTTTGATCTGAGATCAATCTAGTTTGTACTTGGTCACAAAACCCATCATAAAATGAAACAGGATGGTGGCATGAAAATGGACACCGAAATCAACATGATGATAAACTTAAAATAGCCTTTTTAAGTTTCTGCGTATTGTGATTTCCAGCTGTCATGGTAAATGTGCCTTCACATCAATAGATTTGGCACCGTGGGATTTGTCACTCGAATTCTTCTCTAATATGTAAAGATACACTTTATGTACTACTGGATATTTGTGCTGGAAATGGACACAGTCTAACAAATTCCAAGTTTTCAGAGAGGAAGGAAATTAAATTTCCATGAGATGTACTGGATGAAAATGTTCCCTTCAAGTATAATGTCGATAATATCTATGTCGCCAGGGTACGTTTGCATTAAATGAGTTTTGCAGTAGATTAAATGCTTTAGCTTCACTTCAATATTTAACCATCCATAAATGCTCTTTATTACTTTGTATACTATGGCTCAATAGAACAAAATTTCTTGTTATATAAGAACACTCCTGTTCAAGTTAGATACTGATAAGATTTATTGTATAGGAACACACAAAACCTATTATATGTTCAGCAATTGCCCTAGACATTAGTATTAGGTTTATTGTAGGAGGAAATGTTGAAATCATTACAGGATTGATTGTAGCATTTGGCTTTAGTATAAACGATAAAGGTTATGCTAGTATTGCAATTAACTCTCTCCTAAATGCTTCCATTTATATAAAATGAGAAACTAGATAGCAGTATTTATTATCGACATTGGCCCTTTTGGACTTGGAGTTTATTTGTATTATTTTGAACTACAACATTATGTAACGCAGTATAATTTCACATGCCGTAATGCAGCATTGTGTCGATGATTCAAAGATTTCTAATATCAGATCACCAAGTGGTTGTCTGGCATCCGACATAAATGATGCTGCTGTATATAAACAGGCAAAGTAGGTAATAAGACCCAGTTAATTCATGCTGCTGTAGTTGGAACTTCTGATATTTCAGAAACGTGCTATTGTTTTTAAAAAGGAAATTGATTTTAAAAATAATATTATAAAATACTTACCATACTTAATAAGTCAATAGATTTTCTAGCATTTATTTTCTCCTTCCCGAAGTTCATGCTCTAAATGTTCCTTAGTGAAGGTCTACTGGTCTAAACTCTGGTTTTGCTTTATTGAAGGTGTTTTCATTTTTGCCCTCGTTCTTGAAAGATGATTTCAGTAGGCGCACAAGTCTGGGTTGACAGTTATTTCCTCACAGGACTTTGACGATATTGCGTGTTCTTAAGGATTCCATTGTTGTTGTCAGGAGGTTAGCCTTTGGTCCGTTTAAATATTCAGTGGGTAGTCTGCCTCTTTTCTCTGATGGCTTTAACGTGTTCTCTTTGTCTTTGATGTTCTTACTTTCTTTCTGTTTATCCTGCTTGCACATCATGGTGCTTCTTGGGTCTGAGAATGTGTGTCTTTCATCAAGTATAGTATATTCTCAGCCAATATCTCTGAGTAGTACCTCTCTGAGGCTCTGTATTAGATCTTCTCACTCTATACTCCATGCTGTTTGACCTTTTCTCCTCATATTTTCTCTCTAATTTATGTTCTAGGTTATTTCTTTAGATCTCTCTTCCAGTTTATTCTCCATACAGTGTATCTAATCTGCTCTTTAACTCATCCATTGAGATTATTTCTTCCTTCTTTTATACACCTTAGTTCATGGTACACAATTATAATTGGTCCAAGCAAGACCCCTCTGATTTTGTTTACTTATTCTATTTTAGCCCTAATTCCAACCATCATAACCTTCCCCATCATAGGCAAACATTCTAATGTGTTTGATTTGCATCTTTTTATTTGTGTGGTTTTTTTTTTTTTCATGAGGAGATCAGCCCTGTGCTAACATCTGCCAATCCTCCTCTTTTTTTTGCCGAGGAAGACTGGCCCTGGGCTAACATCCGTGCCGATCTTCCTCCACTTTATATGGGACACCGCCACAGCATGGCTTGCCAAGCAGTGCGTCGTGGAGCGCACACACTTAACCACTTGTGCCACCAGACCGGCCCCCTGTGTGTTTTTATAAAACATATTATCTTGGGTGCATATGTTTTTAATTTACATAAATGTATTTTCTATAAATCATATTCTTCTCAATTTTCTTGCTAAGCTGTATGTTTTTAAAAATATATCCACATTGCTTTATATATCTAATCTATTGCTTCTAAGTGCTGCATTGTATTCCATAATGTGAAGCCACCATATTTTAAGGATCTATTCACCCAGTGATGGAAACTATGTCTGTGGGACAGTTAATTTGGGGGAGATGCCAAAGCAGAACCTAAAAACCCTGCCCCCACCCATCATCCCACTGCTGTTCCCAGCCACCCTCACCCTGGGCTACTGCAAACCCTGTCCTCACCGCCCGTCCCCCAACACACACACAGACATTTAGTCCATGACAGCCTTCATTCTCTGAGATGTTTTAGATTTGTTCTGTTCCATCCTCAGATCCTTAAGACCTCTCTCTTCTGTGGGGTCTCCAGAGTTAATTTTGAGTCAGAGTGCCAGCTGCCAATTTGTCACCTTTCAGCTTTTCAATTCCACTGAGTTTGCTAAATTCAATGATTATGTTTTCAGTTTGAGAATTGTCTTCTGTTCTTCATATCTGCCTGGTGATTTTTGATAATATCTTTTTCTTTTTTCATACATTCAATATCCTCTTTCCTTTCTTTAAATATACTAAGAAACCTATTTTATATTCTGTATCTGATATTTGCAAATCATCAGTATTTTGTGGGTCTGATTTTGTAGTTTGTTTTTCTTTTAACTTTTACTCAAGATGGCTTATTTACTAAGCCCATGTTCCTTGGAATTTTATCTCTGGAAATTTTTTGTGTGTGTCTGTGTGAGGAAGATTAGCCCTGAGCTAACATCTGTCGCCAATCCTCCTTTTTTTGCTGAGGAAGACTGGCCCTGGGCTAACATCCGTGCCCATCTTCCTCCACCTTATATGGGACACCACCACAGCATAGCTTGACAAGCAGTACGTCGGTGTGCACCCGGGATCCAAACCTACAAACCCCGGGCCACCGCAGTGGAGCACACACGCTTAACCGCTACGCCACCAGGCCGGCCCTCTGGAAATTTTTAAGACCTGAGTTTAAAGTTCACTCCTCCAGAAAGAATTTGTGTTTGCTTTTGTCTGACTGCTGATGTTGCTATTAAATTCAGATCACTTTCAATTTTCAGCTTGAGTATTTTGAGAGGGGATGGAGGATGGGGATAGGAGCTACATAGGTAGTGTGGGTTCTAGCCCTAAATCAGCTACAATGCAATCCTATGATTAAGAATAGACAGGAGAGACTTTCTAGGTTTTTCCTCCTTCACCCAGAGCCATCGCTGAGACAGGCAAGTATACCGAATCTTGCTCTGTGGAGCAAGATTTCTTTCTAGTTCACCTACTAAGGATGTTGCCTTTGCAAATTCTTGGCTTTGTGCAGAAGTCTGGGACTTCACACACACACACACACACACACACACACACACACACACACACACCCAGCTTGGGCCCTAGGCTTTATCTCCTGCCTGCCACAGCATAGCCCATTCATTTTGTGCCAGGACATCTAGTCCACCATATTGCCTCAAGTGGAAACTTCCATCTTCTTAAATTCATCTCAGTAATATACTTTTGTGATGCAACAGCAGAGAGATCACAGGAAATTATTCCATTCTAATTTGTTTAATTTATAATTAAAAGTGTATACAGGAATTTAGAATAGAAAGTAAGAATAAATAAAATGGTTGAGAAAATATTATATAAAAGCAATAGACAGTAGAACCAAAACAAGAGAGTTATGTGACAGGCTTAAATCTAGTAATTAAAGAGTGTTTATGAATAGAAAAGATGTCATGGAAAAATAAGTTAAAAGACATGGAATCTAGCTGTGACATAACTGGTTTGTTATCATCAACAAGTCACTATGCCTCTCAGTGTTTCAGTTTCCTTATTTGCAAAATAAAAATAATAAGGCCTTTTCAACCAGGTTTCATTATGAAGATTAAACACAGGGAGATGTGTGAACTTATTTTGAAAAGTGTAATGCAATATGCGAAGGTAAAGTTGTAAAGGAGATACTTTAATGATGTGCCTTTTAAAAACTGTTTTTATGTATTTGTTGAAGGGAATAATTTTTTAGTCAATAGGTAATTCATTATTCATTTATTCAATCAAACATTTATTTCCCTTATTCTAAATATATGCTATGTAGTGGATTACCTGTCTTCATGAGCACACAATTTATTAGGGAAAACAACACAAACGCAACTAATTTATTATAAATGTAGTTGTAAGTAGTAAATTCATCTCTTTAAAATTATTCTAAAATTCTGACTTATCACTTGTTCTAGCTAACCTTCCATCATCACTCATTCCAAAGTAGTGTTCTGTAATGAGAAATTACTCTGTGCGTAATTACACACAAGAAAACATATATATCATATATATATTTATATATATATCACATATATATTGTGATTATATGGTAAAAATAACCAAAACCAAATGCAGTCATTGAGGCTCCAGAATTTTTTTAAAACTGTATTTTACATACCATAGAAACCCATGTTTTTATTTTTACAGCTTCCCCTAAGTTCCACATTAAAGGAAATGAGTAACTAATTATATTGTTTTAGATCAATGACCAACAGAAAGGAAGCATTCAGTTAGCAAAAACTAAATGCTCTGAAGGTATTAAGAAAAAAGCTTTTTATCACTAAATAAGGCATGCTGATAAGCAACCTATATGGGAACTTTTATCTGCCTTGTTTAGGCTTTCTTGGCATACTTCATTCTATCTTCTCCATTTTATCATTAAGTTTTGGGTCACAAGTCTAAGGCAAAGGAGTTTCCAGACTCCAAATCTGCACGATTGCTTCTGTTTATTTTCTCATAAAAAAATAATTTGGGTAACATTTCCTATAAGCATCTTCTAATTTAACAGTGGAATCTTAAAACCAATTTCAAAGATCAAAGCACATTATCTTGGTTTTGATCTTAGTATAAAATAATGTTAATAATTATAAAACAAGAATTATATGCCCTTAGAATGTGCACTGTTTTAACCTATTAAATTCACCAATGTCGCAACCTATTATTTACTAGAACTGCATTATTAGGTATTCATATTCACATACTCAATTAAGAAAAAGTTAGCAAGCCAAGATTACATTCCCTGTAGCATTATTTTAAATTATAATGAGCAATCACATAAAACTCTCTGGTATTTTTCTAAAGCAATTATTACTGACTCTACTTCATAGTGTTAATCTAAATCAGTGATCATTATGTTTGAACTTTTTAGCTTAAATGATTATTTTGTTTATAATACCTTCTTGAGTAAGATAAATTGAACTCATGAAAAGCTCTACTACACAATTTTAAATAGGAGATAATTTGGCAATACTTATGTTTAAAAATATTTTTTAGACAGAGGAGTGCTATATATTTTAAAAACCTGTTGTCCTGAATTTTTTCTTTCATATTATGTTTTGGTTTTAAAATCGTATATATGTGGTTATGAGGAAGCAAATTATCTTACAAAGATGTTAGGTAAGAAATGCAAATACTTTGTAAATCTGTTTAATTTTCTTTCATTTACAAGAATTCAATAAATCAACTTTTAAAGCACAGGTGAATGACCGTATCTCCTTATTTCCCTACGAGAACGTGTTGGGTGACAGATTTGATTACAAATAGCAAATTATTTGGGAAATAATTTTGCTGTCTGAATATCCCCACATCCCATCCCCCACACACACACACATATACATATATTCTTATTTTCTGATACTTTCTCTAAAAGTACATCAATTGTTATATTCAGCATGCTTTTCAATATATTTTAACTTATTTATGTGGGAAATAAAAACAGATCCAAGAAATATCAGTGATTAAGTGTTTTAATAGGTTTATTTTAAGCAGGGTGACCTTGCTAGGCTACAGTTCTTAATACCTGTTGTCATTCTGCGGAGAGATATACTGCTTAAGAACAACAAGAAATGGAAGAGAGAGCCCATTAGATGTGGTCCCTGTCTTCCACAGATCACTTTACCACAGATAATGAATGAAGCTGAATAATATTTGGACAGTATTCAGTTTATTCAGAAAGCTGAAATCCAAACGGTAAATAAAGCCTTTAACACAGAATGCTGTTGATGAAATGAAACGTGCCCCCTTCAGTAACTGTCCAGACAGCATCACTGGGACACTTGGCTTTTCTAAGAACCACTCCCCCGAGTCGTTAACATTTTGCAGGAACTTGCCTTAGCCTCTGAAGGTGTTCCTGTGCATTTGAACTAGTCAGTTCAGTATGTTTAACAGTTAGGGTAAATTATATCATTAAATAGACAATGTATGAAATACTTATCTTTGCTTTCAATTTTACTCTAAAAAACACTTATTGGGTAAATTAACATTTTGCAGAACTGTCTGGAATTAGCCATGATCATGCGAGTAATAATGTCCATTTTCTATTCAGGATATAGATGGATAGAAAAAATATTCAGTGGTTATGCTGGATAATTTGAAGTATGTTTGATATAGTTTATTGTTAATTATTTGAGGTATAATTTATGTTCTCAATTCCTAAATGTATTCATTTTTATAAGGAGAGACATGATATATTACAGACTACACAGAAAGTAAATGTTTAGAGATAGACTCACAAAGCATTTTATTTCCCTTACAATATTTTGTGCTCATAGGAGAAACTAAAGGGATATAAGTATCAGGTAAAGCTGCTAATGTCTAATGATTCGTCGTTGAGTCAAATTTAAACGCTTATAAATATTAAGTACATATTAGTTGGAGATTTTTATTTGTTTGCAAGAGAACATTTACTCCATATAAGTTTTATTTCTAAGAACTAGCCGTTGTAGTTAACATAAAATGTGTGTCATTATTACCTGACAAATAACCCACATTTTTTAGTAAATACTTTGGTCTTTTATATTTAAATGAAATGTACTTTTATCTCATAACGTCTAACTGGCCAATATATTTAAAATTTTATAAATACCTTTGTTTTATACTTTAAATGGAATTTTTTTTAAGTATTTGAAATCACTTTGAATTATTTTTACGAATTTAAAGTATACAAAACATTTCATGTTTTGAAATTAGGTATTCATTTTTTAAAAACTTTCTTTTGAGCTAATTTTAGACTTACAGAAAAGCTATAAAACAGTATTCATTTTTAAAGAAGAGAGTCCTCAGACTAAACAATGCTTGCAAAAAGTTAAACTAAAGAGTGGTCCTAGGACTTAGCCAGTTGAAGATCTTAGGTAATCCTTGACTTTTGGTGATCCTCCACAATAACTACCCTATAGGGCCACATACTGCAAATAATAACTCAGTGGCAGAGATAATTTGAGTACGTATGTCATCCAGATCCTCCATAGTCCAAATAAGTGTTTTGTTTTCATAAAAAAAAAACTTTTTTCTAAATTTTAAAAAGAGCTTACCTTGTTGAATAATTCCAGATTTTACTTAATTTCACTCTCCTGAGAAATCTACACTTTCAAGATATGTATGCCTGATGCTTCTCCCAAAGATAATTAAAGTTATTCCCTGCCCCTGCTTCCCGATACATGGGGCGTTTAATAGATGGATTTCCCTTCCTCCTCCACAGCTCTTCGTGTTTCTGTGGAGGCCTGGTTAGGAAAATCATTTCTTTTCATGGAACTTTCAGGTGGAGGGCACAGGCTCAGCCTGGCACCTGCATTTTAACTACAGCTCTGCAAAGAGACGGTGCATGGCAAATGTAGCTATACTTCCCTGAACACACAGTGCATGATTTGGTGTTTTAACCAGTTAGGTACGTAATCTGGGTCTCTCTCATAATAAGATATTATTTGTCTTTTCTTTCAAAGAGTAGATAAGGATATTTAACAAAGAAATCCCTATACCAAGTTCTTCAGTAATTGCTAGAGCAGAATAAATGCATAAAATGAGGTTAGGCTATGAAGCATTTTTATGTTTAAATCTAAATTCTCATCTCTAAACATCTCTATTAACATAGCAGATTTGAGTTGCAACCATCCTCCTAATAAAATATGAAATCTTTAAGATTGCAAAGCATTTGTAAATAATGGATCCTTTAAATATCCCTGAACTTTATTCTAAAACTTAGAAGGAGAAATAATAATTGCTTTATCTAACCACTGATACCATTTTAGCATTTGATGAAGATGTTAATTTATGGTTGGTTAGCAGTTTATGGCTGCCATTAGTTTTTCAGTTTGGTCCACATTAGAAATCTATTTTTCTTTTTTATTTTAGTCTGAGACAATTATATAAAGATATGGTTATGTTTTATCTAAAATGTATCATTCTACTATAGCATTTCAAATTATTCACAGATCATAGTTCTTATATGTGCATATATGAATTTAAAAATACAGCAATAAAATGCTTGAAACAGATCATAAATTTGCTTCATATTTTATTGCATCTCTGAATCAGGTTGAGGAGACAAGGGCAACTATGGTCTTTGGGAAAGAATTAACTCTTTCCCAAGCTGGGAAAGAGAATGATATCACAGTGTGCATAATTAGAGCCAACTCCCCATCAGAGCATCCTGGTGACTAGTAAAATAGGCTTGTCCATCATATATGGGGGGGGAGGGGGTTACTGCAAAGTCCTTTTTCCCTTTGCAGTCTAACCTTCCCAGCCCAGTCATTTCTCTTCCAGAGCCCTCTAATCTGGATTTCTATATTGCCTGAATTAGAGAACACAGGGGAAGGGAAAGAAAGAAAAGTCACACACCCATATGCACACGCACTCAGGGGTACCTGGTAATTTTGCAATAGTCCAGAAGTCTATTAAGTCTATTGAGTCGGGTTAAGACGAGTAATTTAGAAAAAGTGGTAGAATTTAACCCAAATCAAACCTCAGGGAAAGCGAGTAAAGAAAGAGGTTCCCTGCCTTGCTAGGAAGCAAATTGCTCTTTGGGGTTTAAAGCTGGGCCGCTGTCTCAGAATTCCTAGGTTTGGAGCGGCTGCGGGGTGCTCCTGGACGAGCCTGGCATCTGCACTTGAACGCACCAGGCCACTGGGGTGCAGGGGAAAACGCGATCCTTGTGCCACCTCTCAAAAGAGAGTTTGAGGTAGAACCCCTGAAGTTTGCTTTTTGTCCCTAGGAACTTGGAGGTTGGATGGCTTTGTGCCCGCAGGAGGGGCCGGAACTCCAGTCCGGGGGAAGCACTGGGAGAAGGGGTGCTCTGCGGCTGTGTACCCGGAGTCCCTCCCGGGGCGCAGCGCAAGCAGAGCAGCGCCGTGAGCGCGCATATTGTGGACGTCGTTCTGTATGCGACCTTGGGCTGGCTGGCCTGCGGGAAAGCCGCCCCCTCCCTCCTCCTGCTCTCTCAGGTCCCCAGCAAACACCCTTGCCCTGGCCCGGGGAGAAACAGACACCTGGTTATTCCGCACAGCCTACAGAATCCTGGTTCTATACATCAATCGATCAGAAGAGCCAGAGATCCGGCAGGGAGAAAAAGACTCCTACTCTAAGAGTTGTTTTAAGTCAAACTTAAGTTACTATCTCCTGGCTTTCCCTTCTGTTTCCCTCCTTCCATCTACAGTGCCCCAGGCCTGATTTAAAAGGCCAAATTTAAATCAACCTGCGGCTCACTGGCTTGGCAAATCTAGGGGCATGCGAGTTATAAGCGCCAAGGCAGAGCGCGCAGGAGACGGGCTCCTTTCTTTTGCCCACACAACAAAAAATGTTAATTGATGTAAAGTTGCTTGGCACGTGGATAATTTTGTCTGACCTGCATTTTAATTAAAAGAAAACTTATTTATGTTCCTGGTGTTTATACTTTGCAATTTAATTTTGTTGAGAGGCACCATTGTGTAGCAGCACCCCTCACCCCACTTCCCCATCTGAATCGCATTCTCATTAAAGGTTTTACTAAGGAGCCTCGCCTGACCGGGATTCATTACCTCCCGCCGTCCATGAGCACACTTTCGGGTCTCCACCGGCTCTGTCGCTCCGCCCGGCAGAGCCGCCACAATGTGCTGCGAGCCGGGAAGTGAACTCTCATCATTATTTTTCAAAGTCTGGGAAGTGTATTATCCTTTTTCCTAGTGGTAATTAGTTACCATAGCATCTAATACGTAAATGTGCCCAGAGCACACCATTAACAGTTAAACGGAGGATTCAATTTAACACATGATTATATCTTTCATAAGTCATTACATTGGAAGTCAGTGCCACTCATACTGGAGGAATCTCAGGGTCCGGGGCGAGTAGAAACGTTTTGTTTCCGGCGTCCGAGACCAAGAGTGCGTGGAGAAGGGAAGCTCCTGAGCTTGGGGCCCTCCCTAGCGAGCTGTCCACAGTGAGGCTGGGTGGTGGGTGGGATAGGAGGGAGAAGAATCTAAGCTCAACTCAGGGTCTTGGAGGGGATGCCCAGCTGCCGAGAGTGAAGAGCGCACCGCGGAGTGCGCGCGCGCGAAGACGCACACACGCGCGCACACACACACACACACTCACATGCACCTCGGGGAGGGAGAAGGAGGGGTAACTAGCAAGCTCTTCGAAGATGATCATTTGCTGGTCCTGTAGGAGTCCACAAAAAGCCCCCACGCTTCTGCAGGTGCCCAGTGTTAAGCTGGAGATGGGACCTAAATGGGAATTAGAAATTAGAGAAGGAAATTGAAATTAGAGAGGGATTCGAGAAGGAAACTGGTGGAATAAAAGGCCAAGTGGGACTCTGGGTCCTCTCTGGGCCTCGTCTGCCCACTCTCAGTTCCCTAATAAAAACCAGCAGCGGGGTCCGCCAGGCAAGTTGCGCCCCGGAGAAGCGCCCCAAGGCGCGGTGGGTGTAGGAGCAGGCTCAGGGGCGGGCAAGGTACTCTGGCAGTCTGGTACGCCGCAGCCTTAGGGGACAGGCCGTCTGCTCTAGCCCAGGGGCACCTCGGGAAGACCACACTGATCCCCTGGTGCTCAGTCACCCAGTCCCGCCGTGGATGCTCCATACTGGAAAGACATCTGGGGCCCACAAGTGTGTGGGCCAACTTTCCAGACTGGCCCAAAATTCAGGATTCAAACATCAGAAGGAAAGCGGCCCCTGGCGTTTGCCAGGTGGGGGAAAATTTCTCTCTCTAACCGTCGGTTTCCTTCTCTAAAAGCTGCTGCTGAAGAAACTCTGGAAAGGTTGGATGAGGACCGAGAGGGCCACCTAAGTAAATCATAGGAAACCCTGCTTCTGTTCCTTTCAGATGTCCTACCTTTATTCCTAGTAGGAATAAACCTCACTAGGTTGGGCAATTCCTGGATTTGGAAAGAGAATTGATTTGTCTGAAATTATCACAATGAAAATTAATATTATCAACCCTGCTACTTTTAATGATTATACATATTAGCCTGACATTTCAACTTATTCTCAACATCCTCTCCTTTCCCCCACCCCCATGCCTCCTAAGTCTCTTTCAAGACTAAGACTGGAAAATTGAGTTATTCAGGGGTAAAAGGAGGGTGAGCATTTCTTTTTCTTCTGAAGTCCATGATTTGTTATTTTCACAATTTCTAATAATAGTTGAACAGTACAGAGGTTGCAGAGGAAGTATTTCAAGGAGGCCTTCTTAATAATGAGAACTAGTAAGCGGTAAATCTTGCAACAAATGTGTCCCCTACAATGTTAATATGCAAAAGGAAAAAAAAAATTCCACTGATGGTAGCTGTGGTTAATTCCTAATCAGAATGATGGACAGCAGGGCCAGAACAATACAAACTAATGGCTGTGTTGCTGATCACTTTACCCCTTGATTAAAGACACCCAATTATGGCGCAGAACAGTGTCGTAATTATGTTTCTTAATCACATCCAGGAGGTTTAATTGCCTTAACGATGTGTTTCATTAAATGAATTTAGGTATTATAGTCGACAGTTTTCATACACAGTTGTTTTCAAATTAACATAATATTAGACATCGTCATGGAAATTGTTTTAATAATCATAATTAGACGCACCCAGGCTTTGTCTGGTAAATGCTGAGAGACGGGTCTCTTCCTGCCTGGGGGCTGCCCTGGTCTCTTCCCTCCCTCTCCCCCCACTCCCAGACTGGGAGGGCTCCAGCTTCAAGGCCCTTTGCTGTTATGTTTTCTGAAAAGTTACAGGTTCTGATTAATCTTTTTTGATGGCAAGTGGGGCAGAAAATCTCCTCCCTCACCCCCCACTAAGTTTGATGGCATTTAGGGCTATCATTAGAGCGGAGGCTATACAGACAAAAATGCATTGAGCATACCGCCTACAGAGGAAATACTGTAACTTCACCACCACCATCTCGATAACCTCCACCACAATAAAATCAAGCCTTCTATATTTGAGAGCATTATTAAGGTCCAAATACAAGCCCATACAGACATTCTGTAATAGAATCAATGCCCGACCCAGTCCAAACATAGTCCCGAAAAATCTCATTAACAAGCAACACTAGTAAGTTTTGAAAATCCCAATGGGCATCGCTTACACTTATAATTCAACCTGGTTGATTCTTCTGTCACAAAAAAAGTGGAAAGCCTCAATAAAATCCATCCTCAGAGAATCCAAATCCATCTCTTCTCCTTGGCTTTCAGGCAGCTAGAGAGAGAAATTCTGATGAAAACTCTTTAAGAAACTTTACCTTCTTTGATGGGCCCTGGCATGGTTAACAGTGCCATACAACTGGGAAAAGAATTGCAGACAGAGCATGGCCTGCAAAGTTCACGCCAGCAGACAGGGACTCCAGGTCTCCTCTGGGTCTCACCACTGACCCCATTTGCTTCTCCTCCAATGACCAGGCCCAGCCACCATCCTTTTAACAAGAAAACAAGTGAACTAGAGCTACTGCTAACTGTGTATCCCTACCAAAACTTTAGTTCCACCTTCTCTGAAACGCCTTTCTTTTTTGTCACCTTTCAAACTAAGAATAACACAGAAGAGAGGTAATTGCTCCTTCCACAAAGCACAGCATAATAAAATGTTTGATCAAAATATTTTAATAAAGATTCTTTCTGACATAGATACACATACAAATGGTCGTACATAGCTGTCATAGTCTGATTCACCTATTTAATATATTTATCATTCTTTACACATCCAAAACCAGCCAATAGTCCACCACAGCTCCCAACTCACCATCCAACCTGACAAACTGAATTTGTATTATCTGCAAGGAGTGGAAAATAGCAGGACTCCATTTTTAAAAAAGGTTTTCTTGATTTTCATAGGATAGAAAGGCAGGCAAACAGCCATGCAAACTAAAACTGAAAGCTCACTTTGGGTAAATAGCTTCTTGCTCTTCCTTAGTTTTATTTTTTTTTAATTTTATTTTTTTTAGAAAAATAACAAAGGATTTCACACCATAGGCAAATCAAACCAGTCTTTTAACTTAAATAATTCTCCACAGGTAAAATAACTTAGATATGTACATATATATTAAAAGCAATTAAATTAGACCTTTTAAAAATGCACAGCACAGCCTGGAAAAATATTTGCTTAGCATGTTCTTACTTATAGGATCTATTGCTGTGATGTCTTTCCCTTTTAGAATGCAAAGGAATTCCCTTTCAAAAAAGAGAGCAATTCATTCATCAATTAAGAATACACCTTTCCTGTAATTTTTGGACTGAAGCAATTTATTAAAGCTCAATTTAAATACAGGGATGATGCAACTGAAAATATCCAAGTGATCTTTGATAAACCTAAGCAGCTCAGATACATCAATATGTCTCTTCATACTTGTTGGCAAATAAACCTTTTAAACACTTGGCACACAGTATAAGTTAATCTATAAAACAGAATTTTAGAGGCATTAAAAAAAAATTTGCACAGAAGACCCATGACCTTAACACATGATAAATACTGTTGATGTGGAAGGGTCCTTGAAGAATAACAAATAAATACTATGAATTGTTAATACATCATTGCAGAGTGGAAAGTAACAAGGTGCACATAAATATTTTTAAATGCAATTCTTTCAGCCACAGTCAGTTTTTTATATCACTCTTGCCAAAACTTTTGAGCATTTTCACGGGATTAAAGTTCAGAGACAATAAAAAATACAAGTCTTTCATAGCAACGTGTCTCTTTCTGGTTGTTGTTGTTTTTTTTTTTTTTTTCCTTCACTTAAATAAGTCTACATTTCAAGTTTTTTCTCCTGGCTCAGAATCAAAATTTACTTTCAAGTGCCCTTTCTGATTTGTCTGAATGAATATTCCATCCCACAAGCCACCCAAGTCCGAACTCCTCCTCTCCCTCTCAGCACTAGCCAAATTCACAATTATTAGTACGATTAGTATTTTGTCATTTAATACTCTCCACGCTTAATAACCAAGCGACTACTTCTCCACTTATTTTTAACCTTAAAGGAAAACTCTGCTTCCTCGTGGTCTAGGCTGCCACCCAAGTTGCCACTTTTCTGCGAAAAAAGACATCCATACTCCATCCCAACTCCACCTCCCTCCTCCCTCCCTCCCCACCCCAAAGACCGAGATTCTGGGGACGTCAAGGCTAAGAGTTCCGTTTGTCTCTGATAGTTCTCCTCAGTTCTCGTCTCTGCTTTGCTCTGCAACTGTTTCACAACTAGGAGAGGACCAAAATAAAGGGGTTGGAGGGCAGCTTTTCACTTTCCTCTAGCTTTGGGGTCGGTCTTGTGTTTTTCAGGGGGGGTGTTTAAGGCTTCTCCGTGCACTGTTTGCAGAGGCTGGAGGAGACGCTGTTGAACAGGGCGCACTTCTCCGGGCAGGAGGCGGCCGGGGGCAGCCCAGCGCTGAACGGGTAGCCGGCAGCCTGCTCGTAGGCGCCGAGCGCCGGGTGCAGGGCAGCGGCCGCCGCCGCCGCCGCCGCGGAGCTGGGCAGCGAGGCGGCCGAGATGGCCTGGCCCTGGTTGAGGTAGGCGACAAGGCGCCGCATCTCCTCCAGGGCCTGCGCCTGCATGAGGATGTAGTTCTTGGCGAGCAGCAGCGTGGCGATCTTGGAGAGCTTCCGCACCGAGGGGCTGTGCGCGTAGGGGATCACCGCGCGCAGCTCGTCCAGCGCGTCGTTCAGGTCGTGCATCCGCCGGCGCTCCCGGGCGTTGATGTTGAGCCGCAGCGCCTTTTGCTCTTTGGATTTCTTGCTGCTGCTGCCGCTGCTACTGCCGCCCCCGCCGCCCCCGCTGCTGCTGCCCCCGCCGCCGCCGCCGGGACCCCCCGAGGGGGCGCCGGCGCCGCCGTGGAGGTGGGCGTTGGAGCAGGCCGCCTTGGCGCCGCCGCCTCCCGCGCCCGGGGAGGCCCGCGGGTCGGCGCCTCCTGCCCGCAGCACCAGCTCGCAGCGGCCGTCGCTGTCGTCGTCGGGGCTCTGCTCGCCGCCGCTGCTCTCGGCCACCGAGCCCCGGCTCGCGCTCTCGCCGTATTTGAGGCACAGGGCGGCCCCAGCCGGCAGGCTGCTCAGGCTAGGGTCGCCCCCCACGCCGGCAGAGCCCACGAGCAGCCCGGGGACGCCCACCCCGCCGCCGCCGC
The DNA here is from genome assembly GCF_020826845.1 of Diceros bicornis minor. Classification (NCBI taxonomy): domain Eukaryota; kingdom Metazoa; phylum Chordata; class Mammalia; order Perissodactyla; family Rhinocerotidae; genus Diceros; species Diceros bicornis. The sequence continues at coordinate 17,292,136 of NC_080772.1, read as the reverse complement.
CTCCCGCGCCGCCGCCGCCTCCCCCAGGCGGCGGCAGCAGCAGCCCTGCCCCCTCGGGGTCAGCCGGCTCGAAGCAGCCCGGGGGCGACGAGGAGGACGACGCCGGGCGCTCCCGGGGCGGCGGCGCCAGGGACAGGTCCATGCCCGGGGGCGTGGAGCGGAAAGCCGCCTCCAAGCGCTTGGCGGTGGAGGCGCTCAGACTCTTGTGCAGGAAGAGGTCGTCTTCGCCCGCGGCGGCCGCGCCGAGGTGCAGCCCGCGCTCCATGGTCCGGCGCCGGCGCGCAGCCCCGGCCCGCCGCCGCCTCGGCTCGGGAGTCAGGCGGCGCCGCAGACGCGCCCGAGCCGGGCTCCGGGGCTGGTGCGCGCGTCGGTCCCGGTGCTGCTGGCAGCCCTCTCCCCTTCTTTTTCTTTTTCGCCTTCCCCCGCGCTCGCCGCCTCCTCTTCTTCTTCTTCTTCGTCTCCAGCCGATGGTGCTGGCTGCTGGGGCTCACCATGGGCCGCGGCCCCGCATGGTGGGAGGGTGGGCGCGCAGGGAGTGCAGCCGCCGCCGCTGCCGCCGCCGCTCTGAGCCCAGCCCCGCGCCTCCTCTCCGCACCGTTTATCTTGCTTGGATTCACCTTCAGGAGATTTCCGGACCCATCAACCAGCCGCCGCCACAGACGGGGGAGTCTTTTACATCATTATCTCTGAGTAGGTTATTATGAAGAAGACTCGCCTGTTGGGACAGCGCTTTCTACCCAATCAGGTTAACGTTTTAATTAATAGGATTAAAACGGTAACAAACAATCGCAGGCGCTATCTGGCCGCGAGTCTGAATAGTTTCATTTCCCAGGTCTGAAGACAGGCAGCAGCTAGAGCTTTATAAAAGGCGCCTGCTCCATTATTCTGCCTGCCATCTGTATACACAGCTTAGCGCATATGTTTGCAAGGCGCTGGGTCCTGTTAGTAACCCAACAACTGCCTTTAGCTTGACATGTGTGGCGACTTTCACTCATCAATGAGCACACTAAAAGCCCTACTTAGAGCCGAGGATGTTCTTTGCTCCTTCAGCAAATTGTAGATCGGCGGCGAAGCCTGGGAGTCCCGTGGAAAGCAGACGCCCCCATCCACCACACCCCACCCCCACTGCCCTTCCCTCGCCACTGCTGTCTCATCTTGTGCTAAATTATTCTTCCGGGCGAGAATTGTACTCCACCCCTATTCGTAGGATAACTCTGGTCTGAATTAGGAGATGGGGCTTTCGGGGGGAAGTGGTGTCCCCGTTGGCTTGCCCCAAATTCACCTAAGATTCTCAGCTAGTAAGAGAGCAAAGTGATCGTCCCCCTTGAGCACACTGCCTTATTTCCACTCCTCCTTCCCCCCACTGCCCATTTCCGACCCCGATGGAAAAAAAAAAAAAGGAAAATGAAGAACAAGTTGATTATGCAGCCCATTAGATTAAAAAATAAAGGAAGGAAGGGGTGCTTTTGCAGCTGTGTCTAAGTAGCTGCTACAGAGATGGCGATTGTGAGGCACATGATTTCCTAAACAGGAAGAAAGTGATTTCTCAAACTTTCCTCAAGATTAAAATCCAGTTGTTTCAGAATAGGCAACTTCACCGGGAGTCAACTCCTCTGACACACCAAGTGGGGCATGTGTGCATATTTATTTACCCGGAAACGTAACCGACAGCTAGGAAGCCATTCAGGGACATCTGGATCTGCCTGGCTGTTCTTGGAGGGCTGGTAAGGGGAGAACCGTGAAACAAGCGCTCCTCTCCGGATGGGGAAAGGGTACACGCGGTCCTCTCGCTCCTGAGTTCAATGTCTGGGAGCACATGGTATTTAGCGGCTGGTTTTCATCCTCATGACATAAGTAAAAACAATATTTCCCAACACCTCCAATAAATCTTTCTTATGTGGCAGAATTACTGAAGCCTATGAAATTTTTGGTTTCTCTGGTTTCATTAAAAACCTTTTAATTGTGGCTTTCAGAGTTGGCCCCAGGTGTTGGACTCTTTTCATTACATTTTGCTCTAATGTGATGAAATTCTAATTCTCTCCTTACCATATGGTTAAATTTCCCCACTGAGAATTAGTTGAAAAAGGAGAAATAATCTATTAATCTCTGTAATAGATTCACAAATGAGGTTCGCCACAGAACCTGTTTTCGAATGGTAATATCCGAACAGTTGGGCGCCTTATTTTATCAGGAGGGGTGAGGGCGACACAGAAGCGTCTGCATTGTCACCTGGAAAGGATAAAAAGGGGCCCAGCAGTATCTTTCCAAAATAACTGCCTGAGATTCTGTCTCACGGGGGCGGAAATACTACGCAGTCGTCGGTTACCTTCGCGCCTTCGGATTTACTGGAACCCAAAGATTGAGAAAGAGCGGGCTGTGGGAGGCTTTCCAGCCGGGTACCCAGACAGGTGGTTCTGGAAGGCTTGAGCTGGCTCACGTGTCTCGCTGGGGACCCAAAAGCACATTGACGTGCAGGGCGGCCCCAAGCTCACCACCTCCCTCCCACCTGCCCTCCCCGGGCGCTGGCAGCTGTTAGCCTCTCCCTTTAGGGAGCTAGAGTCACGCTCCTGTTACTGTTTTTCAGTTAGCAGCTTTGTTTTCACTGGGATCATAAACAGAGGTTCTCTGTAAGCATAGGTGAGTCTTGTGTGCCTGATACTAACTTACCAACGCCCTCTGGCCGTTTGCCGGAGGACCGAGGATGGCACCGTCGTGGCTCCGGGCGGAGTGGCGACACATCCCGGACGTCTGACTCGGTTCTCCAGCCAACCTGCCTTTCTAAGGGCTGGCGCTTCCGCAGGACACCTGGCTTCCTGCCGGCCCCTCAGTGGGCACTGGAAGGGCGAACGATCCACCAAGCCCGGGTCGGGTGGAAGCTCCAACTTAGCTCTGGGCGCCACATCGGGCTGTGCCCTGCAGGGCACGAATGGCCGAGCAGGAGCGGCCACCGAAGGCAGCGAAGGCGCCGCCGGCCCGGCTAGACCTGGGACCCTCCCAGACCCCGGTCCTTCGCGCTCTCAAACTTACCACCGGAGAGCACCTCGTGGCCCTTCCCCAAGACCACCTCCACTCCCTCCTTCCACCACCCCCCTCTTCCTGACCATCCAAACTTCTGGAACAAACTTTTGCGCAACTTTATTTCGCTCAGTAGGAGCCAAAAACCCTTGTCTTTGGCGGTTCAAGAAAATCCCCCCCGGTCTCAGGGGAGGAGGTGGCTGCTTAATAGTTAACTGGAAACTTAGCTTTGGGAAACGGCGGGAGAATTTATAGAAGCTCTAACTGTGGGCCTTGTAACAACCGTCGGGGAACGGTCTTTGAGGTTTATGCACTCGTAAACTTTTGCTGATTGCTTCTGGGAAGTTGTCAAGCACTTAACATTGCATTTATCTTACAAGGCAATGAAAACACATCTGGCTGGTGTCTCGTTACCTGGTTTAATCGTCGCCAGCCCTAAGTCACGGCCTAGGCGCTCTCTCCTCCCTTAAGTAGGATCCCGCCGCCTGATTTCGGGCGGCGAAGGACTGACGTCAGCGGCTCCGTTAGTGCCCTCTGGCCGCAGGAGCTCTGGAAAACCTTGAGCTGGAACTTTGTTCCTCCAAGAAGCCGGGAAAGGGCCCGGGCTCCTGATCTGACTAGCAAGCAGAGGAAAAACCAAAATAAACACCTTCTGGTTGTCCGGGAAGAAAGGGAGGGAAATCAGCTCGCGGCGAAAACTCCTGACCCAGAGATGACCCCTGAGAATGAGGCGTCAGAAGCTAAATCCTCTGACTCTGTGCAGTTTCAGAGACGGACACTGTGTTACTGAAACAATTGGGGGACAGGAAACGCAGGGGACTGTCTCCTCTGCCCGCAACGGTGTGGTGGCAGCTCAGGCCATCCTGCGGGATGGGCCGGTGGGCGCCGTTCTGGAATACCCCCCAGGGCGCCCTTGCTGCTGGGCTGGTTGGCACGGCGAGGCCCGTTGGTCGACACACATCAGGAAAGGGATCATTCTCTGCCCAGTGTTGGATACCAGATTTACAGATGCTGGAGCATGCTGTGCAAAGATGAATAGAGTTTTGTTACAGCAGGAGGGAATATACCTACTTGGAAAGGATTCTAAAATATTCATCAAGCAGCACCGCATTGAAATTGGAGCATTGAGCTTCAGACCAAACTAATTTTTTTAGGTCATACTTCAATTGCTTAGTGATCATCTTTATTAGTATTTGCTTGAAATTTGAAATAAGAACCTAAATAAAATCAGAACGGAACGCAATCTAATCTACTTTTCAAGAGCAAACCCAAGAGTTCCCCTTTGTTATTTCTACAGCCCTGATAAACAGGTTATTACTCATCTAGATTAAAAAGTTAGGAGAACCCGGGAACACTGGGATTTGGGTATCTGTATATGTTTTCTGAAAGGGAGAATCATCCGTGTGTGTGTGTGTGTTTCAATTTATCTATTTGAGAACATTCTAAAAAGTAAGAGCAACGTTTGGCAAAAATAACATGAACTTTCGCTTGGTAGCTGCGCTGGAAAAGCAAATTCCGTGCGAATGACGGGAACCCTCTCTGGGCTGTGCTGCCCCCGCTGCGGAGTCGTCCAGCCCGCAAGGTCGCATCTGGCCTGGACCGCGGAGACCCCAGCGGGACTCCCTCCGGAGAAACCGCCCGGGGAGTGCAGTCTCCGAGCCCGCTCACACCCCCCCCCCCCACACACCCCACCCCGCCCCGGCCTTGTCCAACGCGCAGAAGCAGGGCGCGCCCTGAGCGCTCCAGGCCCGGCCACCCTGGCCGCTCTCTAGCCCCAGTCGTTGGCACGCTGACCTTGAAGTTACATTTGCCTACCCCCGCCCCTCGCCCGCCCTGCGCCGTCTGGCGGCAACTTGGGTCGGCTCGAAGCCTGCACAGCTGAGGTTCATCATCCCGCGCCTCCGCCGGGTTTGGGAGCGCAGGATCCGCTCAGCGGCGGAGAGATTCCAGCCCACCCAGCTCCTGAAGTCCAGGTGTCATTTTGTCATCAGTATTTTCTCACCCTCTTTCTCGTGTCCTACAAAGCTCACCGCAGAGAGACCCTGCGGGTCCACTTGTGTCTTGGGGATTGGCGGGGCTAATGAGGAGGGCAGCGAGGGTGCTGGAGCCAAGGGAGCTGGAACGTTCCTGGCAGTGCGCGAAGCGCCCCAGCCTTACGATTGCTCTGAAGCGCTTGGCAATTCAGACCGTGGAAAAGTTGAAACCTGTTGATCTCAAGTTCTTTGGGGAAGATTTTTCTTTCCTTTTCCTATTGTAAAGAAAAGAGATTGATCCTCACGACTGTTTGGCAACAAGTTAGCCTAAGTTTGAACAGACATTGAGGGGAAACTCTCAGCCCCCGAGAAGCAGCTTTTTCGGCGCGACTGTGCACCCCAGGCGGGCTCGCAGGAGAGTCCCCAACCCGCCGAGAAGGGCTGGCATGGCTCCCGCCGGGCATTCCCGATTGTGGGGACTTTTAAGGAGAGGGGTGCGGTACGACGAACGAAAAACTCGACGTCTGCCTATCACTGCTGAGACCCCAAAGAAGAATGTAGGTTATACGGATGGAAACAGAGGAAAACTAGTTGCAAAAGTTTCTGAGGAATTCACTCCCTCCTTGGTTACCTGGGACAAACTCGTGCGTTCAGTTGCACTCCCTAGGAGCTGTTATATTTAACTTGTGTTACACGTGTTTCCTCCCTGAAATCTTCACTTTATCGAACGTTGGAACACACTTGAAATTTTTTTAAAAAGAAAAATTGCTCGATGAAAAAAGGTGAGCACTTTCAGGGCTTGTCTGGTGTCCACGAATTAAGAAAGAAACTGGGAAGGGCTGTTAGGGTTTGGGATTTTAGCTCTGCGATTTAAAACCCACAGCGCCATCTCCTGGCAATAAGGAGAATATCGAGGTGGATGACAATCCGTATGAAATACTCAAATATGAGATACTTTATTTTACGCCTCAAAACTTATTTCAATGATAAATTGATTACGACTAAAAACATGAGCTGTAAATTCATGATCATTAAAAGTTGTCAGACACAATCCTGGAAACTAATTATTTGTAAATAGAAGTTTGTATACTGACACATAGTTTTTATAAATTCAGATATAGTTATTATTCTAAGGGTTTACGACAAAGTATGATTCTTTAATTTATCATTAGTACATAATTTCACGAAAGAAATTAAATGAAAGGTTCAATTCTAAGTCAGGATTTGAACTCGTCGTTTTAGGTAAAAAATACCGCAACTTTGTAAATACCCCGCGCTCTCAGGAATTAATTGACTAGTGAAAACCAAGTGCTGAATTACTGTTCAGATATTTTAATCACCGAAATATTTCTCTTTCAAGTATGGGTATTTTCAGTAAAAGCATTTCTCTTCGTTTACTATTTGTGAATGGTGCTTACCACATATGGCAAAAAAAAGACTAATGAGAAAAGATCGTGTGTTGATACAAGCTCTCCTAGTTTCTCATCGAATTTTACTGATCAACATTAGTAAAGAGTCTGCCCCATTTTTCTCAATACTCCTTCCATTTCTTTATTTAACAGTCTTCTCATATCACCGTCTTTCAGAAGTCTTATTTAGGCTTTCTGGGTCTGAAATATCATCTGAAGCTAAATCGTTTTTCAAAAATTGAATGCGTATAATAGAATCACGGATACCTAACACTTTTCTGAATTAAAATGTTTCTGAAGTGTATTTTTGCAAGCTTTGCTCTCTTTTATAGATAAGATTAAAATCCAGTAAAGCTTAGAGAGGATATCCCAATTAAAAACGTTTCTCATCTATAATTCTATACCCAGGCCGGCCGCTGCTTGAAACACAAATGAAAGTAGATACCCTTTTCGTAGTGCACAAAATATTATGAATATCCTTCAAAAATATTGTAAATCAAACAGAAAAATGTAAACTCCACTTCAGTTGAAAGATTCATTTTATTTGATTAATTAAAATGAAGATAGATTAAGGCAAATATTTGGACTCATTTACTCTGTCAATGTAAGAGTCTCTGTTTGAAAAAGATTTGGTTATATATAGGAGGAACTAGATAAACAGATGGTTAGCTAGAGAGCTTTCCACAGTTAAATTTTGAAATTGAACATGGATAAGTTTGACACCTTCTCAAACATTTTTGATGAGGTCATTTGATCTATTCTAGCAATGCAGTATTGTTGCACATCATCATTTTAACTTATGTTTAGAAACATTTAACTTGGTTTTTCTATTATTGTATTTGGCTGGAAACTGTACTGATTGTCTATTTGGAAAAAAATACATACATACACACACACCCCTATATATACATTTGTGCTATATTTACACAGTGGTAAGCAAGAATTATAAAAAGGAAATAAACAGCTGCAAGGCTTCATGACAAGAGAGTCTTAACATAAAAATAACATTCTTCTGATGAAATATTTCATTCCGACTACCTGAAGGAGGCCATCATTTGCTTACAAGAGTATTGGCGGACAAACCAGGCTGTCCGTCTATCGTAGTGTAACGCCCACGTGGAGAATGGATATTACCATGTGGCATTGACACATTAAAGTTAATCCCAAAAGTGTTTTAAGAGCCTCCTATGCCTTAGGTACTTCTGAAAAAAAATCTCCCACTGTCTTCGCAAATAAGAAGTTGAGATTTTCCAAGAAAGATTGTTTTGTAATCCACGTACTTAAATATTCTTTCTCCCTTGAGTTGCTTCCTATATTCCCATTGTTTTCAAGAACACAGGTCATGGGGAAAAAAAGGAAGGAAGGAAGGCTGAGGAAAAGTAGGTATGCAGATTTGAGGCCAAAGAATACATTTAGTATATTCAGTTTGTGTAGACAGTGCTTGTCTCATGAAGATGCAGTCTGCTTTTCTTTTAAAAAGAAGTTTTTGAGTTATGATTTTTACATATGTCCAAACTCGATTGCACTTCTCTGTGAATTGCTTTAAAAGGTAAGAGTAGGTGTAGTAGAAATAGCAGATCCTCTGCAGAGTAACTACGCAATCTTTGGCAATTTTGTTGATCCTATGTAGCTTCAGGAGGAAAATGGGTCTATTAATCATGCCTTTCCTGACCGCCTCGGGGTATTAATCACATGAGACTATGTGGAAGCATTTTGTAAACACTAAAATGTTATGTGAATTTAATGTTAACACTTTATTACGCTTCATCTAAACCAGTTCAGTCACCTTTAGTTAACATTATGGGTTTGTATTTTATTTACTTTTTCTCTCACAACTTTCAAGTGCCGGCAGATTTTAGAGCATCTTTCACTGCTTGGTCCATGTTTGAGGTCATGGGAGAGGAGCCACAGCTGTTGGACTCTTTATGCTCCCTCCCTTCCGTGCCTGTACCTCCACTGCCTCTCCCTTCTCCTGAAGATTCACACTGCCCTACTTGTGGAGTGCTTCCTCTCTTTGTGCCATCTTGAACTGAACAAATTTGTCTCTAGTCAGTTACAAAGTGGTCACCATAGTGTGATTTGACTGAACTAAGCGGTATATGGATAGAGGCACGGCAGCGGATCTGGCTCAAAGTCAGTTCTTATTTGGATACGCCGCTGTGTTTCTATCCTTCACATCAGTCTTCTATTATAACACGTCCAAATGTGTGGAGCTCACTTTTCAGTTTAGTGACATTTGTTAAATTCAGGATTGCATCATTTTTCTATCTTCCTTCTAGATCATTAATATAAAAGCTTTGTGAATCCAGATCTGTCACTGGTCCCAGTCTGGTATTTGTTTCTTCCTCCTTATGGCTGGATACATCAATGCTATTATTATTTCTGTTGTTTATGGTCCATCAGGCAGTTTTAAGTTCAGTTGACAGTGTTCACCTTGAAGCCAATTTGAATTAATTTTTTATGAAAGATTTATGGATACAATGTACATCAGAGGTCTAAATTATTACACATCTTGCCTTCCCTTACCCACTAATTTAGTTATTTTTACCAAGAAAGGTAAGCAGGTTTGTCTGAATTATTTTTTTCCTTTTAAACCTCAGCTGCTTATTGGCCCCAGTTTTCATTATTCTGTAAGTATTTGAAGATAATTTCTACTTAAATTTTATTATTTTACTGGAATCATAGTTAAATCAATTCTACACAGATTGAGAAATGTATTTAAAGTAATACAATGATAACATTACTGTATTTATAGAGTTTTGTTTTGTTTTTAGTGACGAAGATTGTCCCTGAGCTAAATCTGTTGCCAGTCTTCCTCTATTTTGTACGTGGGATGCTGCCACACATGGCTTGATGAGCAGTGTGTAGGTCCACGCCTGGGATCCGAACCTGAGCCACCAAAGCAGAGTGCACCAAACTTAACCACTACACCACCAGGCAGGCCCCTAGAGATGGTTTTTATAGACTGAGGGTGGAAAGGCTTTTTTAAGCAAGGCAAAAAGCCAAAGACTCATGCAGGAAAAGGTTGACACATTTAACTACACAAGAAAAAATTAAAATTCCTCTTCTGCCAACAGAGGACAATCCTCTTCCTCTTCTAAAATTCCTCTTCCTCATAAACAAAGTTAAAAGACAAATGGCAGACTAGGAGGAGAAAATAAACACCTCAAATATATAAAGAGCTTCTACAAAACAACAAAAAGCTATCAAACAGAAAAATAGGAAAATAATTTAATCTGGCAATTAGCAGAAGAAATATAAATGTCCAAAAAAATGACACAAAAGGATGCTCAGGATCATTAATAAAAAGAAAATATAAATTAAAACAATTTTAAAAATAGGCCAAATTTAAGAAAAAATTAACCATATTGAGAGTTGTGGGGAAAGTGGCCATAGTGAAAATTGGTACAATCTTTTTGGGAAGGTGATTTGGAGTCTGACACCTAAGAATCTATCCTACAGAAATAGTGTCATGAGTACCATAGATATATGCATAAGAATTTTTTGAAATGGCAGAAAATACGAAACAACCTAAATGTTCTTCAGTAAGCAAATGATTAAGTAATTTATGGTGACTCCATTCTACAAAATAGAACGCTGTTATAAAAAGTAAATGAGGTCCATTTACATATATACACTGACCTGGAAAGACATTTCCTACATTTCTGACACATAATTAAGTTGAAAAAGCATGATGTAGAATATAATATAGTCATATTTGGCATTTTAAAAAGGTATGTGTTTGGATACAAGCAGGAAAAAATCTGAAAGTAATTTCCTGAACAATTAACCTTGATTCCTTCTGGAACTGGAATTAGAGGGTCAAGGGTGGGGTTTTTCACAAGTTATTTTAAATACTTTCACAAAAAGTGGAGAGATTATGGGCGACAGATATTTACTGTCTGTTATGTGTATAGTTTTATTTTTTTTACAATTAAAAGAGCTTGAGAATAAAAGATTAAGTAAATGGAAGTGTTAATATTTCCTCTAGATTCTTTGCATTATTATTTATTACTAACAATAGTTTTCCTGATTTTAAACACTTGCGCTCCATAATTTTGCCTCTCAAGTTTCATTACCTAAAACTGTTTTCTTTCATGTTGTTTGGATCCAGAATGCAATTTAAAATAAAAATAGTGATATTTATGAACCATACATATTTTTGCTTAGTCACAGATACCTGCCCTTCTTTACTAGTAATTAAATTTGTGAAGAAAATTTATGACATTTAAAAATACATGGTATTGTACTGCAACGTTAGTGACTTTATTGAATTTCAAGAAAGAATAACTCAGTTTTACTCTGTAAGTTGAGCCATTTCATGCTCATAGTTTAGCATCATCACAGCACTGTTTTTTAAATAGTTGAAAAAACATACGCTTTTGTGGATCGAGAATTCTCACTTTCAGCTTTGACAAAGTGGTTTTGGGTATGACTTTAGCCTTCTGATCTCCTTACATGTGCTTGTGTTATCATCTGCCCGTTCTGTCTCCTGGTTCAAAAGTGAAAGAACAATGGTTTTTGCCTTCGAGGTTGCTAAAATTCCCTTTAATCTTTCAGGAACTGCTATTTCCCTCACACTCAGATGTCTGATTGTCAGTTTTATGTCTCAGAAAGCATTCCCCGCAATTCAGGGACAGTAAAGTATCCAGCTCCAGCTAGCCTCTGTGTACTACATAACTTTTATAGTCATTATAAAAAATAATTTATTGAAAAAACTTAAACCTTTTCCAACTCAGGTGACTTTTGATTTAAATGTCTGTGATCCTGGCTATGGTGATCAGTGATGGTAGATTTTTTTTTCCTGAATTAAGTTTGCTGTTATATTACAAAGTTTAGAAAATATGAAAGTAAACTCATCTCAAAGATCACCAGTTAGAAGAAATGGATGAGTCTATAGTCCCCATTTTACCATTACTTGCTTTGGAATCACATTTAATACAAGGACTAGAGAAATTTCCTATTCTTTGTGTCATATTTTTCCTCTTCTATATATTTTTACTTTATTTGGGCTGCTACATAGTAAAGTCTAAAATATAGCAAGACTCACTCTGTTATAACTATTTATTGAAAATACTTTGTTAGGTGAAATTATGAGAAGCATCTTAAGCTATTAACAGTAATATTAGATATTCAGAATAATTAATTATTAAAAGATTTTTAGGAGGTTATTTAAAGATGATGATACTGGCCACAAATCTCTGTGAAGGCTTCACCGCTAAAGACAGAAACTCTCAATATATTTTGATCTGAATTTGAAGACGCTGCATTGACGGCGGTATTTCCTAGGCACACAAATGTAGCTGACGGTATCAATGTGTCCGCTGCACCCTTAGACACTCTGGTTGGGGACTGTATCTGCTGCTTGCAAGGTGTGTTTCACTACCTGTGCGGTGCTTTGTATTCTAGATCTTAGGCATTAAGATGAAATCACTCCTTACTCAAATGCAAATAGCACCAAGCTATTTTTATATTTGCCAGCTGAGCTCTCTGACTCGGACTGTGGTCAAAGCAATTAAGTCATCTTTCGTCTGTGGGTAGTTTGATGTGCCAAGGCCCAGAAATATCATGTGTGTTGATCATGCTACCATTGAAAAGAAAGCAATTTGCATACAGCTTTAGGTCAGAACAGCGCTTCACTGTTTTTTTTGGTACTAACTCCCTATATTTTCTAGTTACCGGTGCTGATGTGACAGCTATTTTTGGGTTAAATGCAAGGGCTTATTTTTTAATTTTAAAAAGATTTATGATACAGGAATAGACATGTTGAAAACCATCTCAGACTACAGTTAAGAGAAGAGCTGTTTTTCTTTGTTTAATGAATACGGGCACTTTTTGTAGACCCTGATGCTGGCTAAGGTATGAAGACATGACTGTAATCTATCGAAGCTTTAATAGCCGTCTCTTCTATCTACTTCAAAATAGACTGAAGGACAATGAAAAACAAGACAGCAAAACTTCTTTAAGGAGAGACTTGAAGAGATCTGAAAACTGCTAACTTAATAGGATGTCTTAAATGAATGTGTGGAAGAAAGAAACTCCCACATGAAAAGAAGCTTCAAAAGAGGAACGGTATTAGAGAGGCTTACAGACGACAATGTATCTAAGAAAGCGTTGATTCTTAGTGAGCGTGACTGGTAACAGAGGTGACCATTTTGAACCCTGGGTAGTTTTGAGAGGTAAAAGAAAAAACAGAGACCTCCAGAAAGAATTTCTTGAGTTTATTTTTGAAGAGTAACAGCCCTGCAGGGAGAAACTATGCTTCAAATCTCATTAGCAGGACAAAATGTGATCTTCATCTTGATAAGAGTAAGCAGCGAGTTGAAAACTCACCTGAAGGAGCAGAATCACGAAAGCTCCTGCCTCTATGAAGCATGTCAGAGCAATTTTGTAACCTAAATTAAGGTAAGTGATGACAAAAACCTATCTAAACACTCTAGCAATGCATCTATCGGTGCTAAATTGATTCAGTTCATGCAGCACAATTTAACTCAACTGGATGCAGAGCGATGCAGCCAATATTGAACCATGTAGAGGCCTATCTTTCTTTAAATCTTGATTCTAATATTTTTTCCTTTGGAAACAGATGTCTAATTAATGTTTTATTTGTTAATTCAGTTGTATTTTGATAATAACAAAAAAATTCTGAATGAGACCTGTGTTTATCGTTGGGAAGCTCCTGACCCTGGTAGAGAAGCGGGCTTGCGTAATCAAGACGAAGCTACGGAATGAGGTCAATGCTACCCTAGGTGGCGCCACTGCCACCTAGTGGTAAGTACATGAATTTGTTGATATGGTACATGTACACAGAGAATCTGCTTAATTCAGTATAATTTCAGTAGCAGCAATTATTGTACCAGATACCTTAAAAGATAAAAGCAATTTTCTACTACTGATTGAAAGTAGCAAAATTTACTTTATTTTTTTCTTTCCTACACGGAAGGACGCCCCCTCTTAGCACAATGTCCCGTTCTTCTTAACTCTTTATACACTCCTTTGCCCTTTAATTGCATGCACAGAGTGTAGAAAAGACAGAAAATAATGATGGTCTGCTAGGCTTGTAAATTTATTTGGAGGTCACAAAGGCACTTAGTGCAAAATGGGCCACTAGATAGACAGACAAATACTTCTTAAAAATCTCATTTTATAATATAAAAATGGATTTTATGGATTTTCCATGTGCTTAAATGCATGACATGATTTCAACACTTCACATCCTTGTAATTCTTAAGGGTTTTTAAGGGTGGCTGGTGAATACCTTCGTATATCTTAGCTTTCTCTCTTTCACTGATTCTTATCTTTATTCATTTTTAACACATTTGTAAACACATATTTGATATTTCATATTCACCATATTCAGGTTTCATCTTATTTTCATTACGATTTTACTTTAATTTGGGACTGATTAATTACACACTTCATCTTATAGCTTAAAGAGAAAAACAATACTTGCAGCCGTTTTCTAAGAACCGTGTACAAGAATGCAGATTACTTTACTACTTACCCCTTCTCATTCCAGAGCAGCAGGTAAAAAAAGTAAGAAATGGCCATCTTCTGAAACACGTTCAAGAGTGACGTAAGGTGCACAGCTCGCTAACTCTAGCATTTTCTTGCATTTCTATTATGAACTTTAGGAAGGCGTGGAACCTGGATTCTGGTTTCAGTTTTCTTGTTGATTAAATTGTATGACCTTACACAAGTCTTTTGACCTCTCTGAGCCTCAGTTTCTCAGTTTATGAAATGACTGTAGTGTTTTCCTATCTGTAAAATGAATACTATCAACTGGAGGGGCTTGAGGAGCAGTAGTGCTGGTATCTATTCCTCCCTGGGGTTTCTCAGGATCTCTGAATGAGTAGGTACTGGATTGTGTGGTTTAAGAACCGCCCCCACGAGGATATCTCACTTCTCTTCAAACTCCATGTCCGGCCTAAAAACTGTTTAATATCTTTTTTTCCCACAAAATTTCATATTTCTAATGTTTTTCCCTATGGTCTAACATAGTTTTGAATAGAAGACAGGGAAGATTAATGTCTGTGTGAGGCTTTTCTTGCCCGTAATGAGAACACGGCCATCTTGATTCTCTAGTCCCCAGGTGGGTTAGGGTGACGGTTTTGTGCCTCACAGTGACATTAACTCAAATATCTTTTACTCCCTTGTTCTGATATTTGGTTTTTCCAATATGATTCTTTTTATTGCTCTTTACTTCAGCATCCTAATTACCCCATTCTAGTCTTATTTTAGGCCATCTCTGTTTTTGCAAAAGAAAAAAAACTTAAAGAAAATAAAACCATACACACTCCAGTTTTTGCAGAAACTCTAAACTATCCTCATAATCCTGGGGAAGTTATATTCGAAGATTAAAAAAAAAAACTTGAAAAAACTTTCGTTTTCTTTAAGTGACATGAAATTTCGCAGAAAATAAATTTAATTTATTCATTTAAAACACTCCATTTTCAATAGCTCTTATCTAGGCTGGTAAGGGGGAAAGTGCTGGATATGGGCACAGAAGGTTTAAGTACATAATTAGCAAACTATTCATTAGTACCTTTCAAATGATAATCAGAACACTCATATCAGAAGCTGGGGAGAATGGCTTTGTTTTGGGTTCAGGATACCTAATCATAATTAACATTAGAAGGGTGTTCAAGGCAGAGATTTGTTCAAAAGCGTAAACTCACATTATTAGAAACATCAATTATTTTTGTTTGTTTAAAAAGCCCAGCAGTTTTCTGGATAACCTGTCCATTATCTGTATTCTGACTTTTTTTTTGTTTGTTATGCTAGAATGCCTGAAGTTTCTTTCCTGAAGTCCCAAACAATACTACTGCAAAACTTAAAACATTAGAAACACCAAGGGATAGAAATATAGCTGCAAATCAAATTAGTGAATAGAAGAAAACATTGAATTCACAAGAAAAAGGCAAAAATCATACGTAGCTAGGAAAAAATCACACATGGAGAAAAGAGTTGGCTCAATGTAGGGATAATTGATGTTTCTGAAGTTGAGAATCCCACAAATACAACGGAAATAATTGAAAGACATCAACTAAAAAACAACCAATTTCTTGAAATAAACAAAGAATTGAATCTGCAAATTGAAAAAGCCCCCCATGCTCCAGAGAAGGTTAATATGAATGAGGAATCCTGAGTCATGTCTTAATTAAGTTACCAAACTTTACAGATAAAAAAGGGTTGAGGCATTTAGGCAGAGATTGAATGGCACCTATTGGGGGGCTATCAGGCTGGCCTCAGATTTCTTCACAGTAATGCGAAATGCCCAAAGACAATGGAGTAAAAGAAGCTTAAATCTGAGGCAAAGTGTGACCCAAAAATATTACACCTGTCAAAACTGTCCGTTAAGGGGGCCGGGCAGTGGCATAGCAGTTGAGTGCGCGCTGCTCTGCTGCTGGCGGCCGGAGTTCTGATCCCTGGCGCGCACCGACCCACCGCTTCTTGGGCCACGCTGTGGTGGCCTCCCATGCAAAGTGGAGGAAGATGGGCACAGATGTAAGCCCAGGGCCAGTCTTCCTCAGCAAAAAGAGGAGGATAGGCATGGATGTTAGCTCAGGGCTGATCTTCCTCACCAAAAAACAAACAAAAAAAAAACACACAAAAAAAAACAAAAAAAAAACTGTCCATTAAGTGTGAAGGCAAGAGGCAGCCATTCTCAAACATGAACAAACTCAGCATTGTTGAGTCCCTTCTGGAAAAACTACTTGATGCTGAAATTCAGACAATTCATTAAGATAAAGAACTAAGGAATGGAGAGGACCTGATAAAAGGAACGATGAGCATCATTTCATTTCAACATAAAACCAAGACTAAACGTCTATGGGGATTATTAGAATTGGGACAGAACGTAAACCTTGACAGCCTGAAGATAATATTTAATTAACAAAAAATGAAATGAGAGGCAGGAAGGAGTGTTAGTGTGGTAATTTCCTCATCTTTTCATATTATCAATCTGTAGTATTTAAAAGTGAAATATAGTTTGAAAAGTAGCCGTAATAATTCCAACCACTCAGTTTTTTGTGTGTGATTTTTATTAATTTTGGTGCTAAAAAAATTTATCTAAAATAAGAATGTTTTACATTTTACTTCTGTTTTGCTGTTAAATGCAAATGCAATTAAATAACTTTAAAACATGCATAGAACGATCCTTATTTTATAGAAATTTATGTCTCTGTCTGTTTGTTATTTATCTACATTTATGCATATAGAGATGCTTAGGCTGACTCATTTATGGTTAGTGACAATAACTTCTAGTTAGTTGGATTGAAGTCATCATTTCTTTGTTATTTGAATTTCATAAAAACCATGTATCATTCGTAAAAATAATTTTTAAATAAAATCTGATGTTTCAACTTTACTCATTCCACTCTCTTATAATTTTTGGTTTTGGACTTTGTTGGTTATAAACTTGGAGTGAAGTATTTAAATATTTTGTTAACTTGGGGGACTGAAATAACTGTTACTATTTGACATGCTGAGTGCATAACACCATGATAGTATTCAAGTTTAATATTATAGCAGATGTACCCACACTCCATACGTGTAGTTTGCAAATGTTGCTTATTGTGCGTTATGCATATTATGATTTCCTTCGATACTTAAAACTGTGAACTTTTGTTAGAATATGCATTATTTTGCTTCCAAACACTTCACTCCAAGTTGTTAAAATTGTATGTATTAAAAGTCTGGTCCTCAAAAGGAGGACTCTGGGCTTCTCAAATGGAGTCTGTAAAAGGGTTAAAATCAACTTAGGCAAAAAATATTTTTTTGTAGTGTGAACATGGACATGTAATTTTAAAATTCGACATAGGTTTTGGGAAAACCAGCATTTTTGGAATCTGTGATAGTGGTTCATTGGCAACAATATGCTGTTTAGACTTTTTGAGTGTACCCACTTAGAAATATTAGGATCTGGTACAGAGCAGGAATGAGCTATCCTTGTCCGCGGACAGTGACATAAACTCCACCATCGCCAACATGTGCCAATCACTCAACTAACCCTTGCAATTACTTATACTGTTCTATGCAACCTACATCATCTATTACTTTTCCATCTTAGTTATTTCTTAATTATCTCATTGTAAGCCTTTCTTTAAAATTGTTTTCTCTCTATCATTTGTCTTTTTTGTAATATTTTCATTTTATCTTGCTGTGAATATTGAAATAGACATAGGGAAATTAAGCTTACGCTAGACGTAAGGAAAATAAGCTTAGTGCTATATCACTTACTGGACACCTTCAATAACTTAAGCACTGTACTGTACATAAGAGATACGACGTTGAAAAAGACACAGACCTTGTTCTCAGAAAGTTGACAATGTAGGAAGTAAGAAGTGGAAATAATTTATCAATTCTGGTTTATTTGTCTCCAAAGTAATTTTCCTTCATTGCCTAAAGCAATATCAGTTTTGAAGGATAATGAGAAGTGAGTTTTTAAGTCACACAGACATGAGTTTGAAACTTAGCTCTATTGCTTAATAACTGTGAATTGGACTCCAGTTGACTCAAGTTAAAAAAAAATGGAAATGATACCTCATGCAATTGTGACGTGAAATGAGAAAATATTTGTAAAACTAGTCCACTATCTGACACATTGTATGCCCTTGATAATAAGTTTCTTCTTGTTCACTTAACTTACAATATTTGTAAGATAAATATCAAATATATTGCCAGTATCTATGAAAAAGCTATCTTTTCTCTCTCCATATTTTTTTACTACACATCATACCTATATCCTTATATGTGAATCTCTTTCTCTATATATCTCTATCCTTGCATTTTCCCTCTTACTTGGTTTTATAGTTTTTCATTCTTATTTGATCTAACATTGTCTTGACATTATATCCATTTCTTTCTTTTATTATCGACTCAAGCACTACTGCCCATATCTCTAAATTCTTTGCAATCCCCGTAGCGAGAGCAGACAGCCATTCCTCTTCCCGTTCTTGCCTCTGGTTTGTTAGCAGAGGTGACTTTCCTGCCATCAAAGGCGAATCCCTCCAGGTGGACTTAGTACTGTTCTCTCTCGTATTCTCAGGGAGCTCTCCCGGATCTCACGCCACTTCCATTCTGCCGTAGTATTTCTAGTAGCATCTGCCAGCCACCCCAATCCTAAAAACAGCAAAACGAGACTGTCCCTCATTCTTGCAGATTCCTCTAGCTGCCTTCCTGTATCTTTCTTTCCTTTTAATGTCAAGTTTCTTGAAGAAGAATTTTACATTTCTTCTCTCCACTTCAGTACTCAATCCACAGTCCAATGTATTCTACTAACGCTCAATGAAAATTGCTTTCACTAGAGACGTTTATGACATCTGGGTTCTGAAATCCAATTCACTTGAAAGAAATTTTTCTTATCTTACTTAACATCTGTGCTGTATTTAAGAGTGGACCACTGCCCATCCCTTCATTTCAGCCGTACATGACCAGCTTGCTGCATTCTCTCTCATTTCTCCACTTTGCACGTGTACTCTTCCTACTAGAGCTTTTGTTTCTTTCTCTGCCCCTTCACTCCATTCTTTGTATAGTCTGTGATAACTGTTTATTCTAATAAATAGATGTTTAGGTCAAAAGTCCAACTTTAGAAATAAAAATATGTTACCGTATTACTAGGAATGGTAACAAACAACTCTAAAATATCTGTGGTGTAGCAAATAAGACTTTATTTCTCACCCATGCTTGGCCCAAGGTGGATGTTCCTAGTTGGGCAGCTCTCCTGGGCTGCTTTCCTTCAAGTGGGGACTCTGGGATTCAGACTTCTTCTGCGGTTTGATGCTACTGTCTCCAACATATAGGCTCCAAGGACACTGTGGGAAGGAAAATGATTATGGCAAGAGCACAGCTACTAATTACCCACCTCAGTCTGGAAATGACACACATCACTTCTGTTCACGCTAGCCAGACTAGCTGCATGGCCTCCCTCAGACGCAAGGCGGCCCCGGAAACGGAGTTCCCAGTCGGGCAGGCGCTGCCAGCAGCAACTCTAAACTGTAGAAGGGGAGCGTGGATCTTCAGTGTTAGCCAGTCACAATTTATTACATTTTTCAACTTTTATATGACTTCCACAATTCTCAGTAATGATTGCATTTACTCTCCCAAAGGGTAATTAACTGCTCTTTTGTGTCTCACCAACGATAGCCATTAACATTCACTGTTATTTGAGATGCTGAGGCATTTAATGTTATAATAGGGTCCCAGGGAATGTAGCAGATTGTCTAAGGAGATACCTTGTCTGTATTTTCTCTCAAGTAAAACAGCTTTCTAGTGTTTCTCTGCCTCATTGATTCAGCTTCTCTTTTCAAATCTCGTATGAAAACATGCCCTTCTCCCCGGACTATGCTTCTTAATTTATTTCTTCTGCTCTTAATTTATTTCTTCTGTTCTTTATTATTTAACTTTGTATTGTTTAATTAAATCAGGTTACATTATTGAGCATTGAAGATGCTATTCAAAGGAAAGCTGTGACACAATATTGAGCATTTTTATTTCACTTGATGTTTCCAAAGCACTTTACAGTATTAATTAGTAACTGTCACAACATCCCAGGGAAGCAAATTAATTAAATATATATATATATATATTTTTTTTTGGAGAAATAGCTCATCTCAGCAAAGGACAAAAGGAGGTACACTTTGCTTCACAGATACATCTGTGTTAAACTCCCTTCCCTTGGTCTAATACCATTGGAAGTTTATAATGATAGAAATACTAGCAAATGATTTCTTGAGGTCCCACAATGCATCGGAAACCATGGTAAATACCTTACATGGGTTAACTCTTCAATCTTCACAATATCCCAGTTAGGTACTTTGAAGTATTATGTCCGAGATCACCCACCTTTCTAAGGAAAGTTTGTATATTTGTTCTAGAACTTACTGGATTTATATAGCTATTGCATTTATACTGGATTATTTATACTAATCCCTTAGTCACCTCTAGACTAAAAGAAAATAAATAACAAGGAAAAGAGACCACACAATATATAGGAAATGTAACATAAACAATGTGTGAGTACTGATATCAAACATATCAGTAATATCAATAAAAGTAATGGCTTATCTCAATTGCTAAGGAAATGAGATTTTCATATTAACTAACAAAGCTAATCTGACTCTATGCTGTACCCACAATACACAATTAAAATAAACTAATTCGAAAGGTTAAAACAAAAGGATGGGAAAATATATAACAGTCAAATGTAAGTAAAAATAAAGCAGGGGTCACAATTTTGATATCAGAAAAAGTAGAATTCTGACCAAAAAACATTAACCAAGGCAAAGAATTCAGTTGATGAAGCTAAATTCTGCAACTAACAACAAAAAACATAATAATAACGTCTATAAATCAAATACCACACAAGATGAAAGGCAAAACAGAGACACACTAATAATAGGAGAACACACCTCTCACAGAACTAGACAAAACAAGGTAGACAAAAAATTAATAAATACATAAAAAACACAAACAAAACATTAAGTAACTTGATAGGTACATATTCTTTTCCTCGAAATTAAAGAATATCCCTTTTTATGTGCACATGGATCACTTATAAAAATTGAGCAGACTAGACTACAAGGACATTCTCAATAAATTTCAGAAAGTAGAAATAATTCAAGTAGCATTCTCGAACCATAATTCAATACAATTAGAAATCTATACGAAAATATAAATATTTTTTAGAAAGTGTCATCCTTGTAAAAATTTAAAACTATTAAACAATTTGGGATCAAAAGGGGAGCATAAAATGAAGTCACAAAATTTCTAGACAATAATGGTTAAGAACACATGGCATATAAATATATATGGGAAACTGATAAAAAAGGGTTCTGAGGAATATTCATAGCATTTACTATCTGTATCAATAAAAATGACAAAAGAAAGTAAATAACTTAAAAATTCAACCCCAAAGCTAAAAGTGCTCAGCCAAGCAAACCAAAAGAAAAATGAAAAGAAGAATTAACGAAGAGAAAAAGTAGAAATAAATGAATTAGAAAAGACAAAAACAGTAGAAATAAAATCAAAGAAGTGAACAAACTGCTTGTTTAAAAAAAATAAACAAAAATTTAAAATCTAGCCAATTAAATTTAGTGAAGGAGAAACACCAATGAAATAACAATGACAAAGGGGAAACTCTACAATGAAGCTGAAAAAAATTTAAAAACTCACTATCGTACAACTACATACAAATAAACAATATTAAAAACTTAGATGAAATGGAAAACTTTTTAGGAACGTGTAATGACCAAAACTGACCCTAGCAGATGAAAATCTAAACACATCAGTTACTGCAGAGAAAAATACAGAGAAAACTGAACATTTTCCTCCACAAAAAGACCAGGACTGCTAGATGATTTTAATAGAGAATTCTACCAAACTTTTAAAGGTTAGATACCAATTTTTCTTAAATTGCTCCAGAAGACAGAAAAAGAAGGGAAACTTCTAATTTTTTTATGATGTAAATATGACATTTATGTCAAACTCTGAAAATGATTGCACAAAAATAAATTGATAAAAAAATCACACTTATTTTAAAATTACACTTATTATTTAAAGTACACATTATTCATCAAAAAAATCTTAAAATAGTACCAAGTGGTATCCATCAGCACATTAAAAAACAACATAATATTCAAGTGGAGTTCATTGAAGGAATGCAAAAATGTTCAACATAATCATCTTCACGGACACAGAAAAGACAGACAAAATTGAACACTCATTCCTCATTTTAAAAATTTAATAAAATAAGAATGGATGGATTCTTTCTTAATATGAAATATATATTCACTAGCATAAAATACAGCTTCTTACTAAATGAGGAATTAAGTTCCATTAAAGTCAGATATTGTCATGGTATTAAAGTACAAGGAGAAAACATTGATGAATGACTTTATAATCTGGAATTGGGAAAAAGTCTAACCATAATTCAGAAGTAATACAAGAGAAGATTAAAATATTATATGATATGTTAAAAATCTTTTACATGGCCAAAAAGTCAAAGACAGAAAACAAAATAGAAATAAATATTTGCAATTATATGTATTATATATTATATATATCAAAAAGATATCTAGGGCCCAGCCCCATGGCCTACTGGTTAAGGTGAGTGCACTCCACTTCGGCAGCCCAGGTTTTCAGGTTTGGATCCCTGGTGTGGACCTACACCACTCGTCAGTTGTGCTGTGGTGGCCACTCACATAGAGAGTAGAGGAAGATTGGCACAAGTGTTAGCTCAAGGCTAATCATCCTCAAGCAAAACAAAAAAAGACAAAAAACCCCAGAAAGATTGGCAATGGATGTCAGCTCAGGGCAAATCTTCGTCAGCCAAAATAAAAACAAACAAACAAACAAACAAAAAACATCTAAATATAAAAGTTTCTAAACCAGAAAAAAAGACCAACAATCTTATAGCAAAATGAGCAAAAGATATGAACAGATGTTTCATATAAGACATGAAAATCACTCTTAAACACACAAAACATTTGCTTAAATATACTCAGTATAAGAACAATGCAAGTTAAAATTATCCAAGATACACTTCTCATATTGCAGATTGACAAAATCCACAGTTCAGTACATTCTCTATTGATAAAGCTGGAGGAAACAGACACTCTCACAAATTTTTGGTGGGAATGCAAAATGAAACAACTTCTATGGAGAGGAATTTAGCATCATTACATATATATTTATCTTTGACTCAGCAATTTCACTTCTAAGAATCTATTCCAACATACACAGGTAAAAATATGCAATGATTTATGCACAAGGTTATTCACCGTGGCGTTATTTGTAATAGCAAAATATGAGAAACAATCCTAATGTCTATCAAGAGGGGACTGGTTAAATAAATTATTGTTCATCTGTACAGTTGAATACTATGCAGATGGAAAAGGCAAATATATAGAGACAGAAAGTAGATTAGTGTTTACCTGGGTTTGGGGATAGCAACATGTATTAACCGTAAAAGGGCATGAGGTATCTTATTGGGCTGATGAAATTGTTCAAAAACTAGAGCATGGTGATGGTTGCACAGCTCAGTTAGTTTACCAAAAATCATTGAATTGTGCACTAAAAAGTGGGTAAACTTTATAGCATTTAAATTATATCTTGATAAAATATCCATAGGCTAAGATCGAGTGACTTCTTGCATGTACTGCTAAATGAAAAAAGCAAGATACAGAACAGTATATAAAGTATATAGATTTTCATTGCTTTCAGACAGTTTTTAGTGAACAGAGCCAGGAAATATATATTTTTGAAAAAAAAACAATTATGAATTCATACTTATATTTCTAATGCAAATTTAACATTACAGAATTTATTTTATTAAATACATAATTTAAAACATTATTTTATTTTACATTTTTATCTCTTTTATTTTACAGCAAAATTCTTCATTCTTATCATTACCATAATGACTTATTTATATTATCCTGCAATACATATAAGTTGTAAAATAATAACACCAGTATTATTGTTGACTATTAGAGGGGGATACATTCTGTCTCTTTATATCTACTCCCTCTCTATATACACACACACACATATATATACATACACATATATATGCATGCACACAAATACACTATTCTGAATAACATCCTTTATTATATCTATAAACAAATATATAAAATATCCTGTATCATATATATTTAAATGTATTTTAAATATAAATATTAAAAAAAGTTTTTAAAAAATATATTTTGTAAATGGCTTTGGAAACACATAAGTGTTTTGCATAACCAAAAAAATGACCTTACTTAAAAAACCAGCAGTTCATGAAAATAGAAAGCAAATGAAAATAAATGTACCTAACTCTATATCAGATTTCAGAGAGAGAGGCATTATTTCAAATGAGTTTAGAATAAAGTATTTTAATTATACATCTTTAGTGGAATATATTCCAAAGTAAAAAAATCTTCCAAGAAATCGTAAACTGCCTTTAGTAGTCTAATGATCAGTAATGATATTGGTATTATTATTTTGAAACTATTTTTTATAAGTTTTAAAATAATACTAGTAAAAAAATAACTATGATTATATTGTTAGGAGCCAAGATTTTCAGTGTAAGAGAAAAGAGACAAAAGTGTAAAATAAAATAATTTAAACAAAAATCCTGAAATGTTAACTGTGCTTTGGAAATATCAATATGAATTCATTTTTCTCCAAAAATGTATATTTCCTGAAAAAGCCTAAAGGCAGTGACAACCCAACAGCAATGAGCACACCTATCCCTCAGTTTGTGGTCTTTAAACATGATTCTCCAGTTAAGGTAGCAGAGTACCTTGAGACAGGACTGATTACAGGTCTTGGGCAGTAAATATACAAGATGAACTTCACGTATTCAAAGCTATTAATAATCACGCAAAGTCAGAAACTATCACAGCCAAGAGGAGGCTGAGGAGGCATGACAACTAAAGGTAGTATGGTATTCTGGATGGGATCCCACAACAGAAATAGGACGTCAGGTAAAAACTAAGGAAAACGGAATAAAATACGGACTTTAGTTAATTTGGACAATGTGTCAATAATGGCTCATTAATTGTGACAAATGTACCATACTAATGTAAGATATTAATAATAGGGGAAAATGGGTGTGGGGTGTACGAGAACTGTCTGCACTGGCTTTGCAATTTTTCTATAAATTTAAAAGTATTCTGAAATTAAAAGCTTATTTTTAAAGAGCTATTAATTTTATGTCAAAGGACATAGGAGCCAACATGAAAGGGCTCCCATTGGCCAAAAATGGAACAATTGGTAAGTGCAAATGACACAAAAACCCATTGGTTTATGAAGCAAAAAATAAAGATCAAACAAAATTATTGGACACTGTTTAAAGTAACTAGGTACCAAATTCTTACCCTGAATATTTGCAATTAAAAGAACACAGTTCAGGGCAACCACATAGCTCTATTTGATGAGAAAATTATATCAACTCATTGATCAGTCTTAGCATCAGTAAGTGAGACAATCAATGTTGCTTGACTTGTGTCCTAATGCTACATGAAGATCACAGTGACACTGAGGAAGTATTCTTGGAAAAAAAAAAAGTTAAACCAAAGTCTGATCAAACCTTGAGAGCTAACTTCTATTTACAGGAATTATAAGGATAAAGCAATAAGTAAATGACACCACAAGGAAGTAGACAACTATATCTGAGAAGTGGGAACCTTCTTAATGATAATCGATCTGGTTTCTGTCACAATTCAATAACAAGAAAAAAGGAACAGAAATACTTTAGGTTAAAAGAGATCTAAGAGATAGGAAATCCAAAGTAGTGGGTAGGCCTGGTTTAGATACAATCCAAACCAACCAGCTATAAAAAGAAACTTTTTAGTCAACTGGGGAAATTTGATAATAGTTGGGATATATGATCTCGAGGAATCATTGTTAATTTTGTTAGATGTGAAATTGTTGTTGTGAATTTGTTACAAAATTGCTTTTAGAGATGCATAGTGAATGATCCAGGGGTGATGTGATACCAGGAACGTGATTTACAATACTTTGGTGAAAAAAACTGGTACAACAGAAATAGGATAAATACAGCAAGAGTTGCAAATGCTTGATGATTGTTGATTTTATGAGAAATTATGTATTATTCTCTCCATTTTTATGGACTGGTTGATTTCATCTTTTGTAAAGTGCTTTTCATTTTGTTTGCAATTTTTTCTACTGGTGTTCTCATTTTTCTAATTTGTTTGTGAGAGACTTTTAATACTTGAATTCTTTTCTCATCGTATGTTACAAATATTTTTTGCTGAATTTTTTCTATTGCTTTAATGTTTTTCCACAATGGATCTTTGATATACATAAATTCTAATTTTACATGATCAAATTTAACAAATTAAAAAAAACTGTTTCTGCTTTTGGCAAAATTCTTACAAAGGCCTTTCCACATCATGATTACATAAATTGTCACTCTTACTTTCTGTTAATATTTTACGGTTTTATTTTTATATTTAAAGCTGTAATCCAAATGGAATTTATTTGGGTGCTGTATAATATATGAACTACTGTAATTTGTCATATAAATGATTGGTAATGTGTTCCAACACCATTTAGTAAATAATACATCATTTCCTCAATGATCAGAAGTTCCAGCTTTATCAGAAAATGTTATTTTTTAATGTAGTGTTTATTTTATTTTATTTATTTATTTTTGTTTTGGTGAGGGAGATCAGCTCTGAGCTAACATCCGTGCTAATTCTCCTCTTTTTGCTGAGGAAGACCGACTCTGAGCTAACATCTATTGCCAATCCTTCTCCTTTTTTTTTTTTTCTTCCCCAAAGCCCCAGTAGATAGTTGTATGTCATAGTTGTACATCCTTCTAGTTGCTGTACGTGGGACGCGGCCTCAGAATAGCGGGAGAAGCGGTGCGTCGGTGCGCGCCCGGGTTCCGAACTCAGGCCGCCAGCAGCGGAGAGCGTGCACTTAACCGCTAAGCCATGGGGCCGGCCCATTTAATGTAGTGTTTATAATCAATGGTTGATAACTCGTAAAATGTATTTTCCCCTTCTCTCTTAATGATGTGGTCTTCCTATCGCTATTTTAGTTTCATAATTTTTCTTAATGTCAATCTAAATTAACTACTTGAGATGGAAAAAAGGGATATTAATTAATTTATTTTTTGATTTTGTGTCAAAGCTCTGAGGAAAAGTTGTGTAATTAGTATTATTTTGTCACACACAGCACCATGAAAGGTACATACTGGAGACGTAATTGGCTTTGGGTAGAGTTACAGAGTTGCTGAAAACATTTGAACTCACTTAAGTTTGAATGCTACCTTGAGTTTTGGTAATGCTTTCATTTTTTGGAGGAGGGAGTTACTTGTATTAAATTCCTTTGGGAGTGACTTAGAGTACTCATGTTTTATCTCCTTTAGTTGCAAGACATCTACAGTTGATCCCTAACTGGGCACATCTGTTCTTTGTGTGTGTGTGTGTGTGTGTGTGTGTGTGTGTGTGTGTGAGGAAGATCAGCCCTGACCTAACATCCAATGCCAATCCTCATTTTGCTGAGGAAGACCGGCTCTGAGCTAACGTCTATTGCCAATCCTCCTCCTTTTTCCCCCCTTTTTCTCCCCAAAGCCCCAGTAGATAGTTGTATGTCATAGTTGTACATCCTTCTAGTTGCTCTGTGTGGGACGCCACCTCAGCATGGCCAGACAAGTGGTGCGTCGGTGCGCGCCTGGGATCCAAACCCAGGCCGCCAGTAGCGGAGCGCGCGCATCCAAGCGCTAAGCCACGGGGCCGGCCCCTGGGCACATCTGTTCTTGAAGGGAGAAAATACTTGGACAATCTGAGAAAGGTAAATGAATAACATTTGCTAAGTAATGGAGAGGATTGAGGATTGCCCGAGGAGAAACAATAAAAATCTGGAGAAATACAAAATCTTGTAGCAATATAATTCCCCCCTGGCTTCATAATTTTGCCCAGGGTAGAACTATATTCAATCTTGGGAAGTTCTGCTTTTGAGGTATCAGAGGGCATTTTATTTTCCTGCTCTAACTGAGGCTAGTTTCTACCAGCCATCTCCTTCACTTAATCAAGAAAGTTCACAAGGATGATTCATTCCATGACGCCAATCCCAGAGAAGGCTCTGGAAGACGCTTTCTCAGCTGAAACTAAATGATACTTTATGTGTCTTCGCTAAATAGAGAGATTAGAAAGTTATATGAAAAAAAAAAGTGATAGAGAAGCACATTAAATATGTGATAAAGTAAGTGGTTTTGTAACTGATTTTATTACTTAAGTTCAAACATTTTTTTCTTACTAGGCTTTGTCAGCTGTAAATTAAGATAGAAGAAGTTGGACAAGGGGCTAGCAGAGCAGTGCAGAATGCTTCAGGAAACACGTCTTTAAGGGTTATTAAACACAATTTGTTTTTGTCAGATTCCAATTTATCTGTATCTTAGCAAATCCTGGGAATGCGAGTTCTGACATCTTGTACATCCTTATTAATTATTCATGCTAGAGATTCTGTACTTGCTTGACCTTAAGGAATATGAGCTGTTTACCCCCATGAGAATGAAATGGAATTCTCTGCCTGTTTTGAATGAACATAGCTGACTGCCCCCCCGACCCCCATTTCTGGTTTCAGACACATTAAATATCTGGTACCCACCTCCGTCACCTCCAATCCCTCTTTCGGAGAAAAAAGTGATAATAATAAGTGGAAGTGCGATAATATTAAAATGATAATTTTAATTTAGGGAATTTTTAAAGATATAAAGATCTTAAAATGCAATATTACAAGCTCCAGAGTTTTGTGGTCAGAAATAAGCATTCTACACATCTGAGTTCTGCAAAAATACTTTTTAAATCTCCAATTATTTCTAAGTGTTCTCCTGATGTGAAAGATAATGTAAGTTCCTTTGTGGTTTACAACTGATGTCTTCTGGCATCACAACTCTCCTTCTCTCCGGTGAAGAGTGGAGAGGGGAGGTACGTGAGCTTAAATTTTCTAGGAAAATATGTCGTCTCCTCCAGTTTACAATATAACTCTTGAGTAAATATTTAACCAATTCAAAGATCTACTTTTTTCCGAGAATGATTCCTCTTTCTTAAATATTCCTCTTTCTACCTTTGCCTTCCCAAATTGGTATCTGTGTGCAGGGAAAAGCACAGATAACCTCCAGGGACAGGGGTGGAGGGGCAGGTGGCTCCCGTCTGTGTGCTATTTTCCAAACAATGGCCGGCTTGCTTTGAAATTCCCTCATTCTGTATATCCAGTGGGTGTTTGGTGCTGGTGCCCACTGACCTGGTCTTTCTGCTGACAGCCCCAGATGAAGGCTCTGGTCCTTGCTATAGCTCAGCTCTCCATGTCTTGAACCATTGGGCATTCTTGTCTCCAAGAATCTTCTGGTCCCCCCATTCTTTCAGAATCCTTCACACCACTGCTCCTACATCTGCTCCCTGCCCTCCACCCCCACCAATGCTAGTGCTTCTGAATTCCCAACACAACGCAGGCAGTCCTCGCAGGACCAGGGTGCTATGTCTCATTTCTCTCTCTCCGCCAGTATTGTGCTCTCCCACTGGAGCCACCTTGTACATGGGACTGAATTGAGTGCTTCCTGGAGAGGCCTTCAACTTATGCATGCTGTACGCAAGGGAATTGGGGCACTGGCTGTCATTTGGCTCACTCCATCTTGGGGTTATACCACCTCCCCAACCCCAGTCCCCCATTCTCTTGTTTAGAGGGAATCAGAATTAAGGACCCTTGCAGCTAATCTCTTGCTTTTCTTTTTCCCCTCTCCCTCATTCTCTCGGCACCATCGTGGCCTTAAAATGATGATGATGATGATGACGATGATGATGAAGATGAAGATGATGATGAAGATGATGATGATGATAGCTGCTTATACTAATACAGCTCTTACTATGTATCAGAGACTGTTCTATTAATGAACTCATTCAGTCCTCACAGCAGCCCTGTGAGGAGGGTTCTATTACTCTGTTTTTACAGATTAGGAAAGGTCACACAGCTAGGAGGGGGTTTCATCATATGATTGTGTCTCTCCTTTCTCCTTCCCATCTGGCCAGATCTCTTATTTTATCTCCTCCTTCTTCCTAGGATGGACTTTTAGGATTACTGTGTTAGCCCTTGAGACAGAAAGCAGATCCTGAGGCCAAACTGATGTTTGATTTGGGAAATGCAATCCCAAAGAAACAGGAGTAAGGGAAAGGCAAGGGAAGCAGGGAAGGAGGGAGAGAAAATATGAGAGAATGTGTTGTTGAGCTTAACGGCAAGTCCATTTCTTGGTCTCCCGGGATATCTTTAGGGAGGATAAATGAAGGGACTGTATATCCAACAGTCTGTCTGGGGGAGAGGAAGGAAGAAGCATTTGTCCACTGGATCCCACATCCTATGGGCCACAGTCAGCCCCATGGAGCTATAACTGTATGTAACATGAGTGCCAAGTGAGTCCTGGTGTGTCCCTACCACAGTGCAACAGGAGGGCGGAGGGGGACATTGTCTGTAGCCACAGAGACATCTGGCTCCTTGACCTGTGGGAGAAGGTGAGTCCTACTGAGGGCTTCAGAGGCCAGAAAGCAAAGCAAGTGCATGCATCTGGGGTGGTGCATGAACAGAATCTGGTACATGCTGATTTCTCCTTCCCTGTAGCGATAAATATCATCACAGAAAGGAAGCAGGAAAGAAAAAATATTACCAAAAAGAAAACTTCCATTAGGAGGTTTAAAACTATTATTCCCATTACATAAGAAAAACACAGCACAGAGAAAACTGCAGCAGGGCAGGACCATGCCCAGGGGGTCCAGTCGAGCTTGTTCTGCCTTGTCCCAGCTTGCCTTCACATGGGCAGCTCAGGCCCAGCCAGCACCTTGCAACCCCCAAGTCAATCCTTCTCCCCAGAGTCTTCATTTCTTGCCCTAGAATTTGTCATTTCCTAGGACAGTTGACATTGGAAATGTTAATTCTCCTTCGGGTGGACACTGGCCCTACAAAGCCAGGGAGATAGTCATATGATCCTCTGACATCAACGGCTTCCAAAATCTTGAGTTCCTTGGTCTTAAAAAGAATGTGTAGAATGTCCATAGCATAGCCCAATCTCGGTCCAGTTTGTTCTTTTTTAAAGTCTATTAGGACATTCTGTTATATTAAGGGATGAGTTTTAATAAACATTTAGAAAAGATATTTCCATTATTACTCTTACCATAAAATTTGAATTTTGAAATGTTCATACATTAGGAAATACTGGAACAAGGAGGTTTATGGGCCTCATCCACACCTTGTTAAAGCATAAACATGTTAATTCTCTTATAGTCCAGTAATTAGTAACCACTGGTCAAAGAGGGTTTGTTAACCCACCTACTAGGTGAAGGCAAGGAGTGGCAAGTATCCAGACACTCTGTTTCCCTGGTTTGTTTCTATGGAGATAATGAAGACCGCAGCCTTCAACCCTATAGTTGCCTGCCTGTATATGTTCACACTCCATGTCCCTCTATCATCCCCTACTTTGGAGGACAAACTCTGCACATAGCTGTGGCACATCACCACCAAGGAGAGGAAATCTTGGGCGCAGTCTGCAAATGGCCCTTTATTTCCCCTGAACTCTGGTAGCTCTCTGTACATATCTTGTTTTCAATATATGGTCAGATAATTATTTATATTAATTTTTTCTTCCCCACTAGACTAGGTGGGTAGTACTGGGCTGAATCTACCTCGTTTTTGAATCCCTTCATCACAGCACAGTTCCTGGCACATAGTAGAGCTCAATAAATATTTGCTAAATGAATGACTGGAACAATTACACTGATTTTAGATTCCTCTATAAAGTGGATCCTGTGATTCTCTTCTTTTTCTCCTTGTTCCACATTTGTTCTTAACATCTTCTCCCTCCCTCTCAGCGTATGCCCTCTCCCAGGCATAATCTTCTCCCCTGAAGAGAGAATTACATAGTGAGTGAGCATAGGGTTTTTATCTGACTGTTCCCTGGAGCTAGATTTCTCTGCAACTTGGAATTCTTTCTATCCCTAAAGATCGATTATTTCTCCAGGATGATTAAAAGGCATTAAAAGTCCCTTATACCTGTTTTTTCTGAAATTATTTTTAACCATCTTCAGTCTCAATATCATTTCACTGGCTTTCATGTTTTTGAGACTTATATCCATTTATAACTACTTGTTGATTTGGTTAATAATTTTCCCCTAAATAATGGTTGTGATGTTAAATATAGTAGGAGAAGACAGTAGTTCCAAAATAATGGATGACCGCCAAAGTAGCTACAAGCTCTGTTAACCATGCCTGTGGTTGATCACCACTGGTAATGTTGTTTCATTCAATCTAAGACACTACTGATTACAAGATTTTACTATTATTTTATATACCACTAAAGAAGAAAAATTGCTGCCAATTAAACTATGGCATAATGACTCCTTATCACTTAGAATATTTATTTTATACTTGTTGAAAAGAGTTCTTTTATGCTTGATTAGAGCCAGATATGTTTTATCATGT
The DNA here is from genome assembly GCF_020826845.1 of Diceros bicornis minor. Taxonomy (NCBI): domain Eukaryota; kingdom Metazoa; phylum Chordata; class Mammalia; order Perissodactyla; family Rhinocerotidae; genus Diceros; species Diceros bicornis. The sequence continues at coordinate 17,259,756 of NC_080772.1, read as the reverse complement.
ATCACTCTACGTGCATACATAAAAAGGAAACTGTAACCAGAATAAATTGGCTAAGGTATTACTGAAACTTTGTCACACCATAGAGTCTAGGCGTTCTATATCACTAATTAAGTCAAGCAGTTTGTTAATGATGCAGCAGTTTGAGGATACTTTTGCTGTTGTTTCTGGAATTTTCCTCAAGCCACTGAACTCTGTTCTGCAAGCTTTGGGGAACAGAGGGACAGTGCCAACTTTGGCCTGGCTACTGACCAGCAGATAGCAACTGCAAGATGCAGCTTGACTTCAGAGCTCCATAAAGTGTGCCTAAGTCTTCATTTTAAAATTGATGTATTTTTTAATGGACTTATATTTTCATAGTTTTAGGAACAGTTTAACCATATTTCAGAAAGTTGTGAAGACAAAGAAAAGGAAAAAAGTGCCCCAAATCTAACGGAACTGTTGGCAGTTTTGTGTGTATCTTAATATACACATGGATGTAATCATTGATTGCATGAAATATTGTATGTGAATTTCCTCATATGTATAACATATAATAATAGCTTCATTATTTTCAGGTTACTGTAATATGTTTATAACCATGATTTAAAATTTTACTGAAGAGATTCTGAAATGGGATTCAGTCTTTTTCATCCAATGTACCTAAAAGTATTGATGCCTTTTTCTTTATTCCTGGGCTTTGTGTTTCTTCCTTCCTATAAGCTGTAAGTAGCTTATTACCACGGGCCTGGAGTTGGCATTATTTATGCAGTTTTTAACCATCTTTTTTTCCAAATTGGTTGGAAATTGATCCTCTTTTTCTTATCAGCCTTCCTTTCCAAGTCATCTCAGTCATAAATTTAGTTTTTAAAAAATCCAGTTGTCTCAGTCATTAATTAAAAAGTTAAATCTATTAGCCAGAAGTAAAATATAGTCAATCCAACTATTTGTCAACCTGCAGCTGAAACAACTGTTGGAGGAGTTGAATGTTTTGATTTTCAACTGGCTGTTTCAGTATCGTGTGGATTGCACCATGCAGTAAGTTGGGGTGAAGATGATTCTGTTATTGGAGAGGATCCACATTTACTTCTTTTTCTGGCATGAAAATAACTATGTTGTCTCACTTTAGGTACTTGGGTTTGAACTCCTGTTCCAATAAAGACATTTGTCAAAATAAAGATTATTTACTATTTAAAAGATGATTAAGACATTCAGATTTTGAGATCCAGTTAGCATGAGAGACTCCATGTCTAAACATCCCTCCCTGCCCCGCCCCCATCTTATTCTCACAGTGTGCTTTGGAGAAACACTTAGAACCGCACATAGGCAAGCTAATCAGTAACTAGTCAGTAACCAGTAGAGAGAATGATTTGTTAACAGATTTAAGTCCTCTGTCCAAACTGTTTCTTCTTTCCCTGATGACTAATGTTTTCTTAGATTCTTCAGGAATGTCACATTCAGCAGATCCAAAACTTTTGTCTATGGAGAGGCACCCAACGGTCTGTGGTCATCCACCACCTGACATTCCTCAGCCCCCTCCCCAACCCCATTTGCCTTACATAAGTCATTTCCAAAGCAGTTCCCCTTTCAGATGTTTTTTTTGGGGCAAAAGCCCACCATCTTCTGAGTAGCTAGCTCATCACTTAAATACAAGTTTTCTCTCTTTCCAGCGCCTTGCCTCTTGACGGATTGGGGCTTTGACTCACAGCGAGCAGATCGAGCCCTTGCTCAGTATCAATTTTATTTATTAGAACAGCAAAATACCATAAACAAGTTCCTTCTAAATATATGATATAGAGAAGTTGACAACATTCATTTTAAGGTCACTCTGTCAAAACTTTCCCTAAAATAGTTTCTTACAACTATTTTGGGTCTACAGATGTTCAATATTCAGGCAGAAGGATGCACTAACTCTGAGTTCAGGTTTTTATTTTTTTTAAATGAGAATTTCCTCCTATACCTTGAATAAATTAGCCAAACTGAAATAGCCATATCATGAAAAATATTTGGTTGCTCAAATGTCTAATCTTCCTAGTGTTCAGAGGTTTTATTTTTCATCTAGCAATTTTAGGAGTTTTGACTTCCCTCACACCCTACCTATCATGCCCAACCCATGATAAGAGTAAGAGGGATCAGATATCATGGAGTCATATTTATAGGGTCCTTTATTTGCCACTCAAAGAGAATAGGAGCAGACAAAATAAAATAGTGAAAGAAGTGGCTTTTGGTAATATTCATTCCCCAAATGTTGGCCAGTGAGAACCAATGAGTAAAAAGCAAACTAACAATAAAAGAAAACGGAAAAAAACATTTTGATACTGAGTAGTGTGGTATAATATTTTGGAAATATTAGTTAGTATCACTCCCAAGAATTTCTCCCCTTTTGCCCTTCCTCCCAATTGAGCAGCTATTCCATTCATTGCCTCAAGTAAGAGACGTGGCAGTTACCAAGCAAATGGCCTACAGTCTGCTCCTGGCCTTCCACCCATCCCCAACTTCCCCAATCCCTAGAGCCTTTTCATCAACTGAAAGACAGAAAAAAATATATTGAAGAGTAGGTTGAAAGTCTAGAACTCCATCATAACCTCAAACTAGGAAATGACTCTGAGCTTGAGGAGAAGGAAAGACAAAGGGGAGGCGAGGAGAGTGGCCATGTTGATGGGTCCTAGATATAAGGGCGCTGCTCTCAGACTTTGGGGCAGAAAGCTAGAGCCTAGCTTACCCAGGAGCAAATCTTATGTGCAAGATTCCTGTGCAAGAACTTTATTATGGAGGGGCTCCAAGGATAGACCAGTAGGGAAGTGAGAAAGGTGGGACAGAAAAGCTGAAAAAGCCATGCAAGAGTGCCATCTCAGGTTAAATCCTAGACTCCTAATCCTGCAGAGGAGCTCTGCAGAGTAGGTTACTGCCTCCAAGTTGCCCCTGATACCGGCTCAGCATGAGTTTGACATAAGGGAAGCCATACCATAGAAAGGAAGCCGTATTGTAACTATAGGTAACCTCTAAGTAATTTACCTGGCTGGACATACTCTGGCTTACACATAGGCTAGATAATAAATAACTGGAACACACAAAAAAACTGCATGCATCATGATTTTATGACCCCTGCTTACATATATACCTCCCAGCTGTGATAAGACGATAACTTTGTTCTTTTGAGTTCCTTAGGAATCTAAGGAAACCCCAGACAGAGATTCTATACTGGTATCCATCATCAATAACAACTGAAAGGTCTGAGGTGGAACTCCCAGTCGATAGCACCAGATGGACAATATTCCCAATCCCCTTCTCTAAAGACAACTGGACAGAGATTGTATACTAATATCCATCATCGATGACAGCCAAAAGGCCTGATGCAGCGACTCCTAGTCTACAGTGCCAGATGGCCAGCATTCCTGACCCCTTCCTCTATAGCCCACTAGCCCTATATAACTACTTCAAAATTCTGGATATGCCTTATGATGGTTCTTTAGGATGCTAGTCCACCATCTTCTGATTAGCTAGCTTATCACTTAATAAAAGTCCTTTCTCTACCACTGTCTTGCCTCTTGGTGGATTGGCTTTTGTCTTATGGTGAGCAGATCATGTGCTTTGCATGGTAGTACCCCAACCTGAGCCACTGAGGGCCTCCCTCTGCACAAGTAAACCTCTGAGGATGAAGAAGCCTCAGTTGCCCTAGGGCAGCCCTCAGGAGGGCCACAGGTGCTGGTTGTTGGGAACAAAGGCACTGGGTGTGGATGTGGGGTGAGGTTTTCACAAAAATGGTAAAAACAGCATCCAAAAGTTGTTCTAGATAGAGCACTGAAATCTGCTACACCCAGGGAATAAGAAATAGAATACTATAGTAATAAGTGTAGGATATGTATGTATATAGCACTCTACCATTTTCAGTGTTCTCCTTGCCACATTACCTTTTCTGATCTTCATCACAACCCTAGAAGATACTAAAAGATAGAGGGGATACGTATTATGATACCCTCTCATATATGTGAAGTTGAGGTACAACATCATCAAGCAACTTACTCCAAGGATGAAAGCCTACGTCTTAACTCCAAACCCAGCAGTCTTCTCTCTTCTGCAGCCATGATCTAGAGAATATTGCTGTAATCTTCTCACACAAATCCAGAATCCAGGGGTCATTATAGAGTACAGGCTAAGCTGTGGTTCCTGTTAGAATTCCTTGGCTCACATCTGAGACTCTCTGAATCAGCATCTCTCAGAGTGAAGCCAATGGTTTCTGTTTTTTCCAAGCTCCTCGGGAGATGACTGTGTAGCTAAGGAAGTGCAGTTGTCCAGTCCTAATTTGGGAAACCACTGGTTCAGAGCATAGTTTTGGGTTTTAGGCAGGACAGGGTTTGAATCTTGGTTCTGCTATTTACCAGCTGTGTGAGTTTAGGTAAGTTATTGAAGTTCTCAAAGCTTCACTTTTGACATCTGCAAAACTAGGTCATGTTAGCACTTACCTCAAAGGGTTGTGTTTATAATTCAACAAGATGATGTTGGGAAAGTGCTAAGCCTAGGGCCAGGAGGGAGTAAGTTCTTAATAAGCAGAATCTACTATGATTTTATTATTTTTAATCCTAAATTACTCAAACTCAGGTCATCCTTTCTGTAAAATGATGTTTTCCCACTATGCCACTCTGAATGTCAGTGTGGACCGCTTTTCAGGACTTGAAAATGATTCAGCAAAGTGAACGTTTTGGTTAATGTTGTTTACTGGAGTGGGATTTGAGCTGTAGCAATTTAGACACTTGGCTGGCAGATGGTCGATGGCCTTGGGAGGCTGTACCATTTGCTTAGAATACAGAGTTTGTAGTCTCTCTTCACCAGTCATTTCAAAAACGAGTCTCACTTAGAATTTCACAGAAGCAAATGAGCCTGTAGTTAAAATCCTGGTGAAATAACCACTCATTTAGCATTTATTTACAGCCTAGAAACCCAGCAGGTACAATCCCAGGTGTACTTCATCTTAAAAGCAAATTCTACAGTTCCCTTAGAGTTCCTGTTTTTGGGTATCTAGAAAGACACATTTGAAAATCAGCTTCCTCTCAATCCCCAGCCCCATGACAGAAATAAAAAATGAGGAAAGAATTTTTCTCCTTAATTTGTAAAGCAAACAAGAAAAATGAAAAGAGCAGGAGGAAGCCAGCTGCTGGAGCGATATCCAAATAGGAAAGTTTTCAATAGGTGAGAAATCGCAGCATGAATGGAGCCGGAATATGGGTGGTCTCCAGGCTTTCAGACCCTTCATCACATACATAAGTGGAAGGAAGCATCAAGTGATGGGTGAGGGACACTGATGACAGGATTGAGATGAAAAATAATGGTTCATCTTGAAGAGACAGAGCACAAAAGCAAAGCCTGCTGAGAAGGCTCTTCTATCTATCATGGATGCCTGACAGGATAATCCCAGAACTGCAGGGCTGGATGCAGAGGGGATTCAGTGCAGCCTCTTATTTTGAACATGGCCAGAGACGCAAAGGGAGTTGCCTTTGCCAAACCAGCAAGACCAGAAGGCACTAGAACGCACATTTCCACATTGCTACCAGCCCTCTGCCCAATGTGCTAGCCTGTGTCAGACTCCCTGCTGAAAACTTTAAGTGAAATGTAAGCACTCAGTAAATATAGGATAGAGGGAGCACATAGCTAATCAAAAGAAATCTCATCTTTACTGTGCCTTTCCTATGTGCTAGGAGATGTGCTGGGACCTTTATATATGTTATCTCAGCTAATCCTCAAAATGCCCGTCAAAGGTGTACTTTTCCCGTTCTACAGAGAAAGATACTAACTTTCCAAAACTGTAGCTAGTAAGCAGCAAAATGCACTTTTAATCCCAAGAATTCCGTTTCCAGAGCCTATGATCTAAACCTCTAGCTATACTGTCTTACAGCAAGGAAACCTCTTCACTACAAATAATTTAACGAAGCCCTCTGATGTCATGGGAGGCAAAAAGCAAAGAAATGGGTACAACTCAAATGCTTCTCTGGTGAGAGTTGCTTGGTTCTTTTGGGGTTACATCACAAGATATTGAGAAGCAGGGATTTACCTTGTATAACCAAGAGCTGTGAGTGGGCCTGTGTTCACGCTGTGGCAGTGGAAAGGGTAGGAATAAGGCCCAGCTGTGCAGACCCCCAATGCGTATTTATTTAGCCAAGATGCCCTTGTCAAGTCCCTACTGCTTGCCAAACACTGTGTTCAGAGATGGGAACGCTGGAAGATGAATAAAACGTGGTTTCTCCTCATAAGAATCTTACCATGTAAGGTGAAAGTCCAACAAACATAATTATGAAGCAGTGTGCAAGAGTTCAGGTAGTGATAACAGTGGTAATAGTTGTAACTTCAAACCAAGTCCTTATAGATCAGAAAAGAGATACCAAGGAGGAAGCAAGGAAGATTTTAACTCAAATAGCTGGATGAAGATGGCTTTCTAAATTAAAAGTAGTGATAGATAAAAAAAAATTTAGACCTAAATAAACTCCAGAGAAATTTAAGAACTCATATGTTTTCCAAGGAAACTAGAAAACTAGGGTAAATGGTAGAAATTTAAGAGATGCTCTAAACTCTATGAGAAGAAACACTTAAAAACTATGTAAAAAATAATTTAAGACAAAAAAAAAAGACCTATATAAGTATGTTCTTATAACATCATTTATAATAGTAAAATATCGGAAAATACTGACATGTCCTATAACAGGGAAGTAGTTAAATCAGTTAAGATGTACTTTTATGGTAGAATATTATGCATGTTTTAGGAGAGACTTTTTTTTCAAATTATTAGACATTTATTAAGTACACAGTTCTGGGCACACGATCTAGGCAATGGTTTCAATCTTTGAACATCTTGCTTGAATATGTACATGACTCTGTACAATTGTTTAGTATTTTTTTACAACCAGAAAATATATCTTATCAAACATATTTCCTATGGATTATTTTTAGACCCATAAATTGCTTTTGTTTTTGGCAAATATATACAGTCATGTAATAATTACCCCAATTTCCTTCATGCCGCTTTGTAACATCCCCTCTCCCAATTCCAGCCCCCAGCAACCACCGATCTGATTTCTGTCTCTATAGTTTTGCTTTTTACCAAATGTCACATAAATGAAATCATATGGTGTGAGTATGTAGTCTTCTGTGCCTTATTCTATTCACATAATATAATATGTTTGAGATTCAGCCATGTTGTTACATGTATTAGTAATTTGTTCCTTTTTATTGCTGTATTCTATTCTATTGTATGAATGTTCTGCAATTTGTTTATCCATTCACCAGGCATTGAACATGTGAAGTTTTTGGCAATTATAGATAAAGCTGCCAAAAACATTGGCAGACATGTCTTTGTGTGGACATATATTTTCATTTCTGTGTTAAATATCTAGGAGCAGGATTGTCGGGTCCTATGATAAGTGTATTTAACTTTATATGAAACTGCCAAAGTGTTTCCAAAGAAGATATATATACCATTTTGCATTCCCACCAACAACCTATGAAAGCTCCAGCTGCTTTCAATCCTTGCCAAATTGGCAATTGTCAATTGGCATGTCAATCTTTTTAACTTTAGCCATTCAAGTTGGTGTGTAGTATTATCTCATTGCATCAGGGGCCCCCAACACCACCTGCAGGCTCAGTATTTTGCAAGAAGGACCCGTAGGACTCAAAAAAGCTGTTTTACTCATGGTTACAATTTATTACAGTGAAAGAATACATACTAAAGTCAGCAAAGGTAAAAGGTGCATGAGGTGAAGTCCAAGAGAAACCATGGGCAAGCTTCCTGGTATCCCCTCCCAGTGGGGTCACATGGGAATATGCTTAATTCTCCCAGCAACGATGTGTGACACATGCAAAATGTTGGCAACTAGGGAAGCTCACTTGAGCCTTGGTGTCCAGAGTTCCATCATGGATCAGTAACGTAGGCATGCAACACCTGTGTGACTGACCTCAGCTCTCTGACCCAGGATCCCATCTCCCCCAGGCAAAATCAAATGTTCCCCACAAATCACATTGTCAGGATAAACTTACCTGGTCAAACTGGTACAGCATGGCCCAAGGCCTTGAGCATAGAAATACAGATGTTCACCACAAGTATAGCATGGTTCAAGGGCTCAGGCGTGCAAAAACACGCTTACCAGGCAGAATATCCCATGGAATATGCCAAGGGTCAGTCCTGAACACAGGCATTTCTTTAGAATGTGCGGGGTTTGAGGAACCCAGGCCTACTGAGTTAACCCTTTCCTAAGCACTCACTGTGATCTTAACTTGCTTTCCCAAATAGCTATTAATGTTGAGCATATTTGCATGTGCTTATTTGTTATTCATATATCTTCTTTGGTAAAGTGTCCAAATTTTTTGCCATTTTTTAAGATTTGGTTGGTTGTTTTTTTTATTGAGTCATAAGAGTTCTTAGTATGGTCTGGATACAAATCATTTATCAGATATTTTGAAAATAGTTTCTCCCAGTCTGTGGCTTGTCTTCTCTGTTGCTTGAGTGCTTTAAAGGAGCAGAGATTTTTTATTTTTATAAAGTCCAATTTATTAAAATTTCTTTTTATGATTTGTGCTTTTTGTGTCTTATCCAACAAATCTTTCCTATACCAAGGTCATAGACTTTCTCTTTTTTTTTTTTTAATTTTTTGTTTATTGCAGTAACATTGGTTTATAACATTGTAAAAATTTCAGGTGTACATCATTATACTTCTATTTCTGCATAGATTACATCATGTTCACCACCCAAATACTAATTACAACCCATCACCACACACATGTGCTGAATTATCCCTTTCACCCTCCTCCCTCCTCCCTTCCCCTCTGGTAACCACCAATCCAATATCTGTCCCTATGTGTTTGTTTATTGTTGTTGTTATCTACTACTTGATGAAGGAAATCATACGGTATTTGACCTTCTCCCTCTGACTTATTTCACTTTGCATTATACCCTCAATGTCCATCCATGTTGTCACAAATGGCTGGATTTCATCGTTTCTTATGGCTGAGTAGTATTTCATTGTGTATATATACCACATCTTCTTTATCCATTCGTCCCTTGATGCGCACTTAGGTTGCTTCCAAGTCTTGGCTATTGTGAATAACGCTGCAATGAACACAGGGGTGCATGTACCTTTACAAATTGGTGTTTTCAAGTTCTTTGGATAAATACCCAACAGTGGAATAGCTGGATCATATGGTAGTTCTATGCTTGATTTTTTGAGGAATCTCCATACTGTTTTCCATAGTGGCTGCACCAGTTTGCACTGCCAGCAGCAGTGTATGAGAGTTCCCTTCTCTCCACATCCTCTCCAACACATGTTGTTTCCTGTCTTGTTAATTATAGCCAATCTGACGGGCGTGAGGTGATATCTCATTGTAGTTTTGATTTGCATTTCTCTGATAGTTAGTGATTTTGAACATCTTTTCATGTGTCTGTTGGCCATCTGTATATCGTCTTTGGAGAAATGCCTGTTCAGGTCTTTTGCCCATTTTTTAATTGGGTTGGTAGTTTTTTTGTTGTTGAGATGCGTGAGTTCTTTATATATTTTGGAGATTAATCCCTTATCAGTTGTATGGTTTGCAAATATTTTCTCCCAATTGTTAGGCTGGCTTTTCGTTTTGTTGTTGGTTTCCTTTGCTGTGCAGAAGCATTTTAGTTTGATGTAGTCCCATTTGTTTATTTTTTCTATTGTTTCTCTTGCCCGGTCAGACATGGTGTTTGAAAAGATGTTGCTAAGACCGATGTCGAAGAGCGTACTGCCTATGTTTTCTTCTAGAAGTTTCACAGTTTCAGGTCTTACATTCAAGTCTTTAATCCATTTGGAGTTAATTTTTGTGTGTGGTGTAAGGTAAGGGTCTACTTTCATTTTTTTCCATATGGCTATCCAGTTTTCCCAACACCATTTGTTGAAGAGACTTTCTTTTCCCCATTGTATGTTCTTGGCTCCTTTGTCGAAGACTAGCTGTCCATAGATGTGTGGGTTTATTTCTGGGCTTTCGATTCTATTCCATTGATCTGTGTGTCTGTTTTTGTGCCAGTACCATGCTGTTTTGGTTACTATAGCTTTGTAGTATATTTTGAAATCAGGGAGTGTGATACCTCCAGCTTTGTTCTTTTTTCTCAGGATTCCTTTAGCTATTCGGGGTCTTTTGTTGTTCCATATAAATTTTAGGATTCTTTGTTCTATTTCTGTGAAAAATGTTGTTGGAACTTTGATAGGGATTGCATTGAATCTATAGATGGCTTTAGGGAGTATGGACATCTTAACTATGTTAATTCTTCCAATCCAAGAGCACGGAATATCTTTCCATTTCTTTGTGTCTTCTTCAATTTCTTTCAGCAATGTTTTATAGTTTTCGCTGTACAGATCTTTCACATCTTTGGTTAAGTTTATTCCTAGGTATTTTATTCTTTTTGTTGCAACTGTAAATGGGATGGTATTCTTAATTTCTCTTTCTGCTACTTCGTTGTTAGTGTATAGAAATGCAACTGATTTTTGTATGTTGATTTTGTATCCTGCAAATTTACCATATTCGTTTATTACTTCTAAAAGTTTTCTGGGGGATTCTTTAAGGTTTTCTATATATAAAATCATGTCATCTGCAAATAGTAACAGTTTCACTTCTTCCTTTCCAATTTGGATCCCTTTGATTTCTTTCTCTTGCCTGATTGCTCTGGCTAGGACTTCCAGTACTCTGTTAAATAGGAGTGGTGACAGTGGGCATCCTTGTCTGCTTCCTGTTCTTAGAGGGATAGCTTTCAGTTTTTCACCATTGAGGATGATATTAGCTGTGGGTTTGTCATATATGGTCTTTATTATGTTGAGGTACTTTCCTTCTATCTCCATTTTATTCAGAGTTTTTATCATAAATGGATGCTGTATCTTGTCAAATGCTTTCTCTGCATCTATTGAGATGATCATGTGATTTTTATTCTTCATTTTATGAATGTGGTGTATTACGTTGATTGATTTGCGAATGTTAAACCATCCCTGCATACCTGGAATAAATCCTATTGATCATGGTGTATAATCTTTTTAACATATTTTTGTATGCGATTTGCTAGTATTTTGTTGAGGATTTTTGCATCGATGTTCATCAGTGATATTGGCCTGTAATTTTCTTTCTTTGTGTTGTCCTGGTCTGGTTTTTGTATCAGGGTAATGTCAGCTTCGTAGAATGAGTTAGGGAGCTTCCCCCCCTCCTTAATTTTTTGGAAGAGTTTGAGAAGGATAGGTATTAAGTCTTCTTTGAATGTTTGGTAGAATTCACCAGGGAAGCCGTCTGGTCCTGGAGTTTTATTTTTGGGGAGGTTTGTGATTACTGTTTGTGATCTCCTTACTGGTGATTGGTCTATTCAAATTCTCTACTTCTTCTTGATCCAGTTTTGGAAGGTTGTATGATTCTAAGGATTTATCCATTTCTTCCAGATTGTCGAATTGGTTGGCATATAGCTTTTCATAGTATTCTCTTATAATCTTTTGTGTTTCTGAGGTATCTGTTGTAACCTCTCCTCTTTCATTTCTGATTTTACTTATTTGTGCCTTCTCTCTTTTTTTCTTGGTGAGTCTAGCTAAAGGTTTGTCAATTTTGTTGATCTTTTCAAAGAACCAGCTCTTGGTTTTATTAATTTTTTCTATTGTTTTTTTTGGTCTCTATTTCATTTATTTCTGCTCTGATTTTTATTATTTCCCTTCTTCTGCTGATTTTGGGCTTTGTTTGTTCTTCTTTTTCCAGTTCCTTTAGGTGCATTGTTAGGTTGTTTATTTGAGATTTTTCTTCTTTGTTGAGATAGGCCTGTATCGCTATAAACTTCCCTCTTAGAACCGCTTTTGCTGTATCCCATAAATTCTGGCGTGTCGTATTTTCATTTTCATTTGTCTCCAGGTATTTTTTGATTTCTTCTTTGATTTCTTCGTTAACCCAGTCGTTGTTCAGTAGCATTTTGTTTAATCTCTACGTATTTGTGGCTTTTCTGATTTTCTTCCTATAGTTGATTTCTAGTTTCATACCGTTGTGGTCAGAAAAGATGCTTGGTATTATTTTAATCTTCTTAAATTTATGGAGACTTGTTTTGCGGCTAGTATGTGATCATTCCTGTAGAATGTTCCATGTGCATTTGAAAAGAACGTGTATTCTTCAGTTTTTGGATGGAATGCTCTGTATATATCTACTAGGTCCATCTGTTCTAGTGTGTTGTTTAAGGCCAATGCTTCCTTATTGATCTTCTGTTTGGATGATCTATCCGTTGGTGTAAGTGGAGTGTTAAAGCCCCTTACTATTATTGTGTTACTGTCTATTTCTGTTTTTATGTCTGTTAGTAATTGCTTTATATATTTAGGTGCACCTACATTGGGTGCGTCGATATTTACAAGTGTTATATCCTCTTGTTGGATTGTTCCCTTGATCATTATGTAATGCCCTTCTTTGTCTCTTTTTACAGTTTTTGTTTTAAAGTCTATTTTGTCTGATATGAGTTCTGCTACCCCAGCTTTCTTTTCATTGCCATTTGCGTGGAGTATCTTTTTCCATCCCTTCACTTTCAGTTTGTGAGTGTCTTTAGGTCCATAGTGTGTCTCTTGTATGCAGCATATATATGGGTCTTGTTTTTTTATCCAGTCAGCCACCCTATGCCTTTTAATTGGAGCATTTAGTCCATTGACGTTTAAAGTAGCTATTGATAAGTATGTACTTACTGCCATTTTTTAACTTTTTTTTTTCCCCTAGTGTTTTACTAGTCCTTCTCTGTTCCTTTCTTCTTCTGTACAGAATTGATGGTCGCTTTAGTTTGACCCCTGTCTGAAAGGTGTACTCTTTAACTCCCCTCCTCCCTCCTTTTATGTTTTTGATATCACATCTAACCTCTTTTTGGTGCATTTGTATCCATTATGTTCTTATCATGGAAATAGATAATTTTTCCTATTTGTAGTCTTCTCTTTTCCCCTTAAATCAGTCCCTTTAACATTTCTTGTAGCACTGGTTTCTTGGTGACAAACTCCTTTAATTTTTGCTTGTCTGGGAAATTTTTGATCTCTCCTTCCATTTTGAATGATAACCTTGCTGGGTAGAGTATTCCTGGCTGTAAGTTTTTTCCTTTTAGGACTTTAAATATATCGTGCCATTCTCTTCTAGCCTGTAAGGTTTCTGCTGAGAAGTCAGCTGATAGCCTTATGGGATTTCCTTTGTATGTAACTTGACTTTCTCTTGCGGCTTTTAGGATTCTCTCTTTATCTTTAATTCTGGACATTTTGATTATGATGTGTCTTGGTGTGGGCCTCTTTGGGTTTATCTTGTTTGGGGCTCTCTGTGCTTCCTGTACCTGGACGTCTGTTTCCTTCCTTAGGTTAGGGAAGTTTTCATCTATTATTTCTTGAAATAGATTCTCTGCCCCCTTGTCTCGTTCTACTCCTTCCGGGACACCTATAACACGGATGTGAGTGTGCTTGATGTTGTCCCAGATGTCCCTTAGACTGTCCTCACTGTTTTTAATTCTTTTCTCTTTTACCTGTTCACCTTGGGTAATTTCTTCTAGTCTTTCGTCCAGCTCACAGATCCGTTCTTCTGTATCCTCTACTCTGCTTTTGAGTCCCTCTAATGAATTTTTCATTTCCAATATTGTATTCCTCATTTCTGATTGGTTCTTTTTTATATCTTCCATTTCTTTGTTGACATTCTCACTGAGTTCATCTATTCTTCTCCCCAGATCAGTGAGCATCCTTAACACTCTTAGTTTGAACTCTCTGTCGGGTAGGTTGTTCATTTCTGTTTCACTTAGTTTCTTTTCTGGGGTTTTGTCCTGTTCCCTTACTTGAAATGTATTCTTTTGCCTCCTCATTTTGCCTCTTTCCCTCTGCTTGTGTCTGTGTATTAGGTAGGTCAGCTATGTCTCCTGCTCTTGGATAGGTGACCTTATGTAAGTGATGCCTTAGGAGGCTTCCAGTGTGCTTCCCTCAGTTCTCAATGTTCCAGGGGTGACCCCTATGTGGGCTATGTGTGTCCTTCTGTTGTGGCCTGTTTGCTCTCCCTGTAGGCACCAGGGAAGCCGAGTTATGCTTCTGGCCAGCTGTTGTAATGCTCAGCTGCTTGTAGTTGTTGTGGGCCCTTCAGTCTCTTTATCAGATGTGGGGAGCCCCAGCACAGTTGGCTGCAAGTTCTAATACCACATTTGTGTTGCAGTATTTCTTTTAAGTGAGTAGGTCCCCAACGTGGCAGGTTGTTAGGCCCAGGGCCTTACAATTGCTGTAAGCCTCTAGCCTATTAGGTCTCTTGTCAGCTCTCTGAGGATTGCAGCTGGGTGGGGCTGGCCTCAGGCACAGGAGCACCCAATTGTTTCAGGCTGTGGAAGGTGGGGCAAACCTCCTATGTGGGTCTTTGAGAAGCACAAGTCTTCTGCAGCTGACAAGCCCTGCCGCCCACAGGTCCACACACACAGTCAACACAGTCCTGCCCCGTGTGCATGCCCCGACCTCCCCAAGCGGACCCAGTCTCTCCACGGTGGGAGCCCCACACACTCCGCCACCGCCCCACACTCTCCACCCGCTCCTTGTGCACACCCTGCCCCGCTAAAGTCAGCTCAGTTACCAGGCTGCAGAGAATCCAGTCACCAATCTATGCAGGCCCACAATTTGCCTGAGGGCTTGTTGTTGGATCTGGCCAGTCTCTGGGGTGGGCTGCCTGACCTGGCTGAGCTGGATTAAATCGGTGCTCTAGCGGGTGGGGCAGACCCTGGGCTAGCAGGCCTCAGGGAGAACTTCAATGGCGTCTGTGTCAGCACGCCCACCCCAGGCCACAACAATGGCCGCCGCCAATGTCCCAGTCCCTGGAGAGGTGTCACCCCTCACCGAGATGCACTCAGGGCCTATTAGGTGAGTCTCTTTTCACCACAGCACTGTGCACCTTTCTTTCTGGTGATTTTAGGATGCTTTCTGAAATGGGTGAGTTTGGGTGTGGGCCCTTTAAGAGCCGGTTTTAATTTCTTTGTGAACTGGGTTTTCTGGGAGTGCTCCCCAATGTTTTAGTAGCAGGCAAACTCAGATATTATGCCGCTGGTCTCGATTGTGCTGGGTCCACAAAATGCCCACAGCGGGGGTGCTCCCCGGCTCAGGGCCCCGCGCCTCCAGGGAGGGCTGCGTACCTGTGCGCTGCTCCTGGCGGCCGTGAAGCTGGCGGCTTGTGAAGGGGGCGTTTTTCCTCTCCAGAAGGGAGTTTCTGCCTCTTCCACCTCAGTTAGGATTGTCCGTTGTTGCAGGAGTTCCTCTTACCCAGTTTTCAGTTCTGTCTCAGGGGTAATTTTTCCACAAGTAGTTGTAAATTGGCTGTGTCCACAGGAGGTGGTGAGTTCCGAGTCTGCTTATGCCGCCATCTTGACTGCCCCCCCAGACTTTCTCTTATATATATATATTTTTTTTTGTGTGTGTGTGTGTGTGTGTGTGTGAGGAAGAGCGGCCCTAAGCTGACATCTGTTGCCAATATTCCTCTTTTTGCTGAGGAAGATTAGCCCTGAGCTAACATCTGTGCCCATCATCCTCTATTTTGTATATGGGAGGCTGCCACAGCATGGCTTGATTAGCAGTGCTAAGGTCTGCACCCGGGATCCGAACCTGTGAACCCAGGGCCACTGAAGCGGAGTGCATGACCTTAACCACTATGCCATTGGGCTGGCCCTCTCTTATGTATTTTTTTTCTAGAAGTTTTGTAGTTTTAACACTTTTGTTTAGGTCTATAATCTATTTTGAGTTAATTTTTATATACGATGTAATGGAAGAGTTGAAGTTCTTTTCTTTTTTTAATATAGTGTATAATCATTTCAGAACTATTTGTTTAAAAGACAGTCTTTTTTTCCCATTAAATTATCTTGCTATCTTTGTCAAAAATTATTCTGTAAGTCACATGTGACTCATTCCATTGATCTATATGCCTATCCTTACACCAACACCACAGTAGTTTGATTATTGTAGGTTTATAGTTAAGTCTTGAAATCAGTTAATATCAGTCCTCTAACATCATTTATCTTTTTCAAAATAGTTTTGTCTATTCTAGGTTCTTTGCTTTTCCATATAAATCTTAAAATTTGCATGTCATGGGCAAAATGGCCATCTTAACAATATATGATCCTTAAGTATGGTATATTTCTCCATTTGCTTAGATCTTTAGTTTCCCTCAATGTTTTATTATTTTTACCATAAAATCTTTTAACATACTCAGCTGGATTTATCCCTAAATATTTTATGTTTTTTGATGCTATTGGAAAAGATGGGTTTTTTTCAATTTCCATTTGTTTACTGCTAGTATATATAAATACAATTTATTTTTGTATATTGACCTTATGTCTTGCAACTTTGCTAAATTTACTCATTAAATCTAGTAGGTTTTTTCTGTAGATTGTTTGGGGTTGTTTCTGTAGATGATGAAGTTATGTGCAAATAAAACGGCTTTATTTCTTCATTTCTATTCTCTACGTGTTTTATTTATTTTTCCTGTCTAATTGCACTGGCCAGGACCTCCAGTCCAATGTTGAATAGACGTTTTATCCTTGCCTCGTTTCTGATCTTTGTAGGGAAGCATTCAAAGCATTTGGTTTTTCACCATAAGTAGGATGTTAGTAATAGTTTTTTTTTTTTTTTTTTAAATAGCTGTCTGTATTGGTTTCCTGGGGCTGCCATAACAACATACCATAAATTGGGTGGCTTAAAATAACAGAAATTTATTGTCTCATTGCGCTAAAGGCTAGAAGTCTGGCCTCAAGGTGTAGGCAAGGTTGGTTCCTTCTGAGAGCTATGAATGAGAATCTGTTCCATGACTCTCTCCTAGCCTCTGATGGTTTGCCAGCAATCTTTGACATTTCTCGGCTTGTAAGCACATTTCTCCAGTCCTCCACCTTGGATTCTCCCCACGTGGCATTCTCCTCATGCCTCTTCACACAATCTTCTCTCTGTGCATGTCTGTTTCTGTGTTCAAATTTCTACGTTTTATGACGATACCAGTCATATTGGATTGGGGGACACCCTAAAGACCAGATCTTGGGGTCAGCCCCATGGCATAGAGGTTAAGTGTGCATGCTCTGCTGCTGGTGGCCCGGGTTCAGATCCCGGGTGCGCACCCATGCACCGCTTGTCAGGCCATGCTGTGGCGGGGTCCCATATAAAGTGAAGGAAGATGGGCACAGATGTTAGCTCAGGGCTAGTCTTCCTCAGCAAAAAAGAGGAAGATTGGCATGGATGTTAGCTCAGGGCTGATCTTCCTCACACATACACACATACACACACACACACACACACACACACACACATTAAATAAATAAATAAATAAATAATAAAAAAATAAATAAATAAATTTAAGACCAGATCTTAACTTGACCAATTGTATAAAGATACTATTTCCAAATGAGGTCTCATTCTGAGGTACTGGAGCTTAAGACTTTAACATATCTTCTGTTTTGGAGAGGCCATAACAATTATGCCATATAGCAAGTTGAAAAAGTTCTCTTTTATTACTAGTTTGCTAAGAAGTTTTATCACGAATGGTTGTTAAATTTTGTCAAATACTTTTTCTGCATCTAACGATATGATCATATGGTTTTTTGAACTTAGTCTTTTGATATAGTGAATTACACTGATTGATTTCCAAATGTTAAACAAACTTCAGTTATAGGATAAATTCCATTTGGTTGTGGTTGTTATTCTCCTTTTGATACATATTGCTAAATTCAATTTGCTAATGTTTTGTTAAGGGTTTTTATGTCTATTCCACAAAGGATTTTCATCTGAGCTTTGTTTCCTTTTTTATTTGGTTTTGAAATCAAAGTAATAAAGTCTTCATAAATTGAATTGGGCAGTATTTTCTCCTCACCTAGTTTCTGTAAAAGTTTGGTGTAATTAGTGCTATTTCTTCCTTAAATATTTTGTAGAATGCACCAGTGAAGTCAACTTGTCATATCAGACTTATTATTATAGCATTTTTTGTGATATTCTTTATTCTTTAAGTGTAGGGTGTATAGTGATGTCTTCCTTTTTATTTCTGATATTGGTAATTCAAGTCTCCTCCCACCCCAACTCTTCAATCTCTCCCCATTTTCCAATATTCTTTCTTTCTAATCACTCTGGTTGGAGATTTCTGGATTTTATTGATCTTTTCAAAGAACTAGCTTTTGAGTGCATTGATCTTTATTGTTTTTACAGTTTTCCATTTCATTGGAACTTATCTTTATCATTTCCTACTATCCACTTGCTGTAGGTTTAATTTTAATTTTTTCTTTTTAAAATTTCTTAAGGTAGAATCTTAGATCATTGATTTCTGTCTTATATTTTAATGCAAGTATTTAATGGTATAAATTTTCCTCCAAGCACTATTTTAGTGCATCCAGTGACTATTGATATATTGTGTTTTCCTTGGATTCAAGTCAAAATACTTTATAATTTCCTTTTGTTTTCTTCTTGAACTTGTGGGTTATTTAGAAGTGTATTGTTTACCTTTTAAATATATGAAGAGATTTCCCAGATATCCCACAGTTAGAGATTTCTAGTGGATTCCATTGTGGTCAGAGAACACATCTTTTATGATTTCATTCCTTTATACTATTGAGATTTGTTTTTATCTAAGAACGTGATCTGTCTAGATAAATGTTCTGTGTGCCCTTGAAAAGAGTGTATACCTGTTGTTATGGGATGAACAGAGTGTTCTATACATGTCAGTTAGATCCATTTATTTTGTAATGTTCAAATCCCTGATATCTTTACTGATTTTCTGTCTACTTTTTCTATTTACTGATTACTGAGAGGGAAGTGTTGAAATCTCTAATTTTAATTATAGATTTGTCTATTTCTCTTTTCAGTTCTATCAGTTTTGTGTATGCCAAAGTTCTGTTGTGAGATGATTTTATTTCTAGCATTGCCTTTTGACTTTTAATTATTGTTTCCATCTCCCTGCTGAATTCTCCATGTGTTCACACATGTTGTCCATATTGTTCCACTTGATCCTTGAACATATTAATCATAGTTATATAAAAGTCTCTGTGTGATATTGCCAACAGCTGGGGCATCTCTGGGTTTGGTTCTGTTATTTGCTTTATCTTTTGGCAATGTACTGATTTTTTTCCCTGATTTTCTGTGTATCTCATAATTTTTATGGAATGCTGGACACTGCATGTAGAAGAACAATAGTGAGCTAAATACTATTCTTGCCTGAAAATGAGCAAGCGTCTTCTTCTCTCAAATTGTTAGAGTGGGTGTTTGAGCCAGTCCAGTTTATACTTGAGTTGGGTTTGAGGTGTGATGTTGTATCATTACTTCAGTATGGCACAGTCATTCATTTGCTTCATCAGTGGGTTACCGCCACATGATGCTTAATGTGGGGTTGTGGTTCTCAGTATTCCTACTTTACCCTTAGCTTTCAGCAGACAGTGTGTGCCTGTAGCATAAGGGGGGGGAGGTCTCTTTTCGTGTTCCTGCTCTTCCTTCACTGGGAAATTGACTTTACTTGTAACTCAGTGTGAGGCTTGTAGTGGGTATCTTGGTGGAGGATCCTGCCTCTTCTTGACCAGTTGTAGTAGAGTTCTGCTTTGTATCAGAGCAGGATCCTGTGCTCAAATGTGTTTACTCCCCTTCAGATAGTTTTTGCTTTTACTACTCTCTGCAGCAACTTACCTTGTGATCTTGGCCCACTGATGAGTTTAAGAAAATTTATGACGTTGTAGATTATCTAGATTTTTCTCATTTTTAAGGTGGAATGATATTCTTTCGTATCTTTCTACATCCCACATTGAAGTGGAACTCACACAAGAAATGTTTAAAATGTGAGAAAGATGGGGGCCACTCGGTGGCGTAGTGGTTAAGTTCGCTGGCTCTGCTTCGGGGGCCCGGGGTTTGCACGTTTGGATCCTGGGAACGGATCTACACACCGCTTATCAAGCCATGCTGTGGTGGCGTCCCATATAAAGTAGAGGAAGATGGGCATGGATGTTAGCCCAGGGCCAATATTCCTTAGCAAAAACGAGGAGAATTGGCAACAGATGTTAGCTCAGGGCTAGTCTTCCTCAAAAAAAAAAAAAAAATGTGAGAAAGATGATATGCTTTTAACAGCAGTTTCCCAAACTGGAAAATACTGAATATACAACACTGCATATACAATATAATTCCAATATTAATTAACCTCCTAATATGTGTTAGGCCTTTTGGTAGGTACTGATCAGCAAGATTGATGTTGTACATTCTTTGTAAAGAAATTATAATTAAAATTCTTCTACATAAATATTGAAAACGTCTGTACATCAGAAAATAACACAAATAGCAAAATCGTCAGTGTTTCACTCCTATTCCCTTGGACACTTTACAGCTTTCCTTACACTGGCTTCTGATGTGCTCTCCCTTCTAGACACCGGTACCTGCGTCAATTCTTGGGAGACTTCTCTTAGCCAGCCAGAGCACATGGACAGTCAGAATCTCATGGGAATTTGTGTCTGAAGCCCAGCGTCTTCCCCTCCACACACACTCTCAGATATAGTCTTTAACCAAGGACCAAGAGACAAATCTCGCTTGTCCTCTGATCAGGGCAATTTGGAGGCGTGACCTCTATTGTCTCCAGAGGTTACTTGGGGTTATGCCAAACACCCTCAAAGGGACTTTATTTGATATCATGAACTTCTTTGGCACTCCCCTTTCTGTCGCACTTCTCTAATCTCCTACTACTTTTTCCTAGAAACATTTCCTAAGAAATCACTTGGGTACAACTTCTCATCTCAGAGACTTCTTCTAGGGAACCCAACTAAGGCATAAATCAAAGCAAAAATACTAAGAGCACAATAGAAAAAAAAATGAGCTAAGGGCATAGACTAGGAATTCACACACAAAAAGAAAACACATCCTATCCATGAGTAACTTTTCTTTAATGTACTTGGGGGAAAAGGAGATTTTTGTCTCATCTGCTTCTTAGTCCTTCCATGTTTTAATAACTTCTCCATGCTGCTTCTAACTCCCTGTTCCTCTCAGCTCTACTTTAAATGTCCTCTTGCTTTGCTGCTGCCTAAAACCCTGGGCCTACTTTCCTCCTTCAGTTTAATGCTCACACTATGATGTTGGTCCCTGTGGATGGGTGATGGTGTATTCAAGGTTCAGGGATAGACAGAAAATATTTCATAGTAAAAAAACCCCTTAAAACAAAAGACTAAAAATGACTATTCCCAAAATCTAAGACGAAAAAGTTCAAACTATTTATTAGTCATCACTGTCATATGCTTCTTACTCTTGAAGTTCATCTTATACTCTCCGTTTTCTCCAAGAGGGGGTCTCTCCTTCAACCCCTATTGTGAAATCCCCATCCCACTTTAGGAAAACTCTATTCTCTGTCATAGGATTCGGTTATCTCCTGGTTCTGTCTTCCTCTCCATAACAAGGTACATTCTGGGATAAAATTTCCCAAAGTCTAATTTATCAGTCTAACTCATAATAATAAGACTTTTTTCTGTATGAAATGTGTGAAGTGTATATGGAGTGGGCTTGGGAGATTCAGCAGGACAATTCAGATGAGATCTGGTGCTTTTTGTTTGGGTCTTCTTTTTTGGACCAGCTACAGTGATGTGAGAGAGTCAATTGTGTGCATCACTTCCCAACTCTTCCTTCAGTGATGTCTTGCTGGTAGCTTGCAATCAATCATAGTGGGAGTGTTTTCACCATGAAATTGCTACAAATCTGGGCTTTTTTCTTACTCAAGAGAGCTAATCGTTAAACATTTGTTAGTACAGCACTGTTCCAGCATCTTTTTGGGGACTGCAGTTCTCCCATTCTTAGTGCAGGTGGTCCAGATGTGCTGACCCTGTTGCCTGTCCCCAAGAGTAGGCGGAGCACTACATCGTTCCTGGATTTGGTGATTCGTACAAAAATCAGTAAATATTCCAAGATTGACTAATCAAAGCAGTCTCTGGGACTTTTGCTGAAATGATCAGGAAAAAGGTAACCTCTCTTTTTGAGACCTTGGACATGAAAGTTTCTGAATGTCTGGAGCTGGTGAGGGTCATGTGGACCAGTATGAAGAGAAAGTCTGCTTGAGAATGAAGCACAAAGGAAAATAAAGCCCTAACAAGGAGAGAGAAAATGATAAGGATTGCGCTCATTTTAATTCCTGGCTAGAGCCCCTAAATTTCAGTTACTGATGCCAACAAATGCTTACTATTGCTTCAGCTATTTTGAGTTCAGTTTCTGTTACATATGACGGTGTAAATTTTGACTTATATAATTGTGACGAGAACACACACCCCTCCCAACACACACAGACACACACACACCCCTCCCAAAGGCAGATAGTACTTTTCAGAAAATAAAGAAGAGGAGACTTTTCATACAGGCAATGTGGAGCATTATGTTATTATGCAGAGCAATATCAATTCTCCTTTCTCGTTCTTCTCTTTCCAGATCGTGCCCAGGCACTCACCAAACAAAAGACTCAGCAAGCTTCAGTTATTCCTATACCAAGCAGAGGTTCGGGAATTAAAGGCCCTTCTCTCTCTTCCCTCTCCCCATCCTGTTAGACCAGGTCAAAATGTTAAGGAGGAGTCCTTTCCACTCCCTAGATTCTGCAGATAGAAGCAATATAAAAATTGATATTCTCCCTGTCAGAACAACTTCTCCAAAAGAGAAGGGGTGTTGCTATGCACAATGAACAAATAACCATTTTACGTTGGGAAGAAAATGTTCAAAGAAATGCAAATTCATACAATGATATTATTTTACCTCAATTAACTTAGCAAGTCTTGGTAAAATTAATACCCTAAAGTGGAAACGTTCTAGTGAAACAAGCATTCTTTACACAGCTGGATGGAAATTCAGATGATGCAACCTTTCTGGAAAGTAATTTCTCAATATACATCCAGAAGTTCATATATTTACATTCCCCTTTGCTAAGCATTTCTGTTTCTGGGAAGATATACTAAATAAGTTATCAGATAATCGGATGAAAATTTATTCACAATGGTATCCTTTGTAGCCTTGTTTATAATACAGAAAGGTTGGAGAAAACCTAAATGCCCAGCAATAAAGGAATGGTTAAGTAAATTGAGGCTCATGTACATAAGAATTTTAAATATAATCCTGATATAACATTTAAGAAAAAGCCCTACAAAAACTGGTAAATAGTATGATCTCAAAAATTCCTATATATCTCACGACTCGTCTCAATACAGGTTGAGAACATTCCAATGCCTTTATGCTTTAGCATCTGCTGAGCCTTCACCCACTTTCCCACCTGGTGAATTTTTATTTTTCTTTAAAATCCAAATCACATATTATACCTTCTGTGTAAACTTGTCTAGGGAAGATGGTACTGAAGGGGAGTTAATCGTTCTGTCCCAAAGAATGCTCAAGAATAGATCACATTTCCTAAGAATCGATTTATAAGTCCCTTTTCTCCATCAGTGCCTTGTTTTCTGCAGCTTCTACCATCCACTGGCATTGGCACCAAGATGGGACTGTTTGCCATTCTGCATCTGTGCTGTCCCAGGAAGCCTCTGTGAGGGCTTGACGGCAAAGACCAATGAGGATGCCCTGGTTCCCATCAGCAACAGGAGCCTTACAGCTGGGTGCTCTGAGCAGTAATGTCATAGATGCATATCGTTTTTAAAAGACCTTCCTACTTGAGAATGCAACACTTCATAACTGTGAGATGTTGATACACATTACAAAATATGGACTTATGCCACTTGTAATGTGTCAACTATTGGGTGGATTCCATGAATAAAATCAGCCAAGCTTTAAAAATATATATAATTGTCTCTAGAAACCATAAGGAAACCATGGAAATGACTCTTCTGTTACTAACACAAACAGCAGCCAAGGGCCTGCTGCCTCAGGCAGTAAGAAACCACAGCATGGTGTGACAAGTGAAGAGAAGGTGAGTCCTTACCCTATTCTTAGTTATCTGCTAAACAAATGGACATGCTATCGATATAGTCCCTCTACTTGCCTTTGACAAAGTGCCTCCTCCACCAAGGATCACTCCTCTTTCTGGCCATTTTCCATTTCCATCTGGCAATGTTCCATTTTCAGGCGCTATGCTATTATTGTTATTATTACTACTGTTTTGCCAATAATTAGTTGCTAATGGCACCAAAACTTACTTTTATTATAACATTTTCGTGAAGGATTGGTAGCTTTCAGATAGGCATCTCTCTGCTTTTTCTGGCTCTGTGTTATTGAACAGATTACTTAACATCCTTGAGGACCACTTAGGAAACTTTCCAGGAGATATTGGGAACCATAATGAGACCTGATGTTTGCTAGAGAGGCTGTAAGGATTACACAAGCTATCACATGTGATTTTTCATATACAAATCACTTATGTAGCAAGTGCTCAATATATGCTAGTCGTTATTATTAGTTTTTCTCTGGTTATTCTTATTATTAGATAATTATGACAAGGAAGCAATGCTCCTCCATGCCATAGTCAGGGTAGGTCCCAACCGTTGGAGGTGGGAAGACAGGGAAATCTCTCTGGTGTGGCCCTTGAGTGGACAAAACTTCTAGAGATTAGTCATGATGGGGTCTGAGTTGATGTCTAGCAGTGAGCTGGTGTTGTCTCTTCACTGCCGCTCTAGGGGAAGTGGACGTTGTCTGGCCAGTACTAGAATATCTTCTAGGGGGCTCTCATCTTGGCTAGGAAGCATATTTTCTTAATGTCTTTACCTCACAGAGGTGCAGGAATGGTAGTAGTCTGCAAATGTTTAAGTGAAAAGTCATCAGATTAAGTGACAAGTTTCTGAAATACCATGGACTAAACCAGGGGAATACCTTTGTGGGCTATCTAGGCTTGTATTCCCACAGTCTTTTATTACTCTGTCTAATATAATTTATCAAATAGTTGCTGTGTCTTTCTCCTTCGTTATTCTATATTACTCTCAAGGGCAGGAATAGAGTCCATTATTCACTCATTCAACAAATACCTACTAAGCGATTACAATGGGCCTACCATGTCTAATGTCATTGTGTTTCCAGTCCCTAGCAGAGTAGCTGGCATATAATTGGTTTACAACAAATGTTCAAGGACTAGATGAGAGAATGTATACAGTATTATGACATGGGGAGAAGAAGATTGCTCTGACCCTACAGGAGAGCCCAATGCGTAGAGAAGGAAAAGACCAGTTAGGAAATTCCCCTAAAATATAGATATTACAGGTAAATATTTAAAGTTATAGTTTAGGAAGTGAATATTGCCTCATTGAGCAAAGATAGTGGTGACAGCAGATAAGGAAATAGATAAGGGGAAGAGAAGAAAGAGAATGTGGGTAAATACTAAATTTAGGATAGAGCTAGCCTCTGGGCAGGAGGGAGGAATTGGGTTTTGGCAAGAGCATATAGTGGGCTTTATTTATATTTGTAGCATTTTATTTCTTAAGCTGGGTGGTAGGTAAATGGATATTCATTATATTTTTCTCTACATTTTTCATTATTTCATTAAAAAATAAAAGGGTCATTATTGATGCTTCATTGTCTCTAAGCATTTTTATAATTTAATTAAAAATTTATAAAATTATCAAATCAGTCACTAAGTTTAGTCAAGTCGACCTCAGTAGTGCCCCTTCCACGTAGACCCACCATTCAGGCCCCTGGTTACCTTTTTTTTTTTTTTTGGTGAGGAAGATCAGCCCTGAGCTAACATCCATGCTAATCCTCCTCTTTTTGCTGAGGAAGACTGGCTCTGAGCTAACATCTATTGCCGATCCTCCTCCTTTTTTTCCCCCAAGCCCTGGTAGATAGTTGTATGTCATAGTTGCACATCCTTCTAGTTGCTGTACGTGAGACTTGGCCTCAGCATGGCCGGAGGAGCGGTGCGTCGGTGCGCTCCCGGGATCCGAACCTGGGCCGCCAGTAGCGGAGCGCACACACTTAACCGCCAAGCCACAGGGCTGGCCCCTGGTTACCTCTTCCCAAGGGCTCAGTGATAATCCTCTCACTGTCCTGGCCTCCAGGCTCAACCTCTCCAAGCCACCCCTGACCTTGCCTCAGAGAGGTCTTCCTAAAATGTAGATCGTGTCATTTTCCTGCTTTAAAACAGTTTGTGAGGCAAAGTCTGAACTTGCCCACCTATCTTTCAAAGAACCCCACAGTTTTGCTCTTATCTACCTCTTTGGGCTTTTTCCCCACTCTAGGACACTGAGTTCTAATCACCAGAGCCCGCTTGGGCCCCAGCCCAACTAGCATGTTTTCATCAGTCTTTAACTCTGTCCCTTACGCTTACTTATACAGGTGAGTGCAAAACCAGATGATTTTGCTTTTCTTGTTCAGTTTGGGAAGATGCCTTCAAACAATCTGAAGCTATTGGCATCTGATAGCCTCTGATAAGTATAAGACTAACTAAACATATCAGTAAGCAGTTTTTGGATATATAGTGGCATCCACAGTACCTAGAAGAGTCCATTTCTTCTTACAACAGTCAGATTTCAATACAATACCTGTTCAGTGAGAATGAAATGTAAGACAAATGTCGAGATTGTGTTAATATCTGCACACAATTTAAAAAAATTAAATATTATGCAAGAGCTGAGGATTTTATCCATGTGTTTTGCTTTTCAACATTTCTTGCATGTAGATGTATGTGATCAGTAGGTAGATTGGAAATATCAGAGATGAGATGCTGGTCTGCAAATTTTGATCTTAATTTTCATTTTGAAAGAAATTCGTTTTTCTTTAAATGCTTAAATTCTTGGAGTTTCAATTACCTTTCCTGTTGATTAGAAATAGTCACCTAACTTTAACTCCGGAATCTAATCTGTCATGTGTTTGCAAGCCTTTTGTCCCATGTTACTGAAATCTAGTAGGAAGTACCTGTCTAGTACCTATTGCAGAACAGCTTGTCTGTTCAAGGGATGAGTTTGCTTCTGGTGTTCTATGAATCCCTTGTAGTTATATGAGTTCAAGGAAATGGTCTTAATTTGTTACAAAAGTTGTTGACTTAGCAATCATGGTTTGAGCATACTCTACAAGCTAAATTAAACTCATCCTTCACCATGCTGTCTTTAGTAATCCCTGCTGCTGTAGTCGAGTCCAAATTGTGGCGGACGTGTTCAAAGAAATGACATTCCTACCTCTCTGGTTTGGTTTTAGAGAACCCCTGGAGGTCCCACTGATTTCTTTTCACTCAACTCCAACCCTGAAATGTCATTTTTATGTTTTTCTCTTTATTTTTAAGATTTTCATAAATACTGCCTATATTAAAAACTTCAGCTGGCATTAAAGATCAGAGAAAAAACTTTGATGGGAAAAGGGGAGAGTAATAATAAAATCCACACAATAGAGAAAGAGAAGTTCAGTGTCCATAAGAGATAGAAAAGGAGAAACACTACGGAGGTTGGAGCCCTTGACGTTTTTACTTTTTTCTCAATCCTGCCAAGACCCAGTACTTACATATTATTATTCTCCCAACAAAATGCTTGTATTCCAAATGAGAAGAAATGATAAATAGGTACAGTGGTAGATATTATGGTACATTAGGTTGTTATTCAGCAAATATTCACTTCCTACCTTCCTTTCTGCCCCACCTCTGTGGGAGAATTACACTTTCTTTCTGCATTAATGTTGGGCTTGGCTATGTGACTTGCTTTGCTTCTGATGGTCAGGAAGTGTAAAAAGCCTGATATTTTACTCTATTTACAAGCTGACAATTTATTCTGCCACAGTTTCAGGGATGCTGGTAGAAGACATGAGACTCCTACATCAGAGACGAACAACTTTATTACATTTATTGAAAAAATGGTGATCTGTGTTATAAAATGACAAATTATTTGATAAAACTGTTGCTTGCAGTAACTCAGAAGACAGAAAATGTACCTAATTTGTATCATTTGGTCAGCAGATTTCAAAAGCAAGAGCTGAGAGCTACTAAACACAATTTATAAAGTGCTGCTGGAAAGAGATAAGCTTGGTAAAAACTGGTTGGTTTGCCAGGAGGATTTAGAGGGTCTGTAGAGAGCCCATAAATCTCAGATTTGGAAAATAAAAGTTTTTTGTATCAAAACAAACATGTGGTAATTACAAAGACCAAATCAATGATGGATCTAACATCCTTTGTTAAGACATACAAACAGATTCAAGTGTGGTTTAGTAGAGGTTCTCAGCTGGACAAAAGGGCTTCTGGAAAAATTAAGGGCAAAGTCCCACAGAAGACTAATGTACCAAAGTAATTGAAATTAAGTCTAGAGAGAGACATGCCTTGGAAAAAATTGTGGATGTGGCTCTTGGCACTTGGATTTACCTAGAATTAAGTACATAGAAAACAAACCAAGCTTTTGAGAGACCTGTATTGGCAAAAGTGCCACTAGCCTAGACTAAAAGACACTGAGATTCTTAGAAAAGTAAAAAGACCTCTTGAGGAATTGAGCTAAAAAAACCCAAACCACCCTCCCCCGTCCCCTCCAAAAACCCCTGCTCAGCCACCAAGAAAGACTTGTTTTCAAATGCCCTCTTTAGAATTAGTCAAGCAGGATGATGGCAAAGGAAGGACCTTCAAGAGGGCCAACTCAAAGAGTCTGTGGAGACTGATGGACTGAGAACTACTCCCAGTCAGCAGAACCAGAGTCTTATCCAGAACCATGACCATGAGCCAGCCCTGATGGCCTAGTGGTTAAAGTTCAGCGCTCACCACTTCAGCAGTCCAGGTTCCTTTCCCAGTTACAGAACCACACCACCTGTCAGTTGCCATGCTGTGGTGGTGGCTCACGTAGAACTAGAACGACTTACAACTAGGCCATACAACCATGCACTGGGGCTTTGGGGAGAAAAAAAAAAAAGAGGAAGATTGGCAACAGATGTTAGCTCAGGGTGAATCTTTCCCTGCAGAAAAAAAAAAAATTCACGAATTCCCTTTAAAAAAAGGAACCATGGCCATGATTCTGTTGTTTATGAGTTACATATTAGCTAAGAACAAAGCAAATTACCTTTTCTCAACTAATGTAATTGTACAGATATAGGTTCCCAGTGAATTTTCTCGTGTAGGAAGGCTCATCTTCCTCCTATGGGGAGTGCACAGGTCTCATTCACTATTGCTTTTATTCCTACTAGTTGCATTACAGGATATACCTTATTTTGGTACATCTTTGGGGCAAGAGCAGTTAGCAAGCAATCATTTAAGTTTCTTACCCAGCTTGAAAACCTGAAAACACTTGCTCTGTGGGGTTCCAGAAATAAATGCTCCTTATTATGCATTGAGATTTTGTGATTGTTTTCTTTGCAGAAAAATCTGACTTACATTTACAGACACAGAAAAAGCTCACTTTTAGAAGACAACAATGGCAATATTACAGATTATGTGTGGTGGAGAGAGGGCAAGAACTGAATCTTAGACCAGTTTAGAGTTTTAGAGATATGGTCAGTCATGAGTTTTCAAAGAGGTCTATGGCCTTCTGAAACCAACTATTTCTCCATTTTTCAAGTTGAAGGATTTTTAGTGAACTTCTATCCTATCCCATGCATCTTTATTTGAGGATTCTTAAAATTAAATACTAAGTGTTGTTTGTTTGTTTGCAGTATGTAAAGTGTTGGCATCTAGTACCCTTGGGAATAGCGAGCAGGAGTGGAATTTGGGCTCACTTGGAGTGCAGTGACTTAGCAGTTGATCACATTTTGCAGAATTCTATTTGCAAGCTTAGAAAATTACCACACACAGTTCACCATATGGCACAACTGATTTTGCTAAGGGGACTATTGTATTTGAAAAATCAAAAACACTCACTAAATCCCCCATCTCTCTTTTTTCTCTACTGTCATGGTTTCTATGACTACATTTCACAGCTCCATATTACATCTTAAATGTAAATGATTTCTGCTGAAAAACACTGTATAGAATTTTCAGAAGGAAGAAAGTGAGAGGGATGTTTACTCTTCCAGGCAAATGGTATGTGCTGATTTCCACAACTCTGTCTGGGATTGGGTACTACACAAATGAGAAGTACATTTTTAAAGCATGATTTCTCAAGTTTTTGAGATGGATCCTGTGACCAGCTAGAGATATTGGAGATGCAAAACTTCAAATGTCAGATAGGGATTGGTGAGAGTAAACTTGTATGTAGTGAGTTGGATTCTTACACGTCCTAAGAGCCTTTAAATATTCCACTTCTCTTTTATCTTGGTGGTTTAAAGTGTGCGCTGAGCATTGTCTTTTTCAGTGGGAGAAAGAAGAGTCATGTAAATTTTCCCCTCATGAATTTCTTAGAAGAAGAAAGGCAGATAGATTTTTCTGTTTTTTTTTTTTTTTCGTATTAGGAAAGGGAATGTTAAATTTAATTCCATGCCTACTTCTTAAAAATATTCTTTAGAGCTGGCCTTTCCTAGTGTACCTTTCATTTTATTGAAGACCATATGTTGTTTTCAGTTGCATGAATGCTGTCTAGTCCACAAAGTTATTATTGTGTTTAAAATGAATACTACTCAGCTTCTGGCAGGATGTATCCAGAGCCAGGGATCTTCATTGGTGTGTTTTGTAAGCTCTGGTACAAGGGCCTTCTAGAGTTGTTACTCAAAAAGAAAACTCCAAATGTGCTTGTCTTACAAATAGACAACACTGTATAGAAGCTTCCCACTCCTTGTTGTAGAATAACATCATGCTCCTTCAAGAGGAATAACACTTGAAAGGTAGGTTTGATGCAAATAGACATTACTTCTTTTCACTCACATATTTCAAGGTTTAACACCTTTTCTTGTTGATAATTAGCACAGCTAAAATTGGCCCAACATTAGCTGTGCAATCTCTACCTTGAACAAGGGAAGTTTTCCTAGGTTTTCAATGAAGTCTATGAGTTGAAGAATCAACATTAGTTAGATAAAGAATTGGATGACCTGAAAATGCATAGGCCACATCAGAAGCTACTCTGGGTATCTTAAAGTGTAAATCTTTGTCTTCTGTTTGCCAACAAAGGGTGGTGGGGTGGGGTGTAGTGATGTGCAGAGAACCTCATTGCATTTCTGGTTTCTTTTCTCTTCAACTACTGAAGGCCAAAGTTTCTGATGAAGGTTGAGAGGTGGTGGCATGATGTGGTAGGGTCATTATCCTTGCAGAAATTGTTGCTTCTACCACATTCTAGCTCCTACTCGTTTCCCTCCTGTGTAATTAGAGGCAAGCCAGTTGATAAGCATGTAGGGACAGAAATTAGTGAACACTGGGGAAACAGTAGGAATTGTACGAGAGGGATTTGCATTTGTGTGTGCATACATGACTATTAGGGGATTTTGTGAATAAAATGCCTCCTTTTGTGGCTATTTGTACAAAACTGCATGTATGCATAGGTATAAATGGAAATTTTATTTGTAATATATGTTAAATGAGATCCCAACGAAAACTTAGGATTCTAAAACTGAGCAAAATTTTGCTCAGACAGATGAATAAAAATAATAGGCATTGCATTGGGGGATGGGGCCAGGAGACTTCAGCAAAAATGGGAGAATAAGTACTTCCAAAAATGCTATCCTCCATTAAAGCAAAGAAAATACTGGCAAAGGTAGTTAAAGTCAACTTTTTCAGAAATCTGGAAATTAACAAAGACCTTGGAGAAATCTGAGGAGTTTTATTCAAGAAAAATGGCTGAATCTCAGTAAGAACAGTAAATTTTGTGACATTTTAACCTGCCCTATACTCATTCCCTCTCTCCAGCTCTGTGGCAGCCTTGAAAAAGAACAGCTTGTAATCACAGCTCACTCAGTGCAGGCAGCCTTTTCCCCGGAGGTGTTTGTGAAAATAATCAGAGGCAGTTGTTTAGCAATGTGTCTGCTCGAGGTGATAAATAACAATTGGGGCAAATAGGCTAACCAAAAAGCTTTAGTGCAATAGGGAATGAGAGGTCCGTTAGGAGCTTGGAAAAGCTGCAATATATTTCTGGAAATCTAGAAGTTAATGTATATTTGTAGTGCTGTGCATATGCCCAGAGTTCTGAGCATTCTCAGCAAAGATAAGCCAAAGCCCTAAATTCTCACCTCTGGCTCGCCTCTGGACTCTATGTAAGCAGGAAGTGAAGGCTAAGGCACAATTATAAACTGCCTGGCTGAGTGTTGAAGGTACTCCTCAACATGTCCACAGAGTACCTGACAAAAACTGGGAGACTTATTGGCTCCAGGCATTTAAGGAAATCTCTGTCCAATCATTAGCTGACCAGTAAGCCATATGAGGAGAGGCTTCAGTGGTCACTAATGGCAAAGAATACAGGCTTTAAAGAATCAGTTCAGAAAAGTCACTAAAATAACAATTGACGACAAACAGTAACAAAAATAAAACTGAGGAAGGGGGTAGAATCTGATTTGCAGAGTTACCATTTTTTGAAATGTCCAGTTATTGAGAAATAATATGAGACATGCAAAGAAAGAAGAAAGTATGGCCCATACCCTGGGAAAAAAGTTGTCAATAAAAACTGTTCCTGAGGAGGCCCAGATGTTGGATTTATTAAACAAAGACTTTAAATCTGTTGTTTTAAATATTATCAAAGAACTAGAAGAAGCTGTGTCTCAAGAACTAAAGGAAAGTGTGAGAATAATGTCTCACCAAATAGAGAATATCAATAAAGAGATAGAAATTATAAAACTAGAAACTCTGTACAAAAATATAATAATTGAAATAAAAAATTCACTAGAGGTGCTCAACAGCAGATTTGAGCAACCAGAAAACAGAATTAGAGAGCTTAAAGATAGGTTAATTGACTCATCCAGTTTGAGGAGCAGAAAGAAAGAAGAATGAAGAAAAATGGACAGATCCTCAGAGACCTGTGGAACACCACTGTCTGTTCAGGCTGCTATGAGAAAATATCAAAGTGTGGGTGGCTTATAACCAACAAACATTTATTTGTCACAGTTCTAGAGGCTGGGAAGTCCAGAATTATGGTGCCAGCAGATTCAGCGAGGGCTTCCTTGTTCATAGACAGACATCTTTTCCTTGTGTCCTTATATACTGGAAGGGGCAAGGAATCTCTCTGGGGTCTCTTTTTTTTTTTTTTTTAAAGATTTTATTTATTTATTTATTTTCCCCCCAAAGCCCCAGTAGATAGTTGTATGTCATAGCTGCACATCCTTCTAGTTGCTGTACGTGGGACGCGGCCTCAGCATGGCCGGAGAAGTGGTGTGTCGGTGCGCACCCGGGATCCGAACCCGGGCCACCAGCAGCGGAGCGCACACACTTAACCGCTAAGCCACCGGGCCGGCCCTCTCTGGGGTCTCTTTTACAAAGGCCCTCATCTCATTTATGAGGGCTCCACCTTCACGACCTAATCACCACTAAAAGGCCCCACCTCCCAACACTAACATATGGGCATTAGAATTTCAACATATGAATTTTGGGGGGGACACAGACATTCAAACCATAACAACCATCAAGTGTGCCCACATATAATGTATAATGGCAGTCCCAGCAGGAGAGGAGAGATTAAAAGGAGGCAGAAAGAATATTTGAAGAAATGATGGCTGAAAACTTACAAATTTGATGAAAAATATTAGTCTATATTAACCTACATATCTTAGCTTGTCACATTTGAGCTCAACAAACTCTAAGGAGAATGAATTTAAAGACACATTATACACCTAGACACATTATATTCAAATTGTTAAAAACCAAAGGCAAAGAGAAAATCATGAAAAAAGATATACTATGTGAACAATAACCAAAAGAAAGTTGCAGTGGCTATATAATATTAGATAAAATTTTTATATATAGACTTTATATGCTCCAAACTTTTTGAACTAGTTTATTATCTCTGATAGTTTTTTGTGGATTCTTTAGGATTTTCTCTATATAAGATCTTGTCACCTGCAAACAGAAGTAGTTTCCAATTTGGATGCATTTTATTTCAATTTCTTGTCTAATTGCCTTGGCTAGAGTATCCATTGCAATGTTGAATACAAGTGACAGGAGTGGACATTGTGGTCTTGTTTTTTATCTTAGATGAAAGGCTTTCAGTCTCTCATCATTATGTATGATTGTAGCTATGTGTTTTTCATAGATACTTTTTATTAAGTTGAGGAATTTCCCTTCTACTCCTAATTTGTTGAATGTGTTTTTCAAAAAAGGACATTGGATTTTGTAAAGATAGGTGCTACCGTGCTTGAGTGAAATACACTGCTTTTATATTTTCTGCTTACTAGGATACAGGGAAAAACATTCACTATAGCAATAGTTGCATACCCAGATGCCAGAGATTTAATTGATTTGCTCCAATAAAGGTGATATTAATATAAGAAATTCCTCCAAGGATGTGCTATTTATTGATGATATTAATATAAGAAATTCATCCATGGATGTGCTATTGATTTTGATTTAGGATTTTAAACAAGGCAATGGTCCTTATCCATGAGTTCAGAGCTAACATGGGGCTTGTGCCCATTAATAATAACTATTCTGTTGCTAGGAATAGTTATTCTACCTGGGAATTTTCTACTCAAAAACTGCAAAAATAATCTCAAGATGAATTTGTGTCTTCCTGGGTCTACTATTTGGGTCAAAACTCTACTTCCTTGTAATCTTCCACTCTGTCCTGGAGACTTCTATCCATTTCCCCAGGATTAGTATAGGTGTTTGAGCCACTGAACAAGAATAAAGATCATATCTGTACCTTATACTAGCAGGAAACCCTGAAGGAGACCAAACACGGAATGTCAAAACTCACTCTAGACTGGTCTGGTAGACAAAGTACCAGAGCTTAAAAATGTGCCCACTGAGATTTCTTTAGTTATCCTATAATCTTCAAGATGTCTAAGGATATCTCTTCCTCAGTGTTCATTTAAAGTTTGAAGTTGGGGAAAGCTATTAGTAAGATCCCCTGACACTTGTGATACGATTGCAGAATGATTTCAAAGTTTCTAGGCCACCCCATCATTCAAGAGCGAACTAGAAGAAATATAATTATTTTATGCCTTAGGAACACAATTTAGAACTCTATTTACTAGACTTGTAGGTTTCAGTTTTTATTGTTATACAAGATTGAATAGTACTTATTGGAATAGCCATCCTATTCTAGGCTTAGGCCCTGCACAATCAATTAGCCACCACCGTCGATTCACTTACTTCATTCTTATTACAGCATAGTCACACTACATATTGTAGTAAACATGCCCCCTTTATTTCTAACACTTAAGTGCCTCTGCTTGTCATGTCACCCTAGGATACTCTAACTTCCATTTAAGCATCTCCAATCCAGTAGAGGACAGTCACAACGATTCGGTGCTTTCTGCATACTGTATATTTTTCATGTCCATGTGAAGGGAGTGTTTTCTGCCCCCTTTGTGGGATATAGCTAGGAGTCAATGAGGTAGACACATGATAAACCTTCTGTATCATGGTTTTCAAAATCAACTTATTTGAGGTATAATTTTCATACAAGAAAATTCACTCAATTAAGGTTAAGGACTTTTGTAAAATGTACACCCCATAATTACCACCTAGGTCAGAATATAAAATATTTCCATCTTCCAATAAAGTTCCTTTGTTCCCTGTTGTGATCAATCTCCCCACCATCTCTCCCAGCTCCAAGAAACCACTGCTCTGATTTTTATCAAGATCGACTAGCTTTGCCAGTTCAAGAGCTTCATATAAATGGACTCATGCGCTATGACTCTTTTGTGTCTGGCTTTTCCTCTACATCATAATGTTTTTAAGATTCAGCTGTTTTGGGGACGTGTCAGTAACTTGTTTTCTTCAAAGGTAGTAATCCATTATATAAACATGCCATTATTTGTTTATATATTTACCTGCTGATGGCATTTGGATTATTTCCAGTTTGGGACTGTAATGAGTAAAGCTGCTAAGAACATTTGCATACAAGTTTTTCTGTGGATATATATTCTTTTGTGGTTGTGTAGAGGACTCGATCAACCCTACGTGGAAAACTGGCTTAAATGTTTATACTGATGATGCCACACACCTAGCAAGAGGGTATGAAAATGTTTGTTGCTCACATAATGGGATTTTCTTGGGAGAGCAAAGCAAGCAGCCAAGCTGGTCTAGAACGACTTGAGCAAAGGAGGGACCAGGGACTTCAGTTTTTGTTGTGGTTGGAGGTGAAGCCAAGGTGAGTGTTCCCATGGGCTGGGGTTTGTATGAGTTGAACTTCCTGTCCAATGCCAAAAGAAAGGGATGCCCAGGCTTTCTTATTGGCTTGCTCACATGTGGGCCAAAGAGAAAGGGGCTTGAAAGCTGTCGGTGGTAAAACATCAAAATGTTGTCAGACTTTTTATTACATATATTTTCATTTCTTTGGGATAAACACCTAGGAGTGGACATATGGTGTCATAAGGTCAATATGTATCTAACCTCATAGGAAACTGCTAGCTTTCCAAAGTTGCTGCATCATTTTACAATCCTACCAACCATACATGAGAGATCTAATTGCTCCGCATCCTGTCCAGAATGGACTGTTCTTAGTCTTTTTAATTGTAGCTACTCTAGTAGATGTGAAGTGGTGTCTTACTGTGATTCCTGTTTTCATTTTCCTGATGACTAGTAAAGTTAAGAATTTTCAAGTGCTTATTGTCCATTTGTATACCTCTTTTTTGAAGTGTCTCTTTGAATCTTCTAACTCCTTAAATATTGAATTATCTTTCTATTAATGAGTTTTAAGAGTTCTCTATATATTCTCATCATCTATGTTTCTAATTTTTCATCTGTCTATAGATTGTCTTTTAATTTTTTTCTACAATGTCCTTTAAAGAGTAGAAGAGTTTAGTTTTGATGAAGTCCAATTTATCAATTTTTTTCTTTTAAGGATAGCGTTTTTTGTATGCTAAGAAATACAAGCAGTTTTTCCAATGCTATTTGTTAAAAAAAAATCCTTTTGCCATTTATTTTTATTTTTTAAAATTTTTTGTTTATTGCAGTAACATTGGTTTATAACATTGTATAAATTTCAGGTGTACATCATTATACTTCTATTTCTGCATAGATTACATCATGTTCACCACCCAAATACTAATTACAGTCCATCACCACACACATGTGCTGAATTATCCCTTTCGCCCTCCTCCCTTCCCCCTTCCCCTGTGGTAACCAACAATCCAATCTCTGTCTCTATGTGTTTGTTTATTGTTGTTATTATCTACTACTTAATGAAGGAAATCATACGGTATTTGACCTTCTCCCTATGACTTATTTCACTTTGCATTATACCCTCAATGTCCATCCATGTTGTCACAAATGGCTGGATTTCACCGTTTCTTATGGCTGAGTAGTATTCCGTTGTGTATGTATACCACATCTTCTTTATCCATTCGTCCCTTTTTTTTAAAAATTTTTTGTTTATTGCAGTAACATTGGTTTATAATATTGTAAAAATTTCAGGTGTACATCATTGTACTTCTATTTCTGCATAGATTACATCATGTTCACCACCAAAATACTAATTACAACCTATCACCACACACATGTACCGAATTATCCCTTTCACCCTCCTCCCTCCCCCCTTCCCCTCTGGTAACCACCAATCCAATCTCTGTCCCTATGTGTTTGTTTATTGTTGTTATTATCTACTACTTATTGATGGGCACTTAGGTTGCTTCCAAGTCTTGGCTATTGTGAATAACGCTGCAATGAACACAGTGGTGCATGTATCTTTATGCATTGGTGTTTTCAAGTTCTTTGGATAAACACCCAGCAGTGGAATAGCTGAATCATATGGTCGTTCTATCCTTGATTTTTTGAGGAATCTCCATACTGTTTTCCATAGTGGCTGCACCAGTTTGCACTCCCAGCAGCAGTGTATGAGAGTTCCCTTCTCTCCACATCCTCTCCAACACATGTTGTTTCCTGTCTTGTTAATTATAGCCATTCTGACGGGCGTGAGGTGATATCTCATTGTAGTTTTGATTTGCATTTCCCTGATAGTTAATGATTCTGAACATCTTTTCATGTGTCTGTTGGCCATCTGTATATCTTCTTTGGAGAAATGTCTGTTCAGGTCTTTTGCCCATATTTTAATAGAGTTGGTAGTTTTTTTGTTGTTGAGATGCATGAGTTCTTTATATATTTTGGAGATTAAGCCCTTATCAGATGTATGGTTTGCAAATATTTTCTCCCAATTGTTAGGTTGTCTTTTTGTTTTGTTGTTGGTTTCCTTTGCCGTGCAGAAGATTTTTAGTTTGATGTAGTCCCATTTGTTTATTTTTTCTATTGTTTCTCTTTCCCTGTCAGACATGGTGCTTGAAAAGATGTTATGTTGCTAAGACTGATGTCGAAGAGCGTACTGCCTATGTTTTCTTCTAGAAGTTTCACAGTTTCAGGTCTTACTTCAAGTCTTTAATCCATTTGGAGTTAATTTTTGTGTATGGTGTAAGGTAAGGGTCTACTTTCGTTTTTTTGCATGTGGCTATCCAGTTTTCCCAACACCATTTGTTGAAGAGATTTTCTTTTCTCCATTGTATGTTCTTGGCTCCTTTGTCGAAGATTAGCTGTCCATAGATGTGTGGGTTTATTTCTGGGCTTTCAATTCTATTCCATTGATCTGTGTGTCTTTTGTGCCAGTACCATGCTGTTTTGGTTACTATAGCTTTGTAGTATATTTTGAAATCAGAGAGTGTGATACTTCCAGCTTTGTTCTTTTTTCTCAGGATTCCTTTAGCTATTCGGGGTCTTTTGTTGTTCCATATAAATTTTAGGATTCTTTGTTCTATTTCTGTGAAAAATGTTGCTGGAACTTTGATAGGGATTGCATTGAATCTATAGATGGCTTTAGGAAGTATGGACATCTTAACTATGTTAATTCTTCCAATCCAAGAGCACGGAATATCTTTCCATTTCTTTGTGTCTTCTTCAATTTCTTTCAGCAATGTTTTATAGTTTTCGGTGTACAGATCTTTCACCTCTTTGGTTAAGTTTATTCCTAGGTATTTTATTCTTTTTGTTGCAACTGTAAATGGGATGGTATTCTTAATTTCTCTTTCTGCTACTTCGTTGTTAGTGTATAGAAATGCAACTGATTTTTGTATGTTGATTTTGTATCCTGCAAATTTACCATATTCGTTTATTACTTCTAAGTTTTCTGGGGGATTCTTTAGGGTTTTCTATATATAAAATCATGTCATCTGCAAATAGTAACAGTTTCACTTCTTCCTTTCCAATTTGGATCCCTTTGATTTCTTTCTCTTGCCTGATTGCTCTGGCTAGGACTTCCAGTACTCTGTTAAATAGGAGTGGTGACAGTGGGCATCCTTGTCTGCTTCCTGTTCTTAGAGGGATAGCTTTCAGTTTTTCACCATTGAAGATGGTATTAGCTGTGCGTGTGTCATATATGGCCTTTATTATGTTGAGGTACTTTCCTTCTATCCCCATTTTATTCAGAGTTTTTATCATAAATGGATGCTGTATCTTGTCAAATGCTTTCTCTGCATCTATTGAGATGATCATGTGATTTTTATTCTTCATTTTATTAATGTGGTGTATCACGATGATTGATTTGCGAATGTTGAACCATCCCTGCATACCTTGCATAAATCCTATTGATCATGGTGTATAATCTTTTTAACGTATTGTTGTATGTGATTTGCTAGTATTTTGTTGAGAATTTTTGTATCAATGTTCATCAGTGATATTGGCCTGTAATTTTCTTTTTTTGTGTTGTCCTTGTCTGGTTTTGGTATCAGGGTAATGTCTGCTTCATAGAATGAGTTAGGGAGCTTCCCCCCTCCTCAATTTTTTGGAAGAGTTTGAGAAGGATAGGTATTAAATCTTCTTTGAATGTTTGGTAGAAGTCACCAGGGAAGCCGTCTGGTCCTGGACTTTTATTTTTGGGGAGGTTTTTGATTACTGTTTCGATCTCCTTACTGGTGAATGGTCTATTCAAGTTCTCTACTTCTTCTTGATCCAGTTTTGGAAGCTTGTATGATTCTAAGAATTTATCCATTTCTTCCAGATTGTTGAATTGGTTGCATATAGCTTTTCATAGTATTCTCTTATAATCTTTTGTATTTCTGTGCTGTCTGTTGTAATTTCTCCTCTTTCATTTCTGATTTTACTTATTTGTGCCTTCTCTCTTTTTTCTGGGTGAGTCTAGCTAAAGGTTTGTCAATTTTGTTGATCTTTTCAAAGAACCAGCTCTTGGTTTTATTAATTTTTTCTATTGTTTTTTTTGGTCTCTATTTCATTTATTTCCGCTCTGATTTTTATTATTTCCTTTCTTCTGCTGATTTGGGGCTTTGTTTGTTCTTCTTTTTCCAGTTCCTTTAGGTGCATTGTTAGATTGTTTATTTGAGATTTTTCTTGTTTGTTGAGATAGGCTTATATTGCTATAAACTTCCCTCTCAGAACCGCTTTTGTTGTATCCCATAAATTCTGGCATGTCGTATTTTCATTTTCATTTGTCTCCAGGTATTTTTTGATTTCTTCTTTGATTTCTTCATTGACCCAGTCGTTGTCCAGTAGCATTTTGTTTAATCTCCACGTATTTGTGGCTTTTCTGATTTTCTTCCTATAGTTGATTTCTAGTTTCATACTGTTGAGGTCAAAAAAGATGCTTGGTATTATTTCAATCGTCTTAAATTTATGGAGACTTGTTTTGTGGCCTAATATGTGATCAATCCTGGAGAATGTTCCATGTGCATTTGAAAAGAACGTGTATTCTTCGGTTTTTGGATGGAATGCTCTGTATATATCTACTAGGTCCATCTGTTCTAGTGTGTCATTTAAGGCCAATATTTCCTTACTGATCTTCTGTTTGGATGATCTATCTGTTGGTGTAAGTGGAGTGTAAAAGTCCCCTACTATTATTGTGTTACTGTCTATTTCTCTTTTTATGTCTGTTAATAATTGCTTTATATATTTAGGTGCACCTACATTGGGTGCGTAGATATTTACAAGTGTTATATCCTCTTGTTGGATTGTTCCCTTGATCATTATGTAATGCCCTTCTTTGTCTCTTTTATAGTTTTTGTTTTAAAGTCTATTTTGTCTGATATGTGTACTGCTACCCCAGCTTTCTTTTCATTGCCATTTGCGTGGAGTATCTTTTTTCATCCCTTCACTTTCAGTTTGTGAGTGTCTTTAGGTCTGAAGTGTGTGTCTTGTATGCAGCATATATATGGGTCTTGTTTTTTTATCCAGTCAGCCACCCTATGTCTTTTAATTGGAGCATTTAGTCCATTGATGTTTAAAGTAGCTATTGATAAGTATGTACTTACTGCCATATTTTAACTTTTTTCTTTCTCAGAATTTTAGTAGTCCTTCTCTGTTCCTTTCTTCTTCTATACAGAATTGATGGTCACTTTAGTTTGACCTCTGTCTGAAAGCCCTACTCTTTAACTTCCCTCCTCCCTCCTTTTATGTTTTTGATATCATATCTAACCTCTTTTTTGTGCGTTTGTATCCATTACCTTCTTATCATGGAAATAGATAATTTTTCCTATTTGTGGTCTTCTCTCTTCCCCTTAAATCAGTCCCCTTAACATTTCTTGTAGCACTGGTTTCTTGGTGACAAACTCCTTTAATTTTTGCTTGTCTGGGAAATTTTTGATCTCTCCTTCCATTTTGAATGATAACCTTGCTGGGTAGAGTATTCTTGGCTGTAAGTTTTTTCCTTTTAGCACTTTAAATATACCATGCCACTCTCTTCTAGGCTGTAAGGTTTCTGCTGAGAAGTCAGCTGATAGCCTTATGGGGTTTCCTTTGTCTGTAACTTGACTTTCTCTTGCGGCTTTTAGGATTCTCTCTTTATCTTTAATTCTGGACATTTTGATTATGATGTGTCTTGGTGTGGGTCTCTTTGGGTTTATCTTGTTTGGGGCTCTCTGTGCTTCCTGTACCTGGATGTCTGTTTCCTTCCTTAGGTTAGGGAAGTTTTCATCTATTATTTCTTGAAATAGTTTCTCTGCCCCTTTGTCTCGCTCTTCTCCTTCCGGGACACCTATAACACAGATGTTAATGTGCTTGATGTTGTCCCAGAGGTCCGTTAGACTGTCCTCACTCTTTTTAATTCTTTTCTCTTTTACCTGTTCAGCTTGGGTAATTTCTTCTAGTCTTTCGTCCAGCTCGCAGATCCATTCTTCTGTATCCTCTACTCTGCTTTTGAGTCCCTCTAGTGAATTTTTCATTTCCAATATTGTATTCTTCATTTCTGATTGGTTCTTTTTTATATCTTCCATTTCTTTGTTGACATTCTCACTGAGTTCATCTATTCTTCTCCCCAGATCAGTGAGCATCCTTAACACTCTTAGTTTGAACTCTCTGTCAGGTAGGTTGCTCATTTCTGTTTCACTTAGTTCCTTTTCTGGGGTTTTGTCCTCTTCCCTTACTTGGAATGTATTCCTTTTCCTCCTCATTTTGCCTCTTTCCCTGTGCTTGTGTCTATGTATTAGGTAGGTTAGCTACATCTCCTGCTCTTGGATAGGTGACCTTATGCAAATGATGCCTTAGGAGGCCTGCAGTGTGCTTCCCTCAGTTCTCAATGTTCCAGGGGTGACTTCTATGTGGGCTATGTGTGTCCTTCTGTTGTAGCCTGTTTCCTCTCCCTGTAGGTGCCCAGGGAAGCCGAGTTATGCTCCTGGCCAGCTGTTGTAATGTTCAGCTGCTTGTAGTTGTTGTGGGCCCTTTAGTCTCTTTATCAGGTGTGGGATGCCCCAGCACAGTTGGCTGCAAGTTCTAATACCACATTTGTGTTGCAGTATTTCTTTTAAGTGAGTAGGCCCCCACGTGACAAGTTGTTCAGCTCTCTGAGGATTGCAGCTGTGTGGGGCTGGCCTCAGGCACATGAGCACCCAATTGTTTCAGGCTTTGGAAGGTGGGGCAAATGCCCTATGTGGGTCTTTGAGAAGCACAAGTCTTCTGCAGCTGGCAAGCCCTGCCGCCCACAGGTCCACACACACAGTCAACACAGTCCTGCCCCATGTGCACGCCCCGGCCTCCTGAAGCGGACCCAGTCTCTCCACAGTGGGAGCCCCACACACTCCACCACCGCCCCATAATCTCCACCCACTCCTTGTGTACGCCCTGCCCCACTGAAGTCAGCTCAGTTGCCAGGCTGCAGAGAATCCAGTCACCAATCTATGCAGGCCCACAAGTTGCCTGAGGGCTTGTTGTTGGGTGGGGCCAGTCTCTAGGGTGGGCTGCCTGCCCTGGCTGAGCTGGATTAAATCGGTGCTCTAGTGGGTGGGGCAGACCCTGGGCTAGCAGGCCTCAGGGAGAACTCCAATGGCGTCCATGTCAGCACGTCCACACCTGGCCACA
This sequence comes from Diceros bicornis minor, assembly GCF_020826845.1. Lineage (NCBI taxonomy): Eukaryota > Metazoa > Chordata > Mammalia > Perissodactyla > Rhinocerotidae > Diceros > Diceros bicornis. The sequence goes on along the minus strand of NC_080772.1, from coordinate 17,216,643 downwards.
ACAATGGCCACCGCCAATGTCCCAGTCCCTGGAGAGGTCTCACCTCTCACCGAGATGCACTCAGGGCCTATCATGTGAGTCTCTTTTCACCAAAACACCTGTGCACCTTTCTTTCTGGTGATTTTAGGCTGCTTTCTGAAACAGGTGAGTTTGCGTGTGGGCCCTTTAAGAGCCGGTTTTAATTTCTTTGTGAACCAGCTTTTCTGGGGGTACTCCCCAATGTTTTAGTAGCAGGCAAAGTCAGATATTATGCCACTCGTCTCGATTGTGCTGGGTCCACAAAATGCCCCCAGCGGGGGTGCTCCCCGGCTCAGGGCCCCGTGCCTCCACGGAGACTGTGTACCTTTGGGCTGCTCCTGGGCGGCCGTGAAGCTGGCAGCTTGTGAAGGCTGTGTTTTTCCTTTCCAGAAGGGTGTTTCTGCCCCTTCCTCAATTAGCATTGTCCTTTGTTGCAGGAGTTCCACTTATCCACTTTTCAGTTCTGTCTCAGAGGTAATTTTTCCACGAGTAGTTGTAAATTGGCTGTGTCCGCGGGAAGAGGTGAGTTCAGAGTCTGCCTACGCCGCCATCTTGACTTCGTAGCCTCCTTTTGCCATTTAATAACTTTAGCATTTTTGTCAAAAATTAATTGCCCATGTATATGTAAGTCTATTTCTGGTATGATTATTCTGTTCTGATAATGTATATGTCAATCTTTACATCAATACCATACTGTCTTGGTTAATGTAGCTTTAGAAAAAGACTTGAAATCAGGTCTTAAAGCTTCTCAAACTTTGTTCTTTTTAGATTTTGTTTTAATTATTTTAGGTCCTTTACATTTCCACATAAATTTTAGTATCAGCTTGTCATATTCTGCAAAAAAGCTGCTGTGATGGGTAGGGATGACATTAAAACTGTGAATTGATTTGGTTATTACGTACCTTGGCAAAGTTTTCTTCAAGTTTTTTGTGTCTTTTGTGCTTGGAGTTTGTTGAGTTTCTTGGATCTGCGGGATTACAGTTTTCATCAATATTTCTTCTATTTCTTGAACACATGAAATGTAGCTGTGATAACTGTTTCAATGTCCTTGTTTGCTGTTTCTACCATTTGCATCATTTCTGAGTAAGTTTTATTAACTGATTTTATCCTCATTATAGGTTTCATTTTTGCTTCTTTGTATGGTCAGAAATTTTTGACTGGATGACAAACGTGAATTTTACCTTATTAGCTGTCCGATATTTTAGTGTTCCTATAATTATTGTTGAACTTTGTTCTGGGCTGTGATTAGAATACTTGGAAACAGTTCGAGACTTTCAGGTCTTGCTTTTAAGCTTTGTTAGGTGGGACTAGAGCTATATTTAGTCCAGGGTTAGTTTTCCCCTCTACTGATCCAAGACCTTCTTAGTACCCCAACAGATAGCTCCCAAAATATGAGGTGTTCCCTTCTGGCTATTGGGATAGGCCCTATTCCAAGACCTGTGTTTGATCTGACACTGTTCCTTCTGTTCCCTTACTTTGGCTCTTTCCCTGGCCTTTCCTCACATGCATGTGCTGACCCGTACTCAGCTCAAGACTTGAGGAGACCAGACACAGATCTTTGGAGCTGTCTCTCTGTGTAGCTCTTGATTCTCTGTTACTCTGCCTTGTGAACTCTAGCTTCCGTGGCTTCCCCGACATCCACCTCCTTTTCCTCCACCTGGGGAGATTTATGAGCTCCGCCTGGGCTCCTCCACAGGAGGAGCATCCTCTGGATGCTGCCATCCAGACACTTCCTCCAGACTGTTAGCTGGGCAATCACAGTGTTCACTGTTTCCCATCTCTCAAGAAGCACTGTTCTTTGCTGCTTGATATCCAATGTCCTGAGTGTCATTGTTTCATCTATTTTGTCTGGTATTTTAGTTGTTTTAGGTGGGAAGGTAAATTCGGTCCTTTGTTACTCCGTCTTGACTGGAGGTGGGGAGACTTCAGTGGTAATATTCAAAGTTGATAAGGATGTAGTAATATGAGCACTCATATATTTGTGGGATTATAAGTTCTCACAATTTATTGAAAAGCAGTTTGGCAATATACATATACCAAAATATTCTATGTCCCCAAATTCCACTTCACAGAATATGTTCTAAGGAAATAGTTTGAAATACTTATAAAGATTTATGTACAAAGCTATGCATGACAATATTTTCTATAATAGCTAAAACAAGACAATCTAAAAGTTTAAAAATAGAGTAATGCTTAAGTAAACTATGGTTTGTTCATTGGTGGAATATGATGGAGTCATTAAAAAAGAGCATTTGAAAAACATTTGAATCATAGTTAGATTCTTATCATATACTTGAGGTAAGAAAAGCAGATTGTGAAATTGTAAAACTTGAAGATCTTACCTATACAAAAGAGTTTGTGGAGAAACATTGAAATGTCCCAATATATAAATAGTGGGTAACTATAGATTGGTATTATATTCACTTCAATTTTCTTTAATATCCAAGTTTTTGATTATGAGCACAAATTATTTTTATGGTCAAATGTCCATATCAAGATCATGATACTGAGATAAATTCTTTTTCATAATCTGTTAGGGTATTTCATTATTTAATTTTAATTGTGTAAGGATAAGAAGTTTAAATTCTAAACTACTAGGGGTGCAATAGAGAAATTGCTCTAGAGAATATATATAGTCAGAATGTTGCTTAATTTATTTAACTTTTTTTTCTGATAGGCATTATTTTAGCAGTAATCTTAAAGATTCTCTGAAAAAAGACCAGGTTAAATGTAAGCAGCATCCTTGATGCAAAATGTAATGGGTTGTGCAGTATGTACCTGAGAACTGAACTCTGTTTCTAGGCTGATCAGTAGGAAATTTGGGGCAGAGTAGGATAGAGAGCTTGGTAGTTATGCTCGAGTGCTGCTGAAACTTGTCCTTGATATTTTTACTATATTAATGGGGATGGTAGATGATTAAGAACAAAGTCAGTAATTTCAAACTGCAAGAATTTTTTGTTCTGCATTTGTAAGACGTGAGACTTGGGGGAGTCTGTTCCTTTGATCTGGGAGATCTTTGATCTGGGGAGTCCCTTAAAGGGAATCATACAACTGTTCAATTGTAGAACAGCATTACTGCTAGGAAAGCTGCTTGAGTTGATGTCATTCTAAATGCCTAAACTGCTACTCAAGATTATCTAAAATTGTTCTGTGTGGTAAACAGAGTTGTATTTCTTCTGTGTTTGGGTCCCTTGAGAGAAATTGTTTTATTTCTTCCCCGAAGATTGAGGGGGAATGTTTTACTTTCCCCCGGATGAGATTTCTGGTTTGTTGGATCAGGTGCTGGGAGATAGACGCTGAAGGAACTGCCTTTCTGAGAGACTTGGTGAGACATTAGGCATGGCAGCATTCTTCAAGGACCCATGGGTGATACTCTGAGGCGAGGTTAATTCTTCAGACTGAGGCCTGGGACCCTGGGAGGGTCTGCACTGTTGAAAGGAAAAGCTGGGGAAACTAGGTAGAGAGCCCGAGTTAGGACTGTGGGTAGTGGAGCTGCGTGCCTACAGAAGGTACTGGAAGCAGTGGGATAACACATATAGACTTGAGACAACACGCCTGGGTACCCTCGAAAGTGACCCAGGATCCTTTGTGGATGGCTAATCACCTGCCTTGGAAGGTAATTTCAGCACTAACATAAATATGACCTCAAATGGGTCCACAGGCTGGTGAAATCCACCCCATCAAGTTTCTTCTATATGGTACTGCACTGTGTAAAGTTAGCAAGAGAAATGCTGATCTAACCTTAAGTTCTAGAAAATGGGAAACAACATGAGACAAAGATAATCAAATGGCTTAATAAGTAGGGCAGTAAGAGCCTCTCATGGGATCGACTGATTTGGTCCCACTTAATGCAATGTGATGATTAAATGTATCTCTTTTTAAGGGGTCACTCTACCACATAGTCATTGTCCTAGTTGTTGGACTGCTTTTCTTTAAAAGGAGAGCTTTAAATGCACTAGTCAGTAATCAGAATTCTTAATTTCAAAGCAGCAAGACCTCCTGGAGATAGCTAGGTTGAATTTTTTGCATCTACATATTTCAAGGCCTATATTTTGAAATAAAAAGATTTGTTATCATGAAGTTTACTACACACAGAGCAGTGTCACAATAAGATTAGTTTCGGTACCTCTATTATCTAATTGGAAAGATGACAAGTCAAAGATAATGCTGCCTCTGTTATGATGACAGTTATGCTTTCAATAGTTTATAGTTCTCAAAATCAAGGGTGAGTCAGATCAGTAAATTAAGTGTATAAAAACAGAAAGCAATATGAATAAAACATTTTAGAAATGGAAAGCTTTTAAACTATTCTTCCCTCATTCTTATACTTGCTGAATTCCTTTATTAATAAGAGTTATGTTTTTACTAACAGTCAGAGGAACCAAAAAGCTATTATCCAGCAGTAAACTATGCTATTATTGCAATGCATAAACTTTCAAGTGCATTTACAAGAAGTTCCTCTGAATGCAGAAACATCAAAACCAGGAATTGGATTTTTGTAAGAGATATTTCAATAGTAAGTTTAGGCAAACAGGGGAAGGGGTTTCTTGATTCTTTCTTGGTTTGATATATTTTAGAAGGAAAGTGAAAGGGAAGAAACCTCACGTGGTGGCTTACTTACAATTGTGTGGGATATGATGCAGTATGAAGACCTTTAGGAAGCATTGTATGTTCATATAGTTTGTTGACTGACCAAACTTTTGTTTGGCCCCCAACTCTTTGCATTAAATAGATCATGATGTTAGAGATGTTTATTTCCGTCAACAGAAAATTTTACGACAATCCTTAACCTTGTGAGCAAGGTTTTGTTTGAAATTTTTGCATACTGGGAAAATCCAGTAGGATCTGTGACATAAGAGAAGTTGAGAAACTTTTCATACAAACAACCTGAAGACGAAATATGTAATTATTTTTCACATTTTTTTGTGTGTGAATTATTACTCTTCTTTCTAACCACTTTCAGAGATCTTTGGAGTAAGAGAATCTTAGAGAATAGGGATCTTTTGGTTTGAGTTCTGCCAAAAGCAGATCCTGAAAGAAGGTTTTGGCTACATGGTTTATTTGGGAGGAGATCGCAGGAAGCAGAGGGAAGAATGGGGAGAGCGAGACAGGGAAATGAGGAAAGCAAGTAAACCATGTGTCAATGAGCAGGTCACTGCCGGGCAACTAGGTCTAGATGGGCCTGGGGAGTCACTCTCTGCAAAGCCGTGAGGGAATCCTCAGAATTCTCTAGTGAAGGATGAGGACACTAGACGTTTATCTTTCTATCCTCAGTCTGCCTTGATTGAGAGCTACCCTCAAGGATGTCAATCCCTCTGCCTGTCTGGGTCGCCCCGAGGGAGATGCAGAAAGCTCCTGCAACACCAGGGGAAGCCCTCAGGCAGAGAAGACCAGAGATGCAGGTCCTGAGGCGCAAAGCGGGTAGCATGCTGGAAATTGTGGCAGGTGCAGGAGAACTCACGTGGACTGAAGGCCATCACCAGTGAGTACCACAGGCGCAATTCTGATATGTCACTTTTGTATTTGGAATAAGGTTGTGGAATAGTTTATACCCTGGCATATTCCTACCCCTGGCATGTTAGTCAATGCAAATGTGATGCCATAGTGTTAGCCCTCTTGAAAAGAAGAGAGATGTCTTAAAATATAAGTTGGCTTCTGTGAGAGAGATTGAAAATAGTAGTAGCTTATAAAGAGAGACTGTTTTTCTACTCACATATGTAAGTTCAAGCTCATGAGCTGAATAGTCAGCGGTCCAGGTGCCTTTTCTCTTGTTGTTCTGATATTCCTCGGGGATTGTTCTTTTTCCACAGACTAAGATGGCCTGCACCACCTCATCTATATTCCGCCATCAGGAAGCGAGAAGGGAAGAGGAAGGCCCATGCATTCCCTTCAAGGCGCAGCTCAAGAATTTCACATATAATTTTCCCTCTTATTCTATTGGCCAGAACTGAGTCCTGACTCCAAGGCAAGCTGGGAAATGTTGTCTTTACTTGGGACAGCCATCCACCCAGCCAAAAATTGTCTTACCAGGGGAGAAGGTAAAAACAGATATTAAAGGACAAACCTCAAGTTCTACCACAGACCCCACCTTGATTAGGGTGCATCTTCCAGGGAAGATGTGCCTGGATTATCTTAGTTTCAAAACAGGTTCTTTAAATTATGTGCAGTTATCATTTAAAAATCTTTAATGCCATTGTGAAAGTTTTAAAACATTGTGAATGTGTGTGTATGTTTGATTGTATTGGTATTCGTAAACCTATAGGTTGTTTTTACTGTTAGGATATATTACTCATGTGGGACTGATTTTATGTTATTGTGGGAACTTATACACGTATATATTTTATCTACAATAGCTGGACTCTTCTCTTCTATGTTCTAGTCTCTCTTTTTTTCCTACTCTCTCTCTGGCACACACACACACACACACACACACCCTTAGATGCCTGCCTGTTTATTGGTACTTGACTAATAATTAGCCAGCAAGATAATAAAATTGATCAAGATCCTGTCCCTTAACTTTGACGTCGTTTTCTTGAAAGTGCTACAATTAAACTTTCTCCTTATAACTTCTCACTTTCTGCCTCACTTGGCACACCTAATCAGCCAAATTTTTCTTTTTGCCAGCTTTCCATTTCTCCTGCTTGGTCCATACCCTCCAAAAAGGGAGCATTCTCACCCTCACCTCTTAGGACTGGAATAATCTCCCATAATTGATTGAAGGGCTATGTATACCTCTTTCAAAACTCAAAAAACTTTTCCTGTTTGTAATTTAAATCTCCCACACGCAGTGAAACTGGACATTAGGATGCTGTTGATGATTGTTGGAAAGAGAAGTAGAGTGGAATCAGGGACAAGTGCTGTGTTCCTAAAGGGCAGGAAATGTATCTGTGTCTATGTCTATGTCTAACATGTGTATATGCTATGACTTGACTGTAATCCCTACTATTGTGGCAGTGATTTTGCTTGAAATCCTTTGTATACTTGGAAAACTACTGGCTTTCAGTAAGTGACAGAGCTGGGATTTGAGTCCAGCATCCCCATCCTTAAGCATATGCTGCTGGTCTTAGGTTGATGGTCGTCAAGGAAAGCTAAGAACGTGGCCTAGGGTGAGTCGCAGGCTTCCAGGCAAGGCTTCTGGAGACCCTGTCTTAGGTTCTTACCCTGGGAGTGTTTCGAATTGATATAAAGCCTGTAAGCACTCAGATTCCTGGAGATCTCTCATACTTAACTGGGAAAATCACCATCCCTTTGGGGAAGAAGATGCTGTGGGTTTCGGCGTGGGAACTGCACTTGCACTCCAACAGAGAGGGCCAGCAGCACCAGAGCAGCTGCAGAAACAACGGCCCCCCTTAGGTTGCAGGGAAGGAGCAACCCTCACCCCTTCCCACAAGGAAGAAGAGCCCTGGCCAGTGTAGAACTATAAAGGCTCTACCATATCTCAATGGCCTTGGTGAAGGTGCAGGGTGAGTTTTTTGAGGATTATTGTTTATTATATGGTAGAAGACCTGATCTCATAGTAAGACTATATGAGTGCCAGAAAAATGGCAATTTAAGAAAGAAAATTTCTATAGAACTAAAAGCTGACCAAGTACTACTCTCACATATGGTTTCTCTTTTGATCTTCCCCATATCTCATTTTCTTATTATTTTTATGATTGCTATTCCCATTTTATGGATGAGAAACTGAAAGTCAAAAAGTTTGAATGACTTGCTGATCCCCAGCCAGAAATTTCAGAGGAAGCACTGGCTTCTTTTTCCTGAACACATTCCATCTATAAAACTCAGATTATAACAAATAGGAAAATTAGAAGGACTCAATTATCTACTCCCTGGTCCTTTCGTTTTCTCTCTTATTTATCTTTCTGGCTCTTAATTGCAAACCATAACCTCATTGCTCAGCGCTCTCGATACTGAGGACACAAAATGCTTTCAGTTGGGTTCTGAAAGCATCTCCCACTGGCTCAGGCTCACCTCTAATTCCAGGCAACCTCGGTATTCCAATGGGAGCACTTCCTAAGGAGCCCTGACCTCCAGGGTCAGCCTCCCCCTCGGTCCTCTCAAGATGATGACAGCAGCCCACAGGAACCCACACAAGGTGTCGAGCAGTTGGATAAGCTCTTGTCATGTTTTACTGTATTTAATCCTCACATGCATGTTAGGATATTGGTTATATCATTGCCCTATTTCACAGCTGAGAGACTTGGAATTTATGAGGTTAACTCACCTGCCCAAAGTTATGGGGTTGATGCAGCAGAGTCAGGATGCAGACCCAGATCAGTCTGTCCCCACAGCCCCCACTCTTGGCCACCTGGACAGGTGCTGTCTCCCTCACTGAGGAACCTAGGTCACTTGGACACTGCCTTCCACTCCAACTGAATGATCAGCATGAACTTCATATAAGAGAATAACATGAATATACCAAACAGGACATACCCACACTCCTTGTTTGTCAGTTCTACTGCCATCAACCAAAAAGGAAGATTTCTCCTTCTAGAATTGAGTCCTTCTTTCTTAATCAATGCTATTTCCCTACATAGGCATTTACACTACCTTAATTTCTCAAGCTTTCCTTCACTTGTTCCTAGTTATAATTCATTCTGTCCTTCAGTTTTTCCCTCCCTCTACCACATCCATACTTTTCTTCTGAAATTCATATATTTCACCCTTCTTAGAGTGGAATTCCAAGGTGATACTAACCTATTGTTGTATATTTCATGAATCAATCTTTATCATGTCCTTAAATTAATATAAGAGCATAGAGAGAGAATATCCACAAGAATTGCACAGAAAACGCAATTGAATGCAGCATTATTCCTCAAAAAATAAAATGACCGTTACTGAATTTTATGGTAGGCACTCATCAAAATTCCTGATCCCAGTGATATATCACTTTCATTTTCTTGATTTTTGTTCTCTGTTCAGGCGTATCTATGTATCTTCTTGTCTGCTCCTATCACATTTTAGGTATTCAAAGATTGCTAAATGACGAAGTCATAGAGGTGTAGCTAGAAATTTTTTATGGAAACATTGTCCTCACAAAACCCAAACTTGTTGATTTGGTAGGGCCAGTATATATGTATATATGTGTGTGTGTGTATATATACAAATGATAAAATTTACATATGTGATTTTACATGTAAATTATATAAAATAATGTAAAATGTATGAAGTGACATATAAATGTTAAATGTCTACATATAATGTATATGTAAAAATCATATATATGAGATAAACATATAAAAAGCATATATGTATAAAATGACGAATATGATTTATATGATTTTATACATATATTATAATATATATTTTTATCTCATATATATGATTGTACATATATTTTTACACATACATATATGATTTTAAACAAAGCCTAGGACTCCCTTGTAGTCTGGAAATCTCATCTCTGAAGGAACATCTGAGTATTCCATGGTCTTCTCTCCTGACACTGCCTGGGTGCTGCGAAGCAGAGAGTGGAGACAGGAGAGGTTCAGAGTGGGCTCAGGCTGGTGAGGTCTGAGCACAGCCACACAGGTATGTAATGAGTCTCCCCACTGGCATGCCAGGCTAAGTCTAAATGATTCGGGACCGTGTTCACTTGGTGAGGGCAGTGATAGTGTTCTTCATTTGTATTATGGTTCCTGAGCTTCAATGTGCACTCCCAGACTGACCTCATTTGCTCCTTACGGGAATCTGCTCAGGCATCATCAGAGGCGTTATTGGTTCTATTTTAATGAATGAGGAAACTGATGTCTCCTTATGTAAATTATAAAGTGACTTGTCATGATGTGGCTAATAAATGGCAAAAACAGAATTAGAGCTTAGTTGTTCTGTTTCCTAATTTATAGCTTTTTCCATTACATCTTGCTCTATCTTATCTGCCCTCCAGTTGTTTAATATACCTTACACTTCTCAACAGCAGGGTAGGCAAGCTCGTTGGTACTGTGCTAATTGTTTAGATGATGTTTGTGCTACCCTATTTTGAATAGTATAGGTATGGAACATAAATGAATTCTTTCTCCTTTAGATGTCATGGTTAAAAGTCCTACCCTGGTTGTCAACCTGCTTTCAGCCTCATGTCATTTTACAGTGTTGACATATGAGCCCATCTCTCCTTCTTGCCCTCTCCCCCCACCCCTTTCAGTAAATTGGGTTTATAATAGAAACACTAACTCAACGTTAACGAAAGTGATACTGTCAAGTGATATGATAAGATTGCTGGGTGATGTAAATGGTAATAGATTCTCTTTGGGTTTCATTTCCAAGAGCGTGAGATGGTGCCTCAGCCCTTAAATGACGAACAGAAAGCATGGAAGCTATGGTGGGAGGAACTCGATGGCAAGCCTGTCTCCACTGTATTTTCACTCCCAGCTTGATTAAACAAACAGAAAAACTCCGATCTTTTGTTAAAACAAAATACAGACAAGATCTTTTAGAAAAAGAATCTCTATGTAGGGAAATGACGTTTATAAAATGAATCATAATGTTGTCCAGCCTACTCAATTTTACCTTCCCGTGGGATTGTTAGAATGGTTACATTCATGTGAACCTCTTTATTTTAGCCCTTAGCACAAAAGTGCTATAAATCTCTTCCATCATTTCTCTTACCTGACTTATGGCAGACAAAGTTTCAAAGGAAAAAAGAGAAGGAAATCATTGTACAAAGAGTGTGAAGAAATGTGAAGAGTACTACAATAGTGAGCTTTGAAAAGATTTCTGCTCTTGTCTTAGTAACTTCTAGTGCTGGAGGACTGACAGAATTCATAAGTACCTTGCCAGGCTTTGGTTTTTCTAAATCTGTTTTTTATGCCAGGCACCATCTTAAAACCTAGCTTTAGCATCTATTATCAGTGTAATGTGTTGCAAGTTGCAAAACCTCAGTTGTTTAATCTGAAAAATGGGAATAATATGAGCATCCACGCTGTGGGATTGTTGGGAGCATTAAGTATGTTTAAGGACTTAGCATAGGGCCTGGCATAGAATTAATACTCATTAAATGTTAGCTATCATTATTATCAGATATCTTGATGGACAAAACCAGGCTCCTGAGAATCTAGTCATCTGACATAATGCCAGGAAAGAAGATTCCAGATTCTCCACACCTCTAGGACCAATCCATTTAGCTTTTGCTTGGTTCAGAGGGATGTATTCCTTTCTTAGCACTCTGGTGACACAATGAACAATCCCAACATTAGCTGAAGCCTCTCCCTTCTAGTTACAGAGGCACGGGATCTTGACTTATACTTTACATATCTGCCTGTATAATTCCCTAAGACGCCAAAGGCCATAGAAGCCATGCAGAAAAGAATGCACAAATTCATCAAACAAAATTCTGATTTGGGGTAAGAAAGTAACTATTATAGAGTTCATTCCTAAAGTTATACTGCTGGATTTGTTGGCTCAAATAGTCTTTCATATTTTTACAGGCCCAAGTGTTGAAGATTCAAATGTTGCTGGCCAGAAAATAAAGCTGAGTCTCTACAAGCTTGCAGAATTTTAGAAAAACACAGGGCTGTGACCCACACCACTGCTGTGTACATATCCAAGCTATTGGGATCACTCACTGTGCTTACCTTGTATACTTACTGCATGAGAGTTCTCAAGAATTATTTTTCTGGCCTCAAGTTTTTGGACATATATCATTTCTGGGCAAGAAACAGAAAAATACTTAGAATTCTTTTGTTCTGATTATTTTTGTGATGAGCACAGAATAGATGCCACTGTAGAAGACAGCTATATTTTGAGCAGAGTGGCCTGAAATTTGTAAGTTTGGACAATGCAGTAAGTATAATTGTCATACATCCATTCTGGGGCCAAGGATCATTCTGTTTGCACATGTTAAGTCTAGGAAACAAAGGTCAGTGGGTTGTGCTAAAAACAGGGCAGATGGGTGGATTTTTCCCGGTGAGCAGATTGCTTGGTGCACGAAGACTCACACCTGGTTGCCCTGATGCTTGCCTGTCTCCAGGATGACTTGGTCATTCCTGCTCCACAAAGATGGGTGTGCATTTGTGCACTGTCTCTTTAGTCTGGAAGAGTATGTGGATACTTCCAGTGGACGCTTCTAATCTGAGGACAAACCTAATTCTTTGAGCAAAGTGCTGCCTAGCAGGTGTGTGCAACTTTATACAATCCAAATGGCCAAGATTCTTCACCAAAATTTCAAAAGAAAATTTTACCGCTAAATGGACCCACCTTTAAATGAATAAGATTAGAGATCTGTTTCCTTCTTTTCCCCATGAAGATTCCTTACCAAGTCAAACAATGTTCGAAAGGACTTTGCCTGCTCTAGGCAAGAAGGAACTCAATTCAAACAAAGCCACTGTGACCAAATTCACCTTCACAAACTGCTCTGGTTGCAACTGCTCCCCTGGGGCTCGAGCCTGGAACATTCTCTCCATGCTCAGCTGCTCATGACAGCCTCTCAAAGGAGCAGGTACTCCAGCAGGAATTATTGTTGGAGAAAAGATAATAGATTTAAGAATCAAGATTGTATAGCTTTGCAGTTCTATGTCTTTCACTGAAGCAAAGCAAAGTTTAAGGATGGGGCCCCAGGTATGAGGTCTGTGATATAACAACTTGTCCCAATATAAAATAAGACTGGATATCACTCTATAATCTGTATGGGACTGCAGCTTCATTAGAATATCACAGTGGGATGGTGCCTTGGACGTGCTAGGATGTAACCCTGAACTAGCCACGGTGATCTTTGATACCACAGTACTGGAGAAGGGGAGTTGGGGAGGGAGGCTGGGCTGAGGACCAAGCACAGGGATTCTGGTGCCCATGTGTGCCTTGATGCCACAGAGGAGAAATCTTATTCTGGCTAAAGTTGCCTGGTGTGTAATTGCCAGGACGGAGTGCTAAGCAAGCAGTCGCTGTGTCAGAGAATCTGACCTTGGGAAGATAATGAGACAAGGAGAATTCAGAACAGATGAAAGCCAAGAGCACCTACTTTATCTACTGACAGCCAGAGAACACCTTCATGCTCAATCAGTTCCTGCTAATGAGACAAGATGGGGAAAGATGGTAAAACAGCAGTAACAGGCAAACTTTTTTTTTTTTTTCAGCTTAATGATCTATAACTTAGTTAGATAAAATTGTCTTTTAGGTCAGGCAGCAACATAAGTCTGAGCATAAAAAATACAAAAGCAACACCTGAATCATTTTGGTTTAGTTTATTTTGTAAGGAGAGTGATGAGGTTGAAGGAAATAATGACGCCCCCGCACACTATGACTGTGCTCTTTCCTGATGGACTCTACTAGAAGGACAGCATTTTAATACGGCTGTGCCATGGCCAGTGAATTCCTTAAATCATTCTCTTTTACAAATCCTGTCACTAGCTGTTTTAACATCCAACAGGAATTTTAACATGCGCCTGACACTTTTAATTAATCAGTGCTTTAGTCTCTCTCTTCTGGGCTGCAAGTTATTACATGCCTCCTGGAGATGACACTGCAATTTCAGTAAAGATTTGAATACCTATCAACAGGGGAGTTTTGGGATACCTCCCGCTTTCTTTGCAGGTGCAGAAATGGTGCCCAGGTCACGGGAGAAGGGACCATTTGCTGGGTAATTTTCATGTGCTCCACATTGCACTAGGTGCCATATACATAGTCTCATTTAATCGTCCCTCCAACCCTGAGTGACAATTCTTATTTAGCTTCATTTATTGAAGAGATAACTAAGGGCACACAGAAATTATGGAAGTTCTCCCGATTTCGATGGCTACTATGTCGTCGCTTATCTTTTTATTGCCAAAGCTCTTGTCCTTTTCACCACATCTTGATGCTCATAGGCAATTTTTCAAGATAAATACGTGAGAGGGAGTGAAAAGTATAATCCAGAAAACAAAATCAATGTATTTAAGACATGGGAAAGCTGTTTCTGAATTAATTTTGGAGAAATACACCATGTTTTTGAAGTAGTGTGATAAAAGATTAGTAAATCGTCATTGGCAATATCAGTGGTACCTCATCTGGGTCAGAAACAGTTTAGTGGGTTCTTGAGCAGCTGAAGACAATGTTCTTATCTGACGCCACTGACGTCTGGGTGAGAGTTTTCTTGCCTTCCAAAGAGGGGGAAGGCTACACCATGGCCTTTATTCTCTCTGCCTGCACTGCTCCTCCACCAACAAACACACACACGCGCGCGCACACACACACACACACACACACACAGGGAAAATCACAGGCAAGCCAAAGGCTGCTCTCAGGAGTGACAGATGAAGAAAATCAGGCTCCCCATGGGTACTTGGGAAGTGGAGCTGTCTCCTGCATGGACTCTCCCCTAAGACATGAGCCAGGTCTCACCTCTGCAAACCTCAGAAGGACTGAGCCGTTGCCAGCAGTCAGTGGTTTCCTCACGCCACTGAAATATCTGATCTAAGGCAATGCTTCTAGTGATGGGAAAGTGGATGCTTTCTCAGTGTGGCTCAGGCTGACTCTGCTCAGGGATCTTACAAGGTCAGTTTTCATAATTAAATGACACCATGATACAGCCTTCAAGACCATGTTAGAGCCACCATTTGCTCATTTTTCTTCATTTGCTTGTAGAACCTGCCCAAGCAGCCCCCGCATGGGTGGGGGAGGAGGTAGGGTTAGGGGAAAGAAAGGGCGAGAAAGGAGAATGTTGCTTTTACTGGCTTATTTGGTACCCTAAGTCAAAAAATTACTCCTCTTCCTGTAGGCACATGCCACATATCCATATGCCTCTATGACAATAATCAACCTTTTTTTTCCGGCATCAAATTACTTGTTCTGACATGGTAGGGTTTTTGTCTGTCTCTCCTTTTGTTACACTGAAATAGATTTTATTGTACAACATCCATGTTCATTGCAGAAAAATAGAAAACACAAATAGGCAAAAAGAAAACTATTTAACTGTAAGTATACTTCTAATGATAATCATTATTAAAACTTCTTGTATAGTCCTCCATTTCTATTTCTATTCATATATATTTTTTGCCCACACCCATATAAACAAAATTAAACAATAGCACAAAGTTCATTTTTGGAAACTGTTTTTTGCTATTTAACTATATGTATAAACATCTTCCATATCAATAAATATATTTCCACATCAAAAATTCTACATGGCATTCCATACATGGAAGTACCATACTTGAACCAATTTTTGAATTTCTAGGCTATTTGCAAATTTCTGATATTTTTCAATAAGCTAGAGTTTATGATTTTGTATAGCTATCTTTTAATGCTTGTCCAAATAATTGCTTAGAATAAATGTCTCTAAAAGGAATTTCTGGTTCAAAGGATATGCACTTCAAAAAGCAATTTCCATTTTTCTTGAAAAAATAGAGAAAAATAGTTTTCCTTTGGTATTTTAATTTACAAATCCTGGGAAACGCTGCCCACGCAGGCATCTGGTGCCGACAGCAGCGGTGCCTGCTTCTCTTCCTCTGAAGGGTTGGTCTTGGGCTAAGTCATTACTCTCTACACTAGGAATACTCCAGGGAATTGATCCCTGAATGAAACAGGGGGCCCCATGGTTATTCTGTCCCTCACTCCCACACAAGACCTGAATATAGAGGTGCAACTGAATGGCAGGGAGCTAAAAGAATGATGTGGAAAAGTGCTAAATCCTACAACGGGCCAAACAAAACAAAACAAAACACGTTTAAAAACTTTGATTGAGTTACAATTCAAGTTTAGGCAATTTGTATTCCCAGTAGCTGAGAAGGCTTGAAAAGGCGATGCTGGAAAATTTATTAATAATCTTAAAAACCAAGTCATGGAAAATTGCTAGGAGACTGGTGATGAGAAAATTATTTTTCTTAATTTTAAATAAAAGTGAAAATATATATTCTTGAAACCACGTACTGATGAAATTGCATTCTATCACTGGCAAAATACTAGAATGAATTATTAAACAGGTGATTTTTGAACTTTTGCAGAAGAAATGGTGATCAGTAGAAGCCATTATTAAATCATTAAAAATGAGAAATGCCAAATCTTCACTATTTACGTCTCTGCTAATAGAGCCACTGGGTGGGTAGTTCTGGGGAATGTCATCAACGTTTTGCTGATTTTGACTAGGAAGTTCACTACCTCACTCACAATGACTCATGGCAAGAATGAGGGAGCTGTAGGGAAGGATATAGGGAGCTGTTGACAAACTGAAGGAGTTAGAAGGAGAGCACTCATAAACTGTCTAGGAGAGGTGACAAGACCACAAAAATGTTTTCAAACACCTGAGGAGCTATCCTTCTTGGTTATTTCAGCGGAAAGAAATTAGGAAGAAGTTCAATGGAAGTAGATTTTGATTGGTTTAAAGGAATAACTTTTTAAACAATTCTAGCATTCTGAACATGGCATCCATTGACTATGGGTGAGTTAGTTAATTGTCGTTGTATTTATTGAAATTTTATTCTCAGAGACATTATGGAGAATAATTCTGCATTTGGTGGGGGATTAAGCTAGATAACCACTAAAGTTCTGTCCAAATTAAAGTTCTGTGTCTCATTGCTAATATCTTATGAATGTCATATATATATTTCTCCATCATAAAATAGAGATAAAAAGGGGTCTACACTTATTTTTATTTTCTTAAATATTGTAAATTTTCTTTTCTTTTTTTTCTTTTTTTTGTGAGGAAGATCAGCCCTGAGCTAACATCCATGCCAATCCTCCTCTTTTTGCTGAGAAAGACCGGCTCTGAGCTAATATCTATTGACAATCCTCCTCCTTTTTTCTCTGCCAAAGCCCCAGTAGATAGCTGTATGTCATAGTTGCACATCTTTCTAGTTGCTGTATGTGGGACACCGCCTCAGCATGGCCGGACAAGCAGTGCGTCGGTGCGCGCCCGGGATCTGAACCCAGGCCGCGAGTAGCGGAGCGCGGGCTTAACCGCTAAGCCATGGGGCCGGCCCCTATTTTCTTCTTATTTCTGTATAAATGTTCTTTAGTATTGATAAAATGTTATCTTTCTCTCTGACTCATTTATCTGTTTATTATAGTACTATTTTGTTCCAAATTCTTTAAATATTTTGCGGAAAAAAGCAAAACAAAAACAGAAACAAAAATCAAGTGAACAAAAGTTGAATTCAGCAAGGTATCAGATCAGCATCACCTGAAAAGAGCATAATCAGTGAACTCTGTGGCAGAGTTAGAATGGGAAGGAGGGCCAGCGACTGGTATCCAAAATTCACAAAGTGGAACCGTAAATCTCTCCATGGAGTTTCTAAAACTCTAGTCCAGCATGGAGACAAGTACAGGAATCAAGGAACACAACCAAGTATCTGGTTAAGCATCAGGATGATATGGGGGAGTTTAAATCTGCTGTACATCTTCTAGGTGCCCTTAGGATGACGATATGATATTATGATTTGATGTTGGAAAGTATAGCGGGCTTTGCTTTTACCTCAGCTGGACTGCTTCACTCAGTCTCTAGAGATGTCACATTTCTATTGTTTTCTTCTAAATATTGTATCTTGTGTTTCTCTTCCTTGAAGCATGCCTCCTCTCATATGGTCACCTGTTTAGCCACAGTAAGTCCTTCTGTAGTTTGGTTGAAGGAAACATAGACTTTTTGTAAATTGTAAGTAAAAACCTTACAATTTTTACAATTGTAATGAAATCCACTTCCTCCAAATTGTTCTTTCCAGTGTTATTTTGGGAAACTCTTAACTGCTTAACTTGACTATCCTACTACAGCATTCTCTCCAACACTATGGTAATTCAATTTTTACTAATAGCTTTTGATGTGATACTATGTCAGTACTTTTCTAACGGCCTTTATAAGTTACTTCGTTGGTCTTCTCCCTGTCCATCTACTCGTTGTCTTCTCTGCCCTCTCTTCTCCTTGGAGAGCTAACGCTTTCTAAACCAGTCGTCTTAAGAGGTTGCAATGAAGGGATTGATGGTCTGTCTCTGTCGTGACTTTTTCTAGGTTGTCAGATACGGAAAAGCCTCCTACAGTGTTCACTTCCCAGGATGCCGCTGAAGCTCACACCCAGCTTGGACCCCTTGGACTTCACCATGGAGGCACTCCACCGGAAGAAGAGCCAAGGGATAGAACCTTCTTTCTACACGTGAGTCACACACACATGGCTCTGATCTTACCTGTTTAACTGTACCACTTTACCTTCTGTGTTCCTTCCCCTCACTACATCCTTCCAAACCCTGCAATTCTCATAATCAGAGTGTAGAGGAAAAGAAGCTAAATGTGTTTCCTGCTTCAATCACTCAGGAACACTTTTGCGTTTGAAAATGCTATGTAGATAATCAATTCTTGCAATCATGAATGACATCAGTTTGAAACAACACATTTCTACATACCAGCCCTGCAATGTGTCTAAATTTTACTCCTTGCCCTGTTTACAATTAGTCTCAGAATTGAAGAAGTCTTAGCACCTAGGTGTGGAACACTAATGATAAATTGAGAGAGTATAGGGAAGTCCAGGCTTCCTATAAACTATGCCAAAGCCCTTTTCACTTTGTGTCTCTTAAGAGACATTTCCCTTAATTTTTAAATAATTAGAAATAGAAAATATCTTTCAAGTCAGTTAAAGTTGATTTTATCCCCTCATCTTATTATCTATGGAAGCTTTTAAAAATTCTATTATAGTTATTAATCAGATCATGTATGTCGTTGTTTTAGACTATGGATCTTTTGAAGGCAAAGGCTGTGTTTTGCCAAACTTCTGGTACATTGCAGGCCCTTAGTGAGGGTTTATTGAACAAATGATTGAATATAGTTAATCCAATTGTGTCCTGAGTATGTGGTAGATTAGACCCTAGGCTGGGAGGCAGTGGATCTATGTTATAGATATGATGCTGCCAATAACTAGCCATATAATCCTCAGGAATTTACATAATTTCTTTTATGTAACTTTTCTATCAGTTTCTTTACTGGTATAATAAAGGAGTTGGAGTAGCTGCTCTCTTCTAGATTAAGCCTATGGCCTATTTTTCTTAGTGCCATTTAAAGTCATTCCCCAATCACGTATGATAAATGACTCTTGAACAAAGAAAAAGGACAGGTAGGAGGAGGCAGGGCTGAGAAGTGGTTCTGATAAATCTGGGGCAGTGGACAATCCCCAAATCCTAATCCTTGCTTTTATAATTCCACAGATGACTTTGCCTCCACCTCAAGTTTTCCTTTCCTAATATCTTAGACAAATATTAAAAAGATCTGAATTTTTATTCTTTGAGTACCTGTCACTAATGTCAGGGGAAGGTGACTCAGAGTTGTGCTGGGTGGCCAGCAGAACCCAGCGAGGTGAGGATTAGAATGTGACCGTATTCAGACATTGATTTCTAAGCCTTTGTTTCAGGAAAGTGATTTTAGCCACCTGGATGAGAGCTATTTTTTAAAATCTCTCTTTGTAATTGCACCTTCTTGTGGGCATGATGGATGGTCAGGATGACAGGCAACAGCTGCCCCTGACGGCATGTTATGTTGTCCTGCAGAGAGGCAGTGTGGCCCAGGAGACCTCTCAGGGTGGGGCGAGTCAGAGACTACAAGTTCTCACTCCCGCTCTGTCCTTCAAACTTGTGGGATGACCTTATGGAAGACACTTTACTCATCTGTAGCTGTTTTTTATCATCCATAAACATGGGGGAAATAACAACTTTTCAGCCTTTATGGGGGACTAGCTAATAAATCATTGGAACGTGCTTGGCAATAAAACGCTCTGCAGAAGAGCAGAGGACTAACAGCATGCAAATGCGCTAGAAATTGCATTTGTCCAGGAAGAGTAAACTTTGCTCAAACCTGCACGAGGAGAAATGAACATATTGTCAGCAGAATACCTTGGAAATGATGCAAAAGTTTTACTTGATCTGCCTAGCTCCCTGGACAGAATGGGCTGGCCAGGAGTGGGTCTCGGCGTAGCTTAAGCTGAAGAATGTGGTTCCTTATGTAGCATATGTATCTTATTGGAGTTGTAATTTTGCTGAAAAAGAAGAGAGTCTGAACTGGGATGACACTTTCAGAAAGTCAACCTAGCGCCAGGGGGCAGATGGTTTGGGAGGGAGCAGGAGAAAGAAGGCCTTTGAAGGAGAGAGGATCCAGTTACAGTGATCTTTTTTATGTAATCATCCTTGTGTTAGTCTGTCTATGCCTTGAAGACTAACGCCAGAGCTCCTCAGACTGAAAAGACTGCCACCTCAATAGTGTATTTTAAATTCAATTAATGACCCTACCTTGAACTTCGACGTTTAAATGTCTCTCTATCCCACTACAAGATTGCTTCCTCTTCTGCCCATTTCTCCAATGTAAATCCCATCCATCCTTCAAGCCTCCCTCCTCTCGTAGTTTCTCCCAACTATGACTCTTTACCTTTGATGACTTTTGACTCCAAAAGGCCTCCGTATTTGGCCTTAGCTCATCTTGCTCATCTTGACTGCATCTAGCACATATAGCACATTTGTGGAAATTACGTAAAGGCTCCCCACCCAGGGGATGAATAAATGACCCAAGATTCCACCAGATCTGCTTCAGCCCCTTTCCTTCCCTGCCTTCTCCACTTCCTCTCTTGGCTCCTTCTATCCCCATTTTCAGTGCACAAATTGCTAGGTTCTATGTGGGGCTCTGGGTGAATTATTACTATTACTTTTTTTTGGTGAGATTGACCCTGAGCTAACATCTGTTGCCAATCTTCCTCTTTTTGCTTGAGGAAGATTGTCCCTGAGCTAACGTCTGTGCCAGTCTTCCTGTATTTCGTATGTGGGATGCCTGCCACAGCATGGCTTGTTCAGTGGTGTGTGGGTCTGCGCCCAGGATCCGAACCAGCAAACCCCGGGCAGCCCAAGTGGAGTGTGTGAACTTAACCATGATGCCGGGTTGGCCCCCTGGATGAATTAATTTTATCCTCTCTGGTCCCGTCCACGTGTGGCTTTCCCGTCTTCTCTGGGTGCAGATGCTGACAATCATCTCTCTGCAAGCCCAGTTCCCGAGATGCCTGGGCCCGTGCTGACCAAGCCTGGTGGGTTTACTAGGAGCTTGTGGCTGCAGGGCTGGTCTGGCATTAATCCCACGTTCTTGCCATCACCCCTGTCAGCCCATATCTCCAATCCCCACTGGTCTTTCTAGTCCTTATGATTGAACTGTGGTGTGGTTATCCTTTTATTCCCCCCAACAGTTTTGCTCTCGTTATGGAAACAATGCATACTCTTGCAGAAATCATTGAAAAATAAATGGTACAAAACAGAAAATATAAGTCATGCAGAGTCTCAACTCGAGGCACATTTTGTGTGACTTTCTAGACTTTTACTGTTGTACACACATGCAAACACATGCACACGCGTGCACACATACATTTATCAAAAATGGGATCATCCAAAATGTGTATTTTATATGCCTATGTTTTTCATTTAATGTAATGTTCACAGTCAAGAGTGAATGGTACCTTGCATACTTGTTATTAAATACAATTGGAAAAAGTGATTTTGAATAGTTATATGATGTTCCTTTATACAAATATGATAAAATTTATTGTCAAACCCAGAATGTTGGGTATCAACATTATTTCCAACTTTTTGCTTTTTGTTTCCAACTTTCTGCTTTGTAGATAAACATAAACATAAATGTATCTCCAGTTTATCAACTTCTCTCCGTCTCCATTGCCACCCCGTGTTCCAAGTGATCACCATCTCTTTCATGCGTGACTGCAGTACAGCACAGTGATTCAGTGTGGGCTGGAATCAGAATGCTTCAGTTTGCATCCTGGATCTGTGTCTCATAACTGTGGCCTTGAGGAAGTTATTTGGTCTCCCTTTGCCTCAGTTTCCTCATCTGTAATATGGAGGTATCACTGGTAATGGACCTGCTGAAAGAGGTGTTAAGAGAAACAATAAAATACTCCTTATAAGGCAATTAGAATATTGACAAGCATGTAAGAGATTTTCAATAAATACTACTTTTTCAAAAACTCGCTCATCACTTGCATCCATTCACCTGAATGTGCTCCATTCTCCACGAGGTAGCTAACATTCCATCAACACGCGTATCAGAGCAAAGTCTACAAATATGTGCATGTACATTGAATATGCAGCATAGCTTCTATCTAGATTTAAAAGGGGAGCTCAAATATACATGTTGTTGAAAAGGAGTTATTCGTCTCCCTATGCTTTCAGAGAAAAACATAAGCGATGATTTGAAGCGCTTTCCTGACATTCGTTAGGTCTTTAGAAAGAAGCAGCAGAGTTGTGTTTTCTAGGTTTTCCAAATATTATGCCACGTATCACCATAATTTGTCCCCAAATTCACCCCCACCTCAAACAGAAGTTTCTTGATGAGGTCATTAGGAGTCTGTAGTGATTCATTGAAAACTTTGTGGGAGAAAGCAGCCCAGATTTATTTGATAAATTCCTCAGAACATTAATTTAACATCTTGTTCTCTTTGGTGGTGATAATTATTGCGGATGTGAGTGAAGCTGAGTTTGAATCCTTTAAGACCTCGACATTCACAAATAATGCCCCGTGGAGCTTATTGCTGAGATTGACGATTAGACAGTAATTCAAATAGTGAAGTCTTGTGGTGTTTCAAGAAAATCAACTACCAAGTAAATAGCTGGACTGTATGGAGATGATTAAGTATAGGTAGTCTATAAAGAGGAATAGTCTCTCACTCAGTTGAGAAGGGCCATTATGGAAGCATTTGGGGGTTTATAAAGGTGTGATCCTTTGAAGAAACACTTGTTTGAGGTTAGTGGGGTCATGGGAGAAGTTTGAGTCAAATTATAAAATGTGTCAGCAATGATAAGTCTGTGAAATTAGTCATACTAAAGGGCACGTGTAATTGACAATTATTACTGAGGGATTGACCCTGGTTCATGTTTTAAACAATCCTCTTCCATCACGAGTGAATTTTGTCTAAATTTTGGCAAGTTTCCTTCCAATAACCTTTATCTCTTTTAGGTTTATGATATCATTCTTTGGGTTTTGAAGAGTTGACAATTTTCTAAAAACAAATCAAACATTTTTCGTTAGAAAAATAGGGCAATTATGAAGATTAAGCATGGCCTATAGTGTTTTACCTCTTGTCAGGAGCTCTGTGTGTGTGTGTGTGTGTGTGTGTGTGTGTGTGTGTGTGTGCAGCAAGGAGGCTGTCTTTTGGGTGGGCATGAGGTGAACACTCCAGGTAATGTGGCATGAGCTATTTTAGTCAAGTGCAGATTAGATCATTGTAGAGCAGGAAGACATAAGTTTTAGATCAATGGAGCCAATTCTTTCATTTTAAAAGTAGAAAAACAGCTACAAAGAATTTAAAACCTATGCCAAAATCACACCATATTTGTGACTTAGGGTAAATGGCAAAACACGATAGCTCACCAAATTTAGGCTTGGGCATTAAGATCACAACTTCTGATTTTTTTTGTAAAATTTCCAAAAAAAAAAGAAGGAACCATGGTAAAACTGTTACTAGTATGAGCTATTTAGACTAGTTTCAGGCCCCTCAGATTTTATGTTTTTTAAGGTAGCCTGTGTTCAAACCACTAGGGCAGGGATTATATCCTTAACTTGCTTTGGTAAGGAGTAGGAATCATATTTCCTATTCCCTAGAAAAATGCAGGGAAAGTCTATAAGCATGTAGCCAGATATGAATGTTCAGACTTACTTTCATACAAAATTTTTTCCTCCTTTCTTTGCTACATTAGAGGGAATTGAAGTTTAAGTCCCCCCTACCTTTGAGGAAGAGAACTAGTTTTAGGTTGATTTGGGAGCTTTAGATTAAAGGGCCATCAAAGCCTATTGGGAAAGAATGAAGGAGTGGTTGTGTTGGGAAGCAGACGTCTGAGAGGAAAAAGGGAATTAAGTGGAATAAACACAATGTCTTAGGGAAGCAGTGAGGAAAGCGGGGCTTTACCCTCACCTACCAGACTAAAGAGCTTTCCCCAGAATTGAGAGAAAGCTGATGTTAGAGAGAAGCCTGTCAATCTGTGGCTCTGGGAATGCTGAGACCCTGCTTCCCAGAGGCACCATTCCAGAGGTGGGAGTTCTGAGAGAGGAGGAAGAGTTACAAGGTACAGCTGGGTCCACCAGGCGAGAGTCTTTGCAAAGATTCTGTGAGACCCGAGTGACAAGAAAGTGCAGAGGCCCTTTTGACTGTGTGAGGTGATATCTCGTTGTAGTTTTGATTTGCATTTCCCTAATAATTAGTGATGTTGAACATCTTTTCATATGCTTGTTGGCCATCTGTATATCTTCTTTGGAAAAATGTCTGTTCATATCCTCTGTCCGTGTTATGATCAGATTTTTCATTTTTTTTTGTTGAGTTATAGGAGTTCTTTATATATTTTGGATATTAACCCCTTATTGGATATATGATTTGCAAATACTTTCTCCCAGTTGGTGGGTGTCTTTTCGTTTTGTTGATGGTTTCCTTTGCCATGCAGAAGCTGTTTAGGCTGATTTATATAATGGTATAAACCAATGTGACCTCAATAAAATAAAATAAAAAAAAGAAAGTGCAGAGGCTTGCAAAGCTTTCAGCAGAATTTACATTGTCTGCACCAGGGACTGTGTTAGTGCTCCCTTCTCTCAGGGTCCCATGAGAAGTTCAGCTCATTAACAGCCAGGGTCTTACCAGGGGACTTTGTGTGACTCACTGTGGACAGGCCCCCTCTCAGCACTAGGGCACCATAAGTCCAAGAAAAGGTGGGTGGACCCTGGACACATAGTGGAGTCAGGGCGGTGTCTGGAGGGTACAGAAGCCTTTTCCTTTGGATTTGGTGAGGCTGAGTTGAATTAGCTTGGACCCTCTAGGTTGGAAGAGTGGTTAATTAGTGACATCCCACCAAAAGTAGAGGAACCCCAACTCTATGAGTGTCTCAAAAAGCTTGAGACAGGTACCGACTGCTTCTTTAAGTCACTTGAATTTCTCTTAAGTTCATCAACTCTCAGGACCTGAAAAAGTGGCATTTCTCAAATGATGAATAAAAACGAAAATCTCTTTATTGCATTGCAGTGAGGCAGGCTTTCTCCCAAAGCGTCAGCTGTTACTCTGGCTTTGTGCAAACGTCTTTTGAGCATCTACACTAAAAAGGTAGAACTAGGGAATGGAGACATACGTATAAACAAAACAGACCTTGGTCTGACTTGTAGCTCCATCTACCCTAGTTCTTGACCTTCCTTCCACCCTCCGTCAGCTTGGGACTTGCCTAAGGCTTATACCAGTGACAGTTTCTAATCTGTGGGCTTCCATAATAGCTGCATTTTGGTGAGATAATTTATAAGCTTTCTAGACATAATGTTTCTTTTACCCGCAGCAGAAACAGAGTGGGTGAGGCTATAAAGACCCCTCAGAAACACTTGACTGAGCTTCTGTGGCTATATCAAGTAACCAAAATGACTAGTTTAGGTCAATGGATGTCTCTGTGAATAATAAGAGGTAAAAATACACTGATACAACATACTCAGAATTTGGGATATTCTATATATTCTACAGGGCAACTGATCTGGTCTCCTTAATAAGGCAATGGCATGAAAAGGGAGGGGAGCAGTTATAAATTTAAAATGACTTAAAAAACATAAACAAAGGCAATGTGTGAACCTTTTTCTGACATTGATTCAAACAAAGCAATTGTAAAGACACAATTGTAGGACAATCAGAAGATTTTGAATATGGTTTAGTATTAGGTGATATTAATGAATTGTTAATTTTATTAGTTATAATTATGATTTTATGTTTATATAAGAAAATACCTTTTTTTGAAGTGATGTTTTTAAGGAGTACTTATAAATAAAATATCATGCTTAAGATTTGCTTTAAACTATATCACCAGATGAAAAGACACAAATATGGAAAAACGTTAACTTTTTTAGCGTAGATGATGGGTTTATAGGGATTAACTCTACCACGCTCTCTAATTTTACTTCTATTTTTAAGTTTACAAATAAAAAAGTTTAAAAATGTGCGGACACTGATTCTCGATGCTTGTTGATGTGCAAACCCGGTGATACATTTGATTTCTTCCGTTGTTCCTGCAAAATGAATTATGATACATAAATGTTGTTTTGTCTGATCCACTGTAGTGCCAGCGATATTTATTTACCCAAACATCTAGTAACCATTATTCATTTGTTCATTTATTCAACCAACCCATTTCATGCCAGCTATACTCGTGAACGGAATGCTCTTTCTTTCTCCCCCTCAGGTTCTGGAGCTCAGGCAGTGATAATATTCTTCCCTCTGTGCTGCCACCAACCAGTGCCTCTCCTAGGTTTCCTTCCGTTCAAATCAACTACAACATGGAATTTATTCCCTCAGTGTATTCCTTTTGAGTGGGGAAGGAAGCCTGGCAAAATAAAAAAGATAATGGACTTTAAGGTAGATATGAATTCAATTTCTGGCTCTGCCAATTAGCTGCTATGTGACCCTTGGCTACATGCCGTATCTTCTGAGACCCTCATCAGTAAAATAAAGGCAATGTATGCTTAGTGCCTGGTGTGGCAGATGCTGCAGGCCCCCCAAGCTTATCCCACTGGTACTTGTGTCCTTATACAGGCCAACAGCTTCCCACTGCAAGTGTCTGTGACTCTGCCTGAAGGCTTTCTCTGCACAGAAAGACTTTCCTTTTTTGTGCTTCAATTTCCCTTGTGCTGTCTCAAAATACCGAGTAAAGTTTTATCAAATACTTGGGATTTGAATGTATGGTTAGGTGAGGAAGTGGGAAGAAGAGATCAGGAAAGAAAATATAGCACTGGTCCAGAGAAGAGGTGATAACTGACAAGTAGGGTTTGGAGATATCAGTCTTCAGGAATTCTTAGAAGTATTTGGGGAAGGAGTCTAAACTTCATACAGTTGTATAAGGTAGGGTTAGGGTTATTTTCCTTTGGGATTGGTGATTCTGTAATCCTCGAAAAGGAAACATAGGTCACACAAAATTTCCAAAATTAACACATTTGTCCTAACTCAGATGATCTAGCTGTGGAAATTCTGGAACTACCCCAATGGGTCAAGTGAGGCCCAAGCATGTTTACAAATAATGACTGAACTATTGAAGGTGGCCAGCAACCAAATGACAGTGTCTAAGGGAGTATGATTTCATGGATAGGGCAGAATAACAAGCATTTCTAGAAAGTAGGAACATTCCTAAGGAGAATACCCATGTGGCTACAGGCAGTACATGTGATCTGAAGCAGAACTCCAGTGAGCAACAATGTTCTTCCTTTGTAAGTTGTAGATATTAATAGTACTGCCTCATAAAATTGTGGTGACAATTAAATGAGTTTATATATGTGGAACACTTATAACAATGCCTGACACATAGCATGTGCAATAAAAGCTTTGGGTAGTTATGATATTATCCTCCAGCTTGCTAAGAGAGGGCTGTGGGGAAAGGAGGGACAGTTTCAGACTCTGGTCCCAACAAGGGACTGACACATTTATCAAGAACAGAGGTAGAAATCCCAGTGGGTAAACTAGGCGAAGTGGCCGGTGTTGCAAGAAAATCTGCAACACAAGGACCCTATGATACCCAACTATATGGCAGCTCTAGGAGGCCAGACACTGTGTCTTCATAACTTTATCCCTAACACATAGTATAGAGTCTGGCACATAGTGGATACTCAGTAAATGTTTATTGAATGAATGAATGAATGAATGAAATAAAAATGTAGGTACAATGGATCTTATACTAACATAGCAAAATTATTTCCAAACCTTATTCCTCATATATTTACTTCAATCTCATAGGATTGCTTGGAGGATTACTGCTAAATCTTACAGTTTTAAAGGTCTCACTGCCTCGGGTGACAGGACTGGTGGAAGATGCAGAAAACAAAACTTCTCTCCTTTCTGACTTTCCAGCATGTCACCACTGGTTAGGGTTTTGGAAATCTCTGCTATAAATCTTATTTTAGGAAAATGTTTTTTATTTCTCTTCTCTGAAATCAGCTGGCTCAACCCCGTTTGGATTATATGCCATTCTGAGTTGCTCAGAGTAGCCTTGGTTTGTTTGCTTTTGGTTTGGCACTGCTTCAGGTACATCCAGAAAAATCTCTTTATATATAGGGATATATCACCTTGTCTTCTAAGTCATCTTTTTTAATGGAGAGGGTGCATGCATTTGGGCTCCCCAAATCTGGCATATTTTTATTCTCTTCCCAGCCCTCGATGCCCTTCTCTCAGCACTGTGTCATTTCTGCCCCATGGGAACTGGCCTGTCAGCCAAGAGTAGTTGGACTAGGAAAAGAACCAGGCGGAGGAAGGGCACTCAGAGTCTGTCTCCAGGGAATTTGGAACTGGGACTTAGATACGCTCTGTGGTAGTCTCTGAAAGTCACTCAGAAGTGAAGAGATGTAAACTAGGGAATTAAGAGATGGCTGTGTTGAGTGTGTGCCTGCGCATGCGTGTGCGCGTGCACGCACGCGCGCGCGCACACACACACAAGCTGCTTGGGCTTCTATCAGCATTCAAGTTCTTGGTTCAATACTCTCACATCCTTTAAAGAATTTTATGTTTTCACTTAAACTAGTTAGAGGTTTGTTTTTGTTACTTGCAGCTAAGCGGGATTTGACTAAGTTGCTCTCTCAAGTGCTAACATTGAAAACACATTTCTTGCTCTTCTTGCTGAGACCCTGACTTCTCCCTCGGAAGCTTTCCTGATCTTCATTTCTCCCCAAAATGGAGAGTACTGCATTTCCCGTTATTATGACCTTCTCCATGCCCTACCTCTTGTAAGTCCTTTTCTCTTTCCTGATCTGATTCATTTGCTCTCTTTCAGTACATATTCAGTGTATGTATTAACAATCTATTTCCAACCTTAATTGAAGCTCTTGGCTTCACCTAGTATTATTATTCACCAAATATTAGGGTCGCATGACACTGGTGGCAGTTGCTACGATCTAAGAAGCTTTCCTGCCAGCTGGAAATTTGTTTCTTCCTCCCAGGACTCCTGACAGATGTCCTTTTCCTGTTTTAATGTACCTCTGCTTTGAGACATTTGCTTCCTCCCATAACTAAGTGGCTATGTTGGTCTAATCTTCCACTGAAAACAATTATACAAGCTAGAGAAGACAAAGGCATTGGAGAGGACAGAAAGGACGTGAGGCTATGATTTCTGAGAGGAGGGAAGCAACTGGGGTAAGTACCACACTCACTCCAGAGTTTTCTTTTTTCCCCTCTAAAAACATTTTTCAGTTTCAGCATGGGGGGTTAGGTCTCAGCAGAAAGCAGCAGTTCCACTGGGCTGAGCAACAGAGATCTGAATTCAGGATTTCTAAAGCAGATAAAGCTGAAAGGGCAAAATCTTTGAGGGGAGAAAACCACAGAGAATTGAGCTAAAAAAAAATCTGCTCCCAATTTCCCCTTGACCTATGCAGAGGGAGACTCCAAGCAAACCGGCAGAAAACAGCAACTGAAATCCTAAGTTACTGAGTAGATATTTCAGTAGCTACGTGGTGCTAGAGAGACAGCTTGATGTTCAATTCCTGCCCCCGCGGATTGGCTCTGGCAGACACATCAGACTTTCAGTAGAGATCTCACAAGGGCCGTGCCACAGGAATAAGGGCAAAACTGAAATAGAGCAGCCACTAACAAAGCCAAAAACAACACTTGACAAGATCAAGGTGATCTTCTAATATTCTATCTTCCTGCCAAAGAAAGAGTAACCCTCTTTGTAGGAAGAGGACATCATTCAGCCCCTCTGTAATTTTTCATATGAAATGTGTGGTATTTACTACAAAATTATTTGTCATGCTAATAAAACAACAGGACCAAATAATTCTATATCAAAAGAAAAAATAGACAATAAAAATAGTCCCATGAGTGAGTCAAATATTAGAGTTATTATGTAGGAATTTTAAAATAACTTTGATTAACATGATTAAGAAAATAGAAGAGAAGATGGACAATTACAGAAGAGACATGGAACCTTTAAAAGTAAAATGAAAATTCTAGAATTAAAATGCACAATAACTGAAATTAAGAATCTAATAAATGAGTTTAATTTAAAAATTAGAGCAGAACTGAGGATTAGAAAATGGAAAGTCAGGTCATCAGAAAGAAAAGGGATGAAAAATACAGTAGAGAGCATAAAATACATGTGGGATATTGTGAAAAAGGTTAACATGCATGTAATCAGAATCCCAGAAGCAAAGAGAGAGAATTATCCAGAAGTAACAGTTGAAGAAAGCCACACCTAATTACATCAGAGTCAAACTACTAAAAGACAAAGACAAAGACAGAACATCTTACAATCAATCAGAGAGTGGAAAGAACATTATTTTCAAAGGAACAACAGTAAAACTTACAGCTGACTTTTCCATAGAAATGGTGGAAGCTAGGAGACAGTGGAATAGCTATACCAAGAGAAAATATTCTTAATAAATAAAAATGAAGTAAAGACATTTTCAAATTAACAACAACTAGGAGAATTAGTTGCCAGTAGACCCATATTAAAAAAAAAATACTGAAAAATACTGAAACAATTTTTTTCAGGTGAGAGGAATGTAATCCCACATGGGAAACATGGATGTGCGTGGGAAGGAATGAAGAGCACTAGAAAAGGTAATTGTATAGATAAGTATAAATAAATATTGATGATTTCAAACAATAGTAATGTCTTGTGGAATTCAGAATAGATTAGCTAGAAAGATAGATAGATAGATAGATAGATAGATAGATAGATAGATAGACAGACAGACAGATAGAAGTCAAAAATAACGCAAAAAGTGGAGGAGATGAATAAAGTTAAACAGTTGTAAAGTTCTTGTATATTTTTGGAATACAAAAAAAATGGTATTGGTGAAACTATTGGTGAAACTATTAATTGAAAGTAGAATGTAATAAATTAATTCATATTGTAATCTCTAAGGTAATCACTAAAAAACTAATACAAATGTTCAACTAATAAGCTAATAAGTTTTGTGTTTGAGAGTGTGCCCAGCATACAGCTAGGACTTACTGAAGATAGGCCTAGAGTCAATTCTCAAAATCCTCAGTGGGGAAGAGATGCTGTGATCATGCACACACGCTTGGCTTGGGGTCGTGAGGAAGCACGGCACTCCTATAACCCTCTCCACATAAGTCCTCTCTCATCACTCTGTCTATGAATCTTGGCTTTTCCTAGCCTGGAGGTGGGTGGGGACTAAGGCTGCATAATTGATTGACAAGCCCTACACAGAGCACCTAGGACTTCTCTCTAGATTGGGAAGCAAGATCTGTCACTTCTCAGCCTAAACTGAGAAAATGAGGGGTGGGGAATCTCATGTAATTGTATGCTCCATGTGGTGTTCTTAGGTGCTCTCTCATTCAGGCGTGTTTGTACAGTGTGTCAATAATACAAGCAAACCCCTGGATTTTCCTGCCATGATCATCTGCACTAAGGTAAGAGAGTGAAAATGAAAAGGCCACATTATCATCTTCCATTTGGACAGTAATTTAAAGCTTATAATACATTTCTCACTTTTACTAGCTTATCTGATCCTCATCATAACCCTATGAGGTAGTGGGAGAAATTATGATTGTTTCCTATATCTCAGATTTGTTTAGTAAATTTCAGGATACCTAAGAAACATGTCCCAAGTCACACAGAGATAGGACTCCCAGGCCACTTGTTAGGAGTTCCTATTAAAGACCAAATGGAAGAAGTAGCTTCAACAGTCAACCTAGTTGAAAGATAATGTGGCTTCATCACACATGTCCTCGTGTTTCCCATTTCCTCACCGGCCCTCCAAATCCTAGATAATTGAGATTCTGCTGTATTTCCTCTTTTTGCATTTGAACTCAGGACCCTTACGAGTTTGTAAATTCATGTTTTAATAACTTGTTTCTCCTGTCCATCCAATTGTCACTACCTTTGGTAGTGATTCTTCCACTTTAAAGTCCTGCTGTTTTCAGAAAATATCTCTTATTGGCTATTTCTCCTATTTACAAAAGAATTCATGTTCATAATGGCAATTTAATCTCACTTTCTAGAAATAACCATTGTTAATATTTGATTTATATCATTTTAGCCTTTTTTTCTGTCTATATTACGCGTATATTTTCTTACAAAATTTTGATTGTATTTTTTGTAATCAAATTTTTTAAAAAGTATATGATTTTCTATGTTATCAACCATTCTCATACAATATTATTTTAATAATATTAATGATAATGAAAATTGCATCATTTCTTATCTCTAGTATTGGACATTTTTGTTTTTTTCCCCAATTTTTAGTAATAAATAGTGAGATAATGAACATCTTTATATACAAATCCTTAAATCTTTAAATAGATGAACAATTATTTCATTAGGATAAAGTCACAGAAGTAGAATTTCTGAATGAGCAGTATCTTAGTCACCTTGGGCTGCTATAACAAAGTACCACAGACTGGGTGGCTTATAAATAGCAGAAATTTATTTCTCACAGTTCTGGAGCCTGGAAATCTGAGATCAGAGTTCTGGTGAGAACCGTCTTCCAGGTTGTAGACTGCCAACTTCCCTTGGTACCTTCACATGGCAGAAAGAGAGCGAGCTAGCTCTTTGGTCTCTTCTTATAAAGGCACTAATCCCATTCACAAGGGCTCCACCTTCCTAACCTAATCGCCTCCCAAAGGCCTGCCTCCAAATACCCTCACACTGGGGATTAGGTTTCAATATGTGAATTTGGGAGGTGGAGGCAGG
Source organism: Diceros bicornis minor (assembly GCF_020826845.1). NCBI lineage: Eukaryota > Metazoa > Chordata > Mammalia > Perissodactyla > Rhinocerotidae > Diceros > Diceros bicornis. The sequence goes on along the minus strand of NC_080772.1, from coordinate 17,184,051 downwards.
CACAAACATTCAGTCCAAAACAAGCCAGGAGGCAATTCTTAAAAAAACATCTTCATGGGGCTAGCCCAGTGGTGTAGTGGTTAAGTTTGTATGCTCTGCTTCGCTGGCCCAGGGTTGGCAGGTTCGGATCCTGGGCGCGGACCTGTGCACCGCTCATCAAGCCATGTTGTGGCGGCATCCCATATACAAAATAGAGGAAAATAGGCACAGATATTAGCTCAGGGCCAATCTTCAGCAAAAAGAGGAAGATTGGCAACAGATGTTAACTCATGGCTAATCTATCTCACCAAAAAAAAAACCAAAAACAAAATAAAAACATTTTCATACAGATCGCTGGATAGGCCTCCACAAAGGTGGTACCAATTTACAATCCCATCTAGTTTTTATGTTGTTGTTTGTTTGCTTGCTTTCTAAGTTCTTACCCTGATTTTTTTTCTCATTGCACAGCTCTACATTGATTTCCATTATTTTGTCTATAAAATAAACAGATGAGAAAAGCAAAGTGATATTCAAAGAGCAAATGTGAAAACATATTCTTCGTTCTCCTCCTCCTTTTGAAAGTCTCTGTGAGAGTGTTATAGGGAATTTTCCAGGCTTGATTACCACAGTCTGCCTTTCAACTTTCTAGGGTCAGTTCTCGGTGATCACATGAATGCAGAGAACAATAAACTCCAAAGATATATTTTCCTTCATGGGTTTTTTCCCACACTCTCCCACAGGTCAAAAGCTGCAGTTCTCCCAAGTTACCACTAAGTGTCAGGCAGGGAATAGTCAATCGCACAGGTTTTGCTATTTTTTTCAGACTTGCAGCTTCCTTTCCATGGCAATGTTCAATAGGAAAGCACATTAAGTAAGCACACAGTGAACTTTCTGATCCACTCCTCTTCAGATCCCGAGAAGCAAACAATAATCTGGTGCTCTTCTCTGAAAATGGAAAATAAAATCATCTTTCTATTCACAAAAATGCCTTTCTTAAGCTTCTTTTCTCTTTGTTCAGTTACTTGGTATTTTAACCACTTTTCAGTGAAAAATCTTCATTGTAGCATTTATATTTACAAGAAACACACCACAAAACGTCCCTGGCTGAATGCAAATCAAGCCCAAACACTCCAAATTAATAAAGTAAACAGTCTAAAAATAAAATACCCATTCAACTCCAACTATAGATTTGAAAGGACTAAACTAAAAATTCCCTCCTCATCACCACCCAGGGTTTTCCTACCAGATCATGTCAAAAAGATAGGCCTATCAGGCGGTCCATGAAAAAACACAATTCAAATAAAAAAAATATGGCTCGACATAGTATTGTAGTCAACAATTTCATAAATAACTTTTTCTGGGAGATGTGAGAGCCCCCAAATTATTTTCTGCTGCTTAAAAACATTTTCTACCCAGATCGACTCCTGATTCCAGATTGGAGACATTGACAATTATTGTGGAAAATTTATACTTTAAGAAACATCCAGAGGGGATGCCCCGTGGCTTAGCAGTTAGGTGAGCGCACTTCGCTACTGGTGGCCCAGGTTCGGATCCCAGGTGCGCACGGATGCACCACTTGTTCGGCCATGCTGAGGTGACGTCCCACATAAGCAACTAGGAGGATGTGCAACTGTGACATACAACTATCTACTGGGGCTTTGGGGAGGAAAAAAACAAGGGAAAAAAAGGAGGAGGATTGGCAATAGATGTTAGCTCAGGGCTGATCTTTCTCACCAAAAACAAAAAAAAAAAGAAACAAAAAAAAACTGAAAAAAGAAACATCCAGAGAAATTTAAACACTTTGATCAAATAGCTGAACAGCCTGTAGAGTTAAAGGCATTCTACTATTTCTATTTGACTTTGCAACACATGTAGATCTATTTCAATGTTTACTTTTGTTATGGGTTGAATCACATCCACCCTAAGAAAGGTATGTTGAAGTCCTAATCCCCAAAACCTCAGAAAGTGACCTATTTTGGAAATACGGTCATTGCAAATGAAATTATATAAAATGAGGTCATGCTGGAATGGGATGGTCCCCTATATCAGCATGACTGGTGTCCTTATAAGAAGACAGCCATGAGAAGACAGAGGCACACAAGGAGAATGCTATGTGATGATGAAGGAAGAAATTAGAATTACACAGCTGCAAGCCAGGGAACACCGAAGATTTCCCATAAATCCCCCACAGCTAGGAAGAGGCAAGGGAGGATTCCCCTACAGGTTTCAGAGGGAGCATGGCCCCATCAACACCCTGATTGGACTTCTAGCCTCCAGAACTGTGAGATAATAAATTTCTGTTGTTTTAAGCCACTCAGTTTGTGGTAGTACTATGTTAATTAAGGCAGCTCTAGAAAACTAATAAAACTTTCTTTAAAACAATACAAATTCATTAAAACTGCTTAAAAGTATTCCCATTTATGAGTCGAGAAACTAGTTCAAGAATTTGCTAGGATTATTGATGATTCATCATGTATAATATACAAGTAAACATATATTCATATTTTACAAGTAGCACTAAAGGACCTTCTTCCCAATTTAACAAATTTGTTTCGTAATGATATAAGTTTGTGCTCTCATGGATTGCCATGTGAGGGTGGCGGACATCGATAACCTTATAGCATGCCCCTAAATGGTGGGATGTCTATTTGGTGTCTCTTTAGGTTTGCTTGTCCACGTGCTAACATGTCTCTGAAGACAACAAGGCCATTCAGGTCTTACAAGGCCAATTTTGAAGCCTGAAGTATGTGAGAAGAGCCCAGACCAAGTGTCCTGCAGGGATCGTGTTATACCATACACAATATCTCAAGCAGAGATTTAGACTTAGAAGATGCCCCATAAATATATGTTAAATGCAATTTAAAAAGAAGTTAATTAGGAAAATATTTCACTGAGGTAAAATGTATTTCTTAATTTATTCACTACACATTTATCAAGTACTATGACGATGTTTTTGGCAAAAAGAAAAAAAAAAAGCATGACACTGTTTTAGAACAACAAAAAAAAAGAGAGGGAATGTGCTGGACTAGCCACACTTTGTAACTCATCTCTCTTGTTAGTAAAGTCCATATTTTCTCAATAAATAATTGATGATTTGCTGCCTAAAATTAGTCGTGAGGTGTAATTTAAGGGCGAGTTAGCACCATTATTTTAGGTGGATAGAAATTATTGACACTGTTGCATCGTTTCATAGTGTCACTGTAGTCTGAGTTTTCAAAGTGTTGATGTTCAAGAAGAATTCCAATCGGACCCCATTTTCTGAACCCCAAATTGGCTATTTCTTAACCAAAAAAAAAAAAAAAGAGTATATCCTTAATTCTATGCTTTGAGAATGAAATAAAACTCTCAAGTTTTCCCCTAATGGAAAGGTTATATATGTGAAAGATCTGAAATTCTTTCAAACAAAGGACTCATACAAATCCAAATTATTACCGTAATCACAAAAGCAGCCATGTATTGGAGCTCACAGTGTTCTAGGCACTAGGATGAGTGATGTGTTCCTTCCTCCCCGCAGCCCTGTGAGGGAGGTGCTGATGTGTAAAGCAAAGCCTGGGAGGTTCGTAACCCAGCTGAGTCTGAGAGCTTGTAAATGAGACTGTATGGTGTTGAGCATGCATTCTGACTCCAGAGACTGCGAGCATTTATGGTGCACCTACTGTGTGTTGCAGTACCGCAGTGAACAAGGTAGAGGACACGTGCGGGTCGGAGTTCATGGTCTGGCACGTCTGCAATGGTTATTGCAGTATAGATTGTCACTTTCCTCTCTAGGGATTTTCCCTCTTTCTCGTTTAGTAAGCTGTCTCTCATTACCAATGCGTCATCAGCAATTTTACCCATTTGGGTAGTTTATGCAGTTAAAATATCAGGTGCTCTGGGAGTGTAGTTGTGGGCCCCCGACTGAAAAGTTGATGGCACTAAACCTTGGATCTAATTTGTACAGACTACGTACAGTTCATTCACAAAGCAAGAAGCACCATCTGACTAATGTTTTGCACATATAATTTCACTTCCAAATGTCAAGTACTATTTTTTTAAAACTGTAAAGTAGTTACCAACACACTAAAAATCCTTCAAATGTGTTACAGTTGAGGTATTCACATGCACATAAGTTGTGGCTGCATCGCACTCACTCTCTGCGTGTTTGACAAACATGGTTTTACTACCAAGTTGCAACTCACTAAAACTGACCTTAATTTTGAAAGGCTCTCATGCACATTTCTTCACAATGGGTCTTTGTCCAATGTACACAGAGTTATAGAGTTGCTTTTTTCACAATTGGCGGGCAGGAATTCTGTTCTTGTTTAGCTCATTTTTGACCCTAAACTTTCCTTCACATTTTTAATTCCTGTGCATTCTTTTCCATCATGAGTTCAAATCAAACTGAGCTAGTTGATCTCCAACTCTTAGAAAAACATTTTAAACCAAGCAATGGGAATTTTGTTCATGGGAGCAACATCACTCTCTAAACACTAAAAAAGGTTTTTGTGTCAGCCAAGACATATCCACATTTTTACTGGAATACCAAAAATTTGATAATTTTTGTTCTCTAAACTGACTTTGGTCCATAATTTGTCTGCCAGACACTTCTGGTGGCATTTATCTTTCCTCACCCAGGCTCACTTCTCTCCCTAGTTCTGGTGTCTTTCTTCCCTCCAAGGTGTCTTTCTAGTTGGAGATGTCTGCATTAGGAATGTGATGGTCGTGCCTGGTCAGTAGAAAGAGACCAAAGTGATTACATCTAAGTCTGTAGAAACATACCAGAAACATAGATGAGTCTTCCAGAAAGGCCCAATCGTGAATAATGCCATCTTCCATTCCCTGCTCCGTCCTGTTCCTATTAGCATTCCACCTGTGATTATTTACCTGTGTTTAGACATAGCAGCACCTGATTCTTAAAAATCTCCCCCAAGTTACAGTGAAAATAGAGAAGGGAGTCATTTTTTTCACTGAAGATCATAAAAAGAGTGAGGGTTAATGAAATAATTTTATTCTTCGCATTACCAAATTTAGGACCGAGAACAGCCAATTTCCTAACAGTTTAGCACATTTATTCTTCCAAGTCAAAGAGCACATCTAAACTGTCTTTAATGCGAAGTTCTTAATGTAGGGCCGAGCACACCCTGGCACTCGATAGCTCCGACTGACTGACCGACCACCCTACAACTGTCTGTCTGAGGTTGCCAAGAAGGTTTGGCACACATGTCCTCAATTAACAGATTGGATAGTTGCTAATTATCTGGATGAGGGATTTGGCTCCCTGAGCTTGCCTTTTCCTGCAAACAGGAAGAAAAGATTCCACCACGGCTTTCTGAATTATTGGAATTTGTCCCCTGTGGCCTACCATGATGTCACACTGACATTTTCTCACAAGTACTTTTTGGGGTAAATTTGGAGTTTAGAAAATTAATCTAATGGATTAAATAAATGACTTAGTGTTGAAAACACCACAAATCTGAATGCTCTAATTGTGATGCAGACTTTAGAATTGCAGTTTGGGGAAAATGTTGTTTTCGGGATATTTAATTATTTCCATGGTTAACTACTGACAATCTATTGGGAAACTGCCCACCAGGTGGGTTATCCATGACAAGTTGTTTGTCTAAGCTGGCTTCCTTTGTCACTCAATGTACTTCTGATGCCTTCTTATATCACGTCCCACCCTCAACAGCAGTACAAACTCATTTGACATAAGCACAACAAAATTGCGCTGCGAGAAGGAAATTTTTAGTCAAAATATAAAACACATTGTACTTATATAAACATTATACAAAAGTTAATTAGAAATTATTTTTGTTTTTAATTCTTATTATAGACCATTTTTAAAAACATATAATTCATTTTGTTATTAAGTAGAATATAGTGAACATCTTACTTTGATGACCGAGAATGTTGTTGAATCTCAGAAATTTCAATCTCAATATCAATTTTCATCATAGACTATTACAACTGTGTTAGAAGGTAAATGATTAGACAAAATATATACCAATTTCAATCTTTGAAAGGTTTTTCATATCATAAACACATGCAAAAAGAAAGTGAGACTAACAATGAAAACAAAACAACTATTACAACACACAAAACCTAGTTAGAATGTTAATTTTTAAGCCAGGCTACCCAGGGTTGAAAATGGCTCTGTCACTTCCTCTCTGTGTGACCAAGGGCAATTACTTAAGCCTCCTGTCCCTCAATATCCTTATCTGTAAAATGAGGATGATAATAATTATACCTATTTCATAGAGTTGTTAAGAGGGTTAAATGAGTCAATTAACGTAAGGGACTTGGTTCAGTGCCTGATACATCAGGTATGCTAACATCAATAAATGTTAGCTATGATTAGTTAGGGATTTTAAAATTTATTTAACTTTTAAACATAGTACGTATAGCAAACTGCCCAGTGCAAAGTAACTTTAATTTTTAAAAAACTTTAAGAGAAACTACCTTTTAGAAAGTTAGCCATTTCAATTTCTAGAGGTGAAAATATGACCATTTTGATAAGGTCCCCAGGATGAGCCTCTGAGTCAACAAGTAAGACTTCCTGGAGGACACGGAGAAGCTGTGACCTGGGCTAACACTTGTTCTGCTTAGAGAAGTAAACAGTGTGTATCATTGCCTGTGGTTTTCAAGGTGGAAGAAAAATGGTTGTCATGAAAACTTTAAGATTTAGATTGAAATTCTGGTGTCCCACAAAAGCTAAAAATCCTAGATCTGGAAAATGGGTTGGAGACTATTATCATTGCCTTCTCTAGGCTCTGCAGGCTGCCTTCTGTTGTGGTGGCCGGTGAGGGGAAAAGAGGAGAGAGGAGTGATTCTGGGGAGATGACTGTGTGAAGGCATGGAGCAAACAAGTGGGGAGCTCTGATCCTGACAGAGGTGCTGAAGTCTCTCTTGACCCAGCACCCAGAGAAATCAGTGCCAAGAACATTAGTAGTGACTTTGAATAGATATTGATTCCAGATTCCCCTCAGTCCTCAGGTTTAAGGTAACAACTTGTAGGGATAGTAGTGGGAAATGGGACCTTTTGGTGGACCAACTAGAGAGGTGACAATGGAGGTCCAGAGAGGTTAAGTGGCTTGTTGAGTTCACTCAGGTAACCCGTGATAAAGGTAGAACCAAAGCTCTGGTTTCATAACTTCTCCTCAAATGCTCTTTCCATTTCCTTCCAAGTGCTTTCAGAGATTTGATTAGGGCTATAATGGTGCCTGTAACTCTTAAGAAAAATTTAGTTAGATGCTAATGTCGCAAACCTCGTCAGTGCACTATGTCTTATTCTTCACTGGGGATGTGCATGTGTCTAGATAGAGTGTGGCTTCAGATAAACAAATCAAGAACTATGCTTGACAATGTGTGGAGTAGGAAACATGCTTTGGTCCATTCCTGCTCTCTAGTTACACCACTTCTATTTCTGGGTACGGACAAAGGCAGAGGGCATCAAAGGAAGCTTGCTACACACTTAGTGGGCCACTCGATATACAGAAGGGTGGTTCGAACCTGTCTCCCTATAATTAGGGGAGGCAAAGGTGTTCCCAACATTTCTTCCTGAGTTGTGGAAATGAATATCTTGAGCTTTCCCCTCCAGCAAAGACTGTCTGTTAATACCCAAACTACTTTCAGATTTATTGTGACAAGTGATACAGTATCATGTTCAAGGAAGAATTTTGGGATGCGTGCCTTGGAAACTTTTTTTGTTGCCCATCTGTTTTGCTTGTCGCAATTCCTGTTTGTTTAAGATGTACGTGTGCCAGAAATGTGAAAAGAATGTGTGTAGCGACAAGTGCTATCGAGCCATTTTCACACTGGACTTATGGGAAGCATGTGCTGCCCATCTGTGAAGTTCTCATTTTATGCAAATTTAAAAACTATATTCTTATGTCATGTTGCCTTAATGCCCAGGGGTAGATTGGAACACGCATAAGGAGGAGAGAGACAGGGACGAAATAACCACATGTCCAGTGACAGGGTGGTCTTGCTATGACTAAAGGAAAGTCTGAGATGCGTGTTATTTGTCAAAAAAGTGGAAAGCCAAAGAGAAATTTTCTCTCCAAGAGTGTTGCATGCAGTAAAACAGTATGCCTTTAAGCAGATTGATTTTTAATCTATGAATGAGATCGTAAGAGCCCCTATCTCAAGAAGCTTTGAATAGTAGAGAGAGAGAGAGTACAGGCTTATCTGTGGGTCTTTCCCATCTTCTGAAACATTCTGTGATGATGGCCTCAGATATTCTCTGAGTTCTAAAGCAGAGCATTTTTAAAGACATCTTTGTGCTGTCAGGTCAGCAAATATTTCTGAGGGGTTGTTCTCTCTGGACCTTTAAGACTATAATTGGAGTCCCATTTATCTCCATGTAACAATAGGTGTGTTAGACTAAAGTCACCATAAGTAAATAGAGAAAGAAACCGCTCTTAGAACAAAGCCCTGTGGACTTAATGTGGGGTAGAGAAGCTACCTGAAACTCAGACTGCTTGTGGGCTGTCCTGAGACTAGGTTGGGTGAAAGAGCTGGTGCGTTAGGAGGACTTACTTCATTACTCTCCCTCCTTCAGGGTGTTGAGTGGAAACAGCTCCTCATGTTTCATGTCAGCATGAATACAACTACTTAAAATTTTTCTAAATCTATTCTCAGTTTTCAAGATGATAACACAATAGAAAGTTGAATATTAATGAAATTTTTATATGGCTAAGATAGTTAGGACTCTAAGAAAGAGATGGTGAAGGGGTCTCAGACAAACAGCTAAAATGATGAGGTAGGGTTAGTGACTTTCTGGCTGCACAGAGCTGGTCCTCTAAACTCAGAGAAGGACTAAGCAGCAGACCAGAGTGGGCTTCATGGGTGTGTGACCTGTGCAGTCCCACTGGGCCCTATGCTTAGAAGGGTCCTGAACTTGGTGTAATGCTCTGCTATCAACATCCTAAAGTTATTAATGACTTTTAAACAAGGTGCCCTGCATTTTCATTTTGCACTGGGTCCTGCAAATCATGTAGCTGGTCTTGTTGAAAACGAATGAAGGCAAATATTTGCAAACCCAAGTAGAGCTTGAGAGGGAAAGTTGAGATTGAAAGGTCAAACCTGATGAACAGGAAGGCCAAGTGTAGCCAAGGATCTGCTTCCACATCACTCTGTCGTCAATACCCTGCATCCTCCAACAGGCACTGGGAACCTGGAGGTTGCCGCCATGTCTTTCCTATGTGAGCTTCTTGGTGCCTGTCCTCACAATCATGGACTCCTCTTAGTCTTCTCAGCTTAGCCTTAGATCACCATCTATTTTGCTGCTGGTAATTGTCTGGAACTCCTCACACAATCCTCTCTGTTAAATGTTGCCCTGCTGCTGTGGTGGTGAGGTGGGGAGAATTCAAGAATTCTGTTGAGGTTGTTGAGTTTGAGATGCCTATTCATAAGCTAGTGGAGGTGTAAAGTAGGTGGTTCAATATAAGGATCTAGAACTCAGGTAAGTTCAAATGCCCCATAATTGGACTTAATATCCACTTCCTTTGCTACACAATGACCCACATATAGCTTAAAGATTACTCCTCATAAGGACTCAATTAAATTCTTAGTCCAGGTCCTCTTTCACCTGTCTAGGGAGGGGGAAGCAAAAAGGTCACTTTATTCTTTCACTCAGACTTATTCTACTTTTATATAATGATAAATAGGTCACTAGGTGACAACAGTGTACTGAGGGACGGCTTGAGATAGAAGTGAATATTAGGATGCAAAGGAGCAGCTGGAGATAGCTACACTTGGCTGAATGTTTTTAATTGCCATGCCCTGACTCTTTCACCAGCCCGCTGAGCTTGGCTTATGATGGACTTGCTGCCTGAGAATGCGTCAAGTAGCCCAGTGCCTGGCACATACCAGGAGCTCAATAAACATCTGTTAAATCAATGGCATGCCCTCAAAAAATTCTTTCTTCATATTGAATGTAGGGTAAGTTACTTACGGGTCACCCAGACCCTAGTTATATTCAGAGCTTCCGTATCCATAAGTGGAAGTTTGTTGCTACAATTGTTCATATTACTCATCATTGATTTACCTCATGTGCTGTGCATACTGGAGTCAGAAAGAGAGAGGCACAGAGAGAAAGAGAGAGAGAGAGAGAGTCAGAATGAAAGAAAAATGGTAAACAGGAGGAAGCACTGTTTTCATTTTTTGTACTTCTTAGTAAGCCTTAGCATTTAAAAATGCATCTCTAGTAAATTCTGTGAGACCTTCCAACACCTCTCATAAGAAGCTAGCTACACATGCCTCTATTAAACACAAAGCAGAAAATGGACACAAAAGAATGGTATACTTTTGTTTGCAGAATAAATAGCACATGTTGGTAAAAACAAGTTTGGACTCTCTACAGCACAAAATTTCTAAAGCCAAGCTCCTATTTTGTTCTACACAACTATTTGTGACCTCAGAGTGGTACCCCGTTCCATCTGGTTAAACCAACGCCCTCAGAATAATCCTTGATTCTTTCATTTCCCAAAATTTAGTCCGTCAGCAAATCCTACTGGCTTTACTTCTAAAATCTCTCAAATATGCTCACCGCTCTGTATCTTCATTCTCATATCCTGGTCCAGGCTACTATCACCTCTTGCCTGGACTTTTGAAAAATCGTCCTAACTGATCTCCTTGAATCCACTTTGCCCGCCAGCTAATCCATTTTCTACATGACGGTCATGGTGATCATAATCTTCAGAGCCTCAGTTTTCTCCTGTGTATAATGGGAAGAGTAGTAGTACTCATCTTATAAGGTTCTTGTGAGGATTACATGAGACAATAAAAGTAAAGCACTGTCTACAGTGCCTGACGCAATTAGTTGTCGTTGTTTTACCGTAATTAAACCCTTAAACAGCCTTCCTTTTTGTCATTGTTTCATCTCTAATCCCCTTATTACATATAGCCAGAGAAATTTTTCTGGAATGTAAATATGATCCTGTCATTTCAAAAGCTTCCCATTGCCTTCAAGAAAAACTCGAATTTCTTAGCCTGACATGCATGATTCTTTATGTTCTATCCCCTGCCTACTTCTCTTACCTCACATTTTGCCACAATTCCTTCTATTTGTCCCCATTCCACGCACACACACACGACACCTCTCAACTCTTCAGCTGCACCAAACTTCAATGCCACTTCCAAAGAGGCATGGTATAGTTTCTCAGTCTAGGTCTTTGCAAATGTTTTTTCATCTGCCTGAAGTGCCTTCCTCTCCTCTCTCTCCTCTGCCTTCCCCCAACATACACCAGTGCCCCATTCACATGCATAACTCCTCCTCAGCACTTAAGGCCTCACATAGATAGTAAATTCCTGGTCATATCCAGCTTTCCCTGAACCCAACAAGGCTGAATTAGATTTGCCTCTGGTGTGTTCCTATAACATCCTTTATACACCTCCAAGACAGAACTTATAAAAGGATGTGAAAATAGAAAGCTTAGCTGAGGCCAAAGAAAACAGAAACAGCATCCCAAAGGGTATCCAAAACATAAACAAAATTTACAAAAAGGTATTTGAAAAATGTTTACCTGACTTTTCAACCCCCTCACCTATATCAAAGATATAAAAGAGTTAAGAATTAGAGATCAGAGAAGGATTAGGGGAAACATTCCTTTGTTGTGCTGTAAATCCTACCTTCTCTACCAAAAGGAGGAGGGGGTGGGATGGAAGGAATAATGGCCAACAGAAAAGCATGTCGTGAAGAAGGCATATGCACAAGTTCTAGAATCTAGATTCTAGGGTCTCATCTCGCTGTGTGACTTTGAAAAAATCACTAGGGTTTAAAAAGACAAAGTTGACTTAAATCATTTCAATGGTCCTTTCAAGCTCTAACATCCGCGATTCTATAGTTTAGGTAAAGGAGAAATTCATGTCAACAGCTACTCTGAACCAGAGGACTAGATGAGGCGGAATAGTTTATTGATTTTTTTCATTTTGGGTGAGAGAGAGAGAAAGCTTGAGTTTTGTAGAAGAAAGAGGCTTTAGAACTGACTCTTCAATTCTGAATATATTGCAGCCAAATACCGATTTGAGCCCAGTTACTTACTTTACATGGCTTTTCTATCATGAGTGGCTCCTGTCCCCAAGCTGTCTTTTATTGCCAGGAATGCCCCTGTAGCAGGTTGAATGGTGACCCCCAAAATGATACGTTCACATCCTGATCTGTAGAGCTTGTGAATATGACCTTACTTAGAAAAAGGTCTCTGCAGATGTAAATAGTTCAGGAACTCAGGATAAGACCATCTTGGATTATCTGGGTAGGCTTTAAATCCAATGGCGAGTGTCCTTATAAAAGAGGCACAGGGAGAAGAGGAGAAGGTCACGTGAAGACAGAGGCAGAGATTAGGGTTATACAACCACAAACCAAGAAATGCTGGAAGTCACCAGAGAAGATGGAAGGGGCAAGGGAGAAATCTCCCCTAGAGCCTTTGTAAATAGCATGGCTCTGCTGACATATTGATTTTGGACTTCTGGCCTTCAGAAATGTGAGAGAATACATTTCTGTTATTTTAAGCCTCCCAGTTAGTGGTAGTTTGTTACAGCAGCCCTAGGAAACAAATGTATCTTCTGTGATGTTCTTCTGAGCAGACCTTGTGTTCTAGCATCATTTCTCACTGTACTTCACCAAAGCGCAGCTCTCTGGGTGATATTCCTTAAGGACTCAGCTAGGTGAATAGCTATGCCATCTGATAAACCAAGGTTTATCTGCGTGTCTTGATAATTGTGGATAGCATTTTCAGTTCTCTGGAGACCTTTCTGTCTAAAAAATAATAATATAATATTTTTATAATACTTTGTATTTCAAAGCATTTTCAGGAACATTGTCTTATTCCTCCACATGCCCTGTGATAAATTAGAAAGATCATGACTCCCATTTTGCAGATAAGGAAACTGAGCAACAATAGATTTACCCCAGGACACCCAAACAGTAATGACACAGATAAGACTGGAACCTAAGCCTTTGGCTCAAAGAATACTGATCTTATTGTCCAAGGACCAGTGGAGAGATCTCTTGAACAGAGTAGCATATGAACACTTCTCAAATTGTAACAAAGAGGTAAGTAACTATCTATGCTGGTTACTTGCAAAGCTGTTAACTAGTAAATAACAAACCCTCTACCCATATTAGGAGAGTAATTGCCATTTCACTTAGAGGGAAAGTTAAATTCTTAACAATGTTCTACAGGATCTGGCCCCACCTCTTACCCCACTCTCCCCTCTCTCCCCTCAACTCCTGCAGCCCTGCCATTGCTCCCCCGACTCTAACCACCCCGGCTGCTGCTGCTCCAATGCTGCTAGCCCTGCCCCCTCCGGACATTTGCCTTTCCTTGGCCCGGGATACTCATCTTCCAGTTATCCTCATTGCCAACCCCCTCCCTATGCTTTTTGCTTCCTTTTGGCTTTTGCTTACATATCACCTTCCCGGTGAGGTCCACCTCAATTCACTCTAATTAAAATTGAATCCTATTCCCACCCCTAATTCTGTTTTGCTTTCCTGCTCTATTTTTCTCCATCTCATTATGTATTCTACTGATCTCTGGAGGATGAGTGAGACTACAAAAGGTGAAATTGAAACTGGATAGGAAAGGACAATTTTTTCCCTGAAAACATCATTTACAGAGGAATGGGGAAATAAAAGTCCAGGATTGTGCCGGAACCAAGATAAAAGGCCAGTTCTGCCCTTTAAAGTTTCTGTGTCACAGGACTTGTGCTGCTCATGGCCAGGACTTTGCTTCCTGCGCATGAGAGAGCCAGTCAGGAGGAGCCCTCTGGGCCTTGCTCTGGCTGCAGAACCAGAACATCACTGGCAGCCTGGAAATATCAAAATAGCTTCTCTGAATGCACAGTTAATAATCTGAGAAGGTTTTTTTTTTTGTTTTAGAAGGGAAAAAGAAAATGCATCAGCAGAGTAGACAATCACAGATGAACTATGTAAGATCTTCTGATATAAACAGGAAGTTGGTGTCTGGAACTCCTGGTGTGATTCTACCGGCCACAAGGGCAACAGTCACACCCGCCTGTGACAGAGAGTGCAACTCGAGAGCCAGTATTGCACCCACATGCTCCGTAGGGCTCACAGCTTGTTCAAAGAGAGGAAAATGAAAAATATTTTTAAGACACGGAGCATGGATATCATAAACCGAAGTCAAGTCTTAGTCAAAGACTAAGTGTGTGTTTGTATCCGTATGTCTGTGAAGTTCACAATTTCATCCTCAGGACTTTGACACAGAAGTTTAAGGCTGACAGTTAAATTGAAGTGAAAATAAATGAGTTTCTGCCATCTCTAATAAGGGTCTGGAAAGAGACCATCAACTGGTTTTTGATCATGTGATTGGGGAATAATGAAGTGAGTTCTTCCTTCTGCCCTCCTGTCCCTCCATTTTACCAAGAATCCACATCGTGACAGAGGAGAAAGGACACCAGACTGGAGCCCCACAAGTCACATGGGTCTGGCTCAGAACCTGCAGTTTTACTTTCCAGGTAAGTAAGTTTGGACAAGCCCCTAGCCTCTCCCAGCCTGTTTCCTCATCTCAAAATACTACTAATCTCACCTACCTCCAAGACTTGTAGTAGGAATCCAACTTTACCACAAATATTAAAAAGGGACAATATTGCATAGTGGACATGTCAGACTACCTGTGTTCAAATTCTGGCTCCGCCTCAAACTAAGCATTCAAACTTCTGCAAGTTGTTTAAAGTCTCAAGACTCAGTTTTCTCATCTGCAAAGTGGGGATAACAATAGTGTCATCTTCACAGAATTGTAAGGATTAAAACAATCCACAAAGAGCTGCTTAGAGCTTGCATAGATAAAACTCAATAAATATTGTAACTACTATAACAATAGTTGTTATAATTGTTGGTTAATTAAATAATTGTTATAATTATTTAGTATAGGACTGGCATAGGAAATCATAGTGGATAAGCTAAATTTTACAACTAACCACTTCCAACAGGAAATGCTTCTTCTTTCCCATGAGTATTGCAGCCGGAATGAAATCTACCCACATCGAGTTTCAATATAGACAGTAACAGGTCAGATACCAGAACAACCAGGTGCACTGTGCTGTTCCAGGATTTATATTGGAGAATAAATATGTTGGGAGGCAATGCATTGATAAAGATCGACAGTTCTAGAAATGAAAGTCCTAGAGAACCATATAAATTTCCTAAAATATGGGGGATTTAAAGGTAGTGATGTATACCTCCCAATCTGTAGGCAATTATTTTGTTTGATCCTTCCAATAACTCTATAAATTGGCGTTACTACATATTTACATATGAGGAAACTGCACCTTAGAGTGGAAAAGCAAATTGCTCTGGATTCAGATTCAGGCTCCTCTGACTCCAGAAGCCGTATAACTACCCACTTAGCAGGATAAAGCCATGAGCAAGACCAAGACCCCTGGGTTTGAAGTGCTTATCAGTACAACTGTGGAAGTTAAGACAACCATGTAAATGGTGGGAGGTAAGATAAAAATGTAAATGTCTGATTATAAATGGAGGAAATATCTACATGGAGGTTCAAAGGAGAGAGGTTCCCTGTGGATGGGGATCAGGATAGGCTTTATGGTGAGCTGGTCCTAGAAGAGATATTTAGTTTTACTGGGCAGAGCTAAGGGCAGGGGATGGAAGAGAGACAATCTGACTGGATAAACCGAATGTCATGCCAAGTCAGTGAGACCTGTGTTTTCCCGGCTCTGCCACTTGGTGGCTCTGTGACTGGACAAGTTATTGATCTCTTAGCCCTTTTGTCTCCTAGGGGTTGTGAGAACTAGAGATTATGTATGTCCAGTGTCTCAATAAATGGTGCTATTATGATGATTTCTCCAGGTACCTAGGGATAAGAGGCACAGAGGAGAAAAACATATGTCCTACTTAAGGGCATACATAAGAATAGAAATAACAGAAAAATAATTGAAATAGTGAAACACAAAAGAAAGTTTTTGTCTACAAATACACACATGCTAGCGCATGAACATGAACTCAGACACGTACCAAAAACACCAAAATATTTTATCGGTGTCTTGGGAGTGGGCTAGGCTGGAGACCACTTTCACTTTTAGGAGTAAAAATGGTGGTGCTTTGCTAACTGCCTTCTTTTTCCGTATCTGGAGACCTCCCAGAACAAGAGAAATACCTTCCCTTGCCTTCAAATTTTTTAATCAGACATTGGCCAACTCAAATGAAATGTGGGGTCTGGTCAAGGGGGCTGATCCCAGAAACGTGGCATATTTCTCACGACCACAGGACTAAAAAAAAGCACTCCAAAACAAGCGGCAACCCAAAAAAACAACATATTGCCATTCTGCAAAAAAATCTAAGTGTGCTGGAAAAACAACAACATATGGCTGGGTGGGGTGTGACCAAAAGGAATATAGTTATCACGTTTTGAACATTCCTTTTACAGACTTGAGTGAAAAGAAATTTTCTAGGACAGAACATGGAGTAGTCCCAAAGCCTGTCTTTTTTGAAAGCACAATTGGGGACAGGAGAAACAAAGGATTTGTTCCAGGTGAGTTACAGCTGAGAGCCAACAATGGAATCTCACCCTTGACCCAAGAACACGCTGAAAAGAACCAAAGCAGACAGAAGAGGAAGAGATAAGGCTAGCCCCACTGCTTTGTAACCAGAGTGCTGTTGAGATTAAAACAGAGAGAGGAAGGGAATGTACCTGAACATGCTCATTATCAGCACTAAAACCACAAAATACACTGATAATAGCTCTGGGGTGCCGTCATTATGTACCTGGAATCTGGGTTTCGTTTGAACAAAACAGAAGCAGCTTCAAGTGCAGTGCTCTGCTGGGGATCTCCATTATATAACTGTTTCATAACTCAAGGTGAAGTCACACAGCAAGGCCAGAAGAGTGCTGGGAAATGAATTTTCAAACTTTGGGACTTGTGCGACTTATCTAAATCTGCCCTGTTTACCCACCAGTTACACAAAAAAAGAGTAACCTACAAGGGAGCCCCTGTCTCTAGATTGGTATCTCTATGGGTCATTTATTCTTTCACCAGGGATTTATAGAGCATCTCCTTTGTGCCAGGCCTGGAGATAGAAAGATGCACAAGAAAGATTCCTGCCCCCAATGAGCTCGCCGTCTAGAAGGGAAAGAGCTATATGAATAGATCATTAAAATTTACTGCTTGTAGCTTGATCACAAGTATCCACTACAATTCCAACCTACAAAAAAAGGAATGCTTTCTGGGGCTGGCCCGGTGGCGCAAGCGGTTAAGTGCGCGCGCTCCGCTGCGGCGGCCCGGGGTTCGCTGGTTCGGATCCCGGGCGCGCACCGAAGTACTGCTTGGTAAGCCATGCTGTGGCGGCGTCCCATATAAAGTGGAGGAAGATAGGCACCGATGTTAGCCCAGGGCCGTCTTCCTCAGCAAAAAAAGAGTAGGATTGGCGGATGTTAGCTCAGGGCTGATCTCCTCACCAAAAAAAAAAAAAAAAAAGGAATGCTTTCTATTTTAAAAATGATCTCACCCAGTTCTTGCCTCTCTTTCTCCTGCTCCACCCCAGCTCCTGCTGGGTGGCAAATAAAGAAATTACCTTCATCCATTCAAGGTATCTCATTATGTTTTGGTATAAACAGGGTCTTTAAGATAAACTCAGTCTGTTCTGGATAAATATCAATTCAGGGATGTTGTCCGAGTCCATCTGGTCTGCTATAACAAAATATGGCAGACTGGATAGTTTATAAACAATAGAAATTTCTCAAAGCTCTGAAAGATCAAGACACCAGCATGGTTGCCTTCTGGTGAAAGCCCTCTTCCTGGTTCACTGTTTCCTCACATGGTGGAAGGAACTAGGGAGCTTTCTTAGGCTGCATTTATGAGGGACTAATCCCATTCATGAAGACTCTGCTCTCATGACCTAATCACCTCCCAAAGGCTCCTAATACCATCATCTTGGGTGTTAGGTTTCAATATATGAATTTGGGGGGTCACCAACATTTAGACCATAGCAGAAGTTAAGCATAGTCAACTCTGGATTCTCTGTCCCCCACTCCCAGCCCTTCTCCTGCCTTCCTTTCCAGGAGACTGATAATTCTGAAGTGGGGGAGAGGGCAAGTGGTTGTGAGGGGTAGTACTCAAGTATCATTTTGTTCTATGGGGAGAGGACTATCTGATGCCTACTTGTGATGTCTCAGCAAACAAATCTCTGCTGGTCACTGGGTATCCTGTGCAGGGTCACTGAGTGATCACCCCTTTGGAAATCATGGACACAGCTGTGGCTGAGGCCTGGAGTTCCTGTTATTTATGGTCTCTAAGTCTCATTCTAGGTCTTTCCCAGTCCCTAGGGGTCCTGGAAATACTGACTCTGTGAATATGAAGGAAGCTGTGAGTCTGCCCTCAGGCCCTTCTGAGTAGATGCCTTCCTCGGTCATCCTGAACTACCTCCTATGTGGCACCATCTTTCTCCGACCAAAGGAATTCCCTAAGAGGCTTGAAATTTTCCTAGCCTTCTGCAATGTAAAGAAAAGCTTCTCTTCTCTGGATTTCCCTAGAACTTTCTGGTTATTTCTTACTACACACTCCCACAGATTCAGCACCAAGTCCAGGGAATGCTCACATCTGACTAATTATCACCCTCCACTTCCTCTCTCTAGCTCTTCCACCTCCCTGGAAGGGTTTTCAATCTTCCCATAGGACGGGAACTGCTTCTCTGTTGTGTTCTGACCTAGATGGCATCTGCACTCCATTTGCATGAAGCAAAATGTTGGAATGACTACACAACAAACAAACAAAAATATCAAGTTATTAAAGCAGTAAAATAGATTATAAAGTATCTAAAAAATAAGGCGTAGACGACAGTGCTATGATAGACCAGACTTTTTGAGGCAGGTGACCTACTATTCTGAAAACATCTTTTCATCCTTGATTTCTGCCCCAAAGTGGCATTTGGAGATCGCTGGACCTGACCATTTACCATTTACTGAATATTTACTATACATCTGAACATGATTATACAACTTTTTCTAAGATAATTAGGAAGCACACAGTCGTCTCCATAAGCCCAATGCCTTCAACTGTATAAGGACACTGAGAGTTTGAACATCCCAAATTTTAGTATTGGAAAATTGTGATGTTTGAGAATGGAAATTTTATTCCAGTTATACTAAATCATAATAATGGTGTTAGGTTGCAATATCCAGAGTTGTCTCCCATCACACGTGCTCTTCTTCAATAAGACTTTGCCTCTCCCCATCAAAATGTGAGGTCTAATTCTCCTGCTCTTGAATCTGAGCAGGGTTGTAACAGCTTCAATCAATAGACTGTGGTGGAAGGGACCTGTGACTTCCCAGGCAAGGTCATAAGAGCCCACGTGTATTCTGCCTTGTCTGCTGGATCACTCATGTTTCTTGAGTTCCATGTAGGACATCCATCTACTCTGAGGCCGCCATGCTGTAAGGAGGTCAAGCTACATGGTAAGGCTTGGGGAGACACTCTTGTCAGCAGATCCCAGGCACCAGACATGTAAGTGAACACATCTTCAGATAATTCCAGCCCTCGGACATCTGGTCAACCCCAGCCTTTGAGTCTTGCCTCCTGATCTCCAATCTATCCTCACTATTCCCTATCCTAATTCCTGATCCACAGAATCTATGAGCATAAAGAAAAAAATGATTGTTTTAAATATCCAAAATTTAGAACTATATGTTATGTAGCACTAGAAACTCTAAAATCACTTAACTTATGTGTTTGCATATTTTCAAAACTGTCTCAGTTAAGAACTTAAGAATGAGACTCTTTATTGAATCCAGTAGTCAAAGTGAGAATGAACCACTGAATTAGGTTTCATCTATTGAGGAAGGCAGGAAACACCTTGTGTTTCTGTGAATTTGCATCAACCAGAGTTTGGTGCATGAACATTATGTTAAATTTTGGAGAACTTGATTTTGGGATAGCCCAAGTAAAATTTTCTACAATAACTAAAACTAGATGATACTTGGTGGGAGAGGGATGACTATAAATAGCATGTATTTTTTTTGGTCTCAAATAAAGATCTGCAGAAATTACTAGAACTAAGTACATATTATGAAGCTTATAATGAGGAACACAACATTTACAGAGCAAAACTTCACTCCGTTAACTTGGGCTAGAGAGGGCAGAGTAAACTACGTGAAATTTTGACTAATGTTTGCACTAAATTGAGAAGATTTATTGTGTATTTTTGGGGGGTGAGAGTGGAGGGAAAGACTCTGCCTCAGCCTGGGTGGAGCTTGCTCTCTGACAAGAGTCTGTAAACTTTATATTTTGAAATCACTGATTCTAATAGCAGGGAGGGGCTTCCCAAGTCAAGTGGGTTCTGCTGCTGCCTTTCTTGCTGTGTTTCATTCGGCATTTTTATAGACGTGAACTAATGAACTATGACAGGCCAAGTGTGTATACAGTCTTGGGGTTAGGATATACTATTCGTTCTCTGATAGACATGAGCCCTCTAAGACTTCTGGGAAACCAATTCTGATCATAACAGAACTATTCTGAGAATCGAACCCAATTTAATCCTTAATTAATCCCTGCTATGTGAGAGGCAATGGCCATGATGCTGAGGACCCAAAGATGAAAGGAAATGCTGTAGGTAGTGTAAATGAGTAATTACACTAGAAAGTGATTCCTGTGCATATCTTTATGATAACATTTATTACATTGTGTTGAAATTGTCTACATATGTGTCTGTCTCCTTAACTAGGGAAAACATTCTGTCTAACTCATCTCTCTATCCGCAGCATCTAGCATAGATTTTGGCTCAAATTTATTGGGTCAAATAATCTATTGAGAAGGCACTCAATAAATGCCCTATAAGAATAATTGAAGCAGAAATAAAATAATAGAAATAGAGGCATCTATACAACATAGAAATTCTGCAAGTCAGATACCTGAGAGTTGTCCTGGGTTCCTCCTTCCTTTCTTTCAGCTCCCACATCCACCTGATCATTAAGCCCTATATTTCTCCCTCCTAAATCCCTCTAGAATCACTTTCTAACTCTCCTTTCCCGTTGCTACTGCCTTAAGTAACATCCTCGTCATCTTTTTCCTGGGATGATGTAGTATTCTCCTAACTGGTCTCTTGCCCTCTATCTTGCCTCCAGGTGTATTTGCTACACTGCCACAAGAGTGATGTTTCTACAAGGCAAATCTGCTTACGTCATTTCTCTGCTTATAAACCTTGGAGATCTTCCCTTGTCTATAGGATCAAGCCCACACTACTTTGAATAACATCCAAGACCCTCCATGATCTGACCTATAGCCACTTCTTCAGGTTCAATTTTCACACACATCCAAACTCCTCCTTATGCTTGGTCAAAATCATCCTCTTTTAGCCCTACCAATG
This sequence comes from Diceros bicornis minor, assembly GCF_020826845.1. Classification (NCBI taxonomy): domain Eukaryota; kingdom Metazoa; phylum Chordata; class Mammalia; order Perissodactyla; family Rhinocerotidae; genus Diceros; species Diceros bicornis. Next base: position 17,162,756 of record NC_080772.1, on the reverse strand, counting down.
TTGGCATAAACATATGTCTTTGCATGCCCTGCTCTCCTGGCTATGAATCCACTTCCTTCCTCTCCCTCCCCAGCCCTATCTTTAATATGTCTGGCAAAGTTCTACATATCCTTCAGAGCCTACTCAAGCAGAGCTGATCATCTTCTTTGTACTGTCACTTTATTTTTATTCTATCATAGAGTGAGAACTTCAAGTATAAGATGGTGGCCTCTGGTCTGAGGCTGCCTGGGTTCATATTCCACCTCTAGACTTACCAGCAGGGTGATCCTGGCCAAGTGCTTAACATCTTGGTGCCTTAGTTTCTTTATCTGTAAAATAAATCTGCTGGGTCTTGGGGGACTGACTTTTATGGGCAGCCCAAAACCTGTCTTGCCTTCTGGGAGGGTTTGGCCAGTAGGAGGCGCTGTCAGAGGTTTGGAGGCTTGGGGGAAAGTGAGGGCCAGGTATTCATTCCCCAGCCTCTCTCCCTCAGGCCTCCTTTCCCCAAGCCCACAGCTTTTGTAGGAAGGCTTTTTCCTGTAGCTGCTGTTGTTGTCTCTGAGTTCCATTCTCTTCCTCTGTCTGTCTCAGGCTCCCCCTCTTGGCTCATTTCCCATCCCTTGTTGGCTTCCTTCACCTCCGCTCTCACCTTTGTAAATAGACCCTTTATTAGACTATCCTCAATTTTTCCCTTTGAGTGGGCCACATGTTTCTATACTAGGACCCTGACTGATATATCCCCCTCGTGGATTGTGAATCTTTAAATGCTAGGATTTAAAGATCTTAAGACTAGGCTGTAATTCAGCTCTGTATTCTAGCACAGTACCTAATGTAAGATAGAAATTAAATTTACATCTCTGAATTAATTAATGAGCAAATGAGTGAGTGATTAACACTTTGGAAGAATACTGGAGAGTCAGGAAAGGCTTCAAAGAGCAGGTGATGGTTGAGCTGGTTTTAAAGAATGTCGTGCAGGGACATTCCTTGCAAAGAAAACAGCATGTGCAAAAGTACCAGGCATGACAGTGTTTGGGGAACTACAAGTAGTAATTATTACTAGACTATGAAGCATATTGTGTTCCTATATAAGCTTTCTTTGGTACAAATGATTCTGCTGCTGGTACAAAGTTTGAAACCACTGTCTTAGCCAACCTCCTCACTTTATAGATAGGGAAAATAATATCTAGAAAAGAATAGTGTCCAAGTTCACTGCAAGCCCTTTGGAGCAGTGCTTATTTATGACAGGGAAGTTAGGGTCTCTTGACTCCATCTTGAGTACACTGAGCCCTGGAAAACCAAAGAATTTGAGCCCCATGGAACGAAAGGAGGAACACAACAGACCTCAAGGCAAGCACATTAACGGGGCCAAGGTCATTGCTTTGTTAGAGGCATCGCTTGCCAAGTGGAGTTGGCTGTGTAGGCAAGGCTCTGAGGCAGAGCCCTTGGGAGGCTAAGGACATTGCATTGCAACAAACAGACACAATTAGGCCACAATCCATTCTGGGTGGTTCCCTTTATCAGAGACATGGCCTTCGAAGATTTCCAGGGGTGAGTCAGATGGCAGGGCATGTAAGAAGCAGTCACGTTGTCCATCCTGTTGTTGCTGAAGTAGAGCCACAAAAACTTGAGAGTCCACTGTCCAACGGCAGGAAAGAGCTCCCTGTAGGAAACCACACACTGACACTTATTCTTTGTAACTACTTTCCTTTGTGTGCTTCCCAGTAGGGACTTGGAGAAAAAGGAAGTAAACTGTATGTCACTGGCAACACGGTAGTAGTGACCCTATCTGCCTTCCTCGACCTTATATAGTTGAAGTGTGTGGGCATAGCAGGTACTCAATTAAAAGGCTTAATGAATAAATGAATGAATGAATAAGTGAATGAATAAATATCATGTACCTCATCACTGAGTTATTTAAATAACTGGCTGTTATGGACTGAATGTTTGTACCCGTCCAAATTCACATGTTGAAGCCCTCGCCCCTAATATGATGGTATTTGGAGATGAGGCCTTTGAGAGGTAATTAGGGTCAGGGTGGGGCCCCATAATGGGATTTGTGTCCTTATAAGAAGAGACACCAGAGAACTTGCTCTCTTTCTTTCACCACATGGGCACAAAGAAGAGGTCATGTCAGCACGCAGCTGGAAGGCGGGCTCTCTGCAAGCCAGGAAGAGTCCTCACCAGAACCCGATCATGTTGACCCCCTGATCTCAGACTTTCAGCCTCCAGAATTGTGAGAAAATAAATTTCTGTTGGTTAAGCCACCAAGTCTATGGTATTTTGTTACAGCAGCCAGCTAATACACTGGCCATAGTTGCATTGTTTTTGTTGCTGCTGTCAAAGAAATAAAATGACCTTCAGTTGCCAGGAAAGGACACTTAGAATCATTTAAGACTAAGAATCAGTGAGAAAGTCTGCTATCCTAATGATGTTTAAACATTGACTCTAACATTCCAGAGGCATTACCATCCAAAGGCTCAGGTCATAATTAAAATTTTCAGTCATAGTAAAACAAGCCCCCAAATCCTTATCCAAAACCCTTAGGACCAGATCTCTTTCAGAATTCAGAATTTTTGAATTTTAGAAAGATCAGGTGCATATACCATATATTTCCCAGTGGGTTCTGAGCAACACACCATAACCAAACACACTACCATTTCTATAGCAAAACATAAGCATATTCACACTAAGTGGAATTTAATAAAGACTTTGATTGCATCAACTCAATTTAGGTCATGTTTTGAAATCAAATAATTTTTCAAAAAACTTATAAAAAAAGCTAAATTTTCAGAGCTCTTTGGATTTAAAATTGAGGATAAGGGCTTGTGGGCCTGTAGTAATAACAGCTATATTTATTCAATGCTTACTGTATGTTAGGGCGTTACTAAGCACTATATATATATTAACTTATTTAATCTTTAAAGAGAGAGACAACTATTAATAACTCCATTCTACTAATGTTGAAAAATTACTCCTAGAGAGCTTTTGTAACATGCCTTCTACCACTTTTAGCCACTTTTCTGCATGGCCTCCTGCTGTGTGGACAGAGAGGCAGAGACAGTTGGTTGCCACAAAGTAGAGAAGATTGAAGAAGATGCAGAGACAAAAGATAGAGATTGAGGAAAAGGTTTTATTTCCATTTTCTAGTTTTAGCCCTTCCTGAGGTCTTGCTTCTTTCCTGGGTTGTGATACATCCTTGTTTCCTTAATCAACCCCTAATTTTTGCTTAATAAAACTTAAGATGGTTTCTATAACTTGGAAACAAATAGTCCCAACCAATACCATGTGAGGCAGACATTATTACCCAATTTTTATAAGTAAGTACATTGAACCTCAGAAAATTAGGAAACCTAACCCAAAAAACCAACAAAATCCAACAAAAAACCCCCTACCGATGAGCAGTCAAGGTAGTTCTCACAACAAGGTCATCTACCTCATGAGCTCTTTCTACAACATCATGTTGCCTTTTGCTACATAAAACAAAAATTTTCCAGATGATTAGCTGAATGTTTTATTTGTTAAAGGTTTTATGGTGCAAGGCTGGAAAGAACGCTTTTAATGCAGAACCAGAGCACCTAGAGGAATGACACTTAGGAATGTTGAAAGTCTCATTATACATTGGACTAAAAAAATGGACCAAGGTGAGTGGGTTGTAATTCTCAGGGTTTGTACATGTTGGACAGGGGTGGAGGGGATGAAGAGAACAGCAGGAGTGAAACTCTTTGTCAGTGTAAACAATATCCTCTGGGTTGGCCATTAACTCAAGGCCATTTCCATAATGAATGGTGACAATATTGCCAATTGTTCCTGAGGTGACCATAGATCTTCCCTGGATGCTGTAGGTCTCAGCTCCTCTTTGGCAGCATGGATGTTTCTTTTATTTATCTGGGCTATCTTTCATAATATACTACCCAATTCATGACTTAAGAGCATAACATTTAGCAGGCAAGCCACAAAACACACGTTTCATTACAGCAGCTGTCCTACAGCTAGAAGAGGTGAACCACAATGCCAAATACAGGTAGGCTCTGGCTTTGTTTGTCACTGGAGATGGCTAAGGAGTTCGTGGTCATCCTTAGGATGGGAATTTTAGCCAAACTGTGTTTTTCAGACAAGGCTTTACTAAAGACTCTGGTTCAATTCCACAGGTATTATCTTAATAGTGAAGTCTGGTAAGGGAGTGTACTTGTGGTGCAACATGGTGCACAAGGAAGTATGTTTTGTTAAAAAGGCCCGTGGTCTGGTCAGGGCTCAGGGTTCACCAGACTTGGCTATGAACCAATTGTGTGACGTTGAGTAAGTTACTTAAATTTTCTGGGACTCTGTTTCCTTGCTTGGAAAATGAACAGATTATATAGATGATTTTAAAGGCCCTTTCCAGTTTCTAAGCTTGGAAATTTTAGAGTCTTTGAAACTCTTTAAGTATAAAGAATCTAGCAAAGTTAGTAGAAAAGGCGCGGAAAGTAGACTAAACTGATTGTTCAACTCTGGGCGTAGGGCAAGTCAGTGAATTTCTCTGAGGATCGGTTTCCTCAAATGCAAACTCTTGGAATAATAATTTCAAGATCACAGAACTATTGTGTGAAGCTAATGAGTTAACAAATGTTAAAGTGCTGAAAATTTTAAGAAATTTTTGCTATTGATTTATTTTTAAATAATTCCTAACTCTTAGGACTGCCATCTAGTGGCCACTATAATATTTACATGACTCAGATTTTTTTTACTTGGGCTCCTTAAATCAGTAACAAACTCGGAACGTAAATGGGACCTAAGAGTGTGGTTTAATCAATTCCCCACAGCAGTAAATATCAATTATATCCTAAATTATTTTATTTAAATGTTCAAAGATACACATCTTATTAGAAGTATTAGACATTTGTTGGCTTTTTAGCTAGTAAGCCTTCTTAAGTAATGGTGCAAGATTTCTTCTGGGGAATTACTTTTCCCCTGATGGATCTACATGGGCAATGTGATCCAAGCTGGAATTTGGATCTTGAACAGAGTGACTACAAGACTGAAAATGGTGAAAGTGTCTGGACATGCCTGCCAAAATAGCTCCAGCTGCTTGGACCCACACAGTTGCTTGTTACTGCGCGTTTATTGTGCCCGGATCTCCAGTTTTCCCATCAGGTTTTTAAAGGCTCCATAGTTTAATAAATCTCCATTATTAATGGTTTAATAAAATCTCCATTTGCTGTATGTGAGGCAGATAATATTTTGTTCTTTGCAACCTAAAGGCCTTCACTTTAGAGCCAGAGTGTACAAGGCAGCCGTGGTAATATTGGCAGCAAAACAATGGCCGTAGGGGCTGCCATTTGAACTCTTGCTCTAGGCCAAGTGCTAGGCTAAATTTTTACCATGTATTATTTGTTTATTCATCACAACCATCCTTTGCGCTATTACCATAAATCCCCATTTTGCAGACAAGGAAGGCAAAGTTGAAAGACGTGAAGGAAGTTGCCTAAGCACAAGCAGTTAGTAAAAGGCAGAGCCAGGGTAAGTGCCAGCCATTTCTGACGGCCAGCAAAAGGAATAGCAAGGCTACTTCTTTCTGTATTGAACATTATATTTCTTTGGATGCAGCCTGGGAATGTTAGTAACTGTATCACATTGCGAGCTTAACTGAATTTGTTAGCCAAAACCCCACATTATCTTTTATTTGAATTGTTAGCGAGTCCTTCCTGGTCATTTAGCCTTGCATGGTCTTTCCTCCTTAAAAGAGAACGCAGATCACTCCACACAGAGAAAAGCAGGAAGGAGAGCATTTCCTCTGTCCTGTGACTTGCACTTTCCCCTTGGAGTCATTCTGATTCCTACTGTCCACACCAAATCTGGTCCTTGGGAATAACTGACACAAACTTAAATGCTCTAATGGAGCATGGCCAAACTCCTCTTTCTTTAGTTTCTCTTACTACAGTAAAACAGGGTGAAATTTTTAAGATGAATTTAATTATCTACTGATAGTAAAACAAAGACAAGAAATCCCTGAGAGGAAATATAAGAAGTCTGAGTCAGAAATCTGAAAAAATAGAGTTTTTTGATCCTTTAATTGCTAACTCCATTACAATGGATCCTGTTCTACTCTCCATCCTGTCTGAGGGTCTATGAAGAAAAAGACGCTTTTTAATTCTGAGGCTTTTCCCTCTTCTTATCCGGAACAGAGATCATGGCCATAAAGATTTTTAGGAGAAAATAGAGTAAATTTATTCATTCATTGAACAAATATTGATTAAGCTATAATAAATGTCTGGATAAATAAATGAAGACTTCAAGTCATTTTGAGACATTTTTAGTCATGTCCAGCCACCTTGGACACCTCCTTCACCATCACAAGGATCCCTCTGCCTTCATTACTGGCTGCCTTCTCTGAGTGGCACCTAGTGCCCAGGAAAGGGTATGCCCGCATGCCAACCTGCAAGAAAGGCTCTGATTATGGGAGCATAAAATCAGTGGCACAGACTTTTCTCTATATAAAGCCAGTTGGTTCCTATGGGAATTGAAACCTGACGCCAAGCTCATTAACACAGGCCTGAGAGTAACCGAGCCAACTGGCCATTCCAGCATTCGTACTCCACAGAGTGACGTCATTCTCTCGTGACCTAAAAAACCTGACCTCGCCCTCCTGAAGGACCATGATTACCTGCAGGGGAAGATCTGTGAATGGCTGCAGTCATCCAAGATACATGACCATCCCAGCAACAGGAAGTAATGTCATCATCATTCATTTGGAGCCAGCAAGGAGTGGATGACAAACCCACAGGCCTTGCTTTACATTGAAAAAGTCTCCACGACCTAAATCCCATTCACTTGATGGCCATTTAGCTCTCAGTAGCAGCATTTGCACATCAGCGATGAACTATTGATGTGCTCAGGAACCAGGGAGTGAGTGCCCCTCCCAGGCATCTGACTTGCCACAGAGCCTGACAGAGGAGGCACGCTTTTCTTCTTCTAGTTATTAGGACAATAACCACCAAAAAACAAAAATTGATAATGAAGAAAAAATGCCTTTAGTTGTGACTCAATAAATATTTCCTTCTCTCCCAAAGGCTTGAACACTTCAAACCATGTTATCTACTCTTTTTGGGCATGTTCCACGTAGAATAGTCTAGTGGTTAAGAGCCTCACTTTAATCAGATAGACCTTTTTCTAATTGTGTGATGTTGAGCAAGTTACTTAAATTTCCTGAGGCCAGATTTCTCATCATTAATTGGAAATACTAATAGCCCTACCTGTAAGGTTGTTGAAAATATTTAAACAAGATAAAAATATATGTATAGTGCTTGGTACAAAATCTAATACACAGTAAATGCTCAATAAATTTAATATTACTACTACTAAATGAACTAATAAATATACATATGCCTAGCACAGCTTAGGTGACTAACAAATGTTGACTAACTAATGTTAGGGTACTAGTTGTAAACTACGAAGCTCTATTAAAATGTAAAGTCTGAATATTATTAGCACTTGCCTTAGAGATGAAGCTTTCAGTTCTGTCATGGTCCAGTAAGAGATGAGTCAAAGGGAAAGTAGGGCACACAGCAGATGGCTTTCCCAAGCATATGACCCACTCAGTCTTGAAAATCAGCCCATGCACCGGTCAACTAAAATTGTTGGGCATTTTTCATTTGAATTACTATCAAGTATTTTCCTCTCTTTCTGTCCTTGTTAAAAGGTATGACCTTTCTTCCTTAAAACACACAACACTCCAAGGAAAGCATTAAAAGGAGAAAGTTCAACTCTGGCCGTTGACCTTATCCTCCTCTAGAGTCGCTCTTATTCCTGCTGCCTGCATGTCAATCCAGTCCGTAGGAACAGATTAGAACTCAAATCTGAGTCTGGCCAAAGTCCCCTGATTTCTCTTTGGACGTCTAAAAGCAGCTGAGCTGTTCAAGAAGAACTTGACTGCAAACTGATGATTCTGGAACCCATTGACAATGAAGCTGTGTGTTTTAGAATTACAAAAGACCTTCTGCTTCTCTTTCCTGATTATTTTCGTTTGTCGTTTTGGGTCCCTCTTGTTGGACACTGTGTATGTCAGATAATAAGCTGAGCTCCTAACTGACAGGTCTGGGTGCAGCAAAATGGGCCAGAATTGATGAAGAGGCCCAGCTGGGATGGGCTAAGTAATTAAGTGGTATTAGATCATGATTTTGATCCTATTTGAATGTGTCTAACTTAATAAACTCTTGAAATTCTTTTCAAGGATGCAGATAATTTATGACACACTAGAACTCTACTTCGGCAGTTCCCAAAGCATGGTTTGTGGATTTTTGGGGGTCCTGGAGAGTCTGGGGTTCCCCGAGGCCAAAGCGACTCTCATAATAATGCCAAGACAGTATGGGAGCATTTTTACTGGGTTGACATTTGCACTAATTGTGCAAAAGATATAGTGGACAAAACTGTGTGAATCAAGATAGTGGGATCTAACTACTTTTTATTTGCCATTGTGTTCTTCAACACCACACACAACAGTAAAAAGAGAAAGTGTCAGTTTCACTTAACGATGCCCTTAAAGAAGCAGTAAAATGTATTAGCTTTACTAAATCTAGACTTTTGAGTACATGGAACACCATTTTTACTTGAAAGAATGACTGACAGACTCTGGTTATTCAGACTTGGACATAAGGCAGACAATTTCTCCAAAAACCGAACAAAATAAACCTATCACTTTAAGAAAAACAACTCACAGTGTTTGTTGTTGGTGGTAAAATTTGAACTTTCAAGTGAAAGTTAGAATTTTTGAAAACTTGAATTCACCGTTGTGGGTGTGACAGCTTCCTAATACTTAAAGACTTTTCTGATGAGACAGGGGATGATATTACCAAATATGACTTTTTGAAATTGTATAATAAAGCCTGAACATTTGGAAAATTTGTATCACCCAGTGAACAAATACTTTCCAAATGACCAAAGCATGATGTTAAAAGTGGTTTCTTATTCCACATTGCAGCCAATCCTTAAGAAATTACTTTTCAATGAGTTTTGGCATAGTTTCAATGAGTATTCAAATTACCTAAAAAGGCTATCAAAATACACCTTCCTTTTCCAACTGCACATCTGTGTGAAACTGGATTTTATTCATACACTTCAACCCAAACAACATCACATCAGATTGATGAGCACGCAGATAGGAGAATCCAGCTGTCTTCTATTAAGCCAAACATGAAAGACATTTGCAAAAATGTAGAACAATGCCAAATTTGTCATTATATATAGCTATTTTTCATAAAAATATGTGATTTGTACTAACATGTAATGTTTTTATGACATATTTTTAATATATCACAGCTTATTTCTTCTATGGTAGATTTTGATAGATAAAATTCACATAAACAAAAGCTCTTTGGGGTCTTCGATAATTTTTAAGAGGGTAGAGGCATCTTGAGACAAAAACTTTGAAAACTACTGCTCCTCTTGTCTAGAAAACCTGAAATATTTAACAGCTATGAAACTCATTCAGCCCTTCTTTTAATATTTACTGAATCCTTACCATCTTCCAGATACTGTGCTAGCCTAATAGGAGAGAAACATGCAAATGATTAGAATCTGTAAAAACAGAGATATGGGGAGGAAAAGCATAGTATTTTCATTTTCAGGGAACCACAAGTAGTTAAGTATAGTTGGAGCAAACGTGTGTGTAGAGAAAATGGGGCAATTCATTCATTGAGGAAACAAGTATATAGCAGAAGCCTTTGGTGTTCCAAGGCACATCTCTACTGGTGCGCTTCTAATCTCTGCCACAGCTATGGTGGGAAACTGTGAAAGCTCGGGCTCATCCACAGCTGGTGGGCCCCCGCCTCAAATGTGCACCACATCTTCCTACTCTCTGTTTTCTGACTCAGGGCATTCTCTGATCCCTTGGGATTCTGTTTGGCCTGTCCTTTAGTTAGTGGCCATAGGGTACAGAAGCAGGCATGCTCCAGCCGCCTGTCCTTCAGGTAGACAACTCTGGGAGGCATTCTATATGCTTTTCAGAGATGTTGGTGGAGCCAAAGCCCCATTGTCTACAGTAGCAACCTTAAGAATGCACCCTTCTATCGGCCTTTCCTCCCAGCTTGCCCCACACTCACTCTTGCTTCCTGGGACCACCTCCCAAATAAACTGCCTGCACCCAAGTCATAGTCCCAGGCTCTGAAACAACCTAAAACTCTAGGCTTACTATGTGCAGGCACTGGGCAAGTAGCTGAAGATGCGATGCCGAACAAGTCCAGGGTGTACCAAGCAGCTGAATCTTTTCTATGTTGGTGGTGTGGAGCTATTGAGTGATTTCAGGCAGAGTGGTAATATAATGAGAATTTTTCATTTTGCAATGTATCATCTATCCCAATGAATATATATAATCTTTATATACAGAAAAATAACACTCATGTACCCTCTACCCACAGAAAGAAATAGAACATAAGTAGTGCCTTATAAGACCCCGGTGTGCCCCTCTCTAGCATGAGCAGATTTTAATTTTTCAAATATCACCGTGGCAGCAGCATAGCTAATGGATTGGAGGAAGATCACTGGGGACAATAAACAACCACTCATATTTCAAGTCTTGGCTGTGTCATCACTTTTCTATAAAGTCTTCCCCGATCCTCAAGTTGAATTCCCTCCTTGCTGTCCCTGATGGACTCTATGCTTTAATCGTGGCAATTAAAATTCTTTACAGCACTTACTTGAACCTGCTTTTCTAAAAACAGTTTTATTAAGATATAATTCACATACCATACAATTCACCCATTTGAAGGGTACGGTTTCAGTGGTTTTTAGCATATTCACAGGTATGTGCAACCATCACCACAATCATTTTTAGAACATTTTCATCATCTTAAAAAGAAGCTCTATACCTTTTAGCTGTCACCTCCTCCTACCTTCCCAACTCCCGTGCCCACTCTCAGCCCTAAGCAATCACTAATCTACTTTCTGTCTTTACTGATTTCCCTATTCTGGTCTTTTATACGAATGGAGTCATATGCTACGTGGACTTTGTGACTGGCTTCTTTCACTTGGTATAATATTTTCAAAATTCATCCAAATGTTAGCATGTACCCTTTCTTTTAATGTACTTCCTTTCTTTTAATGGCTGAATAATATTCCACTTTATGGATATACCATATCATGTTTATCCATTCATCTGTTGATGGACACTTGGGTGGTTTCCATTTTTTGGCAATTATGAGTACTTTTACCATAAACGTTCATGTACAAGTTTTTGTGTGGACATATATTTTTAATTCTTGAGTATATATTTAGGAGTGGAGTTACTGGGTCACATGGTAACTCTACATGTAATCATTTGAGGAGCTTCTGGACTTCCTTTCAAAGTGGCTGCACCATTTTAATTCCCACCAGCAGTATACGGGGCTTCCAATTCCTCCACATCTTGGTCACAATTTTATTATCTGGCTTTTGATTCTAGTTATCCCGATGGATGTAAGACTGCCTCTTAAAAAAAGACTGTGAACTCTCGGAAAACTAGAATCAAATTTCATTCATCTTTACTTTTCCAATGGCTAACACTGTGCCTGGGGCGTGGTAGCTACTCCATCTGTTTAGTCGTCAAGTGAGCCAGCAGGTAGAAGTTGAAGAGGTGAATGAAGGCAATGATAATGGAGAATTAGAGAAAGATATTGGGAGTAGGGATGGAAGCAATAGGGCTTAGTGACTGGCAATGGTAGGGATAAAGGTGAGCAAAGTTTAATTATACTCCCATTCTCTTTAATGGTGGCACTGGGGGAGACTCCCGCTGCCCCACTCCAACTCAGACTCCATGGTTCTACAGTGCACAGAGACACCTCTCTAATCTGGGGGAACCTAACATAAGACACTCAACTCTCTGCCTCAGTTCCCCCATCTGCACAATTAACTTCTTACAATTGTGGAACACTCATACAGTTTACTTCACTTGCATTGTTCTATTTTGATTTTGACACTTATACAGACATGAGACATGGCTATATTTATCCTCATCTTAGAAAAAAAGAAACTAAAACTCAAAGTCCTCACTCCTAGATAGTGGTAGAGCTAAGACTTTTCCTGAAGTTTTTTGACCTCGAGTAACAGATGTTCTCTGTCCCATACCAAGAAGACTGTGGATGCCCAATAAAGATGGCTTTTTCGAGGGCCGGCCTGGTGGCGCAAGCGGTTAAGTGCACAGGCTTCACTTCGGCAGCCCAGGGTTTGCAGGTTCCGATCCCGGGCGGGCACCGATGCACTGCTTGTCAAGCCATGCTGTGACGGCGTCCCATATAAAGTGGAGGAAGATGGGCACGGATGTTAGCCCAGGGCCAATTTTCCTCAGAGGAAAAAAAAAAAAAAGAGGAGGATAGGCATCGGATGTTAGCTCAGGGCTAGTCTTCCTCACACACAAAATAAATAAATAATAATAATAAAAAGATGGCTTTTTCGACCTCTGTATATAATCTCAAGGCCCTGCAATCAGAATTGGCTATGAAGTATTGCTAAAAAGCTAAGGCAAGTCCCTCTTAAGTCAAGTGCTGTCCTTAAATTAAGTAATATCTTTTCATATCTCTAATTTTGGCCTTTCTTAAGGAGAAGGTTTCAATCTGTAATCGTGTATTTAAGGAGGAAGTCTGTGTGTTGGTAAAAATGTGAGCTCTGCAGTCAGGCAGATACAGGATATATCTTGAGGATTTTCTCAATTGTAGATTTGATATTTCTGAGAGAAATGCACATTTTGAAGAACTTCCAGAAAGGGATCATCAAGATAGCAAGGTATGTGTAAATAATTTTGCATGAGGAATAAATGAAGGAACTGATAATTGTATAAAAAGAGGAACATGACTGTTGTGAAATGATAGAAAAGACATCTGGTAAAGGAGAATGTTCTGTTATGTTCTAAACAGGACTAAGATAAACAAACAAGAAATCACAGAGAGGTAGGATTTAGTTAACCAGAAGAAAACATTTTTTAACAAATAGAATATCCCAAAGTAGAAATGGTTGGCCTGGTGATGTACTGAGCTCCTCATCCATGGACATATTTAAATAATCAATATCTCCCTGTCCCTATTAGGGATCCTTGTCATGGGTTCCGCCTTCATGGAAATGAAGCCTCATTATTCAGAGATCTCTTCTAGATCTCAGGTCCTGTGACTCTAAGTACAATGTGTAATTTTGATAATGTGAACTGGGTTTATATTTTATGTTTTTCAGTACAATATTTCTCTTGCAAGCTAATTCTCTCTCCTGCCTTTCATCTACCTGTTAATTTTACATAATTCCAGTCACCCAGGCGTAAAAAGTGAATTGACTTTAACTTCTCTCCCTTATCCTCTTTTTCTTCTTTCACTATGTCCAAGTGGTCACTAAGTTCTACCAATTCTACCTCTGCAATATCTAGTTTGTCTCTTCTTTTCCATTCCTAATTCAGTCCTATAAGAATAGCTGCTCTACTGGTCACCCCACTTCTAGGCTCTCTTCTTTGTCCTCCATCTTATTTGCCAGATGGATATATGTGGGCACTCTATTAACTTTCCAAACACTCTACTCTAGTAAACTCACTTTCTTATTCACAATTTTCATCAGCTCCATTGACTACCAAATAAAGTCTTTTTATTGGAGCCTAATATCCCTTTGGTAACCAATACTTATTCATGCTTCAGGTAAACTGGTTACTTATTAGTCCACCATATTTGCAGTTTCACAATGGAATGCCCTTACCTGTAATTCTCTCCACTGAAAGCGTATCCCTTCTTCAATGTTGGTTAACATTGGCAGTGTTAAATGGGTTAAATGGCAGTGTTGTAAAATGTTCTCACTCTATTCCTGACTTCTCAACTTTCTGGGATTTCTTTGCCTCTGATGTTCTAGCATCCTTATTTATACTTCTATTACTTAGCCTTCTATTGGTAAACGCTATTCTTGCTTTCTCTCACTGGTAGTTCCTCGAGAACAATGACTATGATTTCGTCATCCTGAGTATAACGGCCTATGTACAATAGTTGTTTGATGACTATTTAAGGAACTAATCATTGACTAAATAAGTAAACAAATATGCAAATAATTTGAACTATAAATCAACTTTATAAAAACAATTCGAGAGGAAGATGTACTGAGGTAGGGGCTCTTTACTTGCTGTGGATGGCTCCAACCATCACTCAACTGGCTATTTGGAAAAGCCATTGCTCATAAGATGAATGAGATAGGAAAGTGGCAATAACTCAGGACAAGCTCACCTAGGGAAACAGTTCCAAGCATTTGTTTTACTGAAAACTTCTCAGGAACATAATCCTCTCGTGTTAGAGGAAGCACATCAAAATCTCACAGGGTTATTCATTGGATTATGTTATTACGTGTCCTAAGCACCTTTCTTAATAACAACAACAACAAAAACAATTTAGTGACTTCAACCCAGGGAGGTCAAGAACCTTGTGTTCCCTTACAATAGGCTAGAGGTTAGACAGTATCTTAAACTGTGGACCTCTGGGGAAAGTGGACAGTCTAAGGAAGCCTCAGGGTCTCCTAGGGCCATTTCAGACTATGGCATCTGTCTCCCCACAGAAACCCAAGGTGGGCTTAGAGAGTAACTCCTTGTATTTACCCTTGTTCTTTGTGGCATTTAGTGCTCACAAGACAGACTGTGCCGATTTGGGATTAACACAAATGCAAAGTAGCAAGATATGGTGAGAGAAACTTCTTCAGATAAATATTTATGGAAATGCAGACTTGCGTTTTCACTCTAAGCCCTAATGGGAAAATGTCTCTAAAGAAGGAAGTCTTGGGGCTTCAAATTTGGAACTTTAACCATTCTAATTCCTAATGATGATGAAATATTTTGTACTTCACATAAGGCTTGGGTTTCCATCCCACTACACCCCTCAATTTAAAAATACAAAATTATTATGTTGTACACCTGAAACTAATAGAATGTTATATACCAATTTTATACCTCAATAAAAAAATAAATGAAAATACATAATACTTCATTTTCTATAATATTCCCAGAGGAGCGAGAACTTTTAACAATTTGTCATTATTTCTATGTTTAATCTTTAGTATAAGAAGGATGATTCCAAAATCTTTGCTTACTTGTTTTGTAAGTCACTATTTAATCTCAGTGTGAACTCTTTTACCTTTAAATGTATTTCCCTTGAAATACACATCATCTTTTTTCTGTTTCTTCTCTTTGATAACTTTCAAACTATAGCATAAGTGTTATGAATACCCAGTTTCCTTCTTTGCCTTATCATCAATTAGAGCTATTAAAGAAAAGCTTGTATCAAACTCTTCATTTTCTTAACCCATCTTTGTCTATCGATTGGATTGGTCACTAGGTGGCACCAGCAGCTAAGCTGGCGAGTGAAAAATCTTTCTGTTAAAATCTGCACTGCCAACCCCTGGCAAGAGTTGTCATTATCATCATTTTGATGTTTTTATTTTTAAGAAAAGCCAGTAGTTAGAAAGAGAATTTTGCTATCCGAATTGTTTGCAATTACAGGCAAATTTATTTTTATTAACAAAAAAAATATTGCCCGGTTTTAATATTCATTATATGTAGGTAGTCTTTATTGCTTTGGGGCCATTTGAAAATGATTAGCTGAATCTTCAGCTATAAAAGACTCTATAATCATTGAAGAAGTAATAGATACAAGTTGCCAAAATAGTTTAAGTCAAAAAGTCTTCTCATGTATTGAATTTGTCAGGTAACTCAGTCTTCCTCTTCTTCCTAAATTAGTTCCTCAATCCTGGAGACTATTTGAATTTTACTTCCTCCATAGACATCTGGTTGATGATGGGAGAGGAACTGAAATTGACAGGCTGCGTTGACATGCACATTTAGATGATAGCACAATGTGCATATACTGTGACCCTTCTATTTCCATATAATCTTTGCTCACTGTGGACAAAAGGGATCTGATTCATCTAAGAGCCTTAGGCTAGAATTAATTACTTCTAGAAATCTGTATAAGGCCAAATCTTTACATATTCATAAATCACTTCTCATTTCCCCAAGAGTTCCTGTAACTGTCATCTAAGTTTTATCTCTTATCTTAGGGAACTGTGTCCAGAGGTGAGGTTAATCACCCATGCACCATTCATACCCAGAGAATACACTTCAACGTTATTTCCCGGTAGCCTCCTTCATGAGCACTTTAATTTAGTTAGTCTGATAGCCTCATAATGCCATACTCAGTCTTTCTTCTTTGCCTTTTGTCTTTGCTTGAGCTCTTCCCCCTAGCTGGATACCTCATCCGTTCTCTCCATCAATCAAACACAGCTGCTTCTTCAAGATCCACCTCCTCCATGAGACTTGCCCTGTCTCCCTCAATCTGATATTTTCCCTTTGTCTTGATTCTCATAGGACTTAGATTCCATATTAGAATACACAGTCTGGCACATTAGTCGAAAATTCAACACATATTTTACATGGACCTACTACCTCCAGGTGCTATGCTAAGTGACGAGGAGAGAGCAGTGAACAAGAGAAACAGACCTCCACCCTCACAGGACTGAGGGTCTAATGGGAAAACAGACCATAAAAATGTAATTTACATGGAACAGAACAGAGAGCCCAGAAATTTACCCTCATAAATGCAGTCAATTGATCTTTGACAAAGGAGCAAAGGCAATACAATAGAGCAAAGATAGTCTCTTCAACACATGGTGCTGGAAAAACTGGACATCCACAAGCAAAGGAATGAATCTAGACACAGACCTTTCAGCTTTCACAAAAATCAACTCAAAATGGATCATAGACCTAAATGTAAAACACAAAATAAGAAAACTTTTAGAAGCTAACATAAGAGAAAACCTAGATGACTTTGGGTATGGTGGGTATGGTTTCAGGAACAACTCCATGAAAGAAATAATTGATAAGCTGAACTTCATCAAAACTAAAAATTTCTGCTCTGCAAAACACAATATCAAGAGAATGAGAAGACAAACCACAGACTGGGAGACCATATTTGCAATGAGAAATAAGCATATGAAAAGATGTTGTATATCATACATCATCAGGGAAATGCTGATTAAAACAATGAGATACCCCTACACATGTATTAGAATGCCTAAATCTAGAACACTGACAACACTAAATGCTGGCGAGGATGCGGAGCAACAGGAAATCTCGTACACTGCCAGTGGGAAAGCACAATGGTACAGCCACATTGGAAGACAGTTTGATGGTTTCTTGCAAAACTAAACATAATTTACCCCATATGATCCAGCAGTGGAGCTCCTTGGCATTTACCCAAAGGAGCTGAAAACTTACGTCCACACAAAAACCTGCATGCGGATGTTTATAGCAGCTTTATTCATCAGTGCCGAAACTTAGAAGCAACAAAGATGTTCTTCAGTAGGTAAATGGATAAATAAACTGTGGTACATCCAGACAATGGGATATTATCTAGCACTGAAAAGAAATGAGCTATCAAGCCATGTAAAAACATGGAGGAAACTTAAATGCATATTAATAAGTGAAAGAAGCCAATCTGAAAAGGCTATATACTGTATGATTCCAAGTATATGGTAAAATTACGGAGACAATAAAAAAATCAGTCGTTGCTAGGGGTGGGGGGATGAATAGGTAGAGCACACAGGATTTTTAGGCCTGTGAAAATGCTCTGTATATTATAATAATATGCCATTATACTTTTGTCCAAACCCATAGAATGTACAACACCAAGCGTGAACCCTAATGTAAACTATGGACTTTGGATGATTATGATGTGTCAATGTAGGTTCATCCTTGGTAAAAAATGTACCATTCTGGTGAATGTTATTAATAATGGGAGATGCTATGCATGTGTGGGGCAGGGGATATATGGGAAATCCCTATACCTTCCTCTCAATTTTGCTGTAAATCTAAAAAATGAAATTCTTAAAGTAATTTAGGCAAAGGGTACGTTAGGGTAAATCAAGGTTACTATGGCTAATCTAGCCTAGACACTTGAAGGAAGATAAGAAGGTAATCAAATGACTGGGAATAGTAAAGAAAAAGGAGTTCAAAGGAGAGGAAACAGTAGTAGAATGGTCCAGGGGAAGACAGACCAGGGTATATCCAGTAATTGAAATACAGTCAGTATGGGTATAACACGTGGGTTTCTTAGGGAGGTGGGAAGGAGTGAAAAGAATTGGCAAGTTCTGAATTTATCCAAAGGACAGTAGGATGCCTTGGGATTGACATGGTTGCTCTTCGGAAGGAAACCTTTGTCTTGAAGTACAAAGAATTAATTGCAGGCAAATAAGCTATAACAAGACCAATGGGTAAGATGTTGCAGTGGTCCACACAGAGGATTACAGTGGTCTGTGCTCATATTGGGGCAATGGAGATGCTGCAGTGTGGAGGGATCATAGATACACTCATAGATCATAGATCATAGAGGGACAATGAACAGGACACGGTGACTGTTTGAATGTGATGGTTAGGGGAAGGAAGGACTCAAAGACGACTCTCAAATTTTGGCCAGGCTAGGACTGGATGAATTGTGTCTACATTTACTTAAACAGAGATGTGGTTAGAGAAGTAGGTTTGAGGGTGAAAGATGATTAGTTCAGTTTTACTCTTGCTAATTTAGAAGTGTCTCTAACATATCCAGGTGGAGATGACCTAGTAACCAATTGGATCTACTGGGATGAATCTCAGAGAAGAAGTCTGGGATGAAGGTATACATTTGGGAATTATTAGCATATAAAATATGAACAATGGGGATTTTATGAAGTCTGTAGACCCCTGAAATTGCACACAAATTGCTGTGTGCCTGTGTGTGTTTGTGAATTTTTATTCTTGGGCAATGATTCCTAATTTTCACTAGAAGGAGGCCAAGGGTGAGAGAGAATATGAAAGGACAGATCTTTGAGGAACAGAGGCATTAAAAGATAAGTAAAAGAGGCTCATCCAATAGAGGAGATTCAGAGGCAGCAATCAGTAATGGGAGGGAAACCCCAAGCATATGCTATCAAAGGAACCAAGGAAAAGGTTTTTAAAAAGAAAGGAGTGGTTATAGTGTCAGGTGCTGCAAAGAGGTTAAAAATCAAATAAGCACTAAAAATTTTCAACAGAGTTTTGCAAAATGAAGGTCATTTGTTGCTTTGGTCACAGATGTTTTAGTGGAGCAGATGTGACAGGTGATGAGAGTAATATAAAGGGAATAGACAACTCTTTCATGAAGTCTAGATGTGAAGGAGAGAGAGGGCAGGAGATGGAGAGAGAGAAGGATCAAGAAAGGGGCTTTTAAAGATGAGACATACTTCATCAAATGTAAGCACTGTTGAGATGAAGCCAAAAGAGAGAGAAAGATAGAAGATAGAGGAGAGAAAAGGGATTATTCATCAAGGGAAGTCCGTGAGGAGCTGGCATCCAGAACATAGGAGGAAGATTATTTATTCTGAAGAGCAAGGACCTCTCTTCCACCAAAAGAGAAAGACAGAAGAAAGGATAGATGAATAGCTTTGGCAGCACAAGTTCCCACAGCTGGTAACTAGAAAGCCAGGATTCTAACCCAGACAGTCTGGCTCCAAATTCTGCACTTGTAACCACCATGCTATGTGCACTATTAGTTCAGAGTGTTGCATGTCAGCTCAGCAATACTCGTTACCCAGGCCTGACATGAAAACTATTTCCATAGCATACGTGATTCCTCTATGTGGCATTCTCCTGAGTTTTATGTTGAAATTTCACCCCAATTCTCAGACAGCCTTTTGTTCCAGTTCACTGAGGGAAATTGGCTTGTAATTAATTAATGAATTAATTTAATCACTCACTCAACAAATATTTATTGAAAGCCCGCTATGTTCCCTTCTTTAGGGACCAGATGGTCATCCTGAACAGATAAAGTGCCTCCCTCTTATCATTTTATAATGTAGTGAGAGAAGCAGACATCAATCATAATAATCTCTCAAATAAATATAAAGCCACAAAGTGATCATTGAAAGAAAAGCACATTGTGTTCTCAAAACCTCTAACAGGAAGATTGGGTTCAGCCTGAGGATGAGGAAAGGCTTCCCCGATAATGTGACTTTTGAGTTGACTACTAATTGCGAAGCAAATTGGTATAAACTGCTGAAAGGGAGGAGGGAAGAGAGCATCCTTGGCAGAGAGAACAGTATTGCAAAGAGGCTACAGCAGTGGGAGTGAAAGAAAGCCACCGTGGCTGGGACACATGAGCAAGGGGGTATGGTCCAAGGTGAGACTGAACAGCGAGGAGGCAGCCAGCACGTTCAGGGCCGTGGGGGTTGGGTTAAAGGACTGAAAAGTTATAAGCAGGGAAGAGTAAGAGCTGAAGGTCCATGATCAGACCTACATTTGAAAGTTCACCCTGTCCCAAGAGTGGATTAGAAGGGAGGCAGAGACCAGCCAGGAGGTTCCAGCAACTATCCAAGATGGATGATGCCAGTTTGAGCTGGTGAGCTAGAGAGGAAGAGAAGAGAACAGCTTTGAGAGATGTTTTAGACTTAGTAGGAGGTAGGAAACAGCACAAGGGAAAGAGATTTTGAATAATGTGGAGAGTTTTGAGGTAATGTTCAGCTTAGAACATATTAATTTCTCAAAGCCAGGGAGATTTATATAAACCATTCCACTCTGGTGACAGAAGGCATTCATAGTGGATATTTTGTCTGAAAGTTTACAGATGCATTATAGAATGCTCCTCCATTGGAATAGAGCCAGATCTCAGCATTTCCTATGCAGTATAGATTTGCATGATATAAAACAGAACAGAAATAACTCCAGCAATAAATTTCCATTTGATGGATTTTTTTATAGTTGAGGAGGAAAAGATCAAAACCCAGTAAAGATCAAGTTTTGAGAATATTGTCCATTGACTCAGAACTCTATGCAACGTGTAGACTAATTTAGCTACCAGGAGTTGATCTGTCTTGTGTGAACTAGATTGGGAAAATGACCGCTGTGCGGTGTAAAAGTGAGTAATTCAGAACTAAAAAAGCCTGACTATAAGGATCCTCAACTCAGTGCTGTCCAATAGAACTTTCTGTGAAGACCGAAATGTTGTATATTTGCATTGTCCAATTCATCACTAGCCACATGTAGCTAATTTAAAACTGGCTAAAGGGACTGAGAAACCAAATTTTAAATTTTTGTTTGAAACAATTTAAATTTAAATAGCCACATTTGGCCAGTAGTAGTGTATTGGAGAACAAACATCTCAACTAATACCAAAGCAAGAAAACTATGCAAGACTCTCTCAGCTAAAAGTTTCGCCAGTGATGGAGTTTATACCAGAACTGCACTCTACATTACATATTTGACACATATAATTGTGTTTAAGTTGACTGTTGATAATTTTACATGACTCCACACTTCCAGCACCTATTGCTGCACCTGACACATTGTAATTGTTTGGTAAATGTTAAACTGAATGAATTTTAATAAATGAAATAATGCTATAGAGCACTTGTTATAGTGTTTGCCACATACAAAGAGTTCAATAAATATTAGCAATTATGATTATTATTTATAACGTCCAACTAAACTTTTCGTCCCTTTTGTAAAGTTGTGAGTTGAAAGCATCCTTTAAAAAGAGGAATCTGAACCAGGTGGGCCCCCTCAACAGCCTCTCTGCTGCAGTTTCTGCTTCCTTTCCCTTAAAAAGCTCTAGGAAAACCATCTTTCCTGGAGAGCCCAGGCCTGATGTCCACTTAACTGAGAACAGCTTCACTGATAGAGGTATTTCAATGCATGATCTCTCTTTGTATACTCCAATTTGAATTGAATGTTGAGCATGTAAGCAGTATCCCTATAATTTTATGTACCAGAAGAAAATAAGAATGATAATAAGATAAAACTTACTGTCAGCCACTGTACTTGATCTGTTCAGCATAACACAAGCACCAGTAATATAGTATTTGGCATATCAGAGAACATTCTGAACAGTGGTCAGGCAGTAGTTTAATAAGCTTTCTTTTCTGCTCTTCTAATCTTATTGATTATTTTTCAAGTCATGAATTCTCAAACTCTGCCCATGGCTTTCTGTTGTGGCAATGGAAAGGATACCAGACAAGGATGCTGAGGGAATAGATGTTGTCTTTTCTGCTGGGCTGTGCACATTAAGCTGGACTTACCTTAAATGAGGTTAGTTGGCAATGGGCAGAGAAGAGACCACCATTTTCTGAGCACTCACCTATGTGCTGGGAGTTGTACTAGGAGCTAGAAGTTTGCTACAGCTGGAGAAACTGAATATTTGTCATTGTGGGTTTGAGGAATGAACATGGAAATAGCAAGAAGAGAGTTCACTTGAGAAAGGTGAGGACGAGAAGCCAAGTTATTCCCTTTTCTTGGTTTAATTCAGGGCTTCTCAAGGGTGGCTCTATTGACATTTACATTGGGTATTACTTTATTGTGGAAGGCAGGATGTCACCATCTTCTGCATTTTATGTTGTTTAGCACCATCCCTGGATTTTATGCATTAAATTCCAGTAGTAGCACCCCTCTCTGCAATTATGACAGTCAAAAATGTTTCCAGACATTACCAAATGTCTCCTGGGGGGTAAAATTGCCCCAGTTGAGAACCACTGATCTAACTGAAGTGTCATTGGGCATGTAAATGACTTGTGGGTCACTTGCTGAGTGACCCAGAATAATAAAATAAGGGCAGTGGTCAAGAGAACATACTTCTCTTTAGTCCTTGCTTTTAATAAAGGAAAAATAAACACTCAGAGACCGTTTAAATCATTGGGGATTTCCTCTTACACAGAAAGGATAGAGGGAGAGCAGCCTGGGAGAAGACCTGCTCTTAGACCAAGGGCAGGGCTGGGACTTAAAAGGCAAGAGCACAGCCAATTGCTGAGCCCCACATGTGTTTTTCACCTGCACATATAAGGTTTATCCTTCCAAGAAAAATAAACCCCTAGGTAACTTTTTTATTATATAGTGTCACTTACTGCACAATATAATATCTCATAATATAATGGGTAACCATCCCAAAGCTGGAGCTATTTACCTCAAGATAAAACACGAATAGACCATAGTCTTCGATTAATATGTCCAATGACAAGATTCAGAAAGTATCAGGAAGGAATCTACTGTATTTATTTTAAATGCATATATATTAAATTTAACATGCAGAAAATTTTAACTCAAAAAGTGACTACTGAAAACACTGTCAGGCAATAGATAAAATTATTATGCCTTAATTTTCCTTCTTTCCCTCACTGTTCCAGACAATCCTCCTTACAAAATGTGCAACAAGGAAGGGGCAGTGATACAGAACCTGGGGTGGAAGGAGGAGGGAAACTGAGACCATTAGACAGCTCTGCCCTATGGCCGAGGGCTAGCAGTCAGAGCTTGGAGAGCTGGATACACAGGCCACTCAGGCATGGAAGAGGAAGGCCAGCTTTTAGCCCCATAATTGCTTCTTTTTGCAAAGGATCACTTTTTTTGAATAAATTGAAATCAGAGTTTCAATCCTAGGTCAACAGAAGTCTGAAAATAACAGAAAGAAGGAAACGAAAAAGAATCTCTTTATTATTCCCACGGAGGGATGCTCTACAGCTTCCTTCCCTGGAAATCTCTAGATACAGGGCAGAGGCCCAGCTCTCTAGGATGGTGTGAGTGGGAGCCTACCTGGGGGAAGGGAGATGGTCAGGCAACTTGGGGGTTCTTGCAGCTCTCTGGTTTTAGAAAACTCTCTGTTTTCCCAAAGGCGTGTGTCACTGAAGGAAAATGAAGAGCACGGGGAAGAATACTCAAGGGACAGTAAGCTTCTAAAGCAAAACAGTAAAGAAATTTAAAAAATAAACATGGAAAAAAAGCTGTTCTGAAAATCCATATTGAATCCTTTGTTATAGACATTAGTACATGTTAGGGCCTGGGATTAGGGAAAAAATAAATGATCTGGTCCTATCAAAAAAGATGTTATTGAAAATATAACAATTTAACTTTAATCTAATGCCCTTTGGGCAAATTTCCTCCGCTGCCTTCTCTAAATTTAGAATGCCCTAGGACAAACCTTTTTCTGTGCTTGTTCCACTAAAGTTGAACCTCAGATCTCCAGGTCTTGCTGGCCCAGCGAGCACAATGAGGCCGTTGTTCATGGCAAAGATACAGTCACCACCAGCCCTTCCAAGAACCCTCACTCCTTTAAATCCCTCCTATCTGGTTAAGGGGACATTGGAGGTCTCCTCCACTCCTCATGAACAGCACAAAGCTCTCCACATGGCTTATGGAATGTATTATTCTCTCTTTTACTCCCAATGCCAAGTGCTCCCTGGTCACTATGTTGGTTGCCTTGAGCTTTAAGTTGCCTTTTCCAGGCTTTTTAAATTTTTATTTCTTTGACCCAAACTTTATTAGAGATTCTGATTCTAGGTTGAGGGCTATAATCTCCATCAGATTTAACAAATAAAAGTACAGGATACTTAAGTTGAATTTCAAATAAGCAATGAATAATTTTTTTTGCTATATGTATGTCCCAAATGTTGCATGGGACATAATTCCCTAAAAAATTATTTCTTGTTTATCTGAAATTGAAATTGAATTGGGCATCCTGTATTTTATCTGGCAACCCTGGTCCCGACACCTCAACTGCCCTCAAAATGGTCTTTGTTATTTTTGTCCCCAGAGAATACTTTCAACCTGCCTTTTTGGAGGAGTGCATTCTCTCTCTGCATGTTTTGGTGCAGTGTTCGTTGGTTAAGGCACGGTCTTACTTTCATGGTGCCCACAGGGTCTTTGTCCTTGGTAAACAGATTTTACCATAAGTATACAGTCATCCATATGGAAGCAGAATCCGAAACAGCCTATTCTTGCTGCCTTTTCAGATACCTTCACCTGTGTTTTAATTCAATGACACTAATGCTCTTAGCCTGGAATCATTGCTATATAAATAAATATAAATTCTAAATAGAGTAGTGACCTTTTCTCTAAAAGTAATATCAAAGGGCTTAATTCATTATTTCAAAACCATAACTGAGGGTTCTTACCTAATTCGTATCTTAATATGTTGTTTTAAAATTCTCTCTTTGATCGTAATAGTGGTTTCACGGTACAATGAATATAGGATTCCCCAAAATTGTGCCTGGTGAATGGCTCTGTATTAGGAAAGTAGCATAGGAGTAATGCACAATTTTATGAAAATTTCCTATTGGCCAAATTGCTTTAACAATTGAAAGAAGGTAAATCCTTTGTTCTGTAAGAGTTTATATGCTTGATTAATCTGCACATTGGTTCTTTTATGCATATAACAAAGTGTGAAATATCTTATAGTGGGCAGTTTTTGGATTAAGACAACAGATTGAGAGCATGCAGCTGATTTTACTCTCTCTAAACATCTTTAGCAACAAAGTTAAGGGATTTTTTTTAAATGACATAAACTCACAAGAATGAGAAAAACAGGAGAGAGAGCAATAACAACAAACTATCGGGAGCTAGAAGACAGAAAGACAAGTAGTAACTGGCTCAGCAGAGCCCAGAAAACTGAATCTTAAGCCGACAGTAGAGAAAACTGAGGACCAGCCTAATTTGTGCCATAGAATTCTCAAAAGTGTCAGAACCCGTCAGTTCCAGATATCCAGAGATGACGAAAGGAGAGGCTTATCTATGAAAGATTGGGTGAAAGAGCTGTAGATTCCTGGAATCCCATCCCTACTCCAAGCCACTGAGAAATTGCCTGTCCTCTATCTCAGCATTTGGTTGCAAGCTGATTCTATGGGATGGTGAAGGGTGAGTTGGAGAGGTCTCTGCACTTTAGGGCTGTGTGCCCTACCAAAAATAAAGGAATTGACTCTCTGTATATTGAATACAAACGCTGAGGACTCCCAAACCCAACCCTTTTGCTCCGCTCATTTCCTAGCACACTATCAGCCTTTCATCTATGTAGGAGACTGAAAAACTCCACTCTGGTCACCAGCCCAAGAAACAGACCTAAAGCTCTAAAATCAGGAGATTTCCCAAAAGCAGTACATACTGATCACACTGTACTTAACCTCCAAGTCAACAAGCCCCATGAGCTCAGATCTTCCGGTCACATTTTTAATCCCCCACTTTGATAGTGTGCAGACCACCAAGGATGACCAGGCATTTCTGGAAAGCCTCTACGTGAAAGACAGAGGGCAAAACATACTCACCGAAGAAAAACAAAACAAAATAAGAGCAATTCAGAAGAAACAAATTATTTCAGAGCAAAAAAGTAAAACTCTGTTATTAACTATAGAAATATAAATCTAATTTATAGTAACAGAAAGCAGATCAATAGTTGTCTGAGACCAGGAGTACGGGGAGAAATTGACTGGAATAAAGCACAAGGGAACTTTTGGAGGATGATGGAAATGTTCTATATTTTGATTATGGTAGTGGTTACACAGGCGTATACCTTTGTGAAAACTCATTAAACAGTACACTTAAAATGGGTGCATTTATCATATGTAAATCATACTTCAATAAAGTTGATTTTAAAAATACCTGTTATTAATAACTAACATCATAAAAAAGGTAAGAGAAGTTATTGCATCTATGAAACAAGAACAAGATGCTATATAGAAATAGAGGAGGGGCATTTAGAGAAAAAAAGAACTCTTTGAAATTAAAAAGTCAAAATAAAAAAATAAAATTGAAATCTCCCAAAAGATACAGCAAGAAATAGTGAAATAAAAAAATAGGAAAGGAAAAAATAAGATAATTATAGGAACTTTCTAGAAATTCCAATACACAAATAGCAGGAATTCCAGAAAATGAATATAGAAAATAGAGAGGAGAAAAAACTATCAATAATTCATGACGACATCCTAGATCTGAAGGACGTGAGTTAACAGTTTGGAAGGGTCTGCCAAGTTCCAACCACAATAAAATTTGAAAAAATTTGAATAAAAATTGACCTACACCAAGGACAATCATTGTGAAATTTCAAAATGCCAGAGGAAAGAAGGTTTTACAAGTTTCCAGAGAGAAAAACTTTAACAAAAACAAAGGATCTGGGATAAAAATGACTATGGACTTCTCAACAACATTGGAAGCAAGAAAACAATGGATCAATACCTACAGAATTTTGTAGGAACCTTATTTCCAACCTAGAATCTATACCCAGCTCAACAGTCAGGGTGAGAGTAAACTGTAGACATTTTGAAACATGCAAGATCAGATTAAAAACGCCTATCAACCATCTCCCCAGAAACCATTGGAAGATATGCCCCACAAGTAAGAGGGAAACCAGAAAGAATACAAGGGATACAAAAAACAGAATATCCAACGTCCAATATCCAGGACTTAGTGGAAAAATAATCACCAGGAGAATGGAAAAGAGATATTCCAGGATTGCAGGTGCACACCAGATATGGAGGGCCAGCAGGGTGCATATGAGAGCAGTGAGTATGATTATCACAAGGTGTTCTCTTAGCCCGAGGACAGCATGCCTAGTGAGTCTGGCCAACATTCTTATCTGTACCGGGCTTCCTCTGACCATGTGCCTATAAAGTTTCGGCTCTTCCCTGCTTGCCTTCTGCCCTACTTGTGGACAAAAAATGTGCTGCAAAAAAATGTGCTTTGAACTTCTCCTAAGGGAGGGGCTCCGGTGAGGTTAGAAACATAAAATACAGAGCAGCTTGTTCTTTCTGAAGAGTCTTGCCTGATATTTAAAACCTGGTCCACACTTCAGCCCTGCCCAGTATCCCCACTGTGGTGAGCCCTGTGTTTCCCAGGACTCGTGACCTTGCCCCATGACTTCCTCAGAAGAAGGCCTTTTAAATTGTTGGAAACTGAAGGAAACTGAAACCAGACTCACAAACTCAGGACAGTTTCTCTTTTTCTGGAAGCTTCTTTCTGATAGTGGCAATATTACCTTTTCCTTACACAACTAAATTTTAGTATGCTACTCACTTTTTCAAAACTAAACAGTTTACTGCCTAGGGATACCTGTATAAGTGGTAGAATTGTAAAGAAAATCAGACAAACACATAGATATAGAGAACAGATCGGTGGTTACCAGAGGGGAAGGGGGTGGGGGAAGGGGGAAAGGGGTAAAGGGGCACATATATGGTGATGGATAAAAACTAGACTATTGGTGGTGATCACGATGCAGTCTATACAGAAACTGATATATAATAATATACACCTGAAATTTACATAATGTTATAAGCTAATATGATCTCAATAAAATAACTTAAAAAAAAAGCAGAGGAATGAGTAACACGAAAGTCAGATCTTGGCTTCCTTTGAAGGGGAGGGTGGAGAATGGTGTCAAGGAAGGCTTTTAAGGTAGGGTGATTAGGGTGATGTTCTATTACTTAACCTGGATAGTAGATACACAGTAGCTTACTTTACATATTATTTAAATCTTACATATACACTGTTTTATATGTACAAAACATTTCACAATTAACAACATATTCTATAGCAAATGTATTATGCTGTGAGACCAAAGATAAAAATGTTCAACTCTGCCTCTCGTCTTTCCACATACCCTGTGGGCTTCTATAGATGTCAAAGAGTTGACTAGTAGGATCTCTACAAATTAGGTTTCAGACATTTTATCCTCAAATACATTGACTTGCAACATTTCAAAGTTGCTAAAGATTTATAACTTGATTTTAAATGATAAATATTCAAGAATACTTTTACTTCTTTTCAGAGGCTGTCAGGTATTTTGTGACTATAAACAAACAACATAGTAATTTAATTTTAATTGATCAAGCTACTTTATGTTTCAGATTATAAAACCTCCATTTGTAACTCCCAATGACTTTTTTTTTTCAGAAAATCTTTATTGATTGAACAGACCTAGAAATATCTCAAGCTCTCTTCCCTAGGCAGTGGGAACTGAGAGAGAAGAGACTGCAGAGGCTATGGGAGAACTTCGATTAAACTGATGACATGTGAAATAAGAGAGACACATGAGACATTATTAAATGATTAGATTGAATATTGAAGGGCTAATGTAGCCTGGAGAATTGTGAGAAAATGGACATCTCTGTTGAGAAAGTCAGGATTTATTGGTCTGGTTGCTGGACTCATTCAAGTCCCATACTTGTTAAATTTAGAAAATATTTCTCATAAGATTTCAAGAATATTCCAAGGCTAGGGACTATAAATATTTCACAAATTTCTATTTTGATTAAAATGCTTTGCCACACTACAAAAAGAAGTAAGCCCTTACTGAGAGAAAGTGTGTAATAGCATGCTATCTCTATTTCCTAATCTGGAGGATGGAGAGCTAAGGACAATGCAATATGGGAATAATCCACTCTAACGTAAGTGTTCATTGTGGACTTCTTGCTTAAAAAGACATTGTTAAGAAGATATTAAGTAATAAAGGTATTTGAAGGCTCAACTAAAGTCCTTCATAGAATTTCTATAATTACAAGTCTTCAGGAAGATGACAAGTGTTTAACTCTAAGTGGGTGCTAAAATCTAATATGCCTTAGACTTCTAGCAGAGTGTAAGCTCTTACTCAATGCTGGCTTGTATTTAGGAGGATCAAGAGCCTAAGCATTCTCCTTGCACCCAAATTAGAAAAATACTCCTCCAGTTAGCCTAGGACCAAAGGCTTATTTTGAAAATAGAATAAAAACAAAAAGCAAAATAAAAGTATAAGCTAATTTTCTTGCCACAACACGTACTGAGATTGAGCATACTAAAATTAGCTACAACTAATTTTCAAGCAAGTGAGGAGTGCTTTTATCCTTCTCTAGACAGTTTTCTTTCCTGCTTCTTTTTGTGAGCTCCTCCCAGATTTTAAGTTGCCATTGTTATAAAAACAACCAGAGTCAAAGAAATGGCTGTCTCAACAACTGCGTGCACGTGACTACAATCTTCTCACTATATTGTCAAGAGCATTTTCTGGACCCAAATATAAAATTCAGCTTCTGGTTGAATATATTGCTTGTTACAATATTTATTTCATAGTCCTTTTTTTTCCTCTATGATACACTATGTCCGTTGTGTTCATTTTGAAAACTTATGTTTAAAACTTATCCCTGGTTGCTATTCTTAACGTTGAGAACTCTACTGGTAATAGTGTCTTTTACCTTCAGAAATGTTTATTTAAGGTATCCAAAAAGATACAAAAAGCTAATACAATAAATACCAATGTGCCTGCCACCTGGCTTAAATAAATAGCACAGTCAATAAAACATGTTTGTGCCCCTTCTGGATTACATTTCATTTCCTTCCCTCACCAAAGACGACCACTCTCCGGAATTGCTTTCTGTTATTCTCATGCATTTATTTATACTTTTACTACATATAAATGTATTCATAAACAATATCATATAGTTTCACAAGGTTTTCACATTCATATAAATACTGTGTGTACGCTTCTGCAACTTGCTTTTAACGCAATATTACATTTTTGAGATTCATGAGTGTTGATATGTGTAGCTACAGTTTATTTTCAGTATTGTATGAATATTCTACAATTTACTTATCCATGCTCCTGTTGGTGGACCTGTAGGTCATTTCCAACTTTTTCTCAGCACAAACAATGCCATGTGAACATTCTCATGCACTCTTCCTCATGCACATGTAAGAGAGTAGGGCACACGCCTAAAACTGGTCACAGGAATGTGCATCCTCACTGTTATTAGAAATTGACAAAGTGTTCTTTGCAATGGTTGTAGCGCTTTACATTCCCTAGATTGTGGATTAACAGTTCTCTTTTCTCAACATCCTTGACAACATTTTTACTGTAAGACTGCAAATTTCACCAATCTGATGGGTAAACCATGGTATCTCATTGTCCACACAAGATTCTCAAAAATATGGACTGTGTTGTGTAAGTGTCTCCAAGTGACGATAATTCTGGCACTCTTGTAATTCACCACACAGTTTCTCTAATCATGAATTATCAATATTTCTTTGACACAGCTAAAGATTGATCCTAGAGGAACTAAAAAGCATAAGATAAAATTTCTATCATCTTTACTACTCAGTCTTCATTCTCAAGTTCCAATCCTCAAGTTTTGGGAGATGTGGCAGGAGGTGGTGTGGTATGGTCACTCTATAACACTCTAGAGGATGTCGGACCACTAGCTAGTATGTATCAGGGATGTTTGGGATGCTGTTATTGCTTCTTCTCCACTTACACTGGGCAAATCATCTGCCCATTTCTATTAAGGGGTAGAAGAATAGAGACATATGTTACCATATTAAATCAGATCTTGTCTTTGAGATACTGAGAGACTAGATATAAATAGGATTTTTGATAATTGCTGCAGCTATGGCAATTGTAAATATGAGTGTAGCTCTTGTTTTAAATGGGATTAGAAATGTAGAAATATCACCTAGTTAGTCTGATCATACATTCATTCAATAAATATTTTAGAAACAAATCCATATAAGCTGCTGGTGGCGTTCCCAACTAGTGGGAAAGAGAGATATACAAACAAACAATTATGATGCCACAGATCTTTACAAAGAAGATGTGTGTAAAAAAAGTTCCAGACAGACAAGGAAATGAAGAAGCAAAACACTGACTGATTCATGAAACGAGTTTAGGCCGTGCTCAGATGAAAGATGAAGTAAAGTCAAGAACAAAATAAAAACCAAGGTTGTCCATCCAGTCTAGTATTTTGTAACTAATTAGATACCTGAGTTTAAATCCCAGCTCCACCATTTACAAGATATGTCACCTTGGACAGGTTAAATATACTCTCTAAGCCTCAGTTTCCTAACTAGTAAAATAGAAAAAAATAGCTGTATATACCTCTTAGGGTTATTGTCGCGAGTGAATATATTAATATATGTAAGGCTCTGAATGAATTCACTGATACTCAGTTAACAATAGTTGTTCTAGGGTCACTCGGAAACATTGTATGGAGCAAAATTTCCCTTTATCCCCAATGTGAGGATTTAACTCTATATTTCCTTATTTCATCTGAATAATCTAAAAACAAAATCATGGATTTGGTCACTTTCAGACTCCATGGTTTTCTGTATCTATTTAGAACTTTGACTTCAGCTGCATATTTGAATCACGTCTCAAGCCACATTAAACTTCTAATTTTTTTGCTTTTATGGGATGTCGGAACATTTGTTCACTGTGCATCATAGATGCTTTAATCTCTGCTCTACTTTCTGAGTCTTTTATGTCTCCTTCTGCCTCTGGGAATGGCATTTTCTCTCTTTCCCTTTCGATATCGTTGTTGAAGCTTTGTGTCTAACTGTTCTAAAAACTTAATATCTTCACACTGGCTTCTTTGGTTTTGAATGCCATTATTGGGAGGATGAAGGAGATAAATATAGAATCTCTATTTCCTTTTCATGTGGAAGTCTTGAGAGCCTCAACCTTGTGGCAGTTGCCAGCAGTAGGCTTTTTGTAAAGCATTCTCTGTGCTTTTATCAAACCCAGCCCACGCTGGCACGTGAGTGAAGCAGCCACTGGCAGAGCTCCTGTGCAATCTTACTATAATCTTCCCTATGCTCTCCCCTTCCTGGGCATACTGTTACCCTATCTGAGCAGAATATTGGGTAAGGGAGAGAGCCCAAGAAAAATCTAAACTGTGAAATAAGAAGGGAAAGGCTAGAGAAGAAGTGGGAGGAAAAAAGGAAGGAGAGAGGGTGGAACAAGAAATTAACATTTATTTAGGATTCATTATATGTCTGGCACTGTGCTGGATGCTTTAGACATATGACCTCATTTCATTCTCTGTGGGTGCGTATGTGTGTGTTGGGGAAGAGCTGCATTGCAGCGTGAGGACTCCCTTAACCAGTACTTAGTGAGCTCTCTTCGGAAAGTAAATGGATATTTACATAGATATTTTGTAACATTTTTTCCCAGTTGTTGGCAGGAACATTTAACAAAACTCTTGGATCCCAAGTATTTATTTTCAGATAATAATAATAATAATAATAGATAATTGTTCACACTTAAGGTTTAACCACAAGTAAAAGAGAGACTGAGAATTATCCACACCCATTAATTCATTGTCAGTCTTGCAAAGAATTCAGCGAGTGCCTACAATGTGCAAAGAAGTGTGCTAGGCACTGCTGTAGGTACACACAGGTACAATACCCATAAGTGCTAGAATCCACTTTGCTAGTCCTAAATTCTGAAGGTCTGAAAATAAAGTTAACTATGTGGTCTGTGAAGTGCAGCATTGAAGAAATGAAATTTGACCAAGGTATCAATGGTAAAATATAGACAGGCAGAGAGGAGAGAAGAAAGGCATTCCAGGTAGACAGAGAAAAACCCAATACCAAAGTCACTGGAGCATACTTTGGAGAGGCTAGTTAGGAATCACTCGAGAAGGATGGCTATGTTTTATAACCTATGTTTAAAAACGTACCAAGTCCCAGACACAGCAATGCCCATTATTATTCTCTAAATGTGACTTTATGATAGTGAACCCAGTATCTGTAATTTTTTATTTGCTGTTTATAGAAAACATACCACTCTGAAGCAACAACTAGTGAGTCAAGGATCAACCTGTGAGCTTCCTGTGAGTAAGACAGAGTGCTACACTATCAATTATAAAGTGGAGAATATGACTATTGAAAGATCATGGTTGGGGCGTTTATTTTGCTGTTGTCTGATGGCTCCACAATGAAATTAAATGAAGAGTCCAAGTACTTCCTCCCTGAATGTTTCTGAGTCTCTCTTTCACTTCATCCTAATTACCTATAACTCAATACTCATCCTTAAAAGAGCAAAGGAAATCTATGCCTATGGCTGAAAGGCATTTTTATGCTACTCATTAATATTCCTTTGGGTGAAATATTCAGAGAAATTTCTAAAATATAATTGTGCTCCAAGGGAACTCAATTATATGTTTGAGAAGTTCTTATGGAGATTATGTTCCACATCAAACATCGCGTTGGGCACTTGATGAGAACTAAGGGTGATATCTTGCCTCACAAGCCAAGACAGAAGGACAGCTATGAATATGCTGCTTGGTGTCCCTGGCAAGCAGAGGATCATGTGCAGCCTGGACCCAAGCCAGGGAGAAACACCAAGTCAGCATGGTGCAGGGAGAGGACAGAGCAGTGGATTTTGTATCCGAAGACGTGAGCTCCAGTTCCAACTGCCACCGTCCTGTGGCACTCACCACTTCTCTGAGCCACCACTTTCTACTTTGTACAATCAGAGAATGAGTCTTTCCTCACAGCACAGTTGTTAGGCTTGTAAGTCACATGTGTGAAGATACTGTGGAAACTAACAAGTGCTAGACATTTGAAGTTTAATGTTATTGTGATTAAAAGGGACTTGAGTGAACTGTACTCAAATTAGCACTTAAGGCAACCCTGGCAACTATAGAATTTCTGGCATCTTTAGCCTCAGTCTGATGGACAAACTGCTGAGGGCTGAGTATCTGAAACAGCAGGGTTGAAAACTTAATGGATTTCACTACTTTGTAGAGTTTTAAAACTATACTTGTTAGAGGACACAGTGTATCGATAACTACATTATATCGTTATTAATTGATTTGTGAAACATATGGTAGTTACTGGTATGAATTATTTTCAGTCTGAGAGATAATGTGCTCATACCCACATTCTTTAGCCCCGGGGACTACTCAAGAGAAAGTGCCATACAAGCATATGTGAGTTGTCACCAGCTCTTTATGCTTTTGAGCATCATGAAAAAAGTGAAGATTTCAAAAGGCAGAAACGTGTAAGAATATACATTTATCAGTCACTTGGAAGCTGGTTTCCCAGTCATTGAATTAATTACCTTGTATCATTGAGTTAAATATTTTAATGGATTTGGATCACGTTTTCCTTCAGTTTTCTCATCTCTGAGTGGAAGTAGGAAAATGAATATCAGGAAAAGCTATTTAACAAAACAATAAAATATTATTTGGCTGTGGGTTTTTGTTGCTGTTGCTGCTATATGTGAGACTACAATGACAAACACATACAGTAGACCTTGAACAGCCTTCTGAAGAATCCACAGCTCCTTTTGGGTCTAGATGCTGCATGTTGTGTTAATTAACTCTGAGCAATTGGTGAAAATACAGCTATTTCAATGAGAAATCATTGTGCACTAGCTTTCTATAACAAAGGCTAACAGAACCTTCTCCTGAAGCTGGAAATGCATTGTGAAAGTTTGCTATATATAGATATTTTATTATGCATTAAATTATATAGCGTTTATACCATGCTTTATATTTAAGTGTAAATCGAACGCTAAAGAAGGACATATACCATTCTAACCAGATCCAATTAATCTTAAATTTGCTGATCATAGTCTCAATTATTAACAACATATTCCCAATGCATTAAATAAATGCACTGTTAAAGAATATCTCCCTAGCTAGATCAAAAATCATTTATTAAGTTTCATACACATCTGTCTAAATGGAGGCTAATGCACTTGGAGTCAGTGTCGAATTTCCTACCCTTTCTCAGCCTTTTGCAGGTGATATGTTTCTTTGTGTACCATTTGAATGTGCTTCAGTTTTTCTTATTCCTTGGTGTAGCGTGGATACTCTCAACATAGCCCAAATACTCTCCTGAAGTATTGGTACAGCCACAGCCTATAACCAGTTTATGTCTCAGGGACATTGGTCAGAGAGAACAGGGAAAAAGGCAGCCAGAACTTGTGTTTGACAGTGCCCCTGCTTGCTGAGGAAGCACCACAAAGGACATCTATACTTTAGGACTATTATTTACTTCCCTATTTGCTAACATTGGAGTTTAGAGATGTCTATATTTTTAGGAGGTGTTTTACTCTTTTTCTCATTGATGCCCATTATTAGTTGTCAAATTAACACATGAAAAGTGCAGAATTGTAGGAACCTGGATGCCTTTCAGTGCTTTTTTTTCCACTCTCCTCCACCACAGCCAGAGAGATGGAAAACTGGACCAAAGCTTGGCAGTTTCTCAGAGTCCTTAATTGGAGGCTCCCTGACTGTACTAGAATCTCCACATTCT
This sequence comes from Diceros bicornis minor, assembly GCF_020826845.1. Lineage (NCBI taxonomy): Eukaryota > Metazoa > Chordata > Mammalia > Perissodactyla > Rhinocerotidae > Diceros > Diceros bicornis. Next base: position 17,127,007 of record NC_080772.1, on the reverse strand, counting down.
CATGAAACTAGCTTTTTGTTTCACCTATGCTGTAGCTTGATAAGGTCCAGATAGTCCTAGAAAGAGTCCTTTTTAATTTTCAGGAAGTAGAAACTGACTCAACAGAGGAGTCATACACTGGATAAGGGTTGACTCTAAAAGCATTTAAGTCCCCTGCCGTCTGATGTTCTTATCTGGCTGAGATTATTCTGCTGTCTTAGCCTAGGTTCCCCTCAGGAAGTGCTGACTAAGGCAAGGGCTTCTGTAGGCAGGCAATTTATTTTGAGAGTAATATTAGGGGATGGAGTGGTGGAGGTGGGGGTGGGTAGAAAAGGAGAATGAAACAGAGAAAGAGAAAAAGTTCATCCAATAGTGCACTTGTAGTTGGTCACGTTATGGGCTTGTTCTTCTAGAACCCTGTGAGGAGCTGTGCAGAATATGTCTCAGTATTATCCATTCAAAGGATGATGCAATACACGAGTGTTGGGCACATTCTCCTAGACATCCCGCAGAGCCTTTATTCACAAAATACCATGAAAAGCTTGAGAGAAACTGATAACTCTCAATATCTAGTCTTAGAGCAATACTCCCAATTTCCTACACATGAAGTGAAAATGAAGAGCTTTCCTCAGCAGTTTGCTATACATATATCAGATTATATCATATTTGTATTGCTATTGATGTTGCTATTGTTATCATAATTAATTTAATTCTGGAATATATCTTAGATGTCTAATTCCATCTTTTCATTTTTCAAATAAGAAAACAAGGGCACAGAAAGGTAAGATGACTATCTAAAATCACACAGCAATTCAGAGAAAGAATCTATTTTTATACTAAGAGATTACTTGACTTGCTGTTTAAGCCCATTCCACCACACCTCACTCCCTTAAAATGTGTGCAAAAAGCATCCAAGCACAGGTTCTGTTGCAGCCACGCTAGATTCCAGAATTCCAGGACCCTTAGAGGTGAGGTAGTCAGCCACTATATACAAATGATAGTGTCTGCAGGAAATCTAATTTTGGTAAGCATTGCTATTCACCAATATCTATTATCTTCAACTTCAGAAATGTGGAAGATTCCAGTTCTCTGCATGGCCAGTGACCAGTTCTAACCAATAAAATTGTCAATGGAGGCGATATCTATAACTTCTGGGTCAAAACATTTGCCTGTACTTGAATCTCTAGTGTTCTCTTTCTCTAAAATATTGTTGAGGAAGGTCGAGTGTTTGAAATGATGACCTCTTTAGATAGTGAAGCCTCCATCAGCTGGATTTCTTGAGACACCAATATGAAGAGAGTCGCCCTTCCAACCTATACTGGGCATTTAGTATGAGCAACATACCAACATTTAGAAAATTTGGAGATTGTTATTAGCATAGCATAACCTAGCCCATCCTAACAAATACATATTGGGAGTGTGGTATTTATTCTATACTTCTTGAATCACCTTCGATTGTTGATCCCATTCATATCAAATCTGGGGTTTTATTAATGTGATGGTAGATAAATCTCTGTTAAATTTTATAGCAACTGACTTGCTTTTATTAACAATGACTTTTATTAAGGATGATTTGCCTCTCTGTGGCAGCCACGAGAATACACTTCACAGACCTCCAACTACAGGGAGTGTAACTAACCAAGAGCCCCAACTTCTGTGCTCTATATCCATCATTAACCAAGAGCCCCAACTTCTGTGCTCTATATCCATCATTATGTTTGTTCAGAGGACACATTTCCCCTGGACTTCTTCCAACCTCTGACTAACTATGGTAAGGATATTACAGCAGGCATGCTCTTGGAAGACCTGGGACTCCTGTGACAGCTGACTTTGGATCGAGGACTTCCTGACGACCTTGCCAAACCTTCTTTACACTGCATGTTATTCTAGGATGCTTGCACCCCACCTTCCCGCCTCTCTCTTTCATTGACGATCAGACCTGCATTGAAGTCCGACAGCTCCCCCAGCTTACCCACTCCCCCCTATTTTCTCTCACACAGGCATTTTTCCTAATAAAGGCATTGCACATTTAATTCCATCTTGGCATTTTCTTCTTGAAGAATCCAGACTTACACACTCTCCATGTCAAGCTAAGATTTTCCCAAAATATCAATTCTTTCTGTGCCTGTTTATCCAGTGATCAGATTCACTGTCTTAGAATTATTAATTTTCTTTAATTCATAGCCATCTAGAGCTAGAAAGATGCTTGGAGAACTGGTCCAGATTTTCTCAAAATGTAGACCAATTGCACCAGAATCGGCCATGGTGCTTATTTAAATGTGACCCAGACCTGCTGAAACTGAATCTCCGAGGATGGGACCTAAAAACCTAAATTTATAAACTAGCTCCCCAGGTAGCTCTTATTGCATATTATGAAGAGTTGCTGATCAAGTTCACAGAAAACTGAAATCCAGTGAAAGAAAGAAAGAAATTCAAATTATTCAACCAATTAAAGTCCGAGTTCAGCTTGAAACATAGGTCTCCAGATTCCAATGTCAGTACATTAACCATTTGCATGGTATACCATATTATACCAATCACATCCCAAAGCTGGAGAATTCCTTCCGTTGGATCTTTTGATGAGTTGAATAATCAGAACTTATAGGAAAAGATCTCTGACACCTTTGGTACACATGACACCCGTCATTGTCTTGACAAATTTGACAGACATCTGGTCATTTTCAAAGACTTGGCCACGTTGATAGCCAACAATCGTGAGCAATAAACTGGAGAGATAATTGTAGCCACTTTTCCTGGAGCCTTAAATCCAAAAAGTTCACAGCTAATGATATGGATTAAAGAAGAGGTTGAAAATTACATCTGTGGGAGTATTTTGGAATAGACCTTTGAATGATTGGTTGATTTGATGTTTATTTTAAACATTTGAAATAATGAGGTCATGAAGTTGGTCTAGCTATTATGACCAGTTTAATAACTAAATTAGCTTTGTTATGCACTGTTAACCAATCCAATAAAACCAATTGAGGATTTGGTTGATTTATCTGTTAGTTACATTTACAAGCCCCGTAGAAAAGTGGCATATAAATTGAAAAGAATCTGGATAATTCAAGAAATAGTCTATTAAAATAAAAGAAACAAAACAAGCAAACAGAAAAAGGAAAGAATGAATAAGAATCAAGCTGTAGCATATCAGAAACATGTATAAATGAGGGATAAGAACCATATTAGAGTTTAGATGGACATATATGTAGCAAAAACACATGGGAAGTCAAAATCTGTGACCACCTAAAAATGAATATAATCAATAAACACAAAGGTTACGCATGATTATTCAACCACAAATGAGACACAAGGTGATACTTTATCATCAACATTAGATCGGCTTTATTGATATTTTGCTTAATTGATCTCCAAATTTACAAGAGGATAGTAAAAGTGTTCGTTGTTACCAAAGGAGGAGGGAAGTGGGGTCTACAACAAAAATGTAGATGGATTGGTCTTATCTATACCAAAAAAGTAAAATTTAAATCTGCTTTTACAAGGAAGAGTAATATAATTGTTGGAACAGAAGAACTTAAAGATAAAAGGACATAAATTAGAAAAAGTAAATTAGTTTATGTGAGTAGGAAGTTTAGCACTGAGAAGTTTCTGGATAAGGAAAGCAATCACATCTGTTACATTTGTCACTGAGTACTCAACATATAGAACAGGGCTGGCACCTGGTTAGCATTCAAACTGTGATGAAATTAAAGAGAAAATATGGTTTTATCATTGGAAATCTAGGAGAGTTTAGGTGTTTACCATGACAAGAAGGAGACGTTAAAATAAAAATCAGTTCAAGTCCTTTTATATACATGATTCTGTGGTATAAATTTGGGTCTTCGTTTATTACTGATGGGTGTGTTCAATGTTATTGGTCTAAAACTTACCTTACTGGGTTCCATTATTAAATTCAGATAAGAGGAAGCAGAGAGAGAGAAGTGGCCAGAAGATGTAGAAAAATTTAATTCATCAAAAAGGACATTAATTACTGCAGAAAGTTATTGCAATAACAACAGCAGGAGTACGGAGACCAGTCTGAAAAAACCAGCCAATTTTTAAATGCTTCTTTATTAATAACTCTCTGGTACCGTAGGGTTTTACCCTGTTGATTAGCTGATACTGAGAAGATAACTGCAGTAGAGACGGGTCCAGGCCACAGCTAAAGTTGATTTTATTTTTTCCACAACCATGTTTTAAATGTTAACCATAATCTCTAATATAGATATTTGTTATTACTAGCTTTTCTCTCCATACGTATGTATGTATGTACACACTCACCACAACTCTCATTCTCCAGTTCAGCTAACACAACTGCCTGATGCTTATTGGGCATTTATAAATATTTGTGCTTTCTAAATTGAAAAATGAAGTAAGAATAACATTTTCATAGGATCAGAATCCCTTTCTTTTAAGTATATCCAGGTTGTAAAAATAATTCATTGACAAATGTATTGGTGAAGCGCTTGTAATCAATCTCTATTTGATTATCTGATACTGTCAGGAAAATTAAAATGGACAACTACTATAGCCTAGTTTTGAGAACTGAGAGATTAAAGTCAGGCCAAGGCATCCAGAGAAGGGAGAAGTTTCTTTGATCGGTAAAATTGACACCACACAGCTCTGGAGAAGAGAACGCTTTTCTCCACTTAATGTTTTCGTAGCAGCCCAATTTCATAATCCTTGAATTGACCTTGGCCCAGGTTCTTAGTGTTTAGGACGTCAGCCTGGGACTCACTCCTCACACTAACATAGCGTATTGGGAACTCCTAAGAGGCATTGTGATTGAGTTCCAATTAAATATTCGGGGACTCACTCCTCACACTAACATAGCGTATTGGGAACTCCTAAGAGGCATTGTGATTGAGTTCCAATTAAATATTCTATCTGCTGAAATATATTGTGACTACTGCTTAGAACATTGAAATCAGTAAGAAACAACTTGCTAAACCAAGTTTCTTTTTCATATATCACTGTTTTGTATTTAAACAAATTGAAAAAAGGAAGATATTTTGCCCAACATGTGCTATATTATAACAATTCTATTATTTATACCATGTATACAATTACATTCAAATTAATGTCTTCTTTATACTTAAAAAGTTTGACCAACAACTAGGAAAGGAAAAACACAATTCTGCCTTTCAATCATGGGATAAGAGTTGGATAATAAAGTAATATTTTGCTAATGTAATTTCCAATTTTTTTCTCTTCCTTTAACAAAACAAGATCAAAATTGCAGCACATTCCAATAAAAAAAACACTCTGAGTTAATATCCAGTAATTCATTAAGAATTTTCTACTGAGTAGAAGATCTACTGAAATACTGAATATTTTCTACTGAAACATTAAAAAATTGAAGTCAAATCTCATATCTTTTTACATGTATCTCAAATGTATTACAATTGGACCCTATTTTGCCTTGGTAGTATCTTCTGCTTCCAATACTGGGCTTTTTTTAACTTTCCTGGCTATTTGTTCTTCAATGCAAATATTTTCCCTGCACATCGCAACCACTGATCTTCTAAAAGATAATCAATTCCAATTTCTTGACATTCCAATTTTATTCTATCTTAAAGCACTCTATTTTCAATTCCTACTCTGCCATATTTCTATATTGTACTAGTTACTTAATAGCAGCTGATGGAAAGTGCACAGACAGCTGAATTTGAATACTGGACCAAAAAACACTGAACGCATTGAAGCCTGTGCTCTCTAATCTAAAGTCAGCGGTTAGAGCTTTTATTTTTGTGGTTTACAAGCATTAAATTCTATACTAATTCATCTAAGAGTGAGCATAAATGAGGACACAATTATTGCTGTGGTTAATTCTTAAGTAAAAGTGTCAGTAATTAGTTGCTTTTGTTGTATTAGTGCTTCCTATAAATATATTGTTTAGATGAATATTATTTCTATAGAAGTGAATGTTTCCATGGATTCTGAAGAGCTAGAAAGAATTAGAAGGAGTATTTCAGCTACAACATATTACCCTTGTGCAAATATAAAATAAAGAGAGGTTAAAAACTCTTACATATAAATTTGAATGGCAAATATTGGTGCATGCTTTTCACCTTGAGCAGCATCTCTTAGACATCTGAGGAGCTCTTTTAATTGATTCTCCTTTTTTTTAGAGCAAACAGTTTTTAAATAGAAAAAAGTTTTGATATATTATGCATTTTATTTACTTAGAAGTTGATTTTAAATTTATTATAACAACTATTAGGAATATAGCAAAATTATGTCACTCTGTTTATTCCCTCCTGGGTAAAATATGAATTTATTTAGAAAGAAATTGAAACTAAGCAAAAAGGAAAATAATATTTTAACCTTTTTTAAAAGAATGCTTAGAATGAAAATATAAAAATTACAACAATTTTCTTTGTTTCAATTATTATTAAGCCATAAATTTTTTAGTGCATTCTTTGGAGAAGTAGCTTTCAGAAGACAAACATACCTATAGTTATATTAAATTTTACATATTTGACCAAATATTTAACTTAGTTTAATATTTAATCGAGACCTTTTTTCTATTATGGCAAATTATAAAATCATATAATTTTTTAAATTTTAGCTTAATATTCTCAGCAACCTCATAGTTCAATATTCTTGTAAGAATTTTCATTAAAAACTAGGATTAAAATAAGTGATATTAGATAGCTAAATCCTTCTGACACCATAAAATAAACAGAACTTTATTTTTACAAGATTTATTTAACAACCATGTAACTAGTAGAAACATTGTATTACATCAGCACTGATATATTTAACAATAGTCTTCATGGCAAAGATATGTGTTTGTTTAGAAATAGGCTGTAATTTTGAAATTCACATTTAATTAATACAGCTGTACATTTATTTTAATCAATATAAATCCTAATAACACATAAAAGTTAAAAAGGATTTTTAACCTTTAAAAAAATCTTCTCCATTTCATTTGAGAAGAGATTGTTCCATACTGAAAAACTCGTTTCTAATGCCAGTAACACTTATGAGCTTGCCTATGCTGCAACCATATCTGATCACTTTTACTCGGAGTAGGTTCTTTTCTTAAGAAGTCTTTGCAAGCCAAGTATGGACAGAAATTCATGACAAAGATTTCAAGGGTAAAAAGAGTGTACATATTAGTGTGAAGCAAAATTTTCAACTTCTTTCTCAAACATAACTCACTTTCTTACTCCCAAACTTAAAGCCTGAGAAAAACTTAGGTTAATTATCAAAACAAGGAAACCATTTTTTTTCTTTGCCCCTAATTTTTTAAAAATTAACCTGTGCTTGATATCTTTATCTTAATTACTTTTTTCCTTTATTAGATCTTACTTATCTGGAGAAATTAGAAAAAGTCTTCTCTACTCATCTGTTCAACACAAAGGTTTTTCACACTGATTTGCCATTTCATATTTCCGTATAAAATTTGAGAAAGAAAGGGTGCAGAAACGTAACTACAGAAATTGACAGACTGAAAACTTCAAAACATTGACTTTCCACTACCCTTCAGAATAGGAGAAAATTATCCAAGGAGTGCTTAAAATTAAAATCAAAATCAGGTGGCCCCTTCAAAAGTACAATATGATGAGAGCTTTTAAATTTCACAGATTAAATGTTTCTAAGAGCTTAACGTTTTCAATACTTATTGCGACACAGTGCCATCTGGCTTTTGTAGCGTGTCCTGCCTCTTTCGGGCAGCAGAGGGCGTTCTGGCATTGTTGACACCTTACACCTCCGGGTGCACTGCGTTCGCATCTTGTTCCCGGGAAGGAAACATGCTATTTCCCTGGAGGGTTGTCGTTGAGTATCTCAAAGGGTCAAGCTGTTCCTAAGTTATTCCGAGAAGCTTTCATTTCAAACCGCTAAATGAAAGTTGTGATTGTCAAGGGCCCCCACAGCACGCTGAGCCGAAGTTCTCCAATTGTGAAACTTGAGGTAACAACTCAAAATTATAGCAAAAATGCTGAGCATAGAATTTCATAGCAGGGAAATTGGCAATGGACATTAAACCGGATAATTATTTTTAAAAGAAATAGAAAACAGTCTCAAAAATCTAGAAATATTAAGGCTCAATAACCACTCTGGGTTAAATCACTGGCAACCAGATTACCAAACTGTCTGTTCCCATATCTAAGTGGTATTTTACCTTTTCTCTTTCATATCATGCATTTCAGTTTTATTTAGAAAGACATTTTAAAACTGATTAAGCTTTCAGGAGGACGGGTTTAGATTGTCCTAAACAGGAAGGATTAGAGTGAGAGGGATTAAGTGTGTTTTCTATGTAATATATGAAATATAACACAACTCAGGCAGGAATATTTTGCAGCCTTGGACCCTTGCTACTTCGTGAAATATCCGATGGAATGTGAACACAGGTGATCATCAGTTGCGTGAATACTGGAAGGAAATCAAGGTTTCCATGATAACGCGTAACGCTTCAAACTCATTTCAATTTCCAATGATTGCTCTTAATTGGTACAAGAGAAACATTCCCCAGGGCTTTCCTTTTATCATTCAAGTAGCCCCCTTCTTCCAGTGTGTTCTACCTACCACCTCCCAAACTGTATAAAGTGAAATATAAACCTAAGTCATCGATGAACGTGAAAGACCTAATGTGCAGAGTTCTAAAATCGGAGCAAAAATAAAATCCCCCCGGGGCTGTGGTGGGTCGAGGATATCTCCTGGCGAGGATATTGCAGTTTCACTGCTTTATTTTCTGAATCGTTTGATGCATCTCCATCATTCAGGTATAAAAGAACGAATCTGATGAAATGTACGATACATTTATGGCCCATTTCTATATCTGGATCAACATCGGAGTTGCCTCTATTCCTTATCCTGGATTGTTTTACCTATTCCTAACTTTAACATTGTTTACTATTGTGAATTTATAAACAAACGCAAGCAAACGCATAGCAATTTCTTTTGAGAGCAGAGGTTGGCTACAAATTGGTTGATTTCCTGTTTTTTTTTTTTTCTCTGTCTCTCCTGCCTCTTTGATTCATCATTTAGTTAAGGCATTTAAATTTTTATTATTTATATTTAATGCTGTCAATATCTAGGTTAGGATGATGAAATATGCTGAGGGATTTAAAGGTTTATTGAATATATTAATACTGACCCTCGACTCCTAAAGCGAATCTTCATTGCCTGGGATTTAGTAAACCACCCTGCCTTTTTCCATCTGCCGGAGCTATGAAGAGGTTGCTGCTGTGGTCGGTTTTTCCGCAGTGCGGGTTCCAGGCCTCCTGGCCCTGCAGTGCCTCCCGCCGGCCGGGAAGCGCGGAGCAGCAAGCCCGGCGCTCCAAAGCAGTCTGCAGAGCTGGTCGCTCTGGACCGGCCTAGGAAGGCTGCGCTTCTTCGAGCCTGGCCTGAGGCGGCAGATTGGATGGTCTCCTGCTTGATCTCACCTAGTCAATCCCCATCCCATTCCTTCCTGTTAAGTCTCTAGGCCTACACTTGAGTACGTCACTAGCCCCTTTGGTGACCACACCAGCGCTGTAAATGCGCAGCTGAGGACATTATGTTTGTATGTTTTAAGGAAGATGACTTAAGAAAGAGAAAAGAATAGAGCCTTCATTCTTTTCATTCTCCTTCTTGCAAGTCCTGCTCATTGCTTAGATTCGGCTTTCAGCCTAAATAAACCGAAATTGTTTCCCAACATACATACACTAACTGTATGTGTATAACCGAGTACAAGCGAAGTGTGGCAACAGCTAGAATGGACTATTTCGGTAAAATATTTGGTTTCGCTGTATGCGGCATTTCCCTGCTTTTAATTTTTCTTTCGCAGATTACCTAAGATCCAGTTATTCTTTCGGGTGCGGGCGGGGCCGTCCTATTGCTCTCTCGTGTAGTTCCGGAGAGAGGAGAGTGCCGTGGTCAGCACCGCGGACAGCGCCGGGCGCGGAGGGCGCGGCCACTTTTCGTGAATCCTCTCTGAGCGCCTCTCCTTTGTTCCCAGCCCTTGGAGGCCAAGGCAGAACAAAGACATCTATCAAGCCTCGCTTTCTCAGCCCGGGTTTGTCTTTGGCTCCAAGGCCGTGGTGCGGAACTACTACCTTGACAAAGTGCACCTCACTGGCTTCCAAATACACTAATTTACCGAATCCTTCTAAAGTTTCTGGCCTGGCCTTTTTCCTTGTCCTGCTACCTTAATTTGGCCATTGCGATTGTGCCTGAAACAAGGAAATTATCTTGTTTTTTTTTTTGCGCCGGACAAGGCCGACTACAGACTGGGAGAGGAAGAGAAGTGTGTGTGTTTGTGTGTGTGTGTCGGGGGGGGGGGGTGGCGGAGCTTCCCGAAGGAGTTGAGCCATTAGAGGTTTCTTGCGAAACGTGGTGAGGGCGCCATTTAATATTATTCTCCTCTCTCTCTTTTCAGGATTGTAAACAATCGCACTGCCTGCTCTTGAAGGAACCACTGCTTTCTCAACGCTCTAACTCTAGAATATCTGCACAAATGGAAACTACTGTTCTCCTGACAGCTGTCATTGAAGCGCCCCTACAACCCCCCTCGGGGATTTGCCTGCGGTTTTCCGAGGCTCTTACTGAAAACCATGACCCGTTTGCTTTCGGAACACTAGGTTGGTTCTGGAATCAACGTGAGGGTCTTTACCAGGCCAAGAATGGGTGCGTTATATCACCCTTCAGACCCCTTTGCAATGGCCTTTTCCCTTTTCTTATTCGGAGGCGCCCTCGTGTCCTTCAAGTGTAGCCGTAGGCTCCGCTCTTGGCATTCACCGCGTGCCTTAATTGTATGACATTAAATCAAGGTCCGCTGTGAACACGGAGGGCAGAGTCTGTTCTTGATCCGGAAAGTAACTGACCCATTGCGAATATCACACTTCTCCTCCTGCCCTTCCCCCTCCCCGAGCTCTGAGCCCCTACGACTCCCCCAGAGTCATAACTCATAAGCCCGGCTCCTGTCTCAGCTGGCCTTCTACCACAGCTGCCAGAGCCGCTGCTAATTAGTCTGCTTGGTGGAAGTGTAGACGATGCATGTGTCTGCGTATACATATGCATATATCTGCATGCCATTTACAGCACACCTAAAAAACGTACATACGCCTATAAATCTAGTTTTCAAATGACGGCGTGGATCGAAGTTAATTACCCCTCTGGTACAGATTTTGTAATCGTGTTATGTTACTGAAAGCAATTAACCGAGTTGGTTGGTTCGCTCTGTATCTCTTCTAAGTCACTTGTAAGGAATGGCAGCGTTTAAAGACCGCACCATTGCCTGTTCTGTTACAGAAAGCTTTGCCAATCACGTCCTGCTGTCGGGTATGAGATCTAGCACATAAGAGGGAAAATAATCATGCGTGTGTGTATGTATGTAAGATAAACACGCAGATATGTCTAGTCTCTGGTCCTCTGATAACGTTACCGCGGTTTTGGTTGGGAGTTTGGGAGAAGAGATGAGGGTCCAAGGGCGGGCTAGGTCATCTTTCTTTGTAATGCAGAAAAATGAACTCAACCGCACCTGCCTAGTCCCGCGAGAGCTGGGCGGCCCATCTGGTCTGGCTACAGCTTTGCTGCAGAGAGAAAAGGCTGCTCGCTAAGGCTTCCCCGCTGCCCGGGAGTGCGGACCTCGGGTCCGGGCCCGGCTGGGGTTACGGTTCAGAACAGCGCAGAGGACCCGCACTTCTCAAACTGCGGCAAGAGTCAGGAGGCTGGAGGAACCGAGGCCGGGCGGAGGGAGGGCGAGCAGGAGAGAGGAAGGGGTGAGGGGAGTTGACCTCTGCGGGCGGAGCCCTCTGCGCAGCGGGCAGGAGGCGGCAGGCGCAGCGGCTCTTTTCGCGGCGTCCCCTACGGCGCGGTCGGCCCGAGAGAAAGGCCCGCTGGCTCCAGCGTCCGAGGAAGGGACGATCCTCCGCCACCGCGGTCCCCGGGCGGCATAGAGCCTGGCTGCGGCTGGAGAGAGCTCCGAGAGCCGGTCTAGCTCAGAGACCCCAGAACGCGCCTCTGCAAAACAGAATCACAGAGCAGAATTAGAGAGGGCGGCAGGAGGGAGGAGGGGGAGGCTGGGGAGAAGGGACAGCAGGCGGGAGGGAGCAGGCGAGGGAAATACGGTGATGGGAGGACCGGACCCTAGCCGGCGGGCCGCGACCTCTGTCCCCAAGCTTTAGCCGGGCTCGGAGGGGCCCGTGGCGCGCGGAGCCAGGGGCCCGCAGCCCGGGGGGCGGCGCGGTGGCGGTGCGCTTAGGTCCCGGCTGCGGAAGCCGCGAGGTGGGGGCCAGACACTGCAGCACCGCCGCGGCCAGAGAAGAGGTTTCCGGAGCTGGAACCGTCAAAATGCGCCCGCAGATGGTCCTCCGGTGCAGCCCAGCAGTTCCCGCATCCTGTGCCCCCTTTTCCCTGCCTCACCCCTTCCCTCAGACCGCACTCTCTAATCCCCACCCCTTCTTGGTTTAGGACCCTGCAAACTGCAAGACGGGCGAGTCCCAGCAAGGAAATCGAAACGATCGATGAGAGAAAGAATTACATATACACATAGCCCCAGAAATCCGAAGCAGAAAGACCTACTAGCCCTGCTCAAACCTGCGGAGGACCAATGCGTTTTCAATCGCTGCTCAGCGCGTTCGCGGAGGAAAGAGGAGGCTGAGAGGCTTCCGTGGTATAAGGTGCTTTAGGGTGGGAGGTGGGGGTGGGGAGGGGGTGGGTCGGAGCGGTCCGGTCTTTCCCCCTCGCTTGCTGATCCAGAATTAGGGATTAATGGCTCGCTCCAGCCAAACAAATAAGGCATCTGCCTTCAGCACAAGAGGATTACACGGGCTGCTGACGTCACCAGTCAGACAGATGTTGGCTCCCAAAGTCCTGAGCAGCTCGCTGTGTCCTTGAAACCAAAGTGCTGCAGAAGCCGCTCAGCCCCCAGGAGCTGCGCCTGGGTACAGCAAAGGGCGAGTGCCCTGCCCTTGCCTACACCCACTGACGCCAACGTAGTGGCCCAGAGACAGCTCCCTAACACGTCGCACCCCCAGTCCCTCCAGCCCTTCCCTCACAGCCCTACCGTCAATGTTCAGGCTTGCTCAAGGCAAGCCCAAGTCACCATTCTCGGTTGCCTCTTCCTAAAATGGAGACGGGAGCCGACACCGTCTGGAAATCTCATCTAGATCCCTGATTCTAAGCTCTTGAACTCTTGTTCGCTCACACATGGTTGGCCAAGCAACAGCAAAATAAGCACCTTAGGCCGGACAGTGCCCACGCTCCAGATGAAGGGTGGCCTCTTAATTATGTGCGCCAGCAGCAGAAGCAGGGCTTATCTCCATCTCGGCCTCTTGCCGGCCGCCATCCTTTCTCCAGGCCAAGGTTTAGGTTTATGCTTAATCTTATCATGAATGCCATTCCGGACTAATGTGCCTTTCTAAACAATGACCCTCTCCCAACAGAACTCTGTATCCCCATCAGAGCCCTGGGCCACCACTCTGTGAGCCACAGGGACCTCACCATGGTCCTGATCATTCCATTTTCTTTGCAAGTACTTTGAAGACGTTGTCAAAAAAAAAAGCGTGTGTATGTCCAAAATATATTTAGCATCTAATTTTAAGAATCTGTACATTCAGGCAACTACAGTTTCACTCCATAGCCAAATCCGATGAATAAAGATCAAGAATTAACTAATGTATAAACCCTAAACTCTCTTTAATTTGATGTCATTTTAGAATTAAAATATAAACGATTTTAATTTCCCCAACCTGCATATTATTTTTGCTTTATATGATTTTCCAGGCCTTTACAAGTCACACTGAAGTCAGGTTATGAAATAAGCCAAAATATACACGAAATTGGAAATTTAAATGAGCAATTTTGAATGTATTATGTAATCCACAGATGAAATAGTTTTAAATGAAGTTCAATTCTGTAAAGGAATAAAGTCAACTCAAACAATGTATGAAATAAAATAAATTGTTTATTTTGAGCCACACTGAACCAATCCTGTGCCCCAAATCAAATCAGTATATATAAAAAAACCTGCGACTTTCTTGGAAAAAAATGTTTGCCCACAACATTGCACTGTTAGTTACAGACTACAATGCCTAAACAGGAATAGAGGGAGTAGCTGGATTATATCTCCAATCATATTATCCTTGTCTATCACAGTGGCATTTAATTTTTCCAATTCTATGCATTTAGAAATTCAGTCACTGATAAAAATCAATTTAATTTGCTCTAGTGTCATTCAGCTAATGCCAGCCTAAACTAGTAAAATTTTTCTATCCTCACTCTGCTTCAAGGCCTTATAAGAAAAAGCCCATAGCTTGAATGAATGGATTTAAATTTGTTATTTACCAGTAACAAAAGATAGACTTCATCGTATTTTAATTGGATAAAGAACATATACCATTTGAGACAGGGTATACAAACTATTGTTTCTTTGAAACTTGGTAGAATAAGTTTGAAATGCCACACTTTAAAGGAGTCTAATTCCTTCTAAAAATCGTGAAGATTGTTTTTGCATCCCAACATGTTTTGAATGTAAACTTCCATTCTGCTGTCACAAAATTTTAGTAGAGTCCTTTTTGCTCAATGAGTCAATATTAGTTCGCTGTCCATGGTCTTGATCCACATGAAGGGAGATGCTAGTGGTGCATTTTGAAAAATGTAAATCACAATGCTTCTGCACCAATTTGATGCCCTAACATTTTCAGATAATGTCAAAAAGGAAATGTCTATAGGCTTTAAGTTTTCTCTCCCATTCCAGTTGTTCTCATTTTTCTATATTTTCAACCAAATTGAGAGTACAAGAAGCAAATGGGGAAAGTTTGCATTTCATTATTTTTGAGCTGACAAAATCACAACGCCATTTAGGGGTCCAAAGAATTGTAGTAAATAGGAAACAGTGTTTTTCAACCTGCATTTTGTTTTTGTTGCTTTCAAAAAGTAACATAGACACCCTTGTATAGACATCCTTGTCCACGGTTACATACAGTTTAACAAGTGCAGAAATTTTTACAAAAGTGACAAATTAAGAAAAAAAGTCAGACCTTCTCAACTCTCTATAGATAGATAGATATAAAGATATCACACACACACACACATATGCACATACACAAGCACTAAGAGCATTAAATTAAATCTCTTCCCTAACACTCTATAATTTTTTTTCTAGAGAAGCAAAGAGGGCATATGCTCTAGTAGTTAAGTCTACTTAATAATTCCTTCTGTCCAAAACAACACTTCACCTTCGTTAAAAAACAAAAGACTGACCTGGCAGAGTAAGATTTACCCTCTCCTAGGGTTTCCTCGAGGGGGTAGAATAATAAAGAAAAAACTTCCCTCCTCCCTCCAAACATTTAATCGTCTTTAATTTTTCCCTTCAGATTGTCAGGAAAACTATGTTATTTATACATATGTATATAAACAGACACTTATTTTCCGAATCCCTGAGAGCCACTGCGGATCTTTGAAAGGCACCGACCTGCACAAACTGGTCATATTTTTGTTTTGATGCAAGAATTCCAGCAGTAGGAAAACAGCCTCTTGCTCAAACTGAGGTCGGTACCCACGCCAGGCCACCGGGCCGAACTTCCGCGATTCCCACTTTTCTGGGCACGAGAAGGCTACTTTCCGAAGAAGTATTTAAAACTTGGGAAAATCCTTGTACCGGAAGAAAATGGCCTAAACACAATAGGACTCGCCATTTTCTCCTTGTGAAGCACAAAGCGCTTGGCGCTGCCCGGCACACAAAGAAAGCGTGGGCCCGCGGAATTCTTGCACATTTTCAAGAGGCCAAAAAATACCTCCCCCAGTCCCACAATTTCTCCCGCCTGGGAGCTCTGAGACACACTCTCACACCCTCCTTCAGCCCTTGTCACAAGAAGATCCTTTATTTGAGATATAGATAAAAGTCCCACCGGAGGCGCGAGCTAGCTAGCCAGCTAACCCTGGAGAGACTAAGTCCCGCAAACCGAGGGGCCCGGCCCGCGGCGGCCCTGGACTCCATTCTAGGCCGTGGGTACTCGCAACCCCTCTCTCCTCCTCAGATCTCTTCTTCCAGGTCTATCCTGTCTCCCATGCACATCTGGTAGTCTGAGAGCTTAGGGATCTCCGTGACCTGATTTCCATCCAGCGCCAGGAACCAACCTTGCAGCCCGGAGCCGGGCGGGAGGCTCTCAAGGATGCTCGCGACCCGGCAACTCCTCGACTCGGCGCCTCCCGCCGCCCCCCGCCCGCTGCTCCAAGTCGCCGCGTCCAAGACAGCAGAGCCCTGTTCTGCACGCCCACCACGAGCGAAACGCTTCACCCGCTCACGTGCGGAAAGTGCAAGCTTCGAGAAAGTCCCTGTGAATAAAAACACCGAAACAACCGGCTCCTCCACTCACAAAGCGAGCACTCCCAACCCAGCCAGCGATGCAGAGCGCGGCTAACGCAGGAAAAGATAGTACTTACAGCCAGTGCGCGTTTGGGTAATCCGCGGCTCAGCCCGTTAGGTTTGTTTGTTTAAAAATATATACACATCTCTATATATTTGATTTTGTATAGCTTCCACCGTTGAGAAGGAACGAAAACAAAAATCTTGTAGCCTAGCGGGGATGGGGGAGGGGGATGGAGATTTTCATTGTCTACGCTCTGCACACGCAGCCCAAGGAAAGACGCTCATTGCCTTGTGGGGCTCCTACTTTCTGCTTGAAATTCAGAAGCTTTCAACGCAGTAAAGCGGGGGTTTGGTCTCCCTCCCTGCCTCCCTCCCTCTGCGTTCTCTCCTCTCTCTCTCTCTCTCTCTCGCGCTCTCTCGCTCTCTCTCTCTCTCTCGCTGTCGCTCTCTCTCTCTCTCCGTCTTTTCCCTCCCCTCCCCTCCCTCTCTCTTCTCTCCTCCAGCTCGAAGTTCTCTCTCTCTCTCTCGCTTTTTTTCAAAAGAGGGCAGGTCGCTTCCTGCATCCCAATGAGTTAAATCAGTCACTTACTTCTCATGCATCAGCAGCCTCTTTAACAACCCGAGGGCTGCAGGCACAAAAGAGCATTTAGCTGCCTCCAATTTGTGTAGAAGGCCTGTCCTTAATTTGTTTTTGGAGTATAATTAAATCATGTATTTCACGTAATATGAAAATACCAAGCTCTCAATTTTACCGAATGAACTGCTAATGGTAACCCTTGAAAATATACCCCCCTTCGTGTTGATGTCCTTAGAAAGGGCCTAGGACGCCCCAGAAACGGAGAGGCCAACGGTTTAGGCCCAAATCTACTTGCCCCTCCCTCCTTTCACATGTCAAGGTCACAGTCATATGATCCCCTATTGCTTTAAAATGGAGCCTTTTTATCAACCCTTTGCCTTGGAAAGGAATTAAGTCTTTTTGTAGTATGGGAAGATCTGAAGGATTAAATAAATAAATAAATACATACATCCCTAATCTGAAATACACACGTAAGCAGAATCAACCGTGATCAGATGGAGGGGTGGGGGGAGGCTGACGTACAATGCGAGAGCGTGTGGTTTTCATCTCCCCCCTCCTCGCCTGGCGAATTCTGAGATCTCTCGGTTTCGCTAGGGTTTCTTCCGGCGGTTGAGTGGGCCTTACCGGGCGATAGGGCCGGCGCCGTTTTTTTTTTTTTTTTAGCTCTCAGAGAGTCTCTGAGGGGTCCAGATCACGAAGACACCGCCCAATGGTCAGGGGGGTCGTACGTATGGTTCCCCCTCCTCCAAAAGGGCCGGGGCACAAAGAGCCACTCTGCCTTCCCGCAGTTTCTCTTTCAGAAAAAAACCCAGGTCTGGCCATTGTTCTTCCTCAATGAAGGGGGCTGAGGGTGACAACAGAGAGACCTCCTCTTCTCTACACTCACCACCCACCTCTCCTCTCCCCCCCCCCCCCCACGGCCACTGCTGGAGAGAAATTTGGGAATATTTTCTGGCTCCTGAGACTCCAGTCTGGAAGATCACGGGATTCAATAGCATTAGCATCTCGGTTATCTTCTTTGTATTTTCTTCAGCAATATTCTGTTCAGTCGTCAGCTGCCCCCCGCCCCCGCCCCATTTTCTGGTTCTCACAGCGCTTATTCAGAAACATTGCACTCGGATCCTAGGACTGCGGACAGCCGCGTTTAGATCCATCGAAAGGGAATGAAACAATATAACTCGCCACCTCCCGCCTCTGAATATTCGCTCTTATACCCTAAATCACCCTGGGGTTTTGAGAAAGGCCGTGTTTCACCGTGAACATTTATCAAACCGGACTCTGCCGCCTCTGCTGCCGCAGGAGGATGCACAGGCCGCCAGCACCCATCTGACATTTGCTTGAAAAATACAACAATATCTCCAACGGGGTCGTTTGAAAAAAGTGAAAACCAAAAATGAAAGAGGGATTTTTTTAAAAATAGAAAGTATATATACATATATATACGTGTGTGTGTATATATATATTCCCCAAATGCTGGGTTTGGGGGCTTGAATCATTTAAGATTACGTTGAATTACAACGTTTCTGCGGTTGAGCCCAAACCGAAGGCCTCACTGAACCGGTGTTTATTAGCGGCTTGAGACAACGTTCTCTTTGGAGGCTCTAGAAGGAATGCGCATCGTCCCCTTGCCCTTTATCTTTCACCGGATGAGGCTCATTCTATCTGTTTCCAGTTTATTGACCTGGGATGTGGGACTGTTAAACACCGGCGACGTCTTGCCAAAGCCTGAGGGAGGCAGGGTCACGCGGTGCGCATCGCCTCCGGCCTCCGGGAAGGTGCCGCTCTCTGCTCTGCTTAGCCAGGAGGGTCTGCTCTGTAGGGTGACGACTTCAGACGACCTCGGGTGGGACCTTAACTCAGCAAACCCCTCACCCCTACCCCGGCTCTGGCGATGCCAGCCTTGCCTCATCTTCCCGGGTCCTGGAATTTCAGCCTTGTCGGTGGGGAGGCCTTAGGAGGAAGCCCAGGCGGCGGGAGCGTTTTCCTAGGAAAACGCTAGAGAGATCAGAGGCGAATGCTGGAACATTCTCCCGGGCCTTTCCCCCACTACCTCAAACAGATGGCTGGGCCAGGACATCTGCAAGGCAGCCCGCAACCGCCTCCTCCGCGCAGCTCTCCGGACGCGGTCCACAGTGTCGGATCAAATAAGGTCACCTAACATCCTGGGCCCAGAGCGTTCAGTCCCCCGCCCACAGAACCTTGCTCTGGACACCTTTCAGCCCATTCGGAGAACAGAGCTTCCGATCCCCGTCTCCCGCCCTAGGCCCGGGAACCTGAGCGGGAGACTCCTTTTCAGGCTCGGGTTTTTTCGGGTTTGCTGTGCGCGCAAATCGCCTCCTGTCCTGCGCACCTCGTCGCCCCGGCTAGGAGCTTATGAAAATGTAACCCAACTCATTGCCAGAAGTTGTTGCTAATTAGTGGATAATAAACTTCTGTAGCCAGGGCACAAAAGTCTTTTAAAAGTGCAAAGGTGTTCTTTGTTATGGCATCAGAAAAGGGATTAGCATATCAATTGGACTGGGGGGACCGGACAATGAGCCCTCCTCCCCCTTCGCTGCCCTTAGCGTGCCGCCCGCCGCTGCCTCCTCCTCCTCTTTCTGCTCTTCCTCCTCCTCTTCCTCCTCTCCCGGCTCCGAGAGCTGTCAAGGAGCCGTTGGGGAGCGCAGGGCGGCAGGCCGGGGCCGAGCGGGCAGGCGCAGTGCCGGCCTCCCGCCGCCCACCAAGCCGCGCGGCCTGCGCGGCGCCCGTGCCCTCACCTCGCCCAGCGCCCAGGCGCGCGCCGGGGCAGGTGGCGGCGCGCGGCGGGGCGTGCGGGGCCGCGGAGCCCCAGCGCGGGCAGGTCCGAGCGGCCGGGAGGGCGGGGACCGGGCCTGTCGGGAGAGGGCGGCCCCACGCGGCGCCCCCTCCCAGCGCCCGCGGCTCGGGCCCCCAGGCGCGCGCCCTCTGCCTCCCCCGGGCCGCGCGGACCCCCAGCGGACTTGCCGCTGCTGTGGCAATGGGCAGCCGCCAGCTCCCCAGCCTCCTCCGGCCTTCCTCGGCCGCCCCGCTGACCTCCCGCCCCTCGCTTGCACGCGTCGGGCGTCCGGGGCGAGCAGAGGCCTCCAGTCTCGAGGCCGCTCGGCCTCGGGGGCTGCGGGTCCCCTCGGCTGGTCCTGGGGCGAGGTGCCCGCCACTGGCCCGCTCCGGGGCCTCCAAGGCGAGGCGGCGGGAGCGGCCCAGGCCCGAGCAGGCCCGGCCGAGTCTCCGTGCGACCTCGCCTGGCCCCGCCGCCCCCACCCGCATCCCCTCGCCCCAAGCCAGCCCGGAGGGAGCCGGCTCCCCGGGCCGACGGAAAGATTAGAAAGCCGGCCCCGGACAGGGTGCGGGAAAGCAACGCAGAAGTCAGTCTCGGAGACGGAGACGCGGCCCAGGCCTGCGGGGCCTGGGCCCCCACTCCCTCCGCGGCTGGGTCGGCCCCGCACCGCGCCGGGGTCGGGCCCCCGGGGCCTGCGGGCTGCGGGAGGCGGAGCGGAGGACGGCGCGGGGAAGAAGGGCGCGGGGGACAGGAGCAGCGACGGCGGGCTCCGCGCCCGCGGCCGAGCCGGACCCGCCGCTCCCCGGCCGCTCGCCCTCCGCCCCAAGCCCCGCCGCCCCGGGCCACCTCGGCTAGGAAACGTTCTTTTCCTTTTCTTCTCCCCTCCCCCTTTCCCCCTTTCTCCCTAGAGGCAGCTTCCATCCTCTAAATGCATTTCAATAAAGGAAATCTCCGGGATCTCCCTTTTCCACCCGTCTCGCCTGCGCCTAACACTGGTGTTATGCGAACAAGCGCCAAACTCACACAAGTTTCCCCGAAAACGAAGCTCTTTAACTGTCGGGAGGAAAAATGTCGGGGGAAAAAGTGGAGGCCGGTGTTTCCCTAAATGCAAAACATTAGAGAGGAATCTGAACAGAGCTTTCCTTTCCCTGCAAAATCTCCATTGTTGCTTGGCAAACAATGGGAGCCTGGGCGACTGTGGGGCTGTGAGAATGAATAGGCGATCCGCGGGATGTGTGCGGGTCAGTGCCTGGGGTCCCGGGCCTAAAGCCCCTTTCTCAGCTTGCCACAATAAACCAGAGCAAGGTTTAGTCTTTACTGGGTCACCGGCCATCCTCTATTATTCAACACTTCACAACAAAAAACACTTATTAATCAGCGCTGACCAGAGGCCCCTTTTGAAACAAGAGAAGAGGGGCGAGAGGGAGAGAGAGAGAGAGGGGTGAAAAGAAGATTGAGAAGCCCTGGACAGATCTTTCTAAAGCCAGAGCAACCACAGGGTACTTTCCTCCAGTGGCCAAAGTTTATTTGACACAACAAAGTTTCTAATCAGGCCTTGGAGACCTGGATTTCTCCTCATTTGCCTTACTCCCCGTCTCTTCCTCTGAAGATGTTGGAGACTTTGTTGCGAGGAAGGATGGCTTTAGGTCAAATTGCTAAGGCCTGATCTTAAAGATCTAATTGCTTTTGGAAGAGAAGCCTGTTTCCCAGCTGGGCCTCCACTCTTGAGATGGCGCAAGGAAGACTGGCCAGCTCTGCTCTGGGCACGCTGCTGATGGATGAGGTGTCAGACCAGTAGTCATGTGAGGACTGGTTTCCAAATGGTATGAGCAGTAGTCGAATGTGGTCCTTATTGGTGATACTGAATGCAATCTGTAGATTTTGTACTTCATGATGTTTCAGTCTGGATGTATTAAATGACTAAACTTAGTTGCTAGAATGAAGAGGAACTGATTATTCCTATGCTTAGACAAGGATTTAAGGAAAAGAATGTGATGAATAGTTTTAGAGAAGAAAATGGTTCAAAATGTTCCATACCACTAAATTCAGTGGGTTCTTTGCTCAACTTTGATAATTTTTATAAGGCTTATTTGATGTTTGTAACCTAATTGTGTTTCTTTCATTTATCTGTTTATGTGATAATTATGAACACATGCTCAGACATATATGGACACTCATATACATCAAAATGAAGTGCTACATACATCAACTTTATGGATGAATGTAATCCTTTGGAACTCAGCTAGACATTTTTGATGGCAAAATTTTGTCGCTTTCTGATTTGGGGTTGGAAGCCAATATTTCTTGGTTATTCTGTCTGTTTTACATTACTCAGGTTGTAATTTAGCCAAGTGAGCAAAGCTGTTTTGTAATGGCTGATGTGTACAAGTGAACAGAGGCAGCAGATATTGGATCTTGGTTGTCAAAAGACATAAAACAATTATTTTCCTAAAGAAATAGAAGTGAATGTCAAAGCAGTATTCGTTGAAGTTTAAAATTTCGTTTGTGTGCACTTCTGACTTCTTGTGTAACGTAACTAACCATTTCACTTGTTATGATTCAAAGAAGCCTTAAACCCAGAAAGTGTATGGATGGGGGGTTGTGAGTTCAACAAATTAAGCTGTAGAACTAGGTGGCTTGGTAATGAAAGCAAGAATACAGAATTACGTGGAAGTAAACTACGCTGGTGTTTACCAGAGTTTATGTAGGAAGTGCAAAAATGGGTTGCGTGGTTTGGTCTCAGGAAGTGTTTTACTTAGATGCCTACTGTTTGAGATTGGCTTTTTTTATAGAAAATATTGTGTTATTCAGATTTTGCAGAGCTCAACGATTCTTGCAATGGAGTAATCAACTGTTATCTGAATTATTTAAAGCCTGGGATTAAAGGCCTTGGAGTTGAATGCTGACAAGCTCTCACATGTAGGCAGGGGAAAGTTGAGTATTCTTTTCTTTCTGTGTACACTTTGAAAATAATTTGGTCAAGTGTGGCGAAGTATTTTTAAAATTTATGCATAGGAACAATGAATAATTCTTTTACAAATTGTTTTCTAAATGAGCAAATAAGGTTATTCAGAAAAAGAGTAGGAATTTGTTTAATACATAACAGTGTGTCACCTATAATGCATTGTTTTTAAAGGACTATTCTTTAAAAAACATATATGCTATAGAAAGCTCCTCTGTTTCAGAAAAGTGTTTAGGGTGTGGATACACAGAATATATTCATCCAACAAAGCCATTTGTGGGACATGACAATTTTGTGTCATGTTTTCCTTTTAGTATTTTGGTTGACTTTCTAATTTGTGTAAAGGAAGCAATATTTCATTTATGTGTGTATTTTTACTTGTAAACTCAAAGTATGTACTAAATAGAACTAATCATTCACAGATTATCTTCTGAGTGAATTCTATTGAATAAGTAAATAGTTGAGAAAAGCTTTAATCATAATATATAATACGTTGAATGTGTATATATATCTTCACACAACACATCATTTTAACACATATGTATAGACTCCAAATACTTTTCTTTCTTTTTTTTTTTGGCTAAGAAATTAAGTGAATAGTATTGTAATGACATTCCCTTAAACATACCAGTGAATTTGTATGGAAATTGAAATAGCTTCCACATTTGTCAAAGGAGAAAAGTATAATACATAAACATTATACTCAGCAAACATTTAAAATAGAGATGTGTTATTTGTTGATATTATTTACCATGGAAGCAATATTTATTAAATTTGGTATATCTTTATGAAATCATTGTTATTCCAAAGTACATTTATTCAGTACTACATACATACTGTTGCATTTTTTTAAAAAGAAAATACTTACATCTGTAACAAAAACCTAAAAATTACATGACAGATTTAGCACATCATAAAAATTACTTTATAGGTATCTAAGTTATCTACATCTTGAGATTTGTTTTTGTTTTTGCCTTAAAAAATTAATCTAGACATTAAAAAATGACACATTTAAATAAATCTCAACTACAAAAGGAAACAAATTTCTTGATAGAACTTGTATATCTCCATCCAAATGAAGGTTAGATGGCAAAGCCTATGGCTATAAAATGAAAAGTACATGCAATCTGGTGAGTTTATTTTGAAACATATTTCAATTTTTGCATTTGTTTTTCTTCCTGGCAGATGCATATAATTCAGACATTTTTTCCATCTTGACAGGATTTGTAAAATTCAGTTCAAATTTATATCAACATGATCTGACAAAGTATAGTATCAATAGATTATCGTGAAGTATAAATGTAAACTCTACCAAATGTTCCTTTAATACATGCTACTTTTTCTTTTATCTTAAAACGAATCAATGTGGTTTTCCATGATAGAGAGAAGGTAAAAAGGAACTGATTTGACTTGCCTCCTATGATTTGCCCCATTGCCAGAGAATTCTGGTTAGTTGTATAGATCTAAGACTTATGTGGAGAGACTCATCCTGGTACATGTTTATTTATAAACTTCCACCTCACTAGAGATGAAGTTATATTTAGGAAACTAGAACCTCATACGATATGTGTCTATTTGATTCTTCAATTTAAATACTTCATGAGTACCACAAAGGTAATTTTTAATGGAAAATTTTTATTAGGTTTACATGCCGTGCACCTAAATATCCCTGATGTATTTATGTATATACTATAACATCTCATTTTTTGGAGACAAAGGAAAATCAAGCTTCTGAATGAAACTTTTTCCCCAAAATTATTTCCACAGTTCTTAGTTTAATATTTCCTTCAACTAATTGCATTTTGATACATATACTGTAAACTCTGTTTTGGCTTACACAACAGTTTTTCACCCAGAAATCTATCTGCTTACGTAACCATTTGTGACAAAGCAGAGTATTCTAGAGAATTTCAAAGCATGTGTGTGTGTGTTTAAACTATTTCAATTTCAATGGTTTGTGGATGTTTATTATAAGTTTAAAAGGAATTATTCAACACTCTTTTCCTTTATGGTAGGTTTTTTTTTTTTTTTTTTAATGAAAGCTAAGTTTTAGAAATTCCTGCAAAATAAAATATACAAACTGAAACACTTCCGTATTTGTTTTTTTACCTTGGCAAGCAGAGACTGAATCTACAAGGTTGACACAAGGTTTTCTTTCAGTTAAGGAGGCTATTTGGAGATACTGTAGGAAACTAGCCGGATTGAAGTTATGGCAAAGAACTAAGGTGTTTTTGTTTGTTTTGTTTTATTTTTGTGTTTTTATGGATTAGAATGTAGCTCAATGTCCCTAAACTCCTTAAATGCCCCTTGTATGTTTTATTGCTTTTTGTGAGAATACTAACGGGGGCAGGGGTGTTAGAGAGGAGGAGGGATGGGCAGTAGAGTCTATAGATCAGGTAGACTTTGGGTGGTAATACTAATGGTTTTGAACCAGTCTCTCTGTGCCAGGAAAGGATCCATTTTTAAAGCTTTTCTTTCTCTGTCATTCTCCTGCCACTCCACTCAAAGTGCCCAAGAGATCCCATGAAAATTAAGCTCTGGTAAGAATCATTTGTTCTGTACTTGACGACAAAGGTATCCGGAGGCAGGAGAATGACTCAGGTCTCACGTCAGGACTGGCCCTTTGGAGTTTGTGCTAATCTGCAGCAATATAATGTTATGTTTTATGTATGTGCACGATGTTTTATTTCCCAGTAGTTACATGTACATTGCAGATGCGTGGATACCATTTTTAAAATTAAAACCCTAAAAACGAGAACATTTACTTGAACACATTTTGTAAGAAAAAAAGCATCAGAGGGGAAAAGGTCTTAGCTATGGCGAAGGAAAAGATACATAGCAGTGAAAATATATAATTACGCTGCATTGCAACTAGCTTTAACCAAACTCCAGTTTTCTGAAGACCACAGTTAACTGAAGTTTATGCATATCCCAAGAATTTTTCTAGATGCACCAGCTTCTTGTGAAAGGTAGCTTTTATAAAACCAGCCAGCTGAGACCCCACTCTATTTCAACTGCTTTTTTTATCCCAAGATGGTTCAGTGATCCCCTGAGACCTAGAGATAAACAAGTTTGTTTGTACCTATATTTCACCACAGAGCCTAGCCAGGACAAGTCATTCTGGACCCACTGGGGAGGAATTAAGATTGGGGCTGTGGGACAGGATCGGAAAGGCTGGTAAACTTGACAGGACAGATTCCCTGGGCTTTTGTGAAGGACCTAGCCCTCAGGAGCAGAGCCACAGTTTCTCCAGAGTGGGAGGGTAATACCAATTTCATACTTTGGTGCAGACCTAGGTTTGCTGGCATCAATCCTTATGATTTTTACAGCTTTAAAGAACATGAACTTGGTGATTAAGCTTTCTTTTTCTCTTTCGTTATCTCCTCTTCTTTCTTTCCTCCTCCTCCTCCATGTCTTCCTTTCCTCTCATTTCGGGCTGTAGTGGCACTGAATCAGCCCTGTGGACAGACACATACTCTGCTATTGGTTTGCCTGCTTTGTTAGTTATGCTTTAAAACTGGTCAGGTGAGGGCTGAAATAAAGTGTCTTTACTTAATTTTTTTCTATTTATTTTTTCTGACTGTTCCACTCTTCAAAGAAGCTAAATGTCTTAGGCTAGTGTGCTTGCTGAGCACAAGCCTCACTCTGGAGTCTGGAGATCAGGCCAGAGGCATGGAGAAGACCAAACTGCAACTGTGGTTTTCTTCTAGGTTGGGTTTAAGGGTTTAAGGAGGCCTGAGGTTTACTGGTCTGAAGCATAGCTCTGAGACTGCCTATGCACAATTTCAAACCTATAGGAACTCTCCTGGTCTTAGAAGTTCCTCTGGATCTGAAAAGAAAGGGAATGAGTTGCCCTCCCCAGATAATTCTATTTTTTTTGTTTGTTTCTTTTTTTTTTCTTTGAGGAAGAGTGGCCTTGAGCTAACATCTGTTGCCAATCTTCCTCTTTTTCTTTTTTCTCCCCAAAGCCCCAGTACATGGTTGTATATCCTAGTTGTAGGTCCTTCTAGTTCTTCCATGTGGGGTGCTGCCCCAGCATGGCTTGATGAGCTGTGAGTAGGTCCATGCCCAGGATCCGAACCGGTGAACCCCAGGTGGCTGAAGCGGAATGTGAGAACTTAACTGCTGCGCCACTGGGATGGCCCCAGATAATTCTACTTTGATCATGTCTTCATCCCCTTCTGGAGTGTGTGAGTGTGTGTGCGTGTATGTAAGAAGAGAGAGAGAGATGACAGATGATGGTAGGAATAATTGTTGAGATATGGGAATGGCTTTAGTTAAGTTGGAATGCAGACATATGTAAATATGGTTATCAAGGACTTTTTAGAACATCAAAACAAGTCAAACAAACTAGGACAAATAATCGTGCAGTTTTACTATGTCTCTAGTTTGGAAATGTACTTTTATAGATGGATCTAGAGATTAAAAGGACTAAAAAATGTGAATTGCCTGGGAAACGGTAGAGTTGTTGGGTTGTAAGAGAGGTTGGCTTTGTGTCTCCTGATCTTTAAGCAGGACTGAGGGAAGGTGGGAAGAAGAGAGAACTGCCATTTGGCTGGGTTTACTGTATATCAAGTGTTCTCCCAGGCTCTTTCACAGCACGTTGTTTCGTATATTCTCACCAAAACCCTTCAAGGCAGGTTTTAATTTTTCTTCATCTTAGAGATGAGAAAACTGAAGCTCTGGAGGGTTATATAAGTTGACCAGGGTCACACCGCTAACACATTTTGGAATCCAGATTAGAATTCAAATAAGCCTGTTTCCAGAATCTATATTCTTTTTCTTAAACCAGAAATATCTCACATGATTTATTTTCTCATAATCATACATGACAGAAGTAAGTATTTAATCATCATTATCTTCCCAGACTCATCTTTCTCTATACTCTCCTCCTGGTTATTTTATACTTCTGTCATAGGGGCAGATACCTTATGCATTTCCTACCCAAAAAGCACTCCTACCCAAAAGCTCTATTCTGTGGCTCAAACTGTTCAGTTCACCCACATTGCCTTCAGCAGGATGTTGACTTGGGTTGCCTTTTATTCATGTGAGTTGTGAACTGGTGGGTTTGGGGCCAAACCTATTTATTTATGTGTATACACACACACACACACACACACACACACGCACACACGAATTGGTATTTTATGTTGCATTCATCTGTGAAACAGAGAAATTTGGCAAAAGCAGTAGCAATTTTGATTTTCAGAAATTTAATTTTGGGATGTGATAATTCTTTTTCTCTTCTTTTTTCAGTTTTTAATATTTATTTTAAGAAAGCTTTTTGCTATCCTATTCCATCCTAATGCACAATCTAGCCAATTAAATCATGAATCTGAACCTTCGAGGGCTTGATCTAGTTCTTTATTGAGGTTAGGATCATTTAGTAGCAGAATTAACTCTTTCAAGCCGTCAATTCACTATGTTGCACTTATTGATATTTAGTGCTTTATTCTCAAAGAAAAGAAAAATAAGAGGATGTTAGTAATATAGCTAGTTTGCATGGAGTTTTCTAGTTATGAGTATACTTTTAGTATGCTTAATATAATTTTTTGCTTCAGTTTTTTTATCTTGAGAGTAATAATAATAATGGTAGAACACTTTGAGAATGATAAATCACATCAAGTTTAAAAATCAAAATATAAATGCTAAGTTAGAAAACATTTAACTTCAAGTTAAATTGATGCTTCCATTTTCTTATGATTTCTTGTTGAAACATTAATTTTCTTTAGAGATTCTTATGTTAAAATCTTTAAATGACTATTACTCATATACAAACACTGTTCCTGAAAAAATAAGTCTTTAATATAAGTAACCTAAGAATTCCTTTCATTGACCTAAAAACTCAGAGGAAATGTAGGTTAAAAATACAGAGTAGCACTTTTAAAATTACAGTATTTTGGTCATTAAAAAGATTTAGTAAATGATGATGAAATGTGAAAGATAGAATGTTGAAATTTAATACAGTGGTTTTTGGATAGGAATTAAACATTGGAGATCACAGTAAGTATTTACTTCAAAGATACAAATAACCTTGAATGTTGTGCTTTGGGGTATAAGCTACTATTTGTAGTGCTGCTCAAAAAACCAGAATTGAGGGTTACTATGGGGAACAAAGGAAAAGAAACAATAAGGGCACATACTCATTTGGATTCTTTCAGAATAGTACTTAACGTCAGTGACCAAAATATTAGCCCAGTAATCATTAAATCCTGAGTTTTATTTGGAGTCAAATCTCAAGTGAGCCAGTAGAGCTCTTTGACTTTGATTTAATTTCTTCATCCTCAAAATGGAGACAAAATTGCTTACTTGCAAAGGAGATAGTGAATCCTAATTAATTAATGGATTTGAACATTGGTAATAAATTCCCTTTTCTTAATTCAGTTTTCAAGGCTACAAACTCAGACATGCTAAAGATGCAGAAGTTCTATGTTCATATATAATATATATCAATATTTGGGTTGTTCAAATGTGTACCTTGAAGATTTAAAATACAGCTGAGTTTCTTGGAGAGCTTAAAGCTGGTTTTAAGCTAACCGAATCACAATGGAACTTTCATTGAAAACACTGAATTCTACTGGTTTCACCTATGAGGCTTAAGATTTATATGTGTGTCTGTGAGTGTGCGTGCGTGCGCTTATATTTGCAGTTTCTTTTGCTTTTAGGTAGAAATGTAGAAAAATATACTTAGGAAAATAAATCGCCAAATCACAATGAACCCAAACTAGTACTTATCTCCAGTTTCTAATCTGTATGCAGCATCTGAAGGATGGAAGCATCTGCCTGGGAATTAGCCCTCATGGGTTTAAATGGAGCTGGTTGTATCTCACCTGCTTAACCTAATTTTAAGGAATCGTTTCAGGTTTGTGGAAATTAACTTAATCAAAATAGTATCATCTGTGCCAGGAAGTAAGTTAGACTGTGTGGTAGCCTTCCAGGGTGAGTGGGTCTCACATTATGTGGTGTCATGGAAAAGGCACTGGACGAGGAGTCAGGAGCTCCCATTTCTAGGCCTGGCTCCATCTCTAACCAAATGAATGAGGCAATGAACACTGCCACTTTCTTCAACTGTAAAATGAGTGCTCTGGGAAACATCCTGCTCCCCCAGTCCTGCAACCCAAATCTCTTGATTCTTAGGCTGATGCCCTCCCTGTTCTACACTATCTTTCCAAAGAGTGTTTCTGTGGGCCAGAAGTCAACTCCAGGCAAACTACAACATGGCAGGGAGTATTGCCTGCAGAGAGCTGTGCACATATTCAATAAATGCATGTTGCTTGAAATACTTGATGATTAATTAACCATCTAGAGAAAGCCTGTGATCAATGTTGATGACTAAGCCTTAATGACAAAATAGTTAAAATTTATTGAGTACCTCTAATGTGCCAGGGACTCTATTTGCAGTTTGAGTATGATATCTCATTTAAGCAATCATCCAGGAAACACATCTAAATCTTCTTGGAGAGTTTTGACATTATGGTATTATTAGCCATTCTTCTCAGGAAAAATCTTTTCTGATGGACTTGTTTGGAGCCTCCCTCATGATGTCATTTGAAGAAATTCGATAAAAGTGAATGGATTTTTGCATTGGAAGAAAGCAAGGCCAAATATCCATAGAAAACTCAAACTAAGGCATTGAATATATAAATTGCATTTTGAAAGCTATAGCCAAGATTATGTTCAAGCCAGAATCTTCCTCATCTCCGTGGTTCCTCCCCTTTTCTGAATACTTATATAGGCAGGAAGGGGGGTTTTAAAAAATTCTACCATGTAGATATCTCCAGAATCCGTCTTCTCCTCTTCATCCCTGGGATAAGGTTTTAGTTCAGACATTCATCATGTCTCTCATGGAATGTTATAATAGCCTCCTCACTGATGTTCATTCTCACCCTTTTCTAATCTATTCTCTTTTCTTGCTGCCAGGGTGTTTCCTAACACTCAAACTGATCATGTTTAAAATTCGCCAACAGCTCCTCTCGACGTCGTACATGGGATATTGCTCCTTTACCACCTCCTTCTCAGGAGGAGGGAACTGTCCCATCCTCTGGGTTTCTGTGCATTTTGATATATACTTCTTTTAGTAATTATATTTTATGAATGTCTCTCCTATTGGTTTGTGAGCTTTCTGTAATAAAACATCTTTGAATCATATCAGTGATTGGCACATTGCTAATTGTTGAAGGGATAAAGAATTTGGGGAGGCTGAACTATTTTCTGGGTTTGATAGAGGAGACATAAAGACTATCTTTTCTTTCCATGACTGTTATCTTGGCCACCAATGAAAGGCTAGATGGAATTTTGATTTTTAAACTTCCATTTCTTCTGACCCAAGAGTATTTCTCTCTGAGGTAGGACCAGTGCTATGTTGTTAAGCCAGTTTTGGAGTTCCATCTTACCCAGAATTCCAGCATCTCAGGGCACTGTGTCTTTGTTGATTTGTAAGCCAGTGCATTCCTTTCTCTAGCTGCTATATCTAGAGGAGGATATAGCTAACCAGGTTGATGAAAATAGATTTGGGATCTCAAAGCATAGACAGTAGAGTGAGAATGAGTTGGTTTCTTATGATGATTCCATCATCTATTAGTTGGGTGAGCTTGAGTGGATTTCTTAGCCACTCTGAACCTTAATTTCCCTTTCTGTACCATGGAGATAATTCTTAGGTTATAGAGCCGTTCTGATCATTTAGTGTCATGACAAGTGCAAAGCACCTAACGTAGTGCCTGATGTAAAGTAGACTCTCGTAATAGTAGGTACCATTATTATTATTATTATTATTTTTAAATTTAATGCTCTGCTATAGTGGGGAACATCACAGTTCATTAAAATTGCTTTTCAAATCCATTATCTTGTTTGATTCTCAAAAAATCCCCAATCCTTTAATTTTGATCTGTGAAAAGGGCTTGGTTCATCACCTTAGAATTTCTGATAGGCAACCTGTTGGACCAGGTGACAGGGGCAGGGCCCAGAGATAGGTATTTCAGGATTACTTCTCAAAGATCTGATCCTCCTTTCCGATAGTAGGAACTCAAGTCTTAGGGCCAAGGTTACCCTTGGCCAAAAAAGAATTCCAAAGTGGAATTCTTACTACAAAAAAAAGAAATGTTTCCAGGGCTGAATCTAGGATGATACAGAGGGCTACAGGAAGTAAGATAGAGAAAAGATTCTTAGAATGACCTGAATGAAGATGAGTGGAGAAGGGAGCAGAGAAGGAACTTGATTAGGGGCCCTGAAGAAGCCTCTCAGATCTGTAAAGTCTGGCACTCGGGGATGTAGGATTGCCATGTTCTAGCAAATGAAGCTAATGGCCACAGTATTTAGGATCTTTCTATACTTAGAAGATACAGCCAAAGGCCTTTCAGCATCAAGATATTCATTCAACTTTCTTACCAAGTTCCTTCACCTTGCCACGCTTCCTGACATCCTATGAAACAGGGACTCGTCTTTGTTAATAAGCCTCTTTTAATACACACATGTGCAAAAGGCATCTCAAATTTAACATGTCTGAAACAGAGCTCTTGATTTTCTATCATCGCCCAAACCTACCCTCTGCCAGATCCTCTCAGCTTTCCCCATCTCAGTAAATGACACACCCATTCACTGGAAAAACTTCAGAAGCCTTCCCAAATTACTTTCTCACTCATCCCCATCTATCCGTCAACAAACCTCATCAGCTGTATCTTCAAAATATTTCCTAAGTCTGGTGACGTTTCTCTATCATTTCCAATTTCATCTTATACTGAGCCACCATTGTTTCCCTCTTGATCTACTGCGATAGTTTTCAATCTGGTCTCCTTATTTCTACTGTTGATTCTCCTACTTTCCAACCATAGCCCATCTTCCACAGAGCAGCCAGAGTGAGCTATTAAAATGTAAATCAAATCACATCACTCCACTGCTCAAAACCACACAAAGCTTTCTATCACACTCAGAATAAAATACAGAGTCCTTGCAATGACCCACAAGTTCTTACAGGATCTACCTACCACCTGCCCTTGCTAGCTCCTTTCCTTCTTTTTTCTCCACACTCATTCTTTTCCATCCATTCTGAACTGCTTATTCGTGGACCTTGTGTATTATGAAACTAATGGAGTCTCTCTCTTTTAATCGGTTTCTAATAAGTTTAGAGCTAACTTTATAGTCTATCTGCAGTAAGATTACGACAATACATATGTTTTTGTTTTTTTAATTTTCAATCTCACTTCTGGCTCAGCCTTACTTTATTGCTATTATTTTTTTCTCTTACTTTTATTAATTAAAAATTAAATATAACACTTACTGTCTTTCTTATTGTAGAACCAATATACATGTTTATAATAGGAAAATTAGAAAATACAATAAAAAATTAGAATAATATTCTTACCACATTGCCCCCCTCAATCCTCCAGAAACTCCTCATTACTTCTATTGTAAAATTGAAACAGCTTAGCATGAGTTAAAAATCCTGCCATAAGACACGATGAAATCCAGCCATTTGTGACAACATGGATGGACATTGAGGATATTATGTAAAGTGAAATAAGTCAGAGGGAGAAGGTCAAATACAGTATGATCTCACTCATTAAGTAGTAGATAATAACAACAACAAACAAACACATAGAGACAGAGATTGGATTGGTGGTTACCAGAGGGGAAGGGGGGAGGGAGGAGGGCAAAAGGGATAATTAGTCACATGTGTGTGGTGATGGACTGTAATTAGTATTTGGGAGGTGAACATGAGAACATGATGTAATCCATGCAGAAATAGAAGTATAATGATGTACACCTGAAATTTATACAGTGTTATAAACCAATGTTACTGCAATAAACAAACAAACAAAATCCTGGTTTCTGCTTGCCTCCAGCCTCATGCCTCAACTCTCCCTTTTCACTTGGCTACCTTCTGTTCATTCTTCAGGTTTCAGTGGAAACGTTAGGAGGCTTTCTCAGATGTCTCATCGGTAAGCCCTCTAAGCTCACTGAATCCTAGCACCCCATTTTAAGGTGATGTCGATGCCCTGTTGAAGGACAGGAATAGTGTCTTTCTTATTCTTCATTGTATCCACAGCTTTAGCTTAGTATCTGGCCCATAGAAAGCTCTTAATGAATATTGATGAGGGAGTGAATAAATGAATGGAAGAGAAGCTCTCGATGGGGGAGGGTTTTTGAAAGTATCTGTCCCGGGTTTACTTTGTGCAACAAATATACTATGAGAGGTGTGCAGAGGCGTGAATAACAAGACACTTTGAACAGGTGCATTTTAGGGGATAATATTGTTGGAATCCTTTCTCTTGGAATACACCCAACAAGACTTGAGATTGCCAAAGCCCTTCCTTCAGTAGGAGATGATCTCCTGTTATCTTCCCTTTAGTGCTATTCATGGGAACTATTGAGTTTGAGTGCTTGAACATGGTAGAATCAAACAATAAATTGGAGAACCAGAATGTGACCTTTGTTATCATTCTAATTTTATTGACTTGCAGTATTCACTTTATTGATTTGTAAAATCAATGGTGTTTTCTTTGTGTTCGTAGCTGGGTAGCCAGCATTGTGAGCTTGCAACAGATTTGTGGCTACATTTTCAAGCTCAGTCTCTTATCAGGATGGTGGAGTTTTGGCTCAAAGGTAATCTATTTTCTGAATTAATGAAATAGCTTTCATTTGGCCCTGCCATCTTTATGGAGCAGTTAAATTTTTGCTCTAGGCAGAAGTGATGGCAATACCACTATTTACAGAGACACAGCAATGTACAGGGATGGGAAATGCAGAGAGTTCCAATAAATAGTTCATTCTAGACGTCCTGGTCTTTTATAAAGTGGTCCAAATTTTCTCTTCATATGCAGATGGTTTTTTATAAAAATGAGAAAGAAAGCAGATTGAATTTAGACAACATACAGGGTTTTGGATTTGGAGGCCACTATGATAAAACTGATTTTAAATGTCATTTCTTTTTTCAGTTGGACTTTCTATGGACAAGAATTGAGTAACTGCATCCAATAAGTAGAGATTTGCTTTCTTTTTCTTTACTACAAATAGTTACCATTTATTGACTGCTTACCGTGTGTCATATAATCTTCTTGAACCTTCAAAACAACGTGGTAGTTGGGTGATTTTACTCTCAACTTACTGAAGAGTAAATAAAGGTGCAGCAGTGGTAAATAACTTAACCAAGATCATAAATCTGGGGTTCCCCTCGAATTTCTTTGACTTCAAAGTCCCTGCTCCTACCGTGACAAGGTATCAAGAAAGAATGATACAATTGTCAATGTAGGATCTAAATTATTTGAAAATGCTTAAAGGAAGCAGTTAGAGACTTTTTTTCCCCTGCAACATGCAAGTTTACATTATAAATTCATGAATGAGGCTATTGGTAAAAGTAGGAGAAAGCTCTCTTGGAGGTAAGGGCAGGTGCTATGGAGAGAGAATAAGGTGGGATTAAATTGTGAAATGCTCGTTGACTCTTAGAGCTGGAAAAACTTGTAAGAATAATAAAAAAGGAGTTGAAAGGAAAGAGGTGATGGTGGGCTATACATTCCTTCAGTCCTGTGGTTGATTAAGGAGATGGAGAAGACAGGAAGCAAAAAGGAGTATATCCTAGAGAACAGATCCTAAAAGCAGGCTTGGAAACAGACCCTGGTGGAACAGTCAAAGGCAAAAAAAAAAAACAGAGAAGCAACAAAGAACACAGAATGCTTTGATCAGGAGAGTGTGGCCCAAGTCATAATCACTATTCTTAAGAAGGAGGTATGAAGGGTGATATTCACAAAGTGCTTATGGATTCTGCTCTATAACCAGAAGCAAGAAGCCATTTTCCTTTAAAGACCATAGAGGGCAGGAACAAAGGCAACAAATACTGAAGTTTGATCTAGGACTGTTTGGCAGAAGTCAGGTAGACCAGACAAAGGCCGGGCCCTGTTGACTGGCCTTCCAACCCAAGGGCAGTGACAGCATTTAGTCTCCTGGAAGGCTTGCTGACCAAATGGCAGACTTCAGGATAAATTAGCTACAACTCCTGTCCTGGTCTCAACAAGATCACCTTGTGAGGGGAGATGGAGGAGGGAGGGAAAGAGACAGACGTGTTAGCAGACATGCCATAGACAGTACAGTGAGTTATATAATACCTGCATACACATGGAAGGCACTTTGGAAGTACAAAAGCAATCATGACTTTGAATAGAAACACACAGAAACTATCATGTAAAGTCATAAATGTTTTAATATCATGAGCAAAGTGCTATATACTAGCACAGTTATGGAAGAATTAATTCTTCCTGGTAGCTTTAACGAAAACTTCATTGAACAGGGGATGTTTGAGAGATCTTGAAGGATGAGATTTTCTCCAGGCAGAGAATGAAATTAACTACCAAGAACAAGAAGGAGGATTCTATACCCTTGTGCTGTCAGAGAAAGATTCTGTGGATAGAACTATAATCTATTCAATCAACTAGGAAGAGGCACTCAAACTGTAGACTCAACCATATCCTTCTCTTTTAATTATCGTTAAAATGGTCCAGTGTAAGCAGTTGCCCAGCTCCTGTGACAGTTAAGCTTGTAATGATAGGTTTCTTTGTTGTAGAAGTGTGTTTTGTTGTGGGTGTCTATGTCTAGAGATAAAGCATAGAGGAAAACTACTGGGATCTAATGTCTGCAGTGCTTGTTGGAGAGAATTCTGTGTGTCTCTGGTAGATGAGAGGATCAACCACGTGTGTGTGAATCATGTGTCTTACAAGGAGTAGGGTATGTACAGAAGGCAGCGCCAGGGCCTAGGATACTGGAAAGAGGCTGCTACTCCTTCTACCTGCCTTTGAGCTTCTTTATCCACCTTCTGATTGGGTCTCTGTCGGAAGACTGTGTTGTCCAGGCATTTAGCTGATGGCCTTCACAGAGATCTGGCCTTAGTCAGGTCCACCTCTCATCAATAAAAGATCATGTTTTATACGTGATGCTATTCTGCCTCCCATAGAAAAGGAATTAAATGAGTCAGTCTCATCTTCCAGAGATCAGTTTTTAGTCTTCAAATTATTTTCTCTGGTCTAGGATATTGTGCGGAATATGTCTAGGTGGTTTGCCATTGCTTCTTGACACCTGCCCTATGGTAGGAAAAGTCAGGCACAGTATGTACCCAAAATTGTAGAAATGTCAGCATGTGTTATGCTGATATATTAATTCCAATAGTGGTGATTCAGAAACACATACTGCATATATACCATATGTGCCTTAAATATTTATGAAACCAAAAAGTCACAAAAACAATTCTTTAATGTAAAAGTTAAAAATCTATTACTATAATTTTTCATGAACTATGTTTTAAACATTAAATTTTTTAATTTACAGATTATACTATTACTGAAAGGACACATCATTAAAAAAAAATCAATTCTTACTGATTGCCCCTCTGCAGAAGACACTATGTTAGGCATTGAGGAGGAATAAAAAGAATGCTCAGAATTTGTCAGGTTCTTAACTTGTTCTTCCTACTTTTTATTTTTACCACTCGCTGAGTGGTGATATCTCATTGTAGGATAAGAATTGAAAAGGAGAATAAGAAAATCTCAAATTTTTAGTCCACTCTGTCTTTTCCAAGTGAAATGGTGTATAGGGAAAATCAGAGCTTAGGACGAGACTGTAAAGCATTGATTATAAAGAAGGGTTCTTAGAATTAGCAAAACCCCACTGTTTTTTCTTATCATGTCTTCCAAGCTTGGTGTAGTGCTAGAGTGATTTGGCATAATTTAGTCTAAAAGTTCTGGGCTAGAAATTTAGAAACCTGATTTTTAGCTGTGGCTCTGACACTAATTAGTTGTATCTTAGTTTCCTAATTTACAAATGAAAGACCGGTTAGTTTATCCTTAAATTTGACGTCATAAAGATTATCTAGCCCTTTAGATGTTTACAATGAAGACTTTAGGCTACTGACAACTAGAATCATATCTATTTTGATAGCCATTATATCCCATGTATCTAGTACAGTTCCTGACATATGTGCTCAAGGAATATGTAGAATGAATGAAGGAGTAAGATGATGCAAACGGGTTATAGAAGATGCCTCTATCGTGCTCTGAGAGCCTGGTACCGTTATATTGTAGATTTGAAAAGTAATTTCCTTGGGTGTACCCATCCCTCTCACCATGCCTTAATCAAAATTTAATCTTGATCAACATTTTTCTGACACCGTCGTGTCCCTTTTTAGGAGATGTGGCTTCTACCTTTATTGCATACTTATCGCAATAGGAAGAGATGTTGTATTGAGACTTTCTTTGTCACATAATTTTTATGCAAATAATCTTTAACTATATTTTGAAGAATTTTATTATTTTACTCTTTTATTTCTATCCTTGGTGTTATTCATCAACCAATTTATATGACTTTCATCCATTTTGATAATTTCAGCTTATAGTTTGCATTTAACTTAAACATTTTTACCTAATTATTGGATACTTGATTTTTTTCTTAACTTCCCCATTTCTTCACCTTCACTTCATCAGTATGATTTTTCCCTTGGGATCTCATCCTCACCTAGAATGGTTTATCTCCAATATCTTAAGATCAGCTATAATAATAATAATTACATCAGTAGTATTATTTTCACTGTTTCCTTTTCTCATCAATCTTTATAGGTTGTACCTTGAACATTCTCTCAAACCAAAGAACCTAATGTTTAGTTTTTATTTTTAAAACTCCTTTTACCCCAGGGCTATCAATTTACTTTTGAATTGTTTTGAATCCCCGTCTACTCTGGGTCCAGTGGTCAGTGATTAAACCTTGACATTCTGAGAGTGCAATAACCTTGCATCTTCTTGATCTTGCAGTGGATCTGGTGACTCGGTTCTGGGATCTAATGCATCCTGGCTATCTGCATCCCCAGCTCTTGTCTCAACAGTAGTAGGTCATAAAAGCATACTAACTGAGTCCTATAGAAATTTATGCAATCTGTCCTCAGCCAGACCCTCCCTGTTCTTGCTCACGTTATGTAACATTTGGATGCAGCTGTTCCAATCCATTTCTATACTTCTTGTGTCCTCAGTCTTGATCTTACTTCCTTTACATTTAACAGATAAACTTTCCTGATTGACTGGGAACATTGAGGACATCTGTGGCAATAATCCCATCAACTTCTTTCTCTTCAATTCAGAAAATCTCTTGTACCTCCACTCATCAATTCTCCTTATTGCTGTCCCTTGTGTCCATGGTTAATTCCAGCAACTTGTGCTTGATCTTATTGCCACCTGATTCCTCCAGGAATCCATTTATTTCTTGCAAGTTTAAGGTCCCAAATCTACCGCTTATTTGTTGTATGTTTTTTGAGTAGGTCATTCGACTTTGAGGCTCAGTTTTCTCATCTGTAAGATAGGAAAATTGTAGTCATCTCATTGGATTGCTGAAGGATCAAATGAGATAATGGATTCTTGTGTGTCTTTCCAACTGTTTCTTTATGGTGATATAGTTTTAGCTATTTGGAGCAGAATTGTCATATTTTTTCCTCCCAAATCATTAACCTTTGTTCCAACTAGGACCAGAATCACAGCAAGCAGCATACTCTAACTGCAGAATATGTAAACATATTTACAATTTAAAAAAAAATCTAGAACTAGAGATATGCTGCTATTCCAAGGGCATTTTTTTTTCTAGAACTGTGGAGTCTCACTTGTTAAGAAAAATGAGGACATTCAATTTTGAAAATAAAACTAACAGATGACTGGGGTATTAGCATGACTTTTAAGAGCTCAGCTGTTTTACCTACAAAATAATGAGGTTTGAATGGATGATCTTTAAGCTCCCTTGCAGCTTCTGGAGTCTGTGATATTATGGCCCCAAGTCTGAGCTCCTCTTATGGGTATGAAATTCATAGACTAAACTCCTATGTCTCCTGAAACATAAGGCGGCAGCTCAGGGATGGTACTATTTCATCAGACAAAGAAGAATTTCTTGTTGCAAATGATCATACTATTAGTTTTTGAGAGAAAACTCAATGATCTGCTCAGTGTACAAGGAGCAGTATTGAGTGTTTCCTAGCAGATAGATAGCTGGCAGGCTTAAAATGAGTATTGATGTGTTTATGTGGAGATAAGGACACACGTTAGCTTTTCTCAGAATACCATTTTCAATTACTCTTGAACTAGTTTGAAAATTCATCGTCTTCACGCCAAATATCTTTTAGTGTGCCACGTATGCTGAGTAGCAGACCCTGACATCTCAACAGGGCTCACATAAGGACACTCAGGCAAAAATTAAATGGAATCAAGGGAGTGCAGGTTTCTATTCTGGTGCTGCTCTGGTAGTCAGGAATCAAGAAATTGTGTCCACGAGAAGATATACCTATATCTCTTCTCTTTTCATTCATTTCATACTTCTCACTTCTTTCCTCCCTCTCTTCCTTCCTTTTTTTCTCTTTTATTTTTGCCTTATTTTTCTTTCAATTAAAATTCATTGGCTTTTTTAGGAAATAATGAGCAAATGCGTGAATACAGGTCTCTCTCCATAAGCTGCTCTTGCTAGTTACAAGCAGGAAGAATATCACAGAGACCGAAGACACGAGGGGGTCTTGGGAAGTCATTCAGATCACTTCTCTAACCCCACCCCACACTATGCCTAGCTGACTTTTCTAGATGAGAAAATTCCATCACCTTTCCTGGTCTCTCTTCCAATATTGACCAACTTTCACT
Source organism: Diceros bicornis minor (assembly GCF_020826845.1). Classification (NCBI taxonomy): domain Eukaryota; kingdom Metazoa; phylum Chordata; class Mammalia; order Perissodactyla; family Rhinocerotidae; genus Diceros; species Diceros bicornis. The sequence continues at coordinate 17,086,756 of NC_080772.1, read as the reverse complement.
GTCAGAAATGCTGCGGTATTGAACCTGTTGCCAAATTGTCTTTAATGCTGGCAACAGTGAATGTGTTGACAAGTTAGAAAAAAAAAAAAATGAATATTGAGACATGGTCCCAGAAAAGTCCAATGTTTCTAAATATGATGCTTTATAGGATGGCTATAGGTATATGCAGCCTAAGATCAAATTGATTCTTTTGAAATAGTATATTTTCTGCCTATAATTCTCAGCTACTTTAAATCCTGTCTTGGTCCCATATGCGGCCACAGCTGTGAGGTCCTAGGTATAGTTATTTTAAAGCAAACAAACTGTTTGTCTAAAGATAGACAATTAATAATGTTAGTGAAATTGTGGGGTGCATATTTTTACAAATTGAAATTTTACTTATTTCATAGAATTTCATGGATTGTTGGATTGGAAAGGGACCTTCATCCTCTATAAGGTGCTTAAATCTCCTTTAGAATATCCAAATGACCATCCATCCTCTCTCTGAATATCTCTTGGGGATGAACTGTACTTCTGAAGGCTCTTGTATTTTTAAAGCACTCAGATTATTAAAAAGTTCTGCCTTATATGAGAAGATTTGGGCAAAATCTAAGTTTTTATCTATCCAGTCCTTCTTTGTTCAGGATTTGTAGCTTGCTTGTGATAAACCACTTTCTCCTTATCCCAATAAAACAAAGTAAAGCAAAAATCCACCCGAACATAATTTACACAGCTAAATTGATCTGTGAGAAACTACTAAATTTATTTAATTATTTAGGTTTTTGGTAGTAATGCAAAGAGATGATTTGTTAAAGCAGGCACATACCCCAAAAAGAATGCCTAATTATAATATTTTCCTTTGGAGAATCCAATCTTGTATTGGCTGAACTATTGATGACCAGCTGTTACATTTTTCTCATAAGACTTAGGCTCTGCCCTTTGTTTTGTATTTGTCAAAAACATGATCTTCAATACAAATTAACTTATTTTCATTACATAAAAGCAGAATCTTTGCTATAAATTTGCCTCAAAGCACAGTGCAAAAATAAAACGTTCTATTAGCTAAAAAATGAGTCAACTGAACTAAAAATGGAATCTATTAAGAATTGTATTTTAACACCACAAAATTATTCCTTTTAGTTTGCTGTTGACATGAAAAACAGGCACGTGCAAGGGAAGACAGAGGCATCTGAACGGATTGTGGGAATTAGGGGAAGATGGGCACTCAGAGGTGTGGTGCAGTGAAACATACCACACTCTGCCTCTGACCCTTGGTTTCGTCACACATAAAATTGGTCAGCTATAATACCTGATATAGAGGATTGTTGAAGGGATTACAATTAAAACAAAAAGTATCTGATAATCAATAAAGAATGGCCACTTTTATGACTCATATTCCTAATATCTAGGTTTGTAATGAATTTATAAATTGAGAAGGGTCTGAAGGGAGTTACCAGAGTTATTGACTAAATCATTGCTTCATGAATTTGGGAGGTAGCTATAGTAGAAAGATCATGGACTTTGGAGTCTGAAAGGCTTGGTTTTGAATTCTGGGTGTGCCACTTGCCAAAAGACTGATTTTAGGCAAGTTATTCATTTCTCTGAGCCTGCGTTTCCTTATTATGAGTATCACACCAATAAAGCACATGGCAATTACAGGTGTTTAGTAAGGGCTAATGCTTTTTTCTCCCCCCCCAATATGGCCAACCTGTAGCAGACACTCCTGTAGAGTTGGGAGTGATCATAACCAGGGGGCACTATCCAGTTACTTTCAGAGATTCTAAGGATTCAAGTTGCCAGCGAAGTTGTGAAGTTTTGACACTGTAACATGCTAACAAGGTCCCTACTGCTCCTCAAATGTGGATTGCCATTTTTCTGTGTAGGAATGAGGCATTTCCTCCCATTTTCACTGAATACCTTATGTGCTGAAATATAGAGGCCCTCTGAGACAATGCTATTGTCATAAACTCAATGTCTTCAATACAATCTAAGGTTCTACCAAGTAGTATTTATATAAAACTCGTATGATTTCTTTTTTTCTGTCTTTTCTTTTTCTCAGGAGAGAGAGTGGTGGAAGTTTCTGAAATATGTGCATTACAGTGGAAATAGAGACTAGAATTTAAATACCTGTGTCTGGTTCTTACTCTGCTACTTACAAGCCGTGTGACCTTGGGCAAGTCGCATACCTAACTTGAGCCTCAGTTTTCTTATTTATAACATGAGAATAGTAATAATAGGTTGACATATTCACAGAAGTTTTTGAGAATCAAATGAGATGGTAAAATTGCTGGAAATTGATATGTGCTATAATAATGTGAAGCTTGTTATCTTACCAGACCTGACTGAGTCGAGGATAACAACACCTTTGGAATCTCCCATAAGCCTGGGAGAGCCTCAGGTACTGTACTTCTCAGCACCAGATAGTCATCTGGGGGTCAAAGCCTGGGGATCATTGTGCTGAGGCCATAACTGCAGTAGATTCACTTTGGGCTAGACAGCTTCACAAGGAGACTGGTCCACAATACAGATTACACTTCTAACTCTGGCCAGTCACAAGGGAGACTATACAATGTGGGTGACTCTAATTCAACCAACACTGCCACTAGATAAATAGCTCAAAGCACGTGTCTTTCTTAAGGATCCTATCATAGATGAGGGTCATTCATTTATATTAATTCCTAATAATTATGTCACCATGCATGTTACAGAGTGCTTTTATTTGCATTGTTTGCTCTGATCCACATGTAAAACCCCATGATGTTCATAAATCAAGTATCATTATGATTCCAATTTTACAGATCTGCTTCAAATTAGTCAAGGAGGTTTCCCAATATCATAGAGATAGTTAATGATAGAGGTGGGATGTAAATTGAGGTATTCAAATTGGATTGCATTCCTGATCCATTTTTTTTCTCCCACTCTCAACATCTTAAGGTGTTATAAGTAATGAACCCAAGCATTGGGAAAACGAAGCTGCAGTGTGTTCAAAGACTTTGAAAGTCGGCATGAGACCGTTTCTGTTTTACTACGCACACAGATAAGCAACCAGGAGCCGGTGAAAATCTAGCTCTTTACCATCAAGGGGGCCAGCAGGATCTCACTCCTTTTTTTTTTTTTTTAGATGTTCTTCTTTTGATTTGGATGATTAGGAAAAGAGAATGCTAAATGTTAAGAGGAAAACATGAGCAAGTTATAAAATCAATAAAGTGCTGGTAACACAAGTTGTGAATATGGAAATTTGAAGAAGGACTTGTCTAAGTTTGTGCACAACCTCTTATATGAATTGTTGTGCTGTGCTTGAGTCTTCATCTACTGTATGAGACTTTGACATTTAATGTCTGTGACTGGACGTAAGGAACGCACACAGGTAAAAGCATCTTTTGCCAGGATACTGGTTGTTTACAAAGCAGCAAGAAGAGTTTGCTTGCCTTCCTGTAAACTGACATAGGTTTGTATCAGGATAAAGTAAAATCTCCTCAGCACGGCAAACCTCCAGGACCCTAACCAGGTTTTCCCGCTTCTTCTCCACCCTTTCTTCCCAAATTGGTATCCACTTTGATGCCAACCACACCAGGAGACTGCCGGTCTCTGGAGAAATCAATTTAAGTAGTGGGTTGGTTTTCCCTTTCCACCACCACCTTTTGATGACAGATTATTAATTGTTGCTGCTACTAATATTGCTATTGAGCTATCAGCCTAAAACATTTTATAAACTTTCCCAAGGGTTATGTTCTTTTCAAAATATAGCACTAAGAGAAAAAATTTATTTTTCCTTTTTCTTACTTTCACCTCTGATCAAATTTTTTCCTGCTAAATGGACGTGTCATATCCACTCACTGATAATGATAATTTGAGGAATTCCTGTTTAGAGTACTTTATTTCTGGTTTTGTTAGCCAACCTTTGTTCCTCCCTCATCTCTGTATCATTTCTTTATTTCAAGGAAAGAATTTTCAAGCATGACAGACTCATAATTTAAGTAAGAGTCAATATCTAGAGTTTATTTTTATTTCTGTATTTATTTGAGTCTGGGGAAGGAGTAAACTAGTCCATAGTTTATAAATAAAACACATTGTTGAATCTCTGATGTATGATATCAATGCTCCAAACAACATTTATATTACATTAGTACATTTATGAATTATCAATGTATCTGACTAATTTATTAGTTGAAGAAACATAAAATAACAAAAAGACTGCATCTGAGCATATGCAGTACAATATTTCATTGGATTAGACATAGTTTAGAGTTTTAAAACTGACAAGTGTTAAGTGCTAGATTTAGAAAGGTAGATTAATATGGATTTATGTCTTTAAAGAAGCTCTTATATTTCCTCTTTGTTTTTAGTAGGTAGCTGAGTCCCACTGGACCAGACAGACAACTAGAGGGTATAGGAGGCTGAAAGAAAGGCTGGGGCAGAGGCATGAAGAGGGGCAGCCTGAGGACTCTCATCTTGCTCCTGCACTTTGGAGCCAGACCAGCCCCTGTACTGCTCCTCTCTCCTTGCAGACATGATGTGCTGTTCCCCACTACAAAAAAGGGTGGTCTTCCTTAGCTCATTTTTCCTAACACCTTCCACTTTCTGATAGTTTTCCTCCAAAAAGCAAAACAAATTGGCAATTTAGGCTATACAGAATATACTTTTTAATGTATAAATTTCAAAACGTAAAGGTCATATGTTGTAAGGATTTTGTGTAGTATATTTGCAGCAATATGAGATAAATCAATGAATTAATAGTTGGTGAAATATCTTTGTGAATTTCAATGAACTAACAGGTCGTAGTTTTTGTTATGACAACTGTTGGATATATAGTTAACCCTGTAACTGCCCTCCCTCACCTTATCTCCAAGCTAATGGTCAGGCTTGCTTCCCTGGATAATTCTAAAGGGCATTGATTTAAACAAATGAACAAACCAACAAACATGTAAACAAATTGGATTAGTCATAATCCAATTGGTTCTAATTATTGGTGCTTATTGGGTTTTTTTTAACTAACTACTTAATTTTTAAATTTTTTAATTAGTTTAATAAACACAAGAAACTCATCATCCAACATATTGACTTGATTTACATGTGTGATCCTCCCCCATTCTATAACCCTGCTTCTCCCCCTAGAGGTAATTACTACCCAGAATCTTGTGTTTATCATTCATGCTTTTGCCTTTTTTAAAGTATCATTTTATCCTACATCTGTGTCCCTAAAATCATGATTTTATCTGTTCTTAACTTTGTAACAAAGTATTATGCTTATCATGCTGCATATAATCTTGTAGTTTCATTTTTCACCAATCATACATTGCTAAGGTTCATCTATGCTTTGTAACTATAGTTTATTTGTTCTGACTTCTGTATAATATTCCATCATGTGCAGGTTTTTTTCATCCATTTTCCTGTGGATAGACATTTATGTTGTTTCTACATTTTGCTCTTACAGTGAGCATTCTTATGTGTGTCCCTTCATGCACATGTACAAAAGTAGAATTGCTAGGTTTGGGGGTAAGTCGTTGTTTAATGTTACAAAACAATGTTTAACTGTTTTCCAACGTGGTTATACCGATTTATACTCCCACAATTAATGTCAAAGAGATGTTGAGCTATACCCTTCAACAACTGGTAATGTTAGATTTCTTAGTTTTTGCCAATTGCTTGGATGTGAAATGAGACATCATTATGGTCTTGATTTGCAGTTCCCTGATAACCAATGAGATTGAACATTTCTTTATTGGTCGTATGTGTTTCCTTTTTTGTGAAATGTCTCCTCAAGTCTTCTGCCCATTTTCTATAAGGCGTTCTTTTCTTATTGATGTGAAAAATTTCTTTATATATTTTTGATGTTAATCATTTGTTGATTATACAGTTTGCAGATATCTTCTCTCAGTTTGTCTTTTGTCTTTTCTCTTTCCTTAAGGTACCTTTGGTTGAACAAAAGTTCTTTAAAATCTTATGTACGATTCATTTATATGTACCTGGTGCTATTTGATGCTGTTGTTAATGGTTTTTAAACTTGTTTTTAAACTATTTAGATGATTTCAGTAGATGCCAGGAAAGCATTTCATAAAGTTCAACATCCATTCCTCTTAAAAATATAGAGATGGAAGGATAGCCACAGATTTCATTGTGATGGAGAAGATCTCCATTCAGTAGCGACTTAATCCCCAATAGTGAAACACTCCAGCAGCATTTTTCAAAGTATGTTTGAGGAACACAGGATGCTATTTGGTATTGTGTGAAAAACAATTTGGGGGCCAAATGACATCTAGAAAACACTGCTCTAAGAGACAGTCCCTTTAATGTCATTTGCAAGACAAACATGCCCTCTCTCATCACTAGTAGTCATTATTGTAGAAATTAAAGCCAGTGCAATAAGCTAGGAAAAACAAGTAGGACAGACTCTTAGAAAGGAAGCTGTAAAATTAATGTTTGAAATGGATACAATGGTTGTCTAAGGTTTTCAAAGTAGACTGAAAAATAGTTAGAAATAATAAGACATTGTGGTGGCCAGTTGCAAAATAAATGTGCAAACACCAACACTTTCCTATGTATCAGGGGTAACCAGTTGGTATATTTTATGTTAAGAAATGGAGCCAGAGAAGGAGCACTTCTAGCACCTATTTTCTTGGGTGTCAATGAACCAGTGGCCTTATTTTCTGGGTTAGAAAAAAGAGTAACACCCAGGCAGTCTCCAGCAGCTGCCAGAGGCTCCTTCGTCTCCCTGGAGTCCAGAATCCCAGGAAATGTAGTGACAGTGGTATAAGTGGTGCCATGCAGAACATTCTGGATCTCTCCTGAGTCACATGGACACTATTTCTTGGGGCTGTCTCCCACTTAGTATTTCAGTTATGAAAGTGTGATTTGAGGTCAGGAGACCTGGGTTGTGATTCTGGTTGTACCTCTTACTGGCTATAGGGTTTAGAATGAGCTACTTAACCTCCCTGAGCCAGAATTTCCTCATCTGTGACAGTGGAATAACAACACCACTCTCATGGGGTTATTCTGAGGAGTCTCAGAGAATGTTTTGGACAGATTTGCACGTAGTAAGTTGTTATTACAGAGACTGGAAGTCCATTATTTTAAGTTCAGCATCAATCACAGACAATGAATATGACTTGAGGAGAGATGGACATTAGTACGTTCTCCAAATTGGGGGCTTTCAGAAGTTGCCTTTAGCTTTGTGGTTCCTGCCCCGGCATCCCCAAGACTGCTGTGCTGAGTGGGAACGAGAGTGGTGTTTCAACAAGACCTAGGTGAGAAGAGTCTGGTTGTTGGAAGGAAATCATCAACTCCTGAGTTCTGGGGGTTGGAAGTCTAAGGTCAGGGTGCCAGTATGGTCGGAATCTGGTGAGAACTCTCTTCTTGGCTTGAGGACCGCCACCTTATTGCTGTGTTCCCAGATGGTGGAGAGAGAGTAGTGTCTTCTTTTAATTTATCTTTTCTGACTATGTATTGCTGGTGTATAGAAATGCAGTTGACTTCTATATATTGATCTTATATCCAACCATCTTGTTAAACTATTCTATTTTATTTTATTTTTTGTACATATGTGCCTTTTTACTCCTTTGTCCTCCCCCTCCCCACCCTGGTAACCACCAATCTATTCTCTATGTCTGTGCATTTTTTTCTTGATTTTGTTTTTTCATCTTCCACATATGAATGAAATCATACAGTATTTGACTTTCTTTGTCTGGCTTATTTTGCTTAGTGTAATTTTTATTTATTCATTTATTTTTGGTGAGGAAATTGGCCCTAAGCTAACATCTGTTGCCAATTTTCTTCTTTTTGCTTGAGGAAGATTTGCCTTAAGCTAACATCTGTGCCAATTTTCCTCTGTTTTGTTTGTGGGTCACCACCACAGCATGGCTTACAAGTGGTGTAGGTCCATGCCTGGGATCCCAACCCACGAACCCTGGCTGTCAAAGTGGAGTGCACCAAACTTAACCACTAGGCCATGGGGCTAGCCCCATGTAATTTTTATTTTTAATAATTAATAAGTACATAAGTTATTTGAGGATTTTCTTATAAGTAATCCTGTCATATAAATAATAAAAATATGTGTTACTTCCTTTAAAATTCATATGCTTTACTTTCTCATTGTTTTCTTATTGTGCTAGCTAGAACCTTCAGTACAATATTGGAAAAAAGCAGTGATAGTAGGCATTTTTGTCTTGTTTCTGATATTAACACAAATTCTTTTAACTTCTCCTCATTTAGGATCATGTTTGTTGTAGGTTTTTTATTGATGCTTTTATCAGGTTAAAGCTATCCTTTCTGTTCCTACTTTACTAAGATTTCTTTTATTTCTATGTTATCTTGAATTTTATCAAATGCTGTTTCTGCATTAACTATGATGATTGTATGTTTTTATCCTTTAATCTGTTAATGTAATGTTAATATAGTGAATTATGTTTATATATTTTTAAAGATCCAATTATTTTATATATTTTTAAAGATCTAATTATTTTATATATTTTTCAAGATCCAATTATCTTTGGATTCCTGGGATCTACTCAACTTTGTCATGGTATATTATTTTTTTATATACTCTGTTTTGGTTTGCTAATATTTTAATTAGAATTTTTGCATCTATATTCATAAATGAATGGGTCTATAATTATAAAAATTCTTTTTCTGCTTTTGCATTAAAAATTTACTGGTTTCATAGAATAAGTTGGGAAGCATCCCCTCTTTTTCCATTTTCTGGGAGTTTTTATACAGTTGGGATGATATTTTTCTTTCAAATGATGGCAAAACTTGCCTATCAAACCATTTGGACCTGGCATGGAACTTCCAATTTTACAGTCAATCCTATAGGTTATCCTTTTATTTATTTTTTATATATTTTTCCCAATTGTAAAGGTAGTATATCTTCTTTGTGGAAAACAAAGAGAAGCATTAGAAACTTCAACAATCACTCATAAATTACCCATTAAAAAAAAGACAACACTGTCAACATTTTATGGAAGGATGAGATGGAAGAGTTAGACCCACCAGCCTCCTCAATCGTCAATTTCTCAGTAAAGCCTACCCTAAGCACCCATTTTCCATTGCAACTCCCAAATTGTTCCCTCTTACCCTGTTTAATTTCTTTCCACAGCATTTATCATGCTCTAACATAGTATATAATTTGATTATTTATTATGTTTCTTGTTTGTCTTCTCCCAATAGAATGTGAGCTCCCAGAGGTTGGAGATTCTTACGTTATTTGTCTGTTTTGTTCACTGTTATATGCTAACACCCAGAACTGTGCCTGGCACAAAGAAGATACTCATATAATATTTATTTAATAAACAAAACTTTTGTACAGATTTCTCTATTTTTATATAATCGAGTATCTGCCTCTTTTTGTTTGTTTGTTTGACACTGTTTTTGAAACATGTTCCTGGATTACTAATATTTCAACTCTAAGATTGTGCTCAATGCGTTGCTTTTGTTGTTAGTACCATCGAGTGGATTCCAACTCCTAGCAGCCCTGTGTACAGCAGAGTGGAACCCTGCCTGGTCTTTTTACGCGATCCTCACCTTCTGGTGCTATATCAAATAATGTCCTGTAGCTTTTCAGTAGTGAGTGGCCAGGTCCTTCTTCTTGTCTGTCTTAGTCCGGAAGCTCTGCTGAAACCTGTCCACCATGAGTGACCCTGCTGAAATTTGAAATACCAGTGGCATAGCTTTCAGCATCACAGCAACACACAACTTTCACAGTATGACAACCGCCAAATGGGTGATTTGGTTCCCTAACTGGGCTGTTGCGATGAGAGCACCAAATCTTAACCACTAGAACACCAGGGCTGGCTCAATACACTGTACTGAAATTATATATCTCGAATTTCTTTACACATCAGTATATACTGATATCACACATCAGTATCTATATCTATCTATCTATCTATCTATCTATCTATCTATCTATCTATACCTCTATGGTCCAGGCAAGTCACATTTTGATATATTGCAGCACAGACATAGATTAAGATGCTATGCACATATTTAAAAATGAGATTTTTATATTTGCAACTTGGCTGGACCAAGAGGTGTTTGTGTCTTATGCCCACTATCTAATTTTCTGATTCCCTGAGCAGCTAAAGAGCCTGGAAAACTGCTTTTAGTGATTCCTTTGTCTTAGCAACTTCAGGCCTTTACTTGTGGAGGTTTTACCTTTCAAGATGTAATGTGGCTCCTCCTTAGTCCCCTCTTATTGGCATTTGCTTCCTGAGAGATGTGTTCTTTTCATGACTGTAAATGGAGGGGTGCTGATGATGGTCAGGGAATGGGGCAAACAGCACTCTGGCTGCTGCAAAAGCTCGCAGCCATACAGTAGAGGTCCACCTGCACCATCATTCAGCTTTTCAACCAGGGTCAGGCAGTGGGATGTGAGGAAGACACCTTCCTAAGCGCTTTCATAGTGGCCCAGGATGGTTTGGCCAGTGCCTGTGCTTCTGAGTCCAGTTCCATTGCCCTCTGTATTAATGGTCAGGCTATTGGTTCTAGTTTTCAGCATCGTTATAATTTCTATCTGTTTACTGTTTCCCGAGAGTCTTTCTGAAATGCAAATCTGATTATATTACTCTCTTGCTTTAAAAATTTTGAAGATACCTCGTCGCTCTAAGGATAAAAGATTCTAAATTCCTTCACAAGGCCTAAAGGGCATTGTATTATGTGCTTCCTTCATGCCTAGCCAGCCTTGTTTCACTCCATGCCCCACCACACATTCTACAGTCCAGCCAGCTGGAATTTCTTTGTTGAAAAATGTCTCCTCCATCTCTTGGAACATGCTAACTCCTTTTCCTGTTTCCTTACTGTCTTTGCTGTTTCTTGCACCTTGTTTTCCAAAATAAGTCTCACTCAATTGTTGGATTTCCTCCTATATTGGAATTCCTCCAGGAAACCTCCCATGCTAGCCTTAGTCTGGGTGATGTGCCCCTCTGGTGTGCCCCCGGCACCCTGTTCTACCTCTATCATCAAAATTATCTGTATTTGTCTCACGTGGCTTATATTTCTCATTGGAAGATAAGATCCTCAAAGGTAAAGATCTTACCTATCTTGCTTTCCACGGTATCCCCAATGTCTAGTATGGTGCCTGTCATGTTATAGTTGTGGAATAAACACTTGATGACTGACAAAATGATATGTTTTTCTCTTTCTGTGTCTTCAGAGACTTCAAACATTCATCATTTTAAACCATAAGAAGCATGCTTAATGTAGGGGGAGCATAGTGCACTGGTAAAAAGCCCAGAATCTGAGCCTACAAGCCGGTGTTTGAAAGCTGGCTCCCACATTTACTAGCTGTTATGACTTTGAGCAAGTTATTTAGCCTCTCTGTGCCTCAGTTTCTACATCTGTTAAATGGAGATAATAATAGTACATACCTCATAGGATTGTTATGGGGATTAAACAAATTAACCTTTGTAAAGCATTTAGAACTTACATGGCACAGAGTAAACATACATTTTGAGTGTTTAAATAAACAAATAAATAATACCTCCGATGACCTTTTAAATTATAAAGAACTTAAAGCATATTTTCAACTTACTTTCAGGTCTATTAACATACCTCAAAGTGTGGCTGCCTAAACTAACTTGAACTTTTTTTTATATTGTGGTGTTTTATTCCATTGGCAATAAGGAACGAGTAGCTCCTAGCACTATTTTTATTCATCATAATCAACTGTATTATTTATGGAACATCCTTATGTTCTTCAAAAACTTACTTCATGAACAAAACCTCTTTAATGTCTGCCAGCCACCATAATGTGAAGTTAGTGGTTATGATATTCCTATTTTCTTGGTATTTCTATCACTGCAAAATTATGGCTGTTGCCTTAGACTATATCCTGATATCATGATTTTAGATGTTTCTTACTAGTAGCCTAGTCAGGTGTACTATGGGATGACACTGCAGAATAGTTACCTGCAGAGAACTTTGGCAGCAGCTTTGCCTGTAATGTGAATTGCCAAAGTGGCCCTTTTGGTTAGATGTGCTCGTACTTCACCAGTTTCCACTGCAGCAAGGGCAAAAGCAGAGATTAAGTACTGCTGGTACCATCAGGGTTATAGGCATTCCTTACATTCCCTCCATCTCTAAATGCAGAAGTTCTCTAGAGAATATGAGGTCCTAGCACTACTCTGGAACCATAAGTTTAAACTAGGATATGTTAGGAGACCCAGGAAGAACAGAGAAAATATTCCATAGAATCTGTAAGTTTGGGATAACAAAGAACAGGTAAGTTTTGGAATCAAGTTGAGTGGTAAATGGGAGTATCTCAGTAAATCTTATTTCAATTGGTTAGAAACACTGGGAAAGGATGTAAACTGGACATTATAAATGCACTTTAAAAACTCACTGAATTCATCAATATTTATTGAATGATTACTATGGGTTTAGTTGTGAAGTGTCCTAGGATTTCACAACAAAGTGTCAGTGGCATGGAGGAGGATCTTGGGATTTGGGTTGACCTACTCATGAAGGTGTGTTTTAAGTTGGGTTTTGGAGAAATCAATTCAAATGCAGAATTTAGCTCTAGAGAGAGGAAATGGGAAGTACAATGCATAGTGGGCAAAAGGGTTAGCAGATTTAGGTGTGATTTGACAGCTCTCTTTACCAAATCAGCTTCTTCATGAAGCAGGGAATAGTGGCTGAGATGGAGCCTATTCAGGAGTAAGGCAGGACAGCTGTTCATGTTTTGAGACCTGTTCCAGGCTATCCTTAGCCTTCTATAAAAATGCTTGAATTTGGGGGAAAAAACTTGCTGTGGTGGGTTTTATGTTTTCCAACGTTTGTATTGGACACTCAGGAAACCATGTCAGACAGACGACCTTTCCCAAGACATTCCCAAGATGTATATTCTGTAGATCATCAAATATTTAACAGTGGTTGTATGTGTGGGCTCTGGAATCAGACAGCTCTGCTTCTAATACTGACTTTAAGCAAGTTACTCAATTGTAAATGGAAATAAAAATAGTACCTGTTCATCGGGTTATTATGAGAATTAAATGAAATTTAGCAGCACCTGGCATGGAATGAGCAATAAATAATCATTAGTCATCATCATTTTTATGTCATATGAGAACAGTGATGTGTTGCTGAAAATGTGTGAGCTTTAGCATGCCCAAATGAGTTGACTGCATTTGAACCCTCATTATGCCACTTACTTGCTCGGGCAAGCAAAACTACCCACTGAACTTCCCTTTCTCATCTATGAAATAGGGACAAAAATATTATATTGTAGGGTTGTTGTAAGAATTAAATGAGATAATGCATGTAAGCACCTGGCTCATATCAAATTGTTATTGTTGCTTTGGTTCAATTTTCCAAAGACAATGAAACCAGCTGTGAACATCCAGCATAGGGAGAAATTGTATCTATGGCTTTCCTCCTCTGGGATGAGACCTTACTGTGTTGTGACGATGAGAATGACTCTGATTTATGGCTTTCTGCATTGTGCGGCTCACAGCAAATGGGTTACTCTGAGTAATAAAAGTGGAGGAATTCAAAGTGAGATTGAAGGAAAGAGAACATTTATACAATTTATTACCTTCTCTCTCAGTCTCTGGGCAGTAATCTCAGCTCTGAGTCTCTAGGATCTGGTAGGGTAGTATATTTGCCTTGAAAATTTACTTAGTTACGTCTGGAAGGGGAGAACTTACTTCTACTATTAATGTCTCTATATATTGATTTTACTCTTGGATAGGTATGAAGATTATCTCTGATGAGTCTCAACCACCAATTCTAGAGACCTGGAATGGGCTTTTAAGAAACTATCACTATAAGGTGTGAGATCAGAACTGGATCTGGGGTTTCTATTTCTAAGGTATTGGAGAAAGCTGAGGGAAATTATCCATATTCTCTAGGATATCTTGGAAAATCAATGGAAATCTCATTTCAATTTAGTTGACTCTAGTTGAAAAGGAGAAGCCCCTTTTCAATTTAGCATCTTTAGGATTCTCTATCTTCATCTCTTGTTCTGTTTGGCAAGGGAATTTCCAGCCTATTTTCAGGCAACTTCTAAAGTAGGTTTATATACAATATGTAATTTATAATGTAGTGTATAATTAGTCTGACCAACAACTTATGTGCTTCTTTAAAGATTTAGTGTTTGCAATCTACAATAAAAACTGAAAGATGAAAAACTTCCTTGAGGAGCTAAAAGAAATTTGATTAAATATCTAAGCATAGGATAAAAAGTACATGAAAATTGAGAGAATGAAAATGCGATAAAGGGGAGATGGCAGATGGAACAAATCTCAGAGAAGGAGAGATAGGCGAGGATAGAGGGCACTGGGGTGGAGGAGTTAACATATATTTCTCTTGCATGGGGGTGGGTAGAATGGATGATGATGAGTCGCAACCTTTAATTGGATAGTCTCTACCTTTTCAGTACAGTGACAATGTCACCAGTCCAGTGTATTTGAGGATGGAGGCTTGAGATGGTTGGAAATGGTTTAAAACAGCTGCAATGTAATATGAAGTAGAGAGACAAAAATTAAAAAAATTTCTGAGTAGTGTGGAGAGTGTGGTTGATGTTAGATGTGATTTATAGTGAGCCCAATTGGCGCGATTCTGTGGCTTTCTCTGGTAATGTAGAGTAACCTAGGGATACAAACAGAAAATGATGGAATTAAATACCTTGTCCAACATAGTATCAATCTCTCAAGTTAGGACTATTTTTCCCCAAGGAAATAAGTTTTCCTTCTTTTGCTTAATCTGATGTAGTTTTTTCATCTATCAATGCACCAGCATTCTTTTTTTGGGTACAAACCATGATGAAGTGCAACAATTGATCACGTATTGCTTTTTCTTTTTGCAAAGAATTCCTTAATATAAAATTTTTCATAAAAATAAATCTACTGATAATAATTTAAGTGTTAATGGCTGCCTAGTACATGGAACATGCCTATTCACTTTTTATATCACTATTGTCTTCTCAGATAGCCTTTCCCCTATATGTTGCTGTAATATTGCAATATGTCCTTTAAAAAATTTCTTCATCTTTTAGGAGACTGATATTGAACAACATCACTCTGTTGGATGGCATTATATTATGCACTGGGTGCTGCTAACCAGGTTTTAGAACTTTGGAGTTTATCAAGTGATAATGTGTTTAGTTCTTGGTATCATGCTTAGCTATAGTAGGCAAAATCTCTTTCTTACTTCAAACAGTGATATATCCAAAGATCTTAGGTGCATTCATCATCTTTTCCTTCTTGAGCAAGCCAAAGATGGTATTATTATGAGCTTGGCAGTTTTCCCAGCATGAGTTGGAGTAGGTACTGACCTTTCCAATATTTTGAGTTCTATTGACTTTTCTTCATTACTTTGTAAATGTTCAACATGTTATCTGCTTGGATGCAATGTCGTCAATCATGCCAAGCCAATAAACAACTGAGAGAGGCAGATTGCTCCACTAAAATATGTAGGCTTAGGGGCATTTAGGACAGTGAAACTATTTTGCATGATACTGTAATGGTGAATACACGTCATTATATATTTGTCAAAATTCATGGAATGTACAATACAAAGGCTGAACCCTAATGTAAACTATGGACTTTAGTGAACAATATTGGCTCATCAAATGTAACAAATGTACTACAGCAATGCAGGTGTTAATATTAGGGGAAACGTGTGTGTGTGGGAGTGGGAGGGGTGAGGGGACATATGGGAATTCGGTATTTTCTGCTCAGTTTTTCTGTAAACATAAAACTGCTCTAAAGAAATAATGTTTATTAATTAAAACATTATGTAAGCTTCCAAAGAGGAGATGAAAATTCACAACTAAAAGAAACAATAGACATTATAAAGATTGCTATATCAAGCAGTGGAGAAAGGAAAAGAATATGCGTTAATTTAAAGGTTTACAGTTTACAAATAAAGCACTCTAGTTACCTGGTTCCATATGCATTTCAAACAATATATGCAGGCTGACTTAATTATGCATATAAAAGTAAATTCTTATATACATGTGAACTACTATTATCTGTATACGCATAGGCATAAGTGAGCATGAGAACTGCTCACTGGATCCAAGCCTTGCACACTTGTCGTGTTTCTGGCAATAGCATCAAACTATGTTTTATCAGAAGATATGGCTGACCGCAACTTCTAAGATTCAAAATTCCTCCAAAGTTTTCTTATTTTCCCTTAATCTGATATGTAATTATCTACTATCTTATCATAGATCTTCTTAAGCCTATCTATATTTGATTCTTCTCCGAATAGGTAACAAGTTCCAAAAACTTACACTTGCCAGTAATAGTTTTATGACTTAAAACTATCTCTTTAAAATTTTCCCAGGGGCAATCCATTATTCTAGTGTTCTGTCAATAAGTTTGTTCTTACTTTGCTCAAATCCTCCCTAATTTTAACAATTAAAAGGACCTATCTCAATTCGTATTTTCCCCATGATCACAGCATTGTAAGTTATTTTCTTATCTCTTGAAAAGAAAACCTTGACGTCACATGTTATTCTAAGGAGGAGTATGAGGCTACCTAAACTATGTGAGTTCAGGAATTCCAATAAATTTGCTTCCCTCTAGTACCTTGCCGATTAACAGGCCTGAGAGTTCACTGTTAAATACTTATTCCTTTAACATAATTGTTTGACCACTGCTAAATTTGACTACTCGGGGAGGGACATACGGAATGAACAGATTCGGAGTGGAGAAAACAAACTTCATCAAACTTTGCATTTGTGCCTAGAAGAGCTATAAATTTGTGAGTGGTTTCCATCAGTGGATGCTCAAGGGCATGAGATGATGGTCCATTACGTCCAGACACTGGAAATGTTGGCTTTAACAGCATTTTAGCCCAGTGCTCAGCAGTTAGGCTACGGTGACTCCAGATATCCTTGTTGGGTTGTAACTGGTTGCTTAGTGCAGTGACTGACTTTGAAATGTTTCGTTGAAGTTGAAATATTTCCCCTAAAATGATACCATTCTGACAGGTAGCCTATTATGATGCATAGAACCTGAAGAGGAGAGAGAGAGAGATCCGAATTCAAATTCTGGACCTGCCAATGAGATCTGTGTGACTTTAAGCACATTTCTTATTTCTCTCTTGCCCCCACCTACTCCTCTGGAAAACAGGAGAAATAAACTCCTAGGATTGTTTTGAGTAATGAGGCAATAAAAGTGAAGTTCAAGTTCAGTGCCTGGTACGTTGTCAGCACCTAATACATCATGACTATTATTGTGCCCTTGAATGAAGTTTATCTGCCACTTTCCTGTGCTTTCAGGATCTTCTTATAATTTATTCTTCTAATTTACTGTTAGGGAAAGCTGAGTTCCCTCAACTATCAGAGACTTCCCCATACACTCTTTCTTTCAGATTATTTGGAATCTTGGAATAATAAAACTAGAAAGAACTTCAAGAGAACTTATTCCAAAGCTTTATAATGCACACTAAGAAATCTGACACTAAAGGGTTGATATGATTAGCTGAAGACCCTACACAGTCTGCTCCCTTCCACGAAGTTAGACTAAGGGTGCCCTTGCTCTTACTTTAATGAAGAAGTGGCATGGTAATGCAGCAAACACAAAAGGCACACAGTTTTTTCAATATCACCCTTGCAAGAATCAAATTTTCTTTTTAGTTCTTTTCTACATAGCGTAAGTTGTATGGAATTGTAATAATTCCATAATCTTGCTTTTTACTCTTAATCACATGCCTATAATTTTTCCATACTGCTATATAATCTTCTAAATTATACTTTTTGGTAGCTATATAGTATTTAATTGAATGGAAGTATTACAGGAAGACATTTGGCTATAATTGGAAATTCTAGTTGTTACTTGTACAGCAATGGATGCCAATACAGAGAACCTTTTCTTTATTATTTCATTAGGATATATTCTGAAATTTGGGATTTGTGGGTCAAAGAATAAGAAAATGTAATGGATTTTAATATGTATTGCCAAATAACTTCCAAAAACATTGTGCTAATTTATAATACCACCAACAATGTGCATTAGATTTGCTGTAGCCACACCGGTACTATTGTTTTTAAAATATCGTTTGCTAATTTGGTAGGTGTGAAATGGTACTTCATTGTTTTAATGTAAATTTATTTGACTATTAGCATGGTTGAACATTTCTGTACCTGTTTACTTACATGTCAGGTTTTTCCAAATGTCAATTGACTGTTCCTAGACGTTGTCTGTTTATCTATTAAGATCTTTAAAAAATCACTTTCTAGAAAGTGTTTCCTGCAATGGTTTAAATAATTTTAAAATTTTTATTTTAGAAGGAAATTCACATTTCTGATAAGGAATTCATTAAGTTCTAAGACTATCATAATCATCTGTCAGTGTTGTCAAATCACCTTATATACCAGAAAACCTCTTTACATGTCAAAAGTGTGTATATGCATTGTGTTTATTTCAGGTCCTAAGCATGTGATATACAAAGAGTCAAGTGAGGTAAAGCTGCCTTACATTCATATTGCCGTCCTTGGTACTCTATTTTCGTATTATGAAAAACAACGATCTAATAGAAGAAAGAAGCTTCCACAGATTTTATAAAGCATCTAAGAAGTGATTTTTGAAGTGGATATTCAAGGAATATGCTATTATTTATATATTTACATTATTTATATTCAAGGGATAGGGTATTATTTATATAACTGACTATGTTTAACTTTTTTTTAAATGACGATCTATCTTTCCCCTCTTGGTTGCACTCCCAACTTTATAAATTTGTTTTCTAGATGATTTTTTTAGTTTTGATGTTGGGGAGTTGAGAGGTAGTAGACTAAAAAAATCAGTCTTGATTTTCTCAGCAGATTCAACATAGCAATAAATGACAAGTTTATATTTAAGTTGGGTTTCTAAAGTGCTTTTCGCAAAAAAAAAAAAAAAATCACTGGCTCGTAGGATATTATTATTGACCAACTGGTCCAATTCATCTATCTTTTCTACCACATCCCCTCAAAGTAGTTTTTGAGTCTACGCTTGAACATTACAATGACAAGGAAGGTACCACCTTCAGAGGCAGCCTGATATTAGGACAACTCCGAATGTTAGAAAATTCTTTCCCATATAGAGCTAAAAGCTGTCTTTTGTAACTTTTAGTCATTAGTCTTGGTTCTACTCTGGAGATTTGTCGAGCAGGTTTAATCTCTCTCCCATATAATAGGCTTTCAAATATTTGGAGCCAGCTCATGAACAAAAATCTATAAGGCAAAGCACAAAAGAAATGTCATAATGGTGGTATAGAGATAGTGCTGCTTGAAGGACTTTAAAGTGGGTAGAGATCAAATCAGTTTAGGGAATCAAGAGTATGTGACAATTAAGAGGGACTGAGGTGAGTGGATAAAATATGAAGGAGGGATTAAGAGAGGTGAGTTTTCCAAGTGGAGTGGACTGCTGAAACAAAGACACATAGGAAAGCACTGAGTATGTCCTGGAAACAGTTCAGTTGGGCTGGTGCATAGGAGAAATGTGAACTCTTATAAAGGAAGATGGGGAAGGTATTATCAGAAGTCTTGCATGCAAGCAGTTATTGAAGATTTTAGAAGTAGACGGTGTCATGTTTGTGTCAGAGCTTTGGGAACTAACAGAACTAAGAGAACTGATGGAAATGTGGAAAAATAGGAGGTGAGGAGATCAATTAGTATTGTCTTACAAAAGTGTAGTCATGGGGCAATGAGGGCCTGAATGTGTGATAGAGTTTGGAACATAAAGGAGGAGATGGATGTGGAGTAGAATGTATATAAGTTTGAAACAAATTTAATAGGGTAGAGGGAGGCGGAAAGAAAACAATGGAAAGGAAGGAACAAAATATGACTCCATGGTTTCCCTTTGTAGCTCTGGGAGAATGGTGGTGTCAGAAATAGAAGGAGCAAAATGATAATTATTTTGAACAATTAACAAGAAGTTTGTTTAGGCCACGACCAATAGGTACGTGGAAATGAAACTATGGACTCTATTTGGCTCTCCAAAAGGGGCAGAATCAGATCTCAGGCTATCTAGGAGTCTAGCAGACACTGCCAGTCAAGCAGGCAAGACTGGAAGCAGAGAAAGAACCAAGTGAGAGGGAAGATTGGGGAAAGGTACTATAAATGTTATGTAGAATCAGCCGGTACAGGAAAGGGCTGAGAGGTGAACAACAAACAAATAAATGACCAGTCAAACAAAAAATCTGAGTTGGTGAGGATTTAAGTCCAGGTAGGTCTACAAAGGGAGAACTGAGCAGGTTTAGGCAGACAAGAACAGAGTGGGTGTTTGTGACTCAGTTTCCTTGCTGTGAGAGAAGGATAACAATGCCTGCTTCCATGGGTTGTTGCGACAATAAAAGAAAAATGTACATAAAAATTTATCACAGTACCTGGAAGAGATGAGCATTTCATAAATACTTATTCATATTAATATTATATGATATTATCATATAATAAATACTTATCCAGCATTTCATAATTACTTATTAATATTATACGATATTATCAGTTGAGAGAAAAACTCATCCTTCCTTATACTACATAAACATTTAAAAATATCATTCAACGTATCTCATCACTTGCGTTGCTAAAATTGTAACCTTCTAAAACCATAATATCGTGTAAAACAAAGAACATCTGACCAAGGATAAAGCTGTCAGATTCCTAGTGATAGCTGCCTGTAACCAACTTGGTGACCTTACTAAAGTTCCTTGTCCCCTCTTGGCATTTTCATCTTTCTGTGAAAGGTAGGGCTTCCTAATCTCTGGAATATCTTTTATCTATAAATGCAAATTCTATGAGATATGGGTGCAGAGGACTGAAGTTTCTCACAGCACTACAGGTCTCTGTGGTCTGGAAGCAAGGGGAAAGCTGAAGCTTGGGTTCTCTGTGTAAGACAGCTCCCGCCCTGGAGGGGACGGGGGCTTGGATACATGTTTGGTCCTATCAAGAGTCTTCCTTTCTTGCTCACCTCCATCCTCCCCTGTTCTGTCTCACCACTGCCCTCCACCTTGAGAGGATCAGAACTAGCTTCATTGTGGACTCCAATCCTGTTTAAACAGGTCGCTCTAGGAAAATTCAGACTCTGAGGTCATCTCTCATCCTACAGATTCTCATTCCTGTATTTCTCTGTACATTCTCTTTTCTGACCACATCTGACATCCGCCTCCAACTCCTGACACGCTTCCACTGAAGTCACAGTGAGTTATTAGCAACCTCTTTTCTTCACCTTCTTACTTTGATTGGACCTGGCTTTTCCCGAGGACACTGTTTCTTTATGAACTCTCTCAAGTTTTGGCTATTTTTCTTCTATAACCTTTTATCACCACGCATGGAGGTAAGGAGAGCATTCTCCTTGCTCCTCAATGCTGTTTCCAGCCCCTTCTCCCTCCTTTTTTTTTTTTTGAGGAAGATTGGCCCTAAGCTAACATCTGTTGCCAATCTTCCTCCTTTTTTCCATTTTTGTCCCCAAAGCCCCAGTAGATAGTTGTATGTCATAGTTGTACGTCCTTCTAGTTGCTCTATGTGGGACGCCACCTCAGCATGGCTTCATGAGCGGTGCATAGGTCTGCGCCAAGGATCCGAACCTGCAAACCTTGGGCCACCGAAGCAGAGGGCTTGAACTTAACGGCTACGCCACTGGGCTGACCTCTCTCTCTCCTTCTCAAACTTCCCAGCTTTAAATCCCATGTCATCAAACCATCCACCACTCCTTGCCACTGTCATCTGCAAACTCTCAAGTCACTTCTCCTCATTCATTGAAGTGTTTAATTCCTGGTTTGCTGTCACTATGCCTAATACTACTTCTGTCATAATTCTTGGTGACTTCAATATCCTTGTAATGATCCTTCTAATGTCCTGGTTTTTCAGTCCCATAAGCTACTTCTGTCCAATGATTTTGTCCTTCACCCCATCTCAGTCACTCGCTCACGTGGTTATGTCCTATACCTTGTAACTGCCAACGTCTGGCACCTCTCCATAATCTCAGTTTCAAGAATTCTACTCTTCAAGTCTCAGCTCTTGTTTTTCCAGCTTACTCCCTCTCATACCAATTCCAACAACTCATTGATTCAGTGGGAACCTATGTCTGTTGATCCCTCTACTCTTTATTCACAGCCTCTCCCTCTACTAAGGTCCTCACTTTCTTACCCATAGTAATTTCCCATAATAATCATTATAGTCATTCCCTTGCATATTCTCTAAACTCCCTTGCTACTCTTTCACACTTTGTATACTTGCCTGACAAAACCTCAACTCCAGTTATATCCAAATATCTGCCTACCCATGCTTGTATCTGCAAAACTGAGTGGGCCAAAGAAAAATGCAGTTAGTGACTACTAACATCAAATGTGATCCTAATTTTATTTCTTTCTCTTTATCCTCAAACCTCCAAGACATCCTTTAATATTCTAACTGTTAGCAGTGATTTCTCTAATAAACTAAGAAAATAGCAGCAAACAGAAGAGAATATACACAAGTTCCCACCCCCATCTTCCCACCTACCTATGCTTGTGCTCAGTATACTCAGCCTTCTAGCCTGTTAATGAAAAGGAACTATTTGTGCTCCAATCTAAAGCCAATCCCTCCACCTGTGTACTAGATTCCATCCCCTCTTCCAGACTCTGGTCTTTGCTCAAATGCTGCTATCTGTGGGTCCTTCACTGACAACCCTGTTTAAAATTTCACTCCCTTGGTATTCTTTATTCCCCTCACATGATTCATTATTTTCTCCACATCACTGGCCACCATCTGACATAGTATATATTGAGATTATTTGTCATATCTATCACTTTACCTCCCCTCTGTCATGGAAGCTCCATGGGCTCAGGGAATCTTGTCTGTTTTGTACACTGATGTACCCCCAGTGTCTAGAAGAGTTCTAGAACGTAGTAACTGCTCAATAAATATTGTTGTATGGAAGAATGAATGAATGAGTTCAGTTTTGGGCAATGAGTTAGATGTAACCTTGGGATACACATATGGTA
Source organism: Diceros bicornis minor (assembly GCF_020826845.1). Taxonomy (NCBI): domain Eukaryota; kingdom Metazoa; phylum Chordata; class Mammalia; order Perissodactyla; family Rhinocerotidae; genus Diceros; species Diceros bicornis. The sequence goes on along the minus strand of NC_080772.1, from coordinate 17,063,872 downwards.
ATTTCCAATAGGAAATTAGAAGGAGAGTTTAGGGTAATTACGTAGATTTCGGATTTATTTTACACAGAGCTGAAGTCACAAAAATGAAGAAGGATGCAAAGAAAACAGAGGAAACACATTTGGTGGGATGCTTTCGTGGAATTATGAAAACATGTGTGTCTAAAGTAATAGCTCTGTTCCCATTATGTTACTGTATTCAACAGGTTGTGGATATTTTCATTAAATCCTATTAGTATATGAATATAATTTCCCAAGCCCAGAAGCACGCTGATTACTTTTGGACATTGAAAAACAGAAACTAAATACAATTATAGAACAGAAAGATACAGCCACTTTAGGTAGCAAAGGTAAAAACAAGTTAATAACAAGCTCCATAAAGCCAGTCATCCTCGAATCCTGCAAGGTCACTTTTGGTGATGCTCTTTACAGTGGGATGGTCACTTGAATCTTAACCTCCTTAAGAACATTATTACATTTCGTTCTATAAAATAAAACATATTTAATTAACAAAGTATTTTCTGTGTATATATTGTATTGTAAGTATTGTGATACATGTATGTATATATATATGTAAATATTTATATATGTGTTTCATATATTTTAGATACATTCCAATTAGATTTTATCTCAGGGCCAGTGAATCTACATATTGGAGCACAAAGCACCATCGATTCAACTAGTGCTTTTCATTTCAGTTGGCAGTACTGATCTGATCTGTCTAGTGACATTTTGGCAAAAGGTTTCCACCAAACCAGTGTATTTTGTACTTTAATACATTGCTCATTTAAAAATGCCACTTAAAAATATTTTTACAGGTAGCATGATTCTGACTTGACCTCCTTGTATATTGTCTAGGGATTGATATGGTGATAGTAACATCATCCATCTATGCAAAGGATTCTATTATAATCAGCTAAGTAACAATCTTGAGTGAATCTGCCATGACTGGCCCTAAGTCAGCCTGTCTTTTCTTGTCTGCCTTTGCAATCTCAGGCGAGGCAAAGATTTTGGGTGACAAACATCATCTTCTAGTTTCTTGGTTTTAGTCACCCTTAGAATTAAACTTATCTGGGGAAGCTTTATGACAGAGGAAGGTCTGGCTAACTGCTCTTGCCTTGACTCTTTCTCTGTATTGATTCAATTTAAGCCATCAGCTCCTTTTAGGATGAGGGAGAAAATCCTCAGAGTTCTTGAAACTTTGTGCTGGCTCCCATGAACATTCCAGGGCACGACCACATTTTACAGTTCTAAACATTTATGTCTCTTGCTGTGAGCAATAAAGCAAAACAATATTTTGGTTTTCTCAAACCCAGTATAGATATTTGCTTGTGTTATGAATATGAGTATCAATTTTAGATTTTTAAGTAAAAGAAAGAACTACTAAGGATATATGTGATAGACTATAAACTCTTTCTAATCTGGTTTAGTATCATTGTTTTTTCCTTAACAAAACAGAGAGCGCAAATTCACAATGTAAAACAGGACAGACTGGAATCTGAAGAGATGAAAGGTTGTACAAACTATAGAAATCATAGATTCTTGCTGACTTATCCCAATAAATAAAGCAGAACTTTGTCCGGTATTAATCAAAACTTGTTTGTTTATTGATGCTGGGAAATTAAAATATCAATTAGCTGGGATGTCTTTGAATACTTTATGAAGCTTGGTGCTGTTAGTATTCTGATATTTTGATTGGTACCACAGTTTCAACTAAGTTAGGTGAATTTTCTTTTCGTATAATGTTTTGCAAACCTTAATATACATACAAATCATGTAAAGATCTTGTTAAATTGAAGATTCTGATTCTGTAGGCCTGCAGTGGTCCCTGAGATTCTAACAAACTCACTGTTGAGGCAGATGCATGGATCATACTTTGAGTAGTAAGGATTTAGGGGACAATTAGGGTAATCTTATTTAGATTATTCATTTTTACTGTCATTTTATTAAACTAAGTTGTTTCATTAACAGCTAATGCTATATTTCTTTGTGAAAAATAATTTAAATAGTTTATTGCAATATTATTGTCTTTACAATGCCTCATTAAGTATAATTTTTCAGTTACATAACTTGATTCATCCTTTTTACGAGTTACAACACAAAGTAATAAGCAATCTAAAGTAAGATTGTCATCTTTATGAGTTGATTTCATCAATGTTTCAGAGCAAACAAGTCTAATTTCTTCAGTTAAAAACAAAAGTGGCGTTGTTATTCTGGTTGAAACTGTCAAAACCTGGTATAACACTTGAGTGGGTAGATCTATTAAGTTTTTACATGATAAATCTCTTTGATGGGATATCAATGGGAAGTAATTAATTAAGCAAAAATTAAAAGGAATCAAAATAGAGGATAAAGATATGCAGAGTTGTATTTGGAAGTGCTGCAGTTGAGCAGAAATATTACTTCTTGATATCATTTGTCCAAAAGAAAGTTGAGGGCTATTTTTTAGTTAGAGAAATGTCACTGTATTGTTTGTATCATGTTTAAGAGAAGAGTCTAATCTTGGTAGCATACTTATTCGATTTTGTTTTCCTATGTGCAATACACTGAAACCCACATTAGAAGTCTCTTAGCGGATTTACTCATCCACAGTAAATTGCAAACCAGTGATACAGGTTGACTTGAAGAAAAGCCTGATGCTGTAAACGCTTAGATATGAGAAGGGAAATTTTGAGCTTGTTTTATAGAAGGGCATATCCTATGGATGTACAGAAAAGCACTATAGATGTGTAAATTTATCAAATCCACATAACTTTAATCTTCTCTTGGGATTGATTTTGGCCTGATGGAAGCTGTATTGTGCTACAAGACTGGTGATTAGAGCAAGAAGGCAGAAAATGTTACTGAAGCAGAGAACACCTTCTGGGAGCAGGAATGAAAAGCACTGAATGGAATAAGGTATATATGTGGTCAGCAAGGAAAGAGATGTGGACAATGCTAGAGTCAAAGGATATACACAAACAAATAGTTTGTGTATTTTTGTATTTTGTATTTCCTCAGTTTTGCAAACACTGAGGAGGAGAGCTGAGAGTAAACACTAGTGGGTGTAGCGTATTTATTTAGACTTATAATGCATTAAAACTCTAGATACATATGTTCTCCAGCTCAATCATTCTGAGATCCCATGGTAACTTCTCAGAGTTATCCCAGATAAAGAGAACATGGGCTAGTCTTCCAAGGTTGATATGAAGTAAAGAAACATGGAGAGTGTGTAGCTTCGTTTTAATGGGGAGTTTTCCTTAAAATTCTCTCTCACAGAGTTCTTTAAAATAGCCACTGTAGCATTTTTTTTTTCTCATTTTACTGCTATGTTCTTTTCTTTTGTTCTCCTGATCTTTACTGCATCCTGAACATTGGCATTTGCTTTGACTGATACTCTGTCCTTTCGACATGTGATCTCTTGAACATGATTTAGGTTGACGCAAGCTAAGGTGGTTTAACACGCAGAGGTTGGTTTCAGAGGACATTTTCTTTAGTTGACTTTGGCATTTCTTCATCTTTTCCCATTCTCAGCTACCTTCAGTTCAGCCCTTCACACTAACAGTTATATGATTTCTCAGGCACCTTTGTGCCTGATTGCATTTATTGGGTTTGAGCTTAAGGAAAAAATTCTTTTATGCATCCAAATTATGATTATTCTATTATACTAGGGGGAGGTGAAATGGTAGTGGGGAGAAGAGCACTAACATCTATTGACTGTTCACTTTATTTTAGAAACTCCAAATACATTATATTATTTTTTCTTCACGACAACCCTTCAGATAATGAAAAAAAAAGATGAAAAATTTTAAAACTTTCCCCAGATTGTCCAACCAATAAGAAGCTAACCGAGATGAGTCCAGGTCTATCTGGCTCCCAGAGTGGCAGAATTTTAAATTAATCCAGTGTGTAACATCATACCACAATTTAGTTAATCTTAATTACATATTAGCTTTGCAACAATTGCCCAGTCACAGTATCTTACAGGATGTCAGGGGAAAAGGCATGACGGTTATGGTGGGAACAGAATCATTCCAAAACCAAAATGTATGCTGATTATATTTGTAAACTCAGATATAGTATTGGTATCAATCTAAAGTCTATGTATTTTCATTTTCAAAGGTTTATGTATTTTTAATTTTTGGCTAAGCAGGTACACAAGCATCTATATCTCTTGGGATGCTTAGTATAATAAAAATAGTAACTGAATTATGTGTTAGGTATGGTGCTGATTCTGACAAGAAATGTGCATGTAAGGGTTATTACAACTTAGTTAAGATTATTTACAGTTTGTAAGCAAGTGGTATAGCCAAAATTTAAACCTCAGTCTCCCTCACTCCAAAATTAATTTTTTAACCATAGATTTAAAAAAGTATAAATTTTTACCGTGCACAAAATATGGGTAAAGAATTTTATTAATTTCAGTTTGTGCATTTTCATAGGAATTTGTTTAAGTTGAAATGAAACTTATTCTTAGTGGTTGGCTCAATTTCAGGTTGATTCTAGACTCTAAGTTTGAGAACATGCATGTTTGAACTGAAAGAAAAGGAGAAAGAATATTGGGTTGAAATGAACTAAAATGTCGACTGTTTAATCCCCAGGCTGTCAGAATTTTCCAGAACGGCATTATTTGCTTCTGGGGCCATTATGGAGGTTGAGGTTCATGAATGGTAGCCTGCCTTCAGATAGACTTGTTTATGGTTTTAAAATTGTTATTTTTTAAAAATTATTTTATTTAGATTATATTGGCTTATAACATTGTGTACGTTTCAGGTGTACATTATTATATTTCAGTTTCTGCATTGTGTTCACGTCAACAGACTAGTTTTTATCCATCACCATACATATGTGCCCCTTTACCCCTTTTGCCCTCCCCCCTTTGCCTTCCCCTGTGGTAACCACTAATCCGTTCTCTTTATCTATGTGTTTGCTTGTTTATCGTCCACATATGAGTGAAATCATATGGTGTTTGTCTTTTTCTGTCTTCAGTCTTCAATAAGTCTGTCTGACTTATTTCGCTTAGCATAATACCCTCAAAGTCCATCTATGTTGTCACAAATGGCACGATTTCATCTTTCTTTATGGCTGAGTAGTATTCCATATCTTCTTGATCCATTCATCTGTTGATGGGCACTTGAGCTGCTTCCACGTCTTGGTTATTTTGAATATACTGCAGTGAACATAGGGGTGCACATGTCTTTTTGAATTATTGGTTTCATGTTCTTTGGATAAATATCTAGTAGTGGAATAGCTGGATCATATGGTATTTCTATTTTTAATTTTTTGAGAAATTGCCATACTGCTTTCCATAGTGGCTGCTCCAGTTTGCACTCCCACCAGCAGTGTATGAAGCTTCCCTTTTCTCCCCGTCATTTCTAACACTTGTTATCTCTTGTCTTGTTAATTATAGCCATTCTGACTGGTGTGAGGTGATATCTCATTTTAGTTTTAACTTGAATTTCCCTAATAATTAGTAATGTTGAACATATTTTCATGTGCCCATTGGCCATCTGTATATCTTCTTTGGAAAAATGCTTGTTCATATCCTCTGCCCATTTTTTGATAGGGTTGTTCACTTTTTTATTGTTGAGTTGTGTGAGTTCTTTATATATTTTGGAAATTAACCTTTGTTGGAAATCTGATTTGTAAATATTTTCTTCCAGTTGGTGGGTTGTCTTTTTGTTTAATTGATGGTTTCCTTTGCTGTGCAGAAGCTTTTTAGTCTGATGTAATCCCATTTGTTAATTTTTTCTTTTGTTTCCCTTGCCTGAGCACACATGGTATTCAAAAAGATACAGCTAAGACCAATGTCAAAGAGCATACTGCCTATGTTTTCTTCTAGGAGTTTTATAGTTTCAGATTTTACATTCAAGTCTTTAATCCATTTTGAGTTAATTTTTGTGTATGGTGTAAGATAATGGTCTACTTTCATTCTTTTGCACATGGCTCTCCAGTTTTCCCAACACCATTTATTGAAGAGACTTTCCTTTCTCCACTGTATGTTCTCAGCTCCTTTGTTGAAGATTAGCTGTCCATAGATATATGGCTTTATTTCTGGGCTCTCAATTCTGTCCCATTGGTCTGTGTGTCTGTTTTTCTGCCGGTACCATGTTGTTTTGGTTACTATAGTTTTGTATTATATTTTGAATTCAGGGAGCGTGACATCTCTAACTCTGTTCTTTTTTCTCAGGATTGCTTTGGCTATTAGGGGTCTTTTTTTTTTTTTTGGTGAGGAAGGTCAGCCCTGTGCTAACATCTGCCAATTCTCCTCTTTTTTGGCTTAGGAAGACTGGCCCTGGGCTAACATCTGTGCCCATCTTCCTCCACTTTATATGGGACGTCGCCACAGCATGGCTTGCCAAGCGGTGTGTCGGTGAGCACCCGGGATCTGAACCAGCGAACCCTGGGCCGCCTCAGCGGAGCACGCTCACTTAACCACTTGTGCCACTGGGCCGGCCTCGGGCCATCTGGGGTCTTTTTTGTTCTACATAAATTTTAGGATTCTTTGTTCTATTTCCATGAAGAATGTCATTGGGATTCTGACTGGGATTGCACTGAATCTGTATATTGCTTTAGGTAATATGGACATTTTATCTATGTTTATTCTTCCAGTCCATGAGCATGGACTGTCTTTCCATTTCCTTACGTCTTCCTTGACTTCTTTCAATAATGTCTTATAGTTTTCACTGAAAACTGTACACATTATAGACTTTTAATGTGAATTTCTTATTTGTGTTAGAAGAGGGGCAGACTTTCCTTGGCTGTTTAGTGCTACAGAATTGGGAAATAATAGCTGGCTCTTTTAGTCTTTACCTCCAGATAGCTCTCAACTCATTCAAAGATTCTAAAATAAACTGCACAGATATTTCTTTGGTAAAATGTCTTATTGCACAGAGGCCAAAAAGTTCAAGTAATGGTAAAATTATGAAAATGTACACAATTTACGATGGCTTAATGCTGATTAAAAAATAGCCAAATGCTAAAACACTAAGGTTAATCACATCTTTAGTGGGAACCATATCCTAGGCAGAGCAAATCAAGTGATAATTCCCCTAGAACTATTATTGTATGATTTTGTAATTCATCTTAAATGCAACAAAACACTATTGTTAACATTTTAGCAGTTTACTATTGTATTTTAGAAATTATTAACTCCTGTATTTAAAAACATATGACTCCAAATATTGTTTCAGTCTTTTAAAAATAACTCTAATATTTTTAAAATCATAAGCATAATACAAGAAGGAGCAAAATTGGCATTAAGACCATAATCTAGAGATAGTCATTATTAATGTTTTGTTGTATTTCCAATTTTTTTCTTATCAGAGAAATGCACATCTTAATTGCTTCACTCCTGATTGCAATTTTACTACATAAATGGGGATAATTTTTCTCAGAGAACAAACATCTCTAGAAATCAAAGGGAAAATAACATTTCCTTTAGTGCAAATTTTTCTGGAAGACATTTTTGTTGAGTAAGAAATGTTTTTAGATATATATTAATTCTGTAATATGTGGACCAAACTGGGGATATATTTTGAATCTGTCCACTTCTTTCCCTCTCCACAAATGTTGCTCTAGTTCAAGCCACATGACCTCTTGTCTGAAGTACTGAAATAATTTCCTAACTTCCTTCTCCTTCAATCATCTTTCTTTCAATCGTGTATGTCTAGAGTTCATTCTTTTTGCAGTAGAGGTGATATTTAAAAACTGAAATAAGATTGTACCACTGCTCTTTAAAATCTCTCCATGTCTTTTTACACTGAGAATTAAATCTGAACTCCTGACCTTGTCCTATAAAACTCTACGTGGTCTGATCCCTGTCCTCTTTTCTGACTACATTTTGTACTACACTCTCCTTTATTTACTACCATCCATCCATTCAGACTTCCTACTTCTGTGTCCATTTTTGTAATTTGTATCTTTCAAGGAATTTTCCCATTGTATCTAAGTTGTTGTATTTATTACCATAAGATTATTCATAATGTTCCCTTACTCTTCTAATGTTTGTAGGATATGTAGTGATGTCTCCATTTTCATTCCTGATATCGTGATTTGAGTTTTCTCTCTTTATCAGTTTAATTAGAGGTTTATCAATTTTACTGTCTTTTTTCCCCAAAGAACCAGCTTCTATTTTATGGATTTTCTCTATGGTATTTCTGTTTTCTTCTTTATGGATTTCCTCCTTTATTTTTATTATTTTCTTCCTTCTACATACTTTAGAGTTAATTTGCTCTTGCTTTCTAACTTTCTTAAGTGGAAATTTAAATCTTTCTTCTTTTCTAACATAAGCATTTAAAGCTATAAATTTCTCTCTAAGCATTACTTTAGCTCCATCCCACAAATTTTGGCATATTGTGCTTTTGTTTACTTTAGTTCAAAATACTTTTAAATTTTTATTTTGATTTCTTTTTTGACTCATGGGTTATTTATAAGTATTTTATTTAACTGCCAAATATTTTAGGATTATCCAGATATCTTTCTCACATTAATTTCTAGTTTAATTCTGTTGTAGTCAGAGAATATGCTATGTATGATCTCAATCTTTTAAAATTTATTGAGACATTTTATGGCTCAGCATGTAGTCTATCTTGGTGAATGTCCTGTGTGTGTATGAGGAGAATGTGTATTCTGTAGTTTTTGAGTGTCTTGTGCTATAAATGCCAATTAGGTAAAGTTGATTGATGGTGTTGTTTAAATCTTCTTTATACTTACTGACTTTCTCTATACTTGGCCTATGTATTATTGAGAAGGGAGTTGAAATCTCTGCCTGTAGCTATGGGTATATCTCTCTGCTTTCAGTTCTGTCAGTTTTAGCTTCATGTGTTTTGAGGCTTTGTTATTAGTCACATACTCATATAGGATTGTTATGTATTCTTGGTGAATTGATCTTTTTTTCCACTATGAAATATTCTTTATCTCTAATGATATCACTAAAGTGATATTACTAGATAGTCTGATAACTTTGTATTAATATAGCTACTCCACCTTTCTTGTGTTTAGTGCCTGTATGGCATATTCTTTTCCAACTTTTTACTTTTAGCCCGTCTCTGTCTCTAATTTAAATTGGCTTTCTGGCAGTCAGCATATAGTTGAGTCTTGCTTTTTTATACAGTCTGACAATCTACCTTTTAGTTGTATGTTTAGACTATTTAATAAGGTAATTATTGATATGATTAAGTTTAAGTCTGCTATCTTACTGTTTATTTTATATTTATTTCATCTGTTCTATGTTCTTTCTTTTCTTACATGCTTTTGAATTCATTGAGTAATTTTTAGTATTCCACTTTTTCTCTAGTATCGGTTTATTAGCTATACCTTTCATTCTTTTAGTGGTTGTTCTATGGTTTACAATATGTATCTAACTTATTACAGTCTACATTCATATAATATCGTACTGCTTCATGTATAGTATAAGACCGTATAACAGTATACTTTCATTTTCCCTATGTTGACTTTATGCGTTTTTTATATATATTTTACTTCTACACATGTAATATACCTGGCAATACATTTTTGCTTTAAATAGTCAACTATCTGTTAATTTAAAAGATGAGAAAAACTGGCTTTTTATACACTGACATATTACCCTTTCTTGCACTCTTTATTTATTTGTGTAGAGCCCATTTCTGTCTGGCATTATTTTCCTCCAATCCAAATAATTTTCTTTATCATTTATCGTAGTGCAAGTCTGCTAGTTTCAAATTCTCTCAGCTTTTGTTTGTCTAAAAATGTCTTTATTTTATTTCCATTTTTGCAAGGTATTTTGGCTGGATATAGAATTCTAGCTTGATATATTTTTTCTCAGCACATTAAAGATATCACTCCGTAATCTTCTTACTTGCAATGTTTCTTGTTAAAAATTGGCAGCTATTCTGATCTTTGTTCTCCTTTATGCAATGTCTAGTCTTTCTCTGCTTGCTTTTAAAGTTTTGTCTTTATTACTGGATTTCAACAATTTAATTATGATGCTGCTTCTTGTGGGTTTCTTGTGTTATTCTAATTTGAGTTTGATGAGCTTGTTGTATCTATGTTTTTAGTTTTGATCAAATTTGGAAAATTTTTAGCAAATTTCTTGAGATATTTTTCTACTCCCCTATTTATATGTGTCCAATTACTTGTATTTTAGACCACTTGATGTTGTCGTACAGATCATTGAAACTATTATTTTTATTCTCTGCGAATTATTCTTAACATTTTATTGCTCTGTGCTTCATATTTGATAGTTTCTAATGGTATGTTTTTGAATTCACTGATCTTTTTTTCTGCAGTGACTAATCTACCCATATACTGAATTTTTATTTCAGATATTGTGTTTTTCATTTCTTGAAGTTCAATGATAGCTTTTATTCCTCTCCTTATTATGCTCGTATATTTCTTTAAGATCTTAAGCATATTTATAATAGCTGTTTTAAAGTTTGTAATTACCAAGTCTATCATGTCTTCAATTATGGGCCTGCTTCTATTGACTGATTTTACTTCTGGCTATAGGTTGAAGTTTGCTGCTTCTTCATATGTCTTCAGTGTCTCGATTTTGTTATTTTTCTTTAACAGTTTTCTTGTTTTGGCAGGTAGTAATTTACCTGCAGTGCAACTTAATCCTTTTGTGGATTCAGAAAGGCCTTTATGCTAAGACTATTTCTAAAGCATGATCCTTTATTAGCCCCATTTCTAACACATGGCCCTTCTCTACTGAACAGTTCTACTGAGTGCCCCAGCTATTCAACAAGCTCTCTCCACTCGGCTTGTGGGAATTCAAATGTCTCCCTGCTCTGCATGAGCTCTGGAAGTTGTTTAGCTCCCTGAGTGTTATTGCTTGGCATTATGGAGTGTTACCCTGCATGTAATGCACTTTTGTATTCAAACAAGGACACAGGAGATCCCTATTCAGATTTCTGCAGCTCTGTTTACGTATAGCTCCCTCCTCGCTGGCACTCTTTTATGCCAAGTCCAGCTACTTCAACCTCCCTGTGCTCAGCTCGTGTTCTTCCTTCCTCTAAAAATGGCCTGTAAACTTCAAGCAGAAAGTTGAGGCAATGGTTGAAGTCACCACGTTTATTTCCCCTCTCTTAGGAGTCACAATTTTACACTGCCTGTTTTTCAATGTCTAAAAACATGTTTTTTTTCTGTATATTTTGTTCAGTTTCCTAGTTGTTTATTATGGGAGGGCAAGTAGCATTGCTGAAAGCACAAATCAAGAGCAGAGTTTTTCTTCAGCCATTCTGGCCTTTTTTTCAATTTTTCAAAAAAAATCAAGTTAGTATTTGCCTTAAGGCCTTTGTACTTGTTGTTTCTACTTGGAAAGTTTTCCCATGAATCTCTACAAGCTACTTTCTTCTCATTCTTTATCATCCAGAAGAAGCTTTCTTGACCATACTGTTTAAAGTCGTTATTTACCATATTAGTTCTTTCTTCCTTTCTTTCATAGAATTTATCACAGTCTGTAGTTATCTTTAAAAATTTTTTACATGTATAATGTCCACCCTCTACTTGCTATGTAAATTGCACAAGGAGAGAAACATATTGATTGTACTCCCATATTCCTTAGCCTCTTGAATGGTATTTGGCCCATAGGAGGGAGCTAGCAAACATTTCCTCAACATAAGTATGAATAAAGGTAGTATCTAGCCATATACTCTGAGATTGTGAAGTAGAGAGGTGCTAAGCAACCTAGTACTGAAGGCCTACACATTAGAGTAGGTTATGCTTATGTGTTCCTATAGAAGCTTCTTCAAGCATAGTAAAGAGAATTGAATCTATTATGTTCATGAGAAAAAAATGTGACTTTAAATTCTAGATATTTAGCTATGTTTGCATTGGCCTCTACTTCTCCACATGTAATCTAAATATGCTATACCATTATTGATTGCATTATATGTATGGTCTGTGGCAGTTCATTTGACATAGAGATGCTTAACTATTTTCTCAACATTAACCTGTTTTACTGAAATATATTGGTGTGGTGGTGCCTTAGTTTGGGTTGCTATAACAAAATCCATAGACTGAGTGGCTTCAACATTTATTTCACACAGTTCTGGAGACTGAGAAGTTCAACATAGGGTGCTGGCAGATCTGATGTCTGGTGAGGGCCCTCTTCCTGGTTTGCAGATGGCCATTTTCTCATCTTCTTGCAGTATCCTCTCATGGGGTGAGATAATCTCTCTCGTGTCTCTTCTTATAAGGACACTAATTCCATTTATGAGGGCTCCATCCTCGTGACCTAATTACCTTCCAAAGGCCCCACCTCAAATACCATTGCATTGGGGATTAGTCTTCAACATATGAATTCTGAGGGGACACAAACATTCAGTCCATAACTGGTGGAGAAAATCATATTTTGTATAATGGTGTATGTAAATACTATGTGCTGGTTTTAAATTTGGTTGACAATGAAGGGGCTGGCCTGCTTTAGTATGAAATAACTGTGTTCATGTTACTGATTTTAATTCTGAAGTAGATAGAAAAATAGCTGACCTAAATAGTCATGCTGTACTTAGTTTTACATTCTCTTAGGTACTCTGTTTTTATTAACCATCCACTTCACTAAAATATAGGTCTGCATTTTCCTGCATTTTTTAGAAAAGAATATCCTTGTCCAAGATTTTGGGATTTGATGTTCTCTTAGTATTTGATGTTCTCTCATAACCATGATGGAGGTCTAATTCTTTCCCCAGTTGGGGATTGGTATTTGGGAGCATAGAGGACTTTGTGACAGATTTTGGGCCCATACTTAGTTATAGGAACCCTCTTGGAATCTGTAGGATAGCTTTTCTTGTTTGCTTTTTAATTGTCCTCAGAGCTTTGTTATTGCGGTTGTGTTTATGGACTATTCTTCTTCATCAAGTATTGGTAGATTTTAGTATTTTATTTAGAATCATGAGTACATTTTAATACAAACTAAGACATTTATTTAATTTTAACAAGTTATGCCTCATGATAATAAAATGACTTTAATAATAAACATTCTTAAATTCATCCGTGCTATATTGTCATAACTCAGTATAAAACTACAAACTTGAACATCACTTTAATTTACACAGTCACATAAATCAGTGCTGGAATTTATAGTATATACAATTTTTTAGACATTTTTCAAAATGTCTAAGGTGCCGACTTCCTTGCCTAGATGATAACAGTCCTACATGAATATTTAAAGATTAAAAAAAATATCCTTGCGATGTAGTTAGAGGCAGGTATTTATTTATTTAATATACTTTGCTTATCATTTTTCAGATGTGAAAGAGAAAGATCAGTCTTATACCCTCAAAATTTCCTGAACATTATGAATTTCAGGCTCTTATATGAGTACTGCCAAGGGGGTAATGGACGCCACTGGTAGCTTTAATATGGAAGTAGGAGTGGCTTTCAAGGTCGCATGAAACAGTAGTCCAAGACTAACTTATGTCTAAGTCTATAACTTACTGGGCCTCACTTAGCTGTCCTCATTATTGAGAGCACTCACTCTCAAGCCCACTTTCCCTAGAGTCCTGAAGATATCTAATGATAAATTAGAAGTCTTATCCCCACAAGTAAGTGAGATCTGGAAATAATTTTATTGCCCTAAATATGGTGTCTGGTGTTTTAGCCTTTTTGCTTATTAAAGGTACCACAGATCCCCTTCAATTTTCTCCCCCAGCTTGACTTTCCTAGTAGATTAAGATTTAGTTCTGTTGTTGATTATTCTTTCCTTTTAAATTGTTTGGGCTGGTCCACCTTTTACTTGCCACAAAGAGAAAGAGAGAGAGAGAGAATGATACTTAACCTCCTTATGGGGAAGAAAATACAATTTGTAAGATTGAACAGAAAGGAATAATACAGTATCAATATAATAATCATCCTTTATAGGTATCTCTGCCCTTCTGCATAGTTGCCGTTCATAAATATTTGTTGAACAAATGAGTGAATTAGTGAATAAATCAACCATATTAAGATATTTTTAAAATTCTTATAGAAAGAGGAATATTTTTTCAGGTAGCCAAAACCCCAAACCACAGAAGAACTGGATACTTAAATCAATTCTTTCATTAGTATATGTACTAGTAAACATTTAACAAATAATGAAAACTGCTTCATGTGAGTGATGTAGTTCACCCAAACCAGTCACTGATGGCTCCACTTTCTGTTCAACAGTCATTGTAAAGGGAGTAGGAACGCCTTTGCTGAGAGATCCCTATATATCCATATACCTAAAGCTGTAGCATCTGTCATTTTATTCCGTAACGTGTAAACTAAATAAGGTCAATCTGTTGTTAACATATTACAAATATTTCATTTATATTTAACAGTTTTTATCTTCAAAAATGTGGATAGAGATTTGCTGATAATAAGGCAATTGTACATAAGCATCACCGTATTGTCTGACCTTTTTATAAGTTGTCCTAGTTGAGACACCACTTTCTTGTGAAGTTCCAGATTCCTAATTTGCTTTTGGTACTCAATTTTTTTTTTCCATGAGTCTAAGATGCTTTTCTAAGAAGGAAAAGTGTATCAATAAGTTCTTCAGCAGTGCTAAAATTATCAGGGAACATCTTGTCAGACAGTGATGTGTGAATCTGCTTTGTATGCCTCTCTCCAAGGCCAGGTTTGTTGATGGAGGGAAACACTTTCTCATTTTTAAACCTGAATCCAACCCTGTGTAGAACACATTTGTCTAACGCAGAGACTGTGGGGGAAGACAACATTTTGATTTGTTTCCTAGCTTTCTTCTTTGTCCATGCTTCCCTCAACATTAAGTTTAAAACAATGGACTCTGTGCTCTCTCAATGCTCTTAATACTCATTGGATGCTTTCAGAGACCCTTTGTTTCTTTTAGTTCAGGCAGAATTATACCCTAGTTCTAAGAATCTGTGAGTTTGGAGTGGAGCTTTCTTTGTTATGTTCTTTAATGTGCTTTGATCCAGGTCCAGCATGCATGAGCTGCTGCAACTATTCCAGAATAATTCACTTATCCACTAATGCCATCTATGAAAGAGGAAAGAAACCAGGTTTGTATAAGTGTGGGATTCTGATGTGACCACTAACATTAAGTCGCTAATGCGACCCTCTCATTAGCTATTACTTTCAATTAGGTGTTCTCAAACAATTAGCTTTTGAGTTACATAATCTTATTTACAGCATATACATTCCCTGATGAGAGAAGAAATTACTTCTGGGAAAGCTGAGTATCAAACTTTAATTTAGGTCCTAAACTCAGATACGTTACCTCAGTTGGACTTTCTTCTTGTGAATTACTAAGTGCCATTCTCTTGATCATGTGATTCTCTTAAGGCATCATGAGCCTCTTAAGAAGAGAACGACTAAAATCCATGGGTGCTTAGAGTACACAGGGAGATAAATGCAGCAGAGACCCGCTCTTTGCAAATCGCATTAAAAATTTTTTGATTTTCAAAGCATTCTCAGGAACAAAATCCTCACATCTTATTAATATTATTTAAAGCTATATATTCGTAGGTTCCTGTTCTTATGTACTGATTTGTCAGAAGTTTTTATTGTTGTTTCTTTGATTTGATTTTCTACCATGAAGACTGAGACTCTGGAGTCACTTTGATGATCCAGATAGAGTTTTCAAAATCTAAAATAACATTTATTGCATCTGTAGTCATATGGTATTTTCCAAGGTGCCATATCAAATTCTCTCCAAATTCGTATTTATTTATTTATTTATTTATTTATTATGGTCTTCACCTGCAAAGAGTTTACTATAAATGTAAAGTCATACAATAAACATTAAATATATGTTCATCCATTCTCCCAACAAATCCATACTGGGCACCTAATATTTTCTAGTCTCTACAGAAATAGTCGATATGTAAGAATAGACGAAGTCCTACCTTCATACTACTTTTGTTTTATTGTATGTGGAGGAGAGGTGGGAAAGGACAAATAGTTACAAAAAAAACAATAGAGAAGATAATTACAGATGATAACAAGTGCTGTGGAGGAAATAAACAAGGTGATGTGATAGCTCAGTAGAGAAGACTTTAGAAAGAATGGCTAAGGAAGGGCTCTCAGTAGAGGCGTCATTTCATCTGAGATCTGAAGGATGGAGAGGAGCTAGTGATAGAAGAGCAGCCCAGGCAGAGAGAAGAGCAAGTACAAAGGCCCAAGGCAGGAACAAGCTCGAGCTTTTGAGGAACAAAGTTGTCAGCGTGGCTGGGGCATAGTGAGTGAAAGAGGGAAATGTAGGAGATGAGGTTGGTTTGGGAACCAAGAATTAGACCATGGAGGCTAGGTTGAGTTTTATTTTAAAGGCAGTGGAAAGTCACTGAAGTACTTTAAGAAAGATAGACTCTTATTAGACTTCCAAAAGGATGTCTCTAGCTGTTATATGGAGACTAGATCATAAAGGCAAGAGTGGAAACAGGCAAACACATTAGGAGCCTATTTCAGTGTCCTAGTGTCTTAGTATCCACCTAAAAGATGATGGTGGATAGGACTAAAATGGGGTCAGTAGTGATGGAAAGTAATGGATATATTTGAGATATATTTGATATATTTTGATAACAGATTGGCTGTAGGGAATAAGGGAAATAAAGAAGTCAAGGATGATTTATTGATTTTTGGCTTAAATTACTGGGTATCATTTGCTGAAAAATAGGAAACAATGGAAATATATAAACTGAAAGATCATAAACAAGTATAGAGGAAGCAAACTTGTAACAAGTTAGGGGGCCATGGTGGCTATTTTTAATTTGTTTATGTCTTTTGTATATGTTGTATTTAACAAATATAATTAAGTGTGAAGTTCTGTATTAAGTGCTATATGCAAGAATAGAACACATAAAATTTTTGAATCAGTCAATCACATTTTATTGAGGGACTGTTATGCTCTAAGTACTCTGCTAAATCCACGATAGTATTAATTCTTGCTCTCCAGGCAAGAAATTTTCTGGCATGTCCAGAAAAATGGACATGCCAAAGGCAATTAAAACATGATGCAATAGGGGCCGACCTGGTGGCGTAGCGGTTAAGTTCGCACGCTCTGCTTTGGCAGCCTGGGGTTCATGAATTCAGATCCCAGGCGTGGACCTACACACTGCTCATCAAGCCATGCTGTGGTGGCAACCCACATACAAAAATTGGAGGAAGATTGACACAGATGTTAGCTCATCTTCCTCAAGCAAAAAGAGGAAGATTGGCAACAGATGTTAGCTCAGGGCCAAACTTCCTCACCAAAAACTACAAAAAACAAGCAACCATGATGTGATGAATGCTGTAATGGAGGTATATATAAAGGACTGTGGGAACAGAGAGGAAGATATCGTCACCCCTGAAGGTGGGGCAAGGGCAGCTGGAAGCAATGATCATTCCAGCATTCCTAAACGTGAGGGGCTGAGGCTTGCAGGATGTCTGGAGTTAGGGCAGAGTGCCCAGTGACCTTGTCCTGATACTGTGTTCGAGAGGGAGGCTGAGGGTGATTATAGGGAGCCCAAAGTCTCAGGGCACTGTCACTGCTTTAAAGACAACATCTGTGCTGGCCTTTCAAAGTAACAGAAGAACTTTGCCAAGTAGAAAGGGGAAAAAAGCTTTCTAGGGTGAAGGAAAAGCATAATGTCCGGGTCCAGAGGGGAGAAATGACAAGAAATAAGGGTGGACAAGTAGATCGGAAAAGGCTTGTGAAAGCCTTGGGTGCTGAATTCAGGAATCCTACTCTTGTCTTCAAGGAGCTTCCCATCCAGAGAGTTGTACCCTCATGTGCATGCAGATTGACATCCCAGCCTTACGTTTGACATGATAGATTGAGAGCATAATAAATTCTCAGTGAAGACTTGATGATTAAGAGACTGATATCTTTGCTGAGTTATCATATTGAGGGTGTTGGGATTTGTCTTTCACATCATTCAGGAAGGAATCAGCCGCATCCTGGTGGGAGCCAGGAGGGAACGATGCGAGATTAGGTTGCTGAGAAGCTTTGAGGTTAAATTTTAGGATTAGCTCCCTTTCTCAAGTTCTAATTTTCTTTTCTATTATAGGCTGTAAGGAGTGAGCCCACTTTCCTTTCCTCTTTAGAGCTAGTATCTTCCACTTTATGTCTTGGATTTCTTCTACCCGGGAAGAATGACTTTCAAGTAAATAGAAATCCTGCCAGCTCCCAGCTTCTAGAACCCACCTGAACAATAAAGTGGTTGGGAATCTGGCCATAGTGACCAGATTTGCATTTTGACTCTCATGTATTAGCTCTGTAAACTTGGACAAGTTTCTTAAACTCTCTAAATTTCAGTTTTTCCTTTTTAATTTATAAGCTGAAAATAGTACTAACGCCTACTTCATGGGATTGTTGTCAAGGACAAATGAGATACTGCACATGAACTTAGTATAGCACCCAAAGTACAATTATAGGTTCTCAGATATGGGGTAGCTATACCTTAGTATAGCTAAGTTGATTGAAAACAACTCTCATGTAAGCATTTTATAAATGCTGGATGCTATCATCATTAATCCTCAACAGGATTAACAAAAACAACAATGATAAACCTTAGGTGAATCATGTAAGCTATGTTTCCAGTGGCCATACCACCGTGGAAGCAAAGATTGAGTCATGCTCAAAGAAACTAGTTTCTCTGGATCTATTTCCTTTTACTCTGCAAAAACAACATATTTCACCCATTCCTCCCACCTGGCTCGAGAGCACCCAGAGGTAGCTCTTGTGCTCTGGAGAAGTGCCCCTTTGGGTCACTGCTTTGTTGCCTCTACCTCCTCTGGCTCACTGTGGTCATAGCTCCTTTGGCTGCTTCCACTGTAACTGCTGCCATCATTGCTCCTGGTGTCTAGACCTTACCGCAGCCTGCTGCTCTCCCCAGTACAGGTAGATCTGGGAGAGTCTGGCTCCTGGCTTATTCCACTGTTTCCACTCTGGGCTCAGCTTTGGATCCAAATGGAGAAATAGCCCTTTCCCCATTGGTGGGACCTTCTGTGACATAAGCTACTTTGTAGTGCTGCCTCGTGCTCCTAGTGTGTAATTGGAGACCTCATGTAACAGACATTTGAACTTTTACCAGCTACTTTTCTGCATCTGATTCTTCCTAAAATTCAGACATGATTCCTTGAGAGTTAGTTTGGAGAACACTGAGTGTGGAGGATATCATGGTGGGCTCATAAAACATGCTTCCTGGTCTTGACTCTGTTGCTGAGACAGTTATTGGAAGCTATTCTAGACTTCTACTTTTGGCTTTTGTTCTAAAAAAAAAAACAAAAAACCTTCTATGTTGTTACAACTTTTCTTAGGAAAAGCATATGCTGACTGTGTCTCCTTGGGAAGGTCCTTTTTAATTTCTGTGGAAACCTGCCTTAGCATTGGCTTACGAGATATCAACACCACAAGAAAAGAGGACTCCTTTCCCGCCTCCAACAACAAATGTAATGAGAAAAAAAAGCTGTAAGAAAGCTCTGTGATTATAGATCTACGTAAAACACACGCAAAAAGTGTTGGGTACACAACTCCAATTTTTAATTTTCTTGCTATATCAGTCCATTTTATTTTGAAGATTAGGGGAAGAATAAAAAGAAGGGCAGGATTTTAAGAACTATTAGGGAAAGTCACTGAGCAGAATGAAAAAAGATCGTAAAGGAAAGATAAGACAAAGAACAAACACGTTGAAAGAACAAGCGATGATGTTTTTCCTGTTGAGTCCCCTGCATCCGATAAAAAGAAACCACGCCTTCTGGCTTCTCCTCTGCTTTTATTTAATAATATTTCTTGCTCTTAATTTAAATATTATCATCTTTCATATCAAACTCTAAGCAGTTACAGAATCTAAATAATCCAGAAGTTTGTCAATCCCATTTTTAAGAGTTTAAAATATAACATTGTAATAAAGTAAAATTAACTATTATTTTTTGTCTAATGGCTACTAAAAGTACCATGAGTAATATAGTGAATTGAAATTCACAAGTAACTATGTTTGTTACCTTTCTATTGGCAAGTAACTTGGCATGAGATGGGATTCTCTAAATAAATATGCTGGTTTATTATCTCAAAAGAAAATTTTTATTACTTCAAATAATCAATACAATATGTGGAAAGAAAGCAAAAATATAGGCAAAAGGAATTCCTTATTTCATAAAGACAAACTGAAAAAATGCAATATATCACCTAGTACTAAATTTTGGAAAAGAATCTCAAGAAAGTACTATTTAGTCTTCATAGTGTCTCACGGAGTGTAGGTGAACCAGGTGGGCATTGGTGAGAAAATATGGTTGATTTATTTACATTCTGTAACTGTTTTGGATAGGAGTTAGAAATAACAGATAAAAGCAGAGCCAGAGGGCAGGGCTTTGGGTGGTCCACTCAGTTCTCTTGTTCCATTAATGGAGTACCCATTACCTTGGTCTAACAACTGGCCTCACAAAAGCCCTCTCAGTCTAGTTGGTCTAGCCCAACAGGCCTAGACCAATCCCCCTTAGGAATCAGGAGATTGATGGAGGTGGTTGGAGGGAGAAATGGTCTCTTTATTTATGTACAAAAGTATATTAAGCTTTACTATCAAATATTGCTATAACACTAAGTGAAAGCTGTTCCTTCTTTTATCCTCAAACTACAGAGACGGAAGTGGCTGTTAACATTCAATTACTTTTCCTTTTGCTGTTTTCACTTGTGTATACTTCTGTTAAAACCCACCCAATTTTGAGAATTTTGCCATTTAATTATAGCAAACTTTTCCTTCTTTTGATTGTTGTGGTCTCTAATTTTCCTGACTCACTACATTTTGGGGGAAGCCTTCTTTGACCTTCATGACTGGAGTAGTTCTACTTGTATGTACTATTGGAGCACATATCCAATTATAACCGATTATAATACTTTTTACACTATTTTCTAGAATCAATAACCCATGTCTATAGGGACCAGGCAGGTAACATGAATGCCTGAAGCTTCTACGTATAAGAAAATAAGGGTTAAATGACTTGTCTTGCAACAAAGCTAAATTTATACCTGTAATGCATTAAACTCCGTGAAGATAGGAAGCATTTCCTATTTTGTTTACTGTTGTGACTCCACCAACAAGTACAGGCCTTGGTGCTTAGTAGACATTCATTGGGAATAGTTAAATGATTGAACACATGAGTTAATGTAATCGGGGCTTTCCTCCTATCCGATACTTCGTGAAAGTATCTACCATTTAGGTGGTCAGTGACCCTTAGAATTGCAAAATCCAACACTATAATATCAAATCATTACATTGTATATCTTAAACTTACACGATGTTATACATCATTTTTATCTCAATGAAGCTGGAAAAAAATCCAACACTATATATTTAGAGCTTATTTCTTGACTTCTTTCAAGTTAAAACAAAAGTATTTTACATTACAATCTTCTTCTTAGAAAATTTTCTTACCTTGACTATCTGTTGCTATTTTTTCCAGTTTTCTTCCCACCTCTCTGGCTGCTCCTATTAGATCACATTTCTCTGTCTGTCACTCTATGCTTTGTACTCAGTAATGATGTCTTCCTCCCTATTCTTCTCTTTGGCTTACTTCATTGATTCTCATAGTTTTAAGTACTCTCTGTTTACTAATTACTCTTAGATTTGTATTCTGCTCAGAACTCCCACCTGAATACTAAAACAAAAATTCTAAAAAGAAAAATTGCCCTATGAACATTTCCACGTAGGTTTTCACAGATATCTTATACTCATGTTTACTCGCAAACTCTCTTCTCACCATGAAACTCCTTCTGTATTCCTCTCAGAATCCACCACTACGTAATTTAGGGGGTCCTCATAAATAATTGATAGTGGTTTAAGCACTATGGATAAAGAGTGACCAAAATAGACACACTATTTTGACAGAGGCAAGTATTAAGTATATATTAATCAAAATAACTAGATAATTTCAGTTATGGTAAGAACTATAAAGTTAAAGTTGACAGTGTCATGAGACGATGTGCTGTGGTAATATAACCCAATCTAGAGGCCAGAGAAAACCTTCCTTAGTAAGTAACATTTTGTCTGAGGGAGTGGGTGTGAAGGGTAGGGAGAGGTTGTTCCAAGGAGAAGGATTAGTGGTATAAGACCCTGGGCTGGGCAGGAAAAGGGTGCATTGTAAGGACAGGAGCATCATGGAGGAAGAGGCTGGGGATGTTGGTCATGCTCTGTTTTATAGGTCATGCTCAGGAATTTAGGCTTTATTCTAATAGCAACGTTAAGTCATTAAAGAGTTTTCAGTGGAGGAGTGACATAATCAATTTTGTGTCTAAAAAGATGGCACTGTAACCTACCTAGTCACCCAAACCAATAGAGTGGAAGTCCTCCTACACTTCTCCCTCTTTTTGAGCTCTCACATCTGCCATATCAACCAACCTGCATTTGTCCAAGTGTTCAGGCTCTTTCTCTCCTCAGGATCTTTGCACATGTTGTGCCCTCATCCCAAATGCCCTCCTGTTCTTTATCTACTTGGATAACTTCTACTTGTCCTTTGTGAGCTGGAACATCACTTCCAGGAAGTCTTCTAAAACTTTCTGTTCCTCCTCATCATTATCTCCAAGTCTTCTGGTTGACATTCCCACAGTGGTCTGCATGCACCTCCACCTTAGTACTTATCATATTGTATATCATAGAAAATCATTTATACTAAAATATTCAGTGCAATTTACTTTTTCCACTATTTATGTTATTCTGTGATTTGTTTTTTTGTTAGATCAGAAATTTTGTTTAGTCAGGTACAACATATGCTTTGATGCAAAATTTATTGTTAACTAAGCGATATATAAAATATCATACTCCTGATAGAGAAAATAACATGTCAGAAGTGTTAGATTAGGGCCGGCCCCGTGGCTTAGCGGTTAAGTGCGCGCGCTCCGCTACTGGTGGCCCAGGTTCGGATCCCAGGCGCGCACTGAGGCACCGCTTCTTTGGCCATGCTGAGGCCGCATCCCACATACAGCAGCTAGAAGGATGTGCAACTATGACATACAGCTATCTACTGGGGCTTTGGGGGAAAAAAGGAGGATTGGCAATAGATGTTAGCTCAGAGCCGGTCTTCCTCAGCAAAAAGAGGAGGATCAACATGGATATTAGCATAGGGCTGATCTTCCTCACACACAAAAAAGTAAATAAAATATAATATTTAAAAAAAAAGTGTTAGATTAGTTTTAAATATGTATACATATGTATGTCTTTATATGTATTCATATATTGAAATAAAATTGTGTTAAATAGCACTCTTTACCATTGATGAATAACTATCCCTTATTTTAGGGCCTGTTCCTCATTTTGTATTGTTTAAAAGTACAAAAAATACAGCACTAAGCAATAATTAGGAAGAATTAAATGGGTTTATAAATTTAAAAGTCATATTTTTGATTATTTTTTTGAACTGTAGACTACATTCAGCAAACTGTCATACCTTGTACTTTATTCTCAAGAATCAAATTACACTGACATCTCTTAAAGTTCATGAAGATAGTCTCATTTTAAAGGTTTGGGCTGGTGTTTTACGATAAAATAGGTTATCTAACTCTTGGGGATTGGATAGCTACTGGCTCCCAAATTGCATTTCACATTCATTATAGACTACAAAAAGCAGACAAAGAGTTAGGTCTTGGCAGAGTTACAGGCCTGGGAGAGTATCCATTTTGATGGAGAGAAACACTATCTAGAAACACCCTCACAGACACACCTGGAAATAATGTTTAACCAAATATCTGGACACCCAGTGGCCTATTCATGTTGATACATAAAATTTACGAGCACAGCAAGGTATAAGTCAGATGGAATTCCAGTATCAAATCACAAACTCAAACATCGAACATTGGAACCGAGGCCCAGTGTCTAGGCCAGAGAAGTAACAAGGATTACTTCCCATTAAAGCTGAATATCTGGTTTAGTCTTGGAGACCAGGGACAGACTGAATCATGGAACTTATCCTACAGCTTCTGGGGTAAGAGAAGGGATGCAAGACCGGATATGCCACAGTTAACGTAAATCTCTAAGTGCTTTTGATTTATCAGAGTGCGGTGGACTGAGGAGGACTTGGGCATAACTGATTTGACACTGGCTTTCACTATGACTCACACATTCAAATTGAAATGTGTATTGAAAGTGTCCCTCTGCAAAATTTGAATAGAGATTGAGAGTTTCCCTGGGCAGGAATATTCATAGCATTATTCAGGTTTCAGAATGTCAGTGTTCTTTGCCATTCGGGACTCCTGTGCCAGGCAGCCTATGTAATCGTGGTGTTTTTACCTAGAATGGAGCCTTACACTTGGAGTTGGCAGGAAATATGAAGGACTGGAGTAGCTGGAGGAAGGAACTCAAAATGAGTGAGGAGACTGAAGACAAGGACCGCACAGATGGGTAAAGAAATGCCGGTGTTGGCTGTGAATATCTGGAAAGCTGTGGATGAGGAGAGAAGACACTGTTGAGTCTGGAAAGCATCTGGGCAACATTGTAAATGGTAGGAAAATTATCGCTGAGTTGGGATGAGTGACAGTGAAATCCTAATCTGGAGCTAAGATTCTAAGGGAACTTGAGGCCTTACGAAGAACAATATTACCTGAAGACTGGGGCTCAAGCAATGAGCCAGCTGACTTGGAGATGAAACCTCGATGAATAGCCTTTTAAATGCTTGACTATTATGCCAAACTGCGTCAAGTCAACATGAATGAGTTTATAATTATCTACTCTTGTAAATAACTCTCTAATCTACAGTTTAAGATTAAAAAAAAATAGAGAAATCCCCTGCATGAGAGTAAAGTTGTTGTATACTCTCTCTGGCTGACTAAATCTTGAGTGATATTGTTTCAGCAATACATTTTCTAATGTAGCTATTGTTCTAATATAGAAATGTAAAATATATATTTGTTTACTATATGTGAAAATATATCCTAGATGTCTTGTAGTTATAGAGAATGAGTCAGTGGATCAATGGAATCAATTATTCCTCTGTTTATTAAGGCAGCCAGGCCTGATGGTCTAGTGGTTACAATTAAGTGCTTTCATGTTTGTGGCCTCTGTTGGTTGTCATACTGTGGCGGCTGCATGTTGCTGTGATGCTGAAAGCTATGCCACCAGTATTTCAAAACCAGCAGGGTTACCCATGGTGGGCAGGTTTCAGCAGAGCTTCCAGACTAAGACAGACTAAGAGATGGACCTGGCCACCCACTTGTGAAAACCTTGGCAATGAAATTCCTATGAGTAGTTGCAGAGCATTGTCTGATGTAGTACTGGAAGATGAGAGGATGGAGCCAAAAGACAGGGTGGGGTTCCACTCTGCTGTACACAGGATCACTAGGAGTCGGAATCAACTCAACAACACTAACAACAGCAATTTATTAAGGCATTCCTTCATCAAACTTTTATTTGTAATTGCTACCATGCTATGTGCTGGTTATGGCGAAATAAAGAATGGAATATATGCTTTCCAGAAGACTATGGCTAATAGAGGACCAGACAAGTACATGCTAAATATCATTAGCGATATGATAGAGAAATGTCATGGAAGCTTGTAAGGGAGCACCTAATCCAGACTAGGAAGAACGAAGAAGTCCAGTTCAGTAACTATTTATTGGAGGCAATAATCTCTGTGTTGAATTTTGAGAAACAAAACAATTAGCCAAAAGAACACTCCAGAAGGAGTAACATGGACAAAGTCAAGAAGGGTTACTATAGCAAGCTGCATTTGACAAATTACAAATAGTTCACTATAGAGTATAGGGTATAGGTGTTAGAGAGTTGGGAAAGGGAGGAAGTGCAGAGAAAAATTAGAGAGGCATCTAGTAACTAGGTCATGAAAGAGCCTTATAAGTCATGGTAAGGGCTTTGTGTTTATCCTGACATCAATGATAGTCTGAAATCTTTAAAGGGTATTAACATGCAAAATATTTTGTTTTTTCTTTTAAAGATATTATCTTGACAATAGAATGGAACATGGATAGAAAGAGATGGGCCTGGTGCAAGATGTATTGCAACCTAACCAGAATGCATGAGCTTTTGAACTAAGGTGATGGCAGTAGAAATAAAGAGAAAGAAGCATATTCTGAGGGTATTAAGGACACAAACTTGATAAAACTTGAGAAAACTATTGGATGTAGTAGGTAATGAAAGGCATAAGGTAAAGAAGCGGCACTTCAGGGAGGCCAAAGTAACTAGAGTTTGTAGAGTAGACTACTAGAAAAGAAAGAGAGAGAGAGAGGGAGAGAGAGAGGGAGAGGGAGAGAGAAAACTGACACAGCTCTGGAGATTTTCAGAGTCTCTTCAATTCTTCAGCTGAGTACTGATCATCACAGGCATGTGAGGGAATTATCCAAGGCTGAGGAGAGAACCACTTAAAAGTAACGAAGGAAACAATCACTGGAATTCACCGAAGATCAGGAAACGTACCTCTTCCCATTAGCCTTAGTGGAAAAACTTGTAATTGATGGGGCATAAGGTAGGGTATTCAAAAGTGCATTGCTATGGTAGTGAGGCAAAATTTGCCTTAGACTAAAGGCTGCTCTGATTTTGCCTACAAAATCAAGCTTCAAAAGGATCAGATTGTTTCCAACCAACTTGACTATGGCTCAGAAAAAAATTCAAGACTATTTATAGGGGTACAAAAATATCCAGCATGCAGGAATATTTATAGAAATACAAAATGTCCTATACACAACAAGGTAAAATTTACAATGTCTTGCATCTGATCAAAAATTTCCAGGCGAGCAAAGAGGCAGGAAAATATGACACAAAATGAAGAGAAAAGTCAATCACCAGAAACAGACTCAGAAATGACACAGATGATAGATTCACTAGATAAGATATTAAAACAGCTATTATAACTGTATTTTATATGTTCAACAAGGATTGAACATGGTAAGTGGAGACATGGAAGATATGAAAAAAAGACTCAAATCAAACATCTAGAGATTAAAAAAATACTGTTTGAAATGAAAAACATATTGGATGGTATTAATAGCAGGTTGGAAACTGCAAGAGTAATGAACTTGAAGCCAAATCAAAATAAACTAAGAGGATACACAGAAAAGAAAATGACTGAAAGATAAATCACTAATGAGCAGTGGAACAATATAAAACTGTCCAATATATGTGAAATTGGAATTCCTGAAGGGAAGGTCAGGGAAATATTTGAAGAAATAATGGCTGAAATTTTTCAAAATTTGAAGAAAAATGTAAACCCAAATGCAAGACACTTGGAGAAAACTTCATCAAAACACATCATAATAAAATTCCTTGAAACCAGTGTTAAAGAAAAGTCTTTAAGGACTCAGGGGAAAAGGACATATTAGGTATAGAAGAACAAAGATAAGAATGACAACAGACTTTTGTTGGAAATAATGCAGTAGAGCATTCCACTGTTAATCAGTGGAGCAACATCTTTACAGTATTGAAAGAAAGAAAAACTATCACTTAAAATATCTTTCAGAATTAAGGTGAAATAAACGTTTTCAGTTGAACAAAATGAAAGAATTAGCCAGCAGACCTGCAAGATAAGAAATGTTAAAGGTCCTTCAGTTTGAAGGCAGATGATACTAGATGGAAATCTGGATTTACACAGAAGAATGAAGAGCACCAGAGATGGTAAATATATGAATTAATATAAATCTTATTTTTAAAGTCTCTTTGAAAGATAAATGACTATTGGAAGCAAAAGTAATGACAAAATAGTGTAAGGTTTATAACATATTTAGAAATATAGTGTTTAAAACAATAGCACAATGGTTGTGAGAAGAAATACAAGTATATTCTTGTAAAGTTTTTATACCATATGTACAGTTTTATAATATTAATAGAAGGTAGATTGTAATCAGTTAAAGATGTATACTATAAACCAAAAGCAATTGCCACACACACACAAAATGGATTATCGCTAATAAGTCAACAAAGGAAATAAAGTATAATCAGAAAATATACTGCATTAATCCAAAAGAATGCAGAAAAAGAGGAAAAAATGAACAAGGAACAGATGAGACAGAAAAAAATCTATAGCACGATGGTAGATTTTAACAGAACCATACAAATAATCACATTAAGTGTAAATTGTTTAAGCCCCCACAACTAAAAGGCAGAGATTGTCAGACTGGATAAAAAAGAAAGAACCAACTATATGCTGTCTACAAGAAACGCACTTTAAATATATAGACACAAATAGGTTAAAAATAAATCGATGGAAAAAGATATACTATACCAAAAGTAATCAAAAGAAAGCTGATGGGAATTTAAAATGATATAACTACTTTGAAAAACAGTTTGACAGTTTCTTAAAAAGCTAAATATACACTTACCATATGATCCAGACATTCCACTCCTAGGTATTTATGGAAGAGAATGAAAGCATATGTCTATACAAAGATTTGTACATGAATATTCATAGCAGCTATATTTGCAATAGCCGAAAACTTGAAAAAATCCAAATGTCCATCAATAGATTGAGATAAATAAATTGTGGTTTATTCACAAAATGAAATACTGCTCAGCGATAAAAAAGAACAAGCCATTGATACACATAATGACATAATTGAATCTCATAACAATTATGCCAAGTGAAAGAAGCCAGACATAAAAGTATACATACTGTATGAGTCTCTTTATATAAAATGTGAAAATGTAAAGTAATCTATAATGAAGTAAAACAGGTCAGTAGTTGCCTGGAGATGAAGGGGATAGGAGAGAGGGATTACCAAGAGGCACAAGGAAACCTTTTGGGATGCTGGGTATGTCCATTATCTTGATCGTGTTGATGGTTTCACATGTATTTATGCTTCATATGTCAAAAGTTATGAAATTGTACACTTTAAATGTGTATAATTTATCATATGTCAATGATATCTAATAAAAATAGTTATTGTGGCCGATTAATCAGATGGAGCTATTACCAGGAAGAGTTGAGAACCCAACTGGGGTTGAAGACTATGAATTTATTTGTGCACAAATTTACACAACTGCATGATTTTTTTTCATCAGTGTTAAAAGTTGAGTTATAGGAACAGAGAATGTGAAGTTTTCAAGGGACTAGGTTGGTTATTTTCCAGAAATCACAACTCTGTCAAAATAGTAGCATCTACTAAAGGGTGAGAGGATTTAAGTCTCTCAGGATGAAGCCAGTTTTATGAACCTAATGCACAAGGACTGAAGAAATAACTCATTAAATATTAGCATGAAAGTGTTAATATACTACATCAAGTGTCAAATTTTCTACCGGTGCTTAGGCACTCGAGAGAACTTGACTTAATGTGTTTTCAGCCATCTTGATAACATGTTGTATTTAATAAATGTTTCCAATATAATATTTGCTGTACCAGCTCATTTCATGTCTTCCTTGTACTTTTTAATAAACTGGTTATAGATGAGCTTAAAAGCACTGAATAACAATGGACAGAGAATTGTATATTTAGTACCTTCCTTGATCTACAGCTTTAGAACATAAGCTTTCAAATAAAAATTGCAAAAAAAAAAATTCCATTTAATTATTCTTAGTTCTGCAGTTTGCGTTGTTCCTGTCTACAGCACCTTGCCGTCCTAGTATATAGTGCTCTGCAAGGGTATATTTGCGTTGGGTTCTACTGCTCCCAGCAATGCTATGATCGACTATAACTCAAAAATACCAGATGGCTGACTGTAATCAAACAATAATATAATAGAGAAAGATCAATCTTGATTTTTGAATATAATGTTAAGCTTTTGAAAATCTATTTCAGATTAACCTCAGGTGATTGATTTGTGGTATCATAGACATATAAAAAATAGAATGTTGTGATGTTGGAACTATGGGTCTAGATTTGTCAGTATTTACTGTTGTAAGAACCTCAGAATATGAGCTCAACTCCTCCTTGTTATGTGTCCGTGTTTATGTGCACAACTGAAAATAAGTAAGTTTAACTGTACAGTGCATTTAGAACTGCAATGAAAACCTTCCTTGATTCCATTGATGAGCGAGTCAGGCTCTCCTCCTTTGTCTTATTCATACCTCAGTCATAGCATTATTGAACTTATTGGAATTATTAGTTCGTCTTTGTCCCTTCTGTGAGCTTTTTGAGAGCAGGAACTGTGTTTTTCATCTTGTGTCTCCAGCAACAAGGCACAATACATTTGTTTAATTAATGAATAAATAAACTTGGAATCATGGAATCCAACAATTAGAATGATCCTTCAGGTCTTCAGTATTAACTGGCATCATTGGTGATAGGTCTAATAAATGTTTTTAAAGTGCAATTTTGTTTGCATAACAGAGTCCACTTTTTTGCTTATTTTATGTTGAACAGCGCTAAGCAGGTGGTACTCTTATGGAAGTACGTTTGATTAACTGGTTCCATGGGCTAAGAGAAAAATTGATAACTGGATTTTCTTTATTGTCCATTTCATAAACAAATAGAACTAAATTTTACACAGTCATGAGGTTGCCATTTATTTACATAATGTGTCCCAGAAGGTAGTTGTGGTTTTTTTTCCTCAAAAATAAATGCTCTTGCAATTTTAAAGTTCTTTCCAAATGAGTAGAGTGTGGCATCAGGGGTGTCTTAGCACCAGCCCCTCCTGCTCTCCTTGAAGCCTTTTGAAGGCCAGGTGCCTGTATGTCTGGTTCTGCCGAGACGTCACTGCTCATCATCTTACTTTCTTGCCAAAATCCTGAACTTTTTGTTCTATTTTCCTTCCGTTGCATTCACATGGCAAACAACCCCCCTGAATTAATTTAGGGATCTGCAGTTTTGATACCTACCCTTAAGCTACTTAATGCCACTGGAAAAAATAAATTAGGTAAGTAATACACAAATTAATGGTCTCCACCTCACCTATGCCTTTGACACGAGTATCTAGCGCTTCTGTCTTTCTCCCATCAGTTCTTACTCTTGTTCTCCACAAATATTATTTCAAGCTTCAGTATTGTTTCAAAATTTTGACTCCACAAAATCTCATTTTCTCCTTCCTTGCTGTCTGTCCTTCATGTCAGCAGATGATCCCTGGTTCCTGTTCCACAGAAAGATTAGAAGTCATTGGGCAGGAATGCCTTACATCTCTCCCCAGCCCCCCTCCTGTTACAATAAAAAGTCTTTTCTCTTTTTCTAGACCAGTTCCTGTGTCCTTTCCTGCCTCAATAGGAGGATCTTTGCACTATTGACCACCTTTCTCTTCCATCTTCCTTCTGTACTAGGTCTTGCCTATCAGCATTTAAACAGACTCAAATCTCTCATATATTAAAAATCCTCACATTCCTCCTAGCTTATGCTGTCCTTATCAGAGCTAAATATCTTCTACACTTTTTGTTTCCCTGTTCTTCTTTATATCTTCTTCTGCCTTTCACTTTTTAATATGCTGAATTGGTTTCCAGTTTAACTAACTGGGTCACTGAAACTCCTTCCGAAAAGTAAGAAATGACTTCTTCACAGAAAAATTCTGTGGATGCCTTTCAGGATTTGTCTTAAGGATCTCCTGGTGACATGTGGAATTGTGGCTCACTTCTCTGTCCTTAAAAAAACTTTTCCCTTGGCTCTTCAGACAATTCTCTCTCTTAATTTTCATCTGATCCCTTTGGATTCTTCCTCTCAGACTGGTTTGCAGCCTCCTTTTTCTCTGCCTTTGTCTCAAGTGTTGGATTTCCTGGAAGGGCAGTCCAAGACCCTGTCTTCTACTCGCTGTCACATGTTCCCTGGATGCTCTCATTGACTCTTTGGCCTTGCAGTACCATCTATTTGATTATAACTCTTAAATCTATATCCCAGGTACCATCTATTTGATTATAACTCTTAAATCTGTATCCCAGATCTTTATTCTGAACTTCTCTTGGTACCCAACTATTTTCTGGAGACCTCCACTTGAGTTTCTTCTATAAACATCAAGCTCTACGAGTCTCCAAAAAAGCTATTAGTTTTCCTTCCAATGTGCTCCTTTCTCTGTGATTTATAGCAGTGAGTGGAAGCACCCAGACCTCCAACCCTGTGTGTCATGTACATATTCAGTGAATCACCCAATGCTGTTAATATTCTCTCTAAATATCTCTAAGTCCATCAAATTCTCTTTAGGCACGTGATCCCTTCCCTCCTTCAATCATCATTCTCTCACTGGGAATAGCAATTAATCCACTGGTTTCTCTACCTGCAGGCTGCCTTGCTTCAATTCTGTCTCTACACTGCAGTCCCAGTGACCGTTCTCAAAGATCTAACCATGTGACACCCACACTTAAAGCTCCTTAGGGACTCCACATTACCTTCCGAATACAGCACAAGCTATTTAACACGGCTTACAAGTCCTTCACGATTTGTGCCCTGCTTATCACCCCAACCTCGTCTTTTACCAATTTGAGCTCTCTCTAGGCTCCAGCCTTTCAGCACTGCTTCCAAATCCTCAACACGCCAGGCTCCCTCTCACTTCTGGAACTTCACATATGCTATTTCCTATGCCTGAAATATTCTTACCAATCACTCAATGTGAGATCTTAGTTTTCAGCTTAGGCATTATCTACTAAAAGTCTTTCCTAATAACTCGAGTCGGGTTTAGGTGCCACTTCTACACATTTCCGGAACATTCTATGCTATGTAGATAGATCTATTGTAGCATCTGTCAGAGCTTATCTATATTTCTCCTACACTGTCAGATTTGTTTTGGGGGTTGCACTTTTATTTTTTTATTGAGGTATCATTGGTTTATAACATTATATAAATTTCAGGTGTACATCATTATATTTCAACTTCTGTATACACTACATCATGTTTGCCACCAAAAGTCTAGCTTTATAAGGGGTGAGCTATATCTGTTTTTATAGCAACTATTTTTTCTAGCTGTACTTGCAGCAACTGAGATATAATGGTGCTTAACGAAAGTTAACCGAATGAATGAATGTTTTTGTGACTAAATGAATTAAATTTGTCGTCTTCCCTTTATATTGCCTGGTTTCATTCATTCCTTTTTTATGAAATTTGCATGTCAGCTTGAGTGTCTTATCTCTTTAAGATCTATGTAAGATTAGCTTGAGCCTACATTTCTAGAAATTCAAAGCTCACCTCGGAATTTTGTCACATCTCTGGTATGCTTTTGCTCTTCTGAAAACTGAACCCTCAGCTCTTGTGACTATTATTCCTTTTCTGCATTAAGTCAGCCCAGATATGAAGTTCAGATCCTTTCACAATTTTCAAAGAGGCTTACATATAATAATTGTGAGTATGGGAAATTTTACTGAAACAAGGGGTAAGAGGCTATGAATGGGAGACACGGGGGGTTTTATATTCTAGCAGTGCAAACAGCTTCAGAAGAAACCACAACCACCAGGGGTCTCTAACTGGTCCATTTCAGTGATTCTTTTCACCATCTTTATGTGCTCCTTTTCTTTATGTATTCTTTCTTACCTCTCTTGCAAAAATCAAATTCCTCTTCATCTTGTGCAAAACAATTTAGCTAGTCTCTGACTTTCTGCCTTGGATCTTGCTTTCTAATCCATGCCTTCAGCTCTCATTTTTTACCTTAAACAGCTTATTGAGATATCTTACCAATCAAAGGAAGTTCCTTTCTTAAAATAATGCTTTTTAAATCTTGTTATGATTCTTTTATTCATTCCTTCATTCAACAAATATTTTTTAAGGTGTGTGATATGCTAGGCACTATGCTAGGTATGGTGAAGACAAAAAGTTAAGAGGATGGGGTCCTTTATCTCTAAGAACTTAGTCTGGTGGGAGAAATAGATGTGCCATGAAAAGGTGTTTGCAGTGATGAGAGAGCACAGAGAGGGGATGGCTACACCAGTCTAGGATTGCAGATTGATGCCAGATTGAGGAAGCTTAAGGAGCGACTAGATTAGAGAAAGGAGGTGATATGCTTAAACTTCTTTTTCAAAAATTTTAGTTATAAAAGGCAGGAAGTAGTTGTGGTGGTGTTTCCATAGGAAGAAGGCTCTGGATGATATCGGCTCACTCGTTTTGTAGCCAGCTCAGAGATTTTCAGAGGAAGCGGGTGGATAACTGAGGACACAAGTTTAATAAGCTTTTTTCTTGGGTTGGCCTTTTAGAAAGAGTAAGGATTGTGGTATAACAGAAACTCTAGCAGTCTATATATGTTGGTTGTAAATCTACTTCCGCCACTAACTAGAAGGTAACCTTGGGCAAGTTGTATAACTTCTGTGACTTTATTTCTTTGCTTTATGAATGAGGAAAAAAGCACTTACACTCTTTGGCAAGTTATTGTGAGGGTCAGGTGAGATACTGTGTGTGTATGTTATTTAAAACAAATATAAAAAATACAAGAATGTAAGCTATTCGTCAATAACTACTGATTTTGCTAAGATAAAAACTTAATGTTTAGAAATTAAAAGTGGTAGGATTTTTGAACAAAAAGTTCCAAGCCTAAAACAAACTCCATGAACATGGGTACAGTGATTCACAAAGTAGATAAATAAATACAAAATCTTTTATAGCCAAGTTCATTTTATTTTACATTTGCATGTACTTGGCAACATTTCTAAATCGATGATGCAATAGAAAGATGAGCCACAGTAAACCTGACTCTGATTTTTTCCAACTTGAGCAGATTGAAGATGATGAGTGCAGGATTCTTAATACTGACTGCGGTTCCAAGTTTTTGTCCATTCAATCTGATGGTGCATTCTGCCTGGAGAGAGTCCCCCTTTTCATGTGTGTTTAATAACAAAAGAATGCTTTCAAACTGTGAGTCAATTTACAAAACAGCAAACTGTTACATCTCTGAAGGCCACACATACACAAAAAGGCAAACCAGGATCTACAGAAATGAACCTAGGCCATTAGCTGGCTCTGGGCTGAAACTGTTTCAGGAAACGTTGCCAGAGGTACAATGTAACTTTAAAACAGAAAAGGCTGCAGGATAAAAAATGGAAAAAAAAAAAAAGTACTATGATTGATGTATATTGGTATATAATTCTCAAAAGAAACATTTTAGAACAATATATTGAGCTTAGAAATTATTTGCTGATAAGCTTTTTTTCTCAAATATGGAATGAACTATTATTTGCAATTTAACCTTTTGCGTAATGAAAAGAAGAGCCATGTACAAAGAAATCTAAGTTATCTCCCATCCTTTTAAAATTAAAAACATCTAACAAGATATTTTCAATAAGCAAAATCATAGTGAATGGAATTTAAATATTACTATTTCTTTAATTAAATATTTTATATAGGTCTTGTTTTACTTACAAACGTAATTCTGGAAACAAAATTTGCTTAAAACTGATTTATTTAGTGTGTTTCAATGTGTCAATTAAAATTCATTTACTTTAAAGACTCAAAGCTTAAAATGTAGTCATTCAGTTCTAGGACAAAAATAAATGGATAAAATCAACAATTAACTTGATTCGGTTCTTTATTCAGTCTTAGTCTTAAAAATAGAATGAGACTGCTGTTCTATTTTAATTCAAAATGAACCAAGGAGTCTAAGGATAAACTATACTTTTGCTTCCACCTGAAAAACAAATATTTAATAGAATTTCAAAACTACTACAAAATAATGCAGTAACATCCAGCCTTATGTCTTCAGGATTTGATAGAGTGGCTGACTAATTTTATATAATAATATAAATGTTATGTAAAACTTTCATTTGATCAAATGGAATTTTATTTTCTGATTTCATGTAAATAAGAACTGAAATGTGAACTAATGTTGCATTGTTTTGATCATGTCAAACAATAGGTAATTATGTGTTAGGCCAACTTCATTCAAGATTAGTGCAATTAGGAAACTATTAAGTTCTATGAAAGTGACTTTGGTCATTTGATCTACTATTGACTCAACTAAGAGTAAACTGACCTATTTATAGACGTTTCCGTCTTCCAGAAGAATATTCTTTGAAAAATTGAACATTTTACAGTTAAATGTTGTATTTTCAACCTTTGGAAAAGAGAGAATACATTCAAATAAGAATTATACAACAACCGTATAGCAATAAGTATTCTCGTATAAACACAGTATTCTCAAGAGGGTATGAAAGGAAAGATGTCTTAAAAATTATGGTGATTTAATTTTATTTTGCCCTAGAATGACATTCTCTTGAGTATTTATGAAAATGAAGATGAATATGCAGGGATACATTCGGTTGATTTTGTGCCAGATGGCCAGTTGCAGAGGCTGAACTAAGCTGAACTGATTGATTCGTTTTTGCCATATTGCACGCTGGCGTTTACCACAGTTCACATCATTCAAGTAGTAACATGTTTGGTGGGTTTGGTTTTTTTTAACCGTTTTTTTAAAAACTTTCTTGGGATGAAAGATGTACTTTAAAATACATATTTTTCTTTATTATATCAAATGGTCAGTTCTGCTAAATAGTTTCTTAACTTGAGTAGAAAAATTTTATGCTTTCAATGTACCATTTTGTGCTTATAAGATAAATTATTCATACTGAGTGATAAATATTTAAAGTAAATAAAAAATAATCACCTGTTTAAATTTGGGGGAAAGATCCATAGTGAGTAATAATTACGATTCCACAATAACTTTAAAGGAAAATAGAAGACACAGGTCTTACCTTCAAGATGCTTGCATACTAACCAAGAGAAGAAGACAAGTGCCAAATCTATTTTAATATTGATGCTATAAGTACGTACATATACCTATTAGACATAATTACCTAGCAATCTATAAAAAAGCTTAGTGATTAAATTGTGAAAT
Organism: Diceros bicornis minor; assembly: GCF_020826845.1. Classification (NCBI taxonomy): domain Eukaryota; kingdom Metazoa; phylum Chordata; class Mammalia; order Perissodactyla; family Rhinocerotidae; genus Diceros; species Diceros bicornis. The sequence continues at coordinate 17,027,342 of NC_080772.1, read as the reverse complement.
ATAAATGATCAGGGTCCAGATCCATTATATATATGTATTCCATTATAACAACACCACCTTATTAGCCCATTGGGGTATTTTGACAATTCCTCACTACTGTGATTCTTTTCTGTTTTGTTCATCAATATTCTACTTATTTGAGGGGAAAGAGAGACAGAGAGAAGTATGAAATATCCAAAAGCTAGGCTGCAGGATTGATACAACCACCTATGCACATATTATCTTTCCTCTCCTTTTCAGGATCTCTTTATTTAGACGACTTCCAGAGTCTAGTATGTGTAGGCTTTGAATATGAGCTATTTCATTTTTTTTTTTATTTTTTTTATTTTTGAGGAAGATCAGCCCTGAGCTAACATCTGTGCTAATCCTCCTCGTTTTTGCTGAGGAAGACCGGCTCTGAGCTAACATATATTGCCAATCCTCATCCTTTTTTTTTTTCCCCAAAGCCCCAGTAGATAGTTGTATGTCATAGCTGCACATTCTTCTAGTTGCTGCATGTGGGACGGGGCCTCAGCCTGGCCGGAGAAGCGGTCCGTTGGTGCGCGCCGGGAATCTGAACCCGGGGCCGCCAGTAGTGGGAGCGCGCACTTAACCGCTAAGCCACTGGGCGGCCCTAATATGAGCTATTTTATAGTGACTGATAATTTAAGAAGCAAATAGTGGCAAAAGCAATACCAAAACCCTGAAGAAAAAAAAAAAATCAGTAAAGGACTATTGACCTGGGGTGAGTGGTTAACACAATGCATATTTCATTCATAGTTATTAAACTCAAAGGAGTAATTGTATTTTTAAAACTTTAGTGTCTCCCATTTTTAATATACGCTACATGAATCACAGTACAATGAGATCAGTGTTTAAAGAATTGTACATTTAGCATAGTCTTTTAATTTTTTCCAAGAGTAAATGTTCTTGCTACTAATCCCAAACAAACCTTTAAAAAAAAATAATGAAAATGCAAAAGAACAGTTATCATAACCCTAACAAATCACAATTTTAAATACTCTAATTACAACGAAGGACTTTGAATTCTTTATCAAGAGAAAATTTCACAGTATTTGGAGAGAAATATAATCTGGAAAACACTTTTCAAAGAAAAACAACAAATTGTCTCTGGGCATGAGATATCAAGTTTTGAGTTTTCACTTATTCATCCTCCACAGAAATTTTAGAGAAAAGCGTAGGAAAACCAAAGGGATTATCTCAAGGTGCATAAGGCCAAATTCTAATCTATTTTAGTTCTCATTTATATGTTTATCAAGATTGTGTAATATCTGCTGTGAATGATGGGTGGGTGAAAAATTTAATAAGGAAACAGATTTTATTGTGAAAAGAGGACTAAAAATGGCATTACCTAGAAATGAAATTTGGCCTTTATTATTTGAGTTGAGAGAGACAAACTTGTCAAATTATTCTGAGAAATTAGTTTTTTTCATCTTCTGAAACTTGAGACTGACTGAATATATAAATTTCCTCTCTGCCAAAATTTCCATGACATCCATGGTACCTATAGTGATTTGGTGAACCAAACGCAGCAGCCAGCACCACGGACTATAGGATTGAAAGAGATTAAAGCTGCCAACCTACAGTACTTTATTGACCTAGGTCCCCACATTAACCTGATCTGATCCTGTAATTACTATGAAGAGAATAGGGCTTACAGTTCTCCTTAATATCACGCCATGCTTTTTTATTCTATAAAGACATTTTGTATTCATGTTCTTTACTTCTTTTCAGATTTACAGATTTGTAGCCAGAAAGAATGTGTGTGGCTTTGCTGTCACACCAGGAGAGAAAGATACCTAATGTTCATGGGCAGTAAGTGACATAGTTCAACTTGCCCAGGTTTTTTTTTTTAAACTTAACTTACTTGAGAGTTTTGTCTCCTATTTCCAATTATCTACATTTCCTCCTGCTCTTTAGAAGTAATAAAAATTGAGTCACAAACTAATTTGCTTCACAATTGCTAATTGTGAAGGAACTTTTGGCTTTAAATTTAGAGAATGGTTAAAATACCATAATTTCATGGCATTCTCCTGATTTTAACTTTTAGAGTGCATATCCTTAAAATTATATTGAAAACCATTACCTATTTTAACCTATTCAGAATGATATATAGTCAGAAAGATCATGCATATTAGTGATACAAAATGCTATAATTAATAATCAATATTTTCTTTCAATTTAGAAAAACAGCTGCAGCTAGCTGATAAGGTATATTATGAGACTAAGGTAATACCTGACTATTAATAATTATGATTTAGGGTAATCAGAATAGTGATATAATCATGTCACTGTTAAAAATAGATTACAATCTATCAGTAGTTGATTGAGTTACGAATTATAAGGTAAATAGTGGTCAATATTAGGAGTTGGCAATTTAGATTATCATGAAGTGTTTTAAAATGTTGTAAAGTAAGAATTCAACTTCTGCTAAATGCTTTTGATTTTCATTGCAATTGTGCAAAATTTCAAAAGCACATCTTCAACATTAGGAAATGATAAATGCATTTGTGAGCGAGTGAGTGAGTGAATGTAAGAGAATAAAAACAAAATGGCTATGTGAGTCTAGGTAGAAGGAATTAACATATTAGAGAACTAGTTTTGCAAATATTATATTCAACACCTCAAGTAAAAATATGTTTTGTAAGATTTCTGTGAATATTACATTTGTCAAAGAAATTATCTTTCTAAAGTGTCAGCATGAATCATTCTTTTCCAGAAGAATAAATAAAATAAGCTCAATAAGAAAACAAAGTTTGTTAAATTTTTTGAACAAATATTTAAAAATAAGTATGCTCAAAAAAAATATGAGCTACATAATAGAGTAATACTTTGACAGCTATAGGATATTGGACGGATAATATAATTTCATTTCTTTTTAAAGTTCCTGTTTAGAGCAATTAATACAAGTAGAATATAGCATTTAATATCAGAAATTTGTTTTAAAATCTTTTATCATAATTTTCCCATCCTCCCAAATAGAGGGATTATTACAAGTCAATTTGATTAGTCTGTCAAAAGCCTCTTTCTTTGTTGCATTTTACCAAGTGTATGAATAATCTATAGCATGCTTTTAAGAAGTAAGAATTTGAAATTAGGCAGGTTAATAGTTTGCCAAACAAATTCAGTTTGCTGGTATTCGTTGTGAAAACTATACTGATTTAAAAGTGTCGTGTGCATAAAATCTATTTAACAGTGCGATTCTTTGATGCTATTTTGGTATTTGAGGTTTTACTATTGAGGGAATATTGATAATCTAACTAATGACATTATGAAAATATTTCAGGCTTAAAAAATATGTTAGCAATTAATGGCCTTAAAAAAGTATGTGTATATATTTTATATCTTGCAATAGCATGTACTTGGTAAGAGATGCACAGTGAAACCTCATCTTTTGGGTAGCTATTTTTACCATTAGAATGAAAAAGCATTTGGAAACAGTAGGGTAGTTTTCATCTGTAGGATTAAAAAGAATCTGAACAGAAAAATGGATTCATATCATCTCCTTTTTGGGTACTAAACCTAGAGAAATATAAAGCACTTGATTTATTATAAGTGGGCTGAATTTTCTCTCCTGGTGGGCTTTTCAAACCTTTAGTTGCTGTTCTTATTCTTGCTGTGTGAATATCATTTTTATATCACTTTCTGTTAAAAGGAATTTCTCATGAAAGCCCACAACCCACAAAAGTAGCCTGGAATGTGATTATCCCCTTTCCATGAAAATTTTGATGGGTTTGGGTCAGTATTACACCTCTGTTCACTGATTTCATTTGCATCAGTCTCTATAATAAGGGAATTGTTCATGAATGAGAGTGGGCATCATAGCCTTTAGGACCAGAGAGGATTTCCTCTGTGAAACACAAAAGGACCAAAATGACAGTAATAGGAAGCCACGCTATTAGAAAAGGCTGCAAGATTTTGGTGAATTTTTATGGTTATAGTACATGATAACGTAAACATTTTCCCTCTCCATCTTGGAAAAATTCTTTGTTAAGAGAGCATAGAGGATAAAAAGTTTTTTTTTTTTTTTTTTTTAAAGTTTCCCAAGCACCTACTTTAGGCTGTTCAATTTTAAAAATTTGTTAAATCATTTGAATTATCTCTGGTTCAAACCTATTTGTCTCATTAAGAAAGAAGCTAGAATGTGATTAGGGCCTTTAAGTTGAATATCAGAATAAACAAGTAATATATTTTTAAATGCAATTACTGTTTTGTTTTACTGCCATAAATGTAGGTTTGTAAATAATAAATCATATTTTGTATAATCACTCACAGAGTCAATTACATAATGTTTGGTTGGAATGTAGACTTCGAGTCCTAATAAGCTTAACTCAGACCTTAGAGGTGATATTGACTGCAGGCGGAGATTTTGCAATTTTGTTTTCAAAACAATTGCAGCTTTTAAATGCTTACTTCTTCACAGCTATAAATAAACAAATATTTATTTTGATTTAGTAATTTAATATATAACACTCTATGTTTTGCCTTAAAGTATGCAAGCTTTGTGCTATTATAACTTTGTACTATTGTAAATTGGTTGCTATTATCTTATTGCTAAGAAACATGCTAAACTTATTTAGTTTATAACGTTGTACTCTTAGCAGTAACTTGAGAAGATCTGACATTAAAGATTGTAAAAGAGGGCTGTCAGCTGAGTGATTGTCTTTCCAAATATGAACTAAAGCAATGAGATTTCTAAGTTTCTATTTCAGAGAGCTAAGTCTTATTAGTGATTTATCTTTTTATTAAAAATGATTAAATAAGACTAATTTTTGAATTTTTTCTCTGTAAGAATACTCTACATTTTTATTTTATTGTACATTATTATTTTAGAGTTGACTGTATGGGAATTATGAGAATGCAGTTAAATGCTACAGAGAGTTTCAGTTTCTTTCTTAAAAATTGCTATGATTTTTTTTTCTTTAGGAAACATATATTTATTATGCAGGTTGCACTGGGTAAAGTTTATTTACTTTTCTTAGTGCCACTATTTTTATTCATTAAAACATAGGTCTGTGGGGAAAAGAAAGTATTTAAAAACATTTTTCCTCGTTTGATACAAAATCTTATGGTTTCCATTTAAAAGAAAAATATTAAACCAAATTAGAAAGCAAAACATACTACTGCCTGACTATTCTAAATGATGCAAGTAAAACTAAAAAATGATTTAAAAATGAGGACACACAGGAACAACAATAAAAAAAAATTAACTGAATTCAAGAAAGCCCCTCTTAAACACTAGTATTGATTGTTGCTTTGCATTACTTATGCAGAATTAATGGTGGGCTTTACCACATTCTAGATAATTCCCCTCTTTTGATTTGATAAGTGTGTTAACAGCACAAATAAGACACGTGTTCTTGGGCAAAATTCTTGGCTAGAGGGATATAAGCAGAACTACAATTTTCCAGCTTTCCACCATGTATTTCTTTTTTGGGTCATCAAATGCTGGGATTCTGGAAAACAAAGTGTATGGCTATTTTTTTCCCCCTGAGGTCAATTACATTCCTTATATCACTGAAGAATTTTAGTTACACCAAATTTTCCCATTGATATATGTATAACTGGATGTATACGTATGTACATGTGCATGTGTGTGTCTAAATTAGCCATAGATTTCCAAGGAGGCAGATCTTTACCTAAGAAAGTTTATAGTAGATGTATGTTACATACCTATTTAAACAAATCTAACTGTTATTAGTAGCATAGTATATGAAATTAGGGCTATGGTCATGATTTTTAAAAGATTACAAATAGTTACAATTTACTGAGCGCCTACTCCATGTGATATACTTTTCATACATTTACTCTTAAATGGTAGCTATTGTCATCCTAATTTTACAAAGGAAATTAAGTTTCAGAGAAGTTAAGTGACTTGACAAATGTAATGCCACCGGTAAATGTGAGTTCTTATCCCTGTCCATTTGAGTCCACTTGGCTTCTTTATCCCAGCATTTGTATAAAGATGTATAGTTGACAAAACATCCTAAAATAAAGGAATTCAGGCTCACGAGTTCTAATAAAACAAAAAATTTCTACAATGCTTAAAAAGAAAATGAATTTGATTTCACTTGTGGTAGCCCATACTTGAGCGGTTGACGAGGATAAATACATGTTATTTTACACATTTTATAGGAAGACTTTAAACAGCCTGCGAGACCCACATACTTTATCCAATAAAAGTGGCCTGTTGGGCATAGTGTTTCAAACGTAGTCTTCTATTTGCAAATCAGAACCAAGCATTAGATAATGTATGACTGAATGGGATTAGAAAGGAGATCTTAAGGATCTCTTCTTGATTTTTTGCTCTAAAGAAATGACAAAACCCCATTCGTACATGTAAATTGCCAGGTAGATTGAAAACAGGCAGAGACTAGATGTTGTTGACATTTTTTGGAGTTCCTTTATTTTCTATTAAATACTTTTTCCTCTGAATTTTTCCAATCAATGAAATATATTTATGTTAGTTTAATACTATTTTTAAATTATAGAATTATTTTAAGATTTTAAATGTGCACAATTGTGTTAAGTTTTTTGATATAATCTCTGGAATAGGGTGAGGAAATTATTATTTTTTTTGCAAATAATTTTTATTTTTGCCTTTTTGCTGGGTATTCCAAAGATGTAGTACTCATATAATAAATATAATATACATTTAACAATGCTGGGAGAAGAGTTCATTGTGCTAGCTTAGAACACAAAGGTGCTGTGAACTCCTTTATTCCCAATCTGGCCATTCTATCAGCTGTCAGGAGATGGGTGGGCTGGGGAAGAGAATTTAATCACAAAGTGTTCAGGTACCCCAAATTTTCATTATAAGTCACATGAGTAAAATGGCTGAAGGATCCAGACCCAAAGTATAATAAACTAAATTATTTTAAATGAATTGTAGGATTTCATACTTCCAGTGACAGTAGCAAATGACTATGCTTTCCTAGCAATTCATTCAAATTAGTAATAGAAAAATGAACACACCCAGGATAGAGGCTGGATACAGTCCTTTATCAGAAGGTAATCTTTTACGGCCAGTCATAGCATTATCTTTGTAGTACTCTTGCCAAAAACGTTTAACCTAAATCTAATTGTTAAAAAACAATTAGAAGAAATTTAAATTGTAAGACATTTAAATGACTGACACAGATTCTTCAAAAATCTCAATGCGTGCAAGAAAAATGCTAAGTAACTGTTCTGAATTAAAGGTGACTAAAGAGACATATAACTAAATGCAATGTAGAGTCCATAATTCTTGATTGGATTCCAGATCCTCACCGCCTCCAATCAAATAAGTTATACAGAATGTTATCAAGAGAACTGGAGAAATTTTACATATGGATTTTGTAATAGACAATACTATTGTAACAATGTTAAACTGACTGAGTGTGATAATGGAACTGTGGTTTATGTAGCAGAATGCCCTTGCTCCTTGGAGGCACATGCTGAAGTATTTAGGGGAGAAGTGCCATGATGTTTGTAGTTTAAGTTCAAATGGTTTAGCATAAGAAAATATGTTTTAGGTTGAAACAAGATATTGCCAATATTCAACAGTTTTTGACCAAGAGAAAGCAAATGTGGCAAAAAATATTAACAATTGTTGAGTTAAGTGAAGAATATATGGGTATTTGTTACACTGTTTCAAATTTTCTATAGCTACGAAATTTTTCAAATAAGTTGGAAAAATGATTACGTTTTTGTCTTATTTTAGTGAGCTATAAAAAATAATTTACTTGAAATTGGCATACTATATTCAATGTACACAGCTAATTCCTATTATTCAAGCCAAATAAAACCTTCTTGGTCTCAGTCACAGGAAGTAGTACTCAAATTATCCAAATAATTGCTTCATGGATTCATGTCACTTTTACAGAAAATAGCACTTATCGCTCGATTGTCAGAAAACCATTTTGAAGTGTATTTTGTATCTCCAACTATAGGCGTATCCTTTACTATATGAATTGGGATGTATTCTATTATTATAGAACTCAAAGACTCCAATGCTTTGATTAGCTTAGCAATAGCCAGTTTAAATCCTAATCTTACTTTAAAATTGTGCAAACTAAAATTTTTGTTGTTAAAATGTCTTTATTGTACAAACTAAAATGTAATATCTTCCAGATTAATATGAAACGTATTGAGAAATGATCAATATTTAAAACAATCCAATATGATTTTACATTTCTTATTATCCAAAAAATCTGGTTTTAAATCCTGGTTGGTAGGTTTGCATTTATTTGGGTGTGAGTTCTCTGCCCTGTGTTCCACTAAAATGCAAGTTGTAATGAGTAGACTGGAAGTATCACCCTACGGAACTGCAAAAGATGCCCCTGTTATATGTATTTGGTTGGGGATTTGTTTTGTGGTGATCACCCTTTCTGATGTGAAGATTGCATGACAAGGAACTATTAAAGTAAAGGGCAAAGAATTCAATTTCTTGATGTAGCTTTTCTTGGACAGGCTTTAAAAATAGGTCATTTAATGTTATCTGGATTTGTGTAATACAGCAGCACCTGCTAACGCTGCTATGCTTAAGGGTCTATCAGTGTTTTCATTTTTAGGTTTTGTAGACTGTATTTTGATTCTCTAAACCTAAATAAGCTATCATCCAAATGGTAGTGAATGACGTCTGTGAGAAGACGCATATTTTTATAGTATACTGCAATTAAAAAATGAATGTTTGCTTTAATATATGCTAAGAGGTGAAAAATGAAAACATCAGATTAACAAAATCGTCCTAACATTGGATGACTCAACATTTGGTTCTTTTTAAAAAGGTCTATGAATTGTGCAATTATATATCTACTTAAAGATCCATTAAAATGGTTATTATAAGTTTCTGAAATTTTTGTTATATTTTAATCATGAACATATTAATGTGCTACCTTTTAGCTATTGTTAAATTTCACCTTTTAAATATGTCTAAGTAAAGCTTTTTAGAATGGGCAATTATGCTTTATTATCCTGTACTATTCTGCTAATATAAAGATAATGCCACTAATACTTTATATGTATATATGTATGTATATAAACACACAGAGATTTTGTGCATGACTATTTCATTCAAGAAGTATCTTCTCTGACGTGTCTGAATGTAAGCTTTTAAGGGCTATAATAAAAAATAATAGCAATTGTTTTCTACATAAATATTAAAATCAGATAGCTGTCTTTTAACACTTGATACCACCTATGTCTCTCTTAAAGTTTTATTAAGGGCTTTATTTTAACACAGCTCCACTTCAGCAATTTATATATAGGAGCAGAAATATATTTGATATATCTTTTATTTTGTGGATTTATGATTATTTAAAAAAAATCCAAAGGCTAAAAATAAAAATATGGCCATTCTATATTGTAGAGCAAAAATACTGTGCTGCCACGAGAATCTAATAAAATACAATAAAAACTACTTACTTCCTTGTCTGCTAGTGAGTATTACGTCATATAAATTAGAAAACAAATGGTTACATTGCCCGTAAGTAGAATACTGATTTTTAGTGATAATTCCTAGCTTTCTAAGATGTGTTGTATCTCCAAATAAGAAGTTGAAATATTAGAGTAAGAGTAGTAAATGATTATTGTTTTGGTGATGTTAAACCTATATTTATAAAAATATGGTCAATGCTATATTGTAAGTGATTTCTAAGTTAATAATATTGTGCCTGTGCATTAAGAGATGCTGTCTTTTATGGAATATATTTATCAAATATTATTGTATCAAAGATTCTTGCAATATCCAGGCTCACCAGAGTTAGATTAAAAATTAGTTTGAAAAAAGTATCAACGATGATTTTCCTACCATCTCTGTTCTTGAGTTTTCTCTTTAATGACTTGGATATTGCGATCACATGCTGCAATATTTAAGCTCGATGGGATGGGTTAAGGACAGAGGCTTAAGATGGCTTAACTGGCATTTCTGCTTACATTCTAAGGACTCGGGTCAGTGTCATCTGACGCATCTTTGTGGTCTATCCTGACACAACTGAAAATATTAGAAATACACATAGAACTTTGGGACATGGACCATGCTTTACATGTTAGGTTAATTTATATTTTGGCTAAGTTGCTTGTGCCATGCAAAGGTTTCTGTGGGCATTGATTTCTTTTTCCTGTTGACATTAAATGAGAAAGCAAAAAAACATTTTTTCCGAAAGCCAACGGTTTTCTACATAAATGAGTTCAGACTTAATTTTAATGGAAATGAAACATAGTCAATAGAGGCAAATTAAAACCATATAATTTTGTAATCTTAGTTTAGCTATAATTGCAGCAATAAAACAGTGGAAAGAATAATTGTGGAACATATGTTTGTGAGTGACATTATCTAGGTGACTTCCCCTTTACGGCGATGTGCTGTCCTATTTGTTTCCCCCTCCCTATGTGTTGGAATGACAAACCTGCAAGCCTGGAGTTAATGCTGATTGCAGCAGCTGCTTACACATGGAGTCTCCATAGCAACTGTGAAGGTTGCCATGCAACCATATTCTTTTAGGGACAGTGAAAATGCCCAAAGGCTTACTAAAAATACATGGGGAAAAAAATCTGAAATTTTCTTACTACTTTTAGTGGTTATAAAGAACTATGATACAAGTTGAAAGCACAGGTCAAGCAAATAAAAACCCAGCTCTGACCTTTCAAAAATTGCTTGCTGTTGCCTGAAATCTCAAGCTTTATTCACAGAGATGACTTTTGATCGATTGTAAAATTGGTAGCTTATGCTAGGCAGCCCTTGAAGACGGGAAGATTCAGTATGGTACTATTGGTATTCCTCGTGGGGTTAAAGGTCAGTGGAAAGTCATCAATGCAATATTGATTGGTGGGGCTGAAAAATGCCCATGTTTACACCTTCTCACTGCTTAGGGTTTCGTACCAAACCTTAAGTAGACTCACGCAGCCTCTGAGCGTGCTCTGGAACAAACCATTCCATCAGCAAATGTGACATCACTTCAGTCAGCTCAGCTGTTTCTGCAGCTTTCTATAAATAGCTAGATAAAAAATTGAAGACTACTTGCAGAGTGGTTAGCCAACCAATCTGTGTATCCGAATCATTTAAGATAGTTTATGATTCTGGTTTTTAAAATCTTATCATCTATGTTTTTTATTGTAAATTGTTATTTTAGTAGTGGAAACTTTTTTGTATACCTATAAAATATGCTTGTGTATATATATATTTATTATAACTTGACTCTTTTAAAAGGTGACCCTTTAAAAAAATTGAATAGATATTGGCCAGCATCTAATGGGGTAGGCTGTGTGCTAACATCTGATCATAGGTATTCACATACATATAGATTTCTTATTTAATTTATTATTTTAGAAACAAAACTTTAGTGAGCAATTAATATATCAGACAAGACGACTATCATCAAATTATAATATTGTAAAGTTTTTAAAAATCGGCTGAGATAATAACAAAGAGATGAATGTTTGAAAGGGATAAATAAAGAATTTATATGCATTTTCTTTAATCATATTTCACATGTAATAAGTCACATTCTAACATTTTTCTATGCAATTTTCTCAAAGATAGTTACACGGTTGTATTTTCAGATGAATCAATGTCTCTACAAATACTCCAAAATTGCAAACTATTTATATTAGACTAATAGTAACATTGCAATGTTTTGTGATTGAGACATTTCTCAATTTTCCATAGATTTTGTACCAGTAAAGATAGTACCAAGTTACCTGGGTCATAGTAATAGATAATTTCACTACTTCAAATCGATAAGGCAGACTTCTTGGAAACCTATTATAGCCTATGTATACAGTTTACCAAAATACGTGGTTAGGTCACTCAGTCTAGTTAGAGGATCAAATGAACGCTTTGCTTCTAAGACTTCAAGTATCCAGACTGACCTAAGGGGTGAATATATACAGATACCTGGAAAATAGAACAAACCTCCATCGGTCTGAAGCATCCTTAAGAACAATAAAGAACATCCATCTAGTAAGAAAAGCTCGATCTATGTACTAGATAATTTCTCACTGTTTAGGTTTTTTCTTTTGCTTTGCTGCCAGCAATTTGTGTTTTTAAAGTACCTTCATCCCCTCCTTTAGGAAAGGTTATGAAATGGGCAATATAAATTTTATTCAGATCTACTCTTAACATCATAAATGCAGATATCTTTGACTATTAACGTGCTTTTTCTGTTCGGTGTTTTTCTTTAATTGACAATTCATAAAGACTATCTAGCAAATGATATTAAATTAATGACTGAATTGAGAGCTAGGTTTGTTTTTTAATAAAGATTTACTTTGTTGTGTAAGCAGATAATACCTAGGACCAGTCATAAAATTCATCTATAGTATAGTGATCTGAAATAAAAATTGCTTTTTGAAAAGTCATTATAAAATTAAATACGTAAAAAAATTAATAACCATTAGATTTGATACCGAGTTATCAGAACACAGCTAATACTTTCAGAAATTTAGAAGTATTTGAATTGATATTATTTATGCAAACTGTAAACATGTATATGTAAACTGTGCAGTAAGCTGTATAAATTATCCATAGAGCAGGCTGTTAGGTTGATGCTCCACATTGCTGCCGTTTCTTCAACTGCGTATCTTATGATATATATGGAAATAGGATATAGCGTGCAAGCTTGAAAAAAATTAGATCAGTATTGTTACATCACTATCTCCCCCACTCTAGTATTTAAAAGTATGAGGGAAGACTGTGCTAGTTTTAAGATTATTTTCTTTCTTATAGCTATTTGCTGTGTATTCAAACTGCACATTTATATTTTACTTTACTCTGGTTTGGTTTTCAATTTGAATCTTTTTCAGGGAGCAGTTTTGAATTTGCATTCCATCACCTTCTTTATGTTCTTGAATTTAAGAATATAGGTGGACTATTTTTACTTGATTTGATAGACAAGCCTCTTTCTGAATATACGCAAATCTCCAAAATGTTCTGGCATTTTAAAGTTATTACAATTTAAATTGTTTTTGCAAAACGCCATTCTAAAATAGTGAAAAAAAGTTTTGTGCAGGTTTTAGTTGAAAATTGAATAGAAAAAGAATATATAACTATTTTAGCTTTATTTAATTTATCTCAAAATATCCCTACATGTTCATCTATGCCTACATGTAATACCAGGGCCAAAATTACACTTAATTTTTCAGCATCTGTTCTATGTGCTCTCAAAGTTTTTTAACGGTAAGAATTTAATAGCTTGGAAAGAGAAATTATTAATAGCAAAAAAAAATAACTTTATTAAAATATAATAAAACACCTTTAAAAAATAATTACGTGATCCTATTTTAGGTCAGTATGTCTCAGGGCGTTATCAACACTCTAAAAAAATCAAAATTGAAAAAAATCTTTTCAGCTTTTTTAATGACAGTGGACCATTAAATCTCATGAGTAATGTTGGAAAACGCTGGGATTGTGCATAGATTGCTCTTTACCCAGGATGCACTTCTGTCTGCAAGATTTTGAATAGAGACACACCTGCTAGCTAGCTGATAACACTCTGGGGTCATTTCATTGAAGAAACTGTCAGCCAGGAGGTACTTAAAATAAAGCCACAGACAAAATCATGACCTGCACTGTTGAGACTAAAAAGGTGTAAAAGCAGAAAGGAAATGTAGATAAATGCACATTCCTTTGTACCATAACAAAACTTTTACATGTAAATTCAACTGAAGGGGAAAGAATGGGGAAGAATGTTTCCCTCTACAGTAGAAACAAATTAGATTGTTCAGCTGCACATTTGGCTCTTAGCCAAAGGAGTCGTGTGCCATGCTTGTTTGCCTACCAGTACTGCTTAGATTGGCAAATGCCCATGCAGTTTGAAGTGGGCAGGCGGATGACTGGATGCCTGCCAGGAAGTGTGTGGGACTGATGCCACTGCTGGACTCCATAGCCTGGTAGGAATGAGGAGTACAAAGGCATTCAATAATCTGAATGTCCCTTTGCTTCAAGAGAGTGGTGCCAGGCAGCATTTAATGAGAGATTGCTTTGTTACAAAGTCCTCAACATCAAGTGGGCTGGTGAGCTCATTAACCTGACTGCAGCAAATAAAAAAGGCACACTCAGAAGACTCCCATGATAGCCTACTCAATGGTGTAAGAGCCCTTTTGCTTCCTTTATGGTGATCCATTAGCAAGCAGCAGTGTAAACACCATAAAGCAAGCCAGGTTTCTGATTGTTCAACTAAAGTCTGTTTCCCCTTGGGGATTATACCACCAGTTGATATAGGATTTTTCCTCTTAAGGTTGCTATCTACTATATAATGACCTTCTTTGCAATGAAAGATTTTGGGGGTTGCTCTTAAGAGCATAGCTCCAGTTAAGGAAACATGAATAGTTCAGGTGTCTGAAAGAAGGTAATGATGTAGGACATACAGAGAAACAAACTACAAAGTGGAGTGATCCCGAGGGGAAATCTTGCCGTGCACTTCTGAAGCCCCAAATGGTGAACACATTACATTACTTTTCTATGTTCCCTTTATTTTTAGCTTTCATGGGGCTTTACATTTATACAGAAGGTAGGCCACCCCTGCAGTTAGGGGACAGCTAGTTCACTGAGCATCTGTCTCTGAGTGCTGCTCTGGCTCTCTGGGGATTGCATTACTCTGAAAAGGCTCTCCAGCAAGGATTCATTTCTCCTCCATTTGAAACATATTTGATGGTCGGGTGTGCAAAAATTCAACTTAAAGCATCTAAACAGAATGCTATAGAATAAACTTTTTTTTTTATTTGTCAAATTGGAAAGGCAGAGGAAGACCAAAAAGAAAACACCAAACATTTCAACATTACGTCTTTAGAAATCTAAAGGCCATCTGTTGCTTTGTTATGTGTCCAATTACTAATCTGGGGATGTCAGACTAGGAAGAGTGTATGACTTTAGGGATTGGTTTGAGGTCACCAGTTCAGATCCAAGACTAGTCACTGATGAGTGCCAATCATTGTCTTCTGGTTGATGTTAGTGGTCCAGATAAAATGAATTAATCGTCTTGGCCTTGTTTTTAGTTGACATATGTCTTCAGTAGTCAAAATTACTACCTGTATTTGCAACATAATCTGGACATAGAAGTTGTTATTTTTGTTTTTCCAAAATGGTTATTTTGGAAAAAGGATCAAGGCTAACTGTGAAGGAATTGTGCATAAGACTGTTTTATCCCTTTGTTAATTTTTAAAAAAACAGAATATATCAAATTGACTTGCACACATTTCTGAGTGAAACATGATGCCATGACTAGGGAATTGAATGAAAAGTAAAGAAATATTGAAAATGCCTTATATGTTAATAGCACTGAATCTATCTGACCATATAAAATAATGCAGCTGTGTACCTCAGTTTCCCAATTTGTGTAAAGAATAAATTATTTTAAAAGAAGTTTATTACCTTCATATATGAATTCCTTGAAAATTAATTAGTTTGTGTCTGATCTATATATCTATATGTAAGACATGGATATCAATCATATAGATACATATATATATATATATATACCTATAGGTATATATACAGATATTGATGGGTAGATAGATAGATGGACAGAAAGGTCAAATTAAAAATAGTAATGACTTTATTTTGAACTAGTGTCTTGTTCAACTTAAAGTGGGAAACACATAATGAGAAAAGTACCCTTTGTTGGCATATGGGAAATAGATTTTTAAAGATATGGTTAGACCACTAAAATATCAGGAAGGCTTAATAAATATTTTAGTGGTTTTTTTCCTGAATGGTGAGCTTTTGGAGGGGAGACACCATAATTTGTTTTTGTCTTCTTTATGTTAGTTTTCCTCACTATACTTCTCATAGTGCTTTACATTAATAAATTAAAAAATTTCTTTAATTTTTTAATCTCTCTCATAGGAGATTAAGGGACTCAACATCTGAAAAGTAACTTGAGCACTGCTGACATTTAGTAGGCAGTACTGTTACTGTAATTTCAGTCAACATTGCTATTTTGAGTTCTTATTTATTCTTCCATCCTGTATTTATTGAATATCTACTGTCCTCTGCTCATTTTATTAAGCCATGTCCAGTGATCGCCATATGATATCTGATATTTCCTGGGGCTATCACCAGTCATAATAGAGGGCTTTAGAACTGTAAAAAAATTATGCCCTATTTCCCACAAAAGTAACCATAAGGCTTGATGCAGACAGCTATTGATCAACCCTCTCTTGGCAATGGTGAATAACTAAAAATCTAAGAAAAAGGTAAATTCTCTTTTAAGCTCCACAGTATGCCCGAAACAGGGAGCTGGATATCAATATTCTTTATATTTTCAAAGCAGTCCAAAAATAATATCGACTCATTTGCTATTGTGAACTACAAAAGTAAGTCATAGGCAGATGTTCCACTAGGAGGCAGCACAATGTCGTGAGAAGGTCCAGGACTTTGAGGTCAGAAGACCTGGGTTCAAATTAGCCCAGTTATTGACTAGCTGTGTGTGACTTGAACCAGGTCTTTTTACTTCCCCAAGCCTCCTTTTTTTCACCCAGGGAGCGGGCATATGTCTTTATTTGAAGAGTTACTGTGAGGATGCATGAAATAGCAGTGTACGGTGCGAGGTACATACAAGGCATTTTGTAATTTACTGTGGCTGGCCACTTTATGCGAGAGCTGCCCATGAAGCTGAAACCCTGAGGACTGGCAGAGGAGCTAGAGAGCTGGAGGCAGCTCTGAAAGTGATGAAATGGAGGTAGAGAATGTGATTCGACAAATGGCTGGGAATGTCAGAGGGTAACAGACTGGAGTAGTGTGGACTGGGGAAAAGAAGCAGATGTTTCTTCTTCACCTCCAGCTGAGTCAAGAAGAAATTGTCCTGGTTTTGTTGTGCAGTGGAACTTCAAAATGACCGATCAGGGGCAATGGAGTAAGCCTAGAACTGTTTATCACGACATGAAATGATCGAGAAGAAAAGAAACCATCTTCTCTTGGTTAGGCTGCTGCTTTAATCTCTTTACCAGTCTCCTTTAATCCTCTCTTGCCCTCTCTTAAAACCCTTTGCCACACTGAAGCTAGAATTTTTTTTATTTTCAAGACACATATCACTGCCTTATCCTTCCCTTGACTTTTTCATCCAAGTTCTCCTGGCCTGACTCAGGCTTCTTTGGAGATATCAGTGGGCAACGGGGAACATTCAGTGGAGTAAATGCCACAACTGGTGTAATCTAAGACAGTTAACAAAAGCCACCAAGTGAATGGATTCTATTGTCTTCCTGTCTAGAGTTTGTTCATTAAGTGAAAATGAACAAGCTAGTGTTCTGTACAAATAACCAAAGTTCTCAAAATCCCAGGCTCTGTGGATTCATCTATATTTATCACTCAAGTCTTTCCCTGTTTCGTAATCTCACTTTTTGTCCTCTCTTTATCAAAGCCCTTATAGCTCAACTCCCCTCCCCCACAATGTGAATCTCACAAGACCACATGTTATTCTGCCTCTGATTATTAGTAACCACATTTGCATATGTGTTTTCTCATTATAATGTTATTAGCTTGAGGAGCAGATCTTGTAACAGAAGTTATCAGGAGTGACACTGTGTAGTTCTTTTTAGTGAAGACTTTTTCTCAACTTGGAGCTGTCATTTTTGTGATTGCAAGAACACAGAATCTTCTTTTCCTAGCTTACCTTACTAATGCTCAATAATACTTCATATATTTTATGCACCAAAACATGTTCTTCTAAATGCACTAAATTAATTATTATAATTCTACTAACATTATACAAAAATACTGCCAATCGTAAAAAACCATATGATTGTATCATTACGAACTATGCATGCAGATATATATAAGATCAATTTAGTGTCCCAGTTTGTTATAAGGGCCTCACATATTATAATGGTATTTGTCTCCAAATCTTTATTCTAAAAATAACCTGGATGCATACTCACTCATGTATAATACAACCATAAACTGTCTGGGTATACTTCTCCATGCTTTGTGTGCTAGCAGAGTCTCTCAGCCAATAGGAGCTGGTGTGGCAGTTTGTGCTAGACCTGCTCTCCCAGCCAATGAGCGTCAGTGTACCATACTGCAAATGCTCTCCATGGCAGTCTCTCTTTTTCTTTCCATTATTATATATTCCTGTGAATAATTTTGACTTGGGATGGCTGCCAGAAAATATAATGGACATGCCCGCCCACCAAAAATCAAGCAAAGAATATATTACCAAAGACGAAGATTAAATTTTGCAAGCGGCTGAAGGAGCTTAATGAAATGTTAGGGGAGCCAGATAAAGATCACAGACAATTAGGGACTAGAGCTTTGACTTTATAAAGGGCATCAAAAAATTAGGGTAGCACGAAAGTACTGACCAACCATTACATGAATAGTAGTTGCAAGAACGTAAGGCCGGAGGCATGCCATGATTTCAGGAGATTTGAAGAGGATGAAAGAGTAACTTCATGCATGTGTCTATCTAGATGATGCTGAGAGCATAACATCTCTGTAAGGACGATTCACTTATTGCTGATTCAGTCCTCCGATTTCTAGAAATGCATCCAGTGTGCTAAATGGGAGACCCTTTCTACGCCAACTTCTTAGCCTAATAGACTTCTCTGATCCAGGGAAAAGTTTCTTTTTCAGATCAATACTACCCATCACCTTCAATGGTTCCTCAATCCTCTGATGGACCTTGGGCCATGCATGGTTTGTTTCGTGTTTGTCTCTCCAGATTTAGCTCTCAATTTTCCTCCTCATGTTGTGCCCTTTTGAATGTGTCATTCTTTCTATCTGGAATCTTTTTGTCCTCTCACCTCTTTTCCTAGTAAAACATAATCCTTTGGATCTTCTCCCTAGTGTCCCTCTTCAGGGAAGCCTTCCCTGAACCTTCAGATAGGCCAGGTCCCCATGCAATATGCCTCCACACTGTTAACCTCTCTTTCATTTGCCTTTCAGTTTACAATTCTTATTTATTTATGACATGATGTTATGAAGTAATCGCAGGAGAGCAGGAATTACGTGTGTACTTTTACTCACCACATACCCCTAGCACCTAACATGGTGTGCTTGGCACACTGCAGACGCCCGATTATTATTTGTTGAGTTACTGAATGGACTCAAAGTCACTTTCCAATTTCATTTCCCACCATCCTCCCATTTCCCTATGCTCTTTATTTTCCAGTTATCTTAATGTCAGTATGATAGTCCCCAAACACATAATGTGCTTTCACATTTATCTGCCTACATTTATCATCTCTCTTCGGTCTGAAATGCATTTTATGCTTATTAAAATTATACTCATAGTTTAAATGACTTGTTCTCAGATATTCATTTCCTAGTCCCCCCACTAAAACTTAGTCGTCTCTTTCTCAGCACTTCTACAACGCTTAATTATATCTTTAGCACTTGCCCACTGCCCCTCCCTTTATTTTTTACTTTTACCATATTGCACGTTCTTTGTCTTGGTCAGTTTCGGCTGTGATAACAAAAAACCACAGATGGGGGCATTAAACAACACACATTGATTTCTCACAGTTCTGGGGCCTAGAAGTCTGAGATCAGCATGCTCAGGTTCTCGGTGAGGGCCCTCATCCTGGTTTACAGATGGCTGCTTTTTTACTGTATCTTTACATGGCTGAGATAGAGAACTCTAGTCTCTTGCTCTTCTTACAGGGACACTAATTCCATCATGACCTCGTTTAAACCTATTTACCTCCTAGAGGCCCCCCCTCCTAAAACCATCCCATTAAGGGTGAAGGTTTGAACACATGAATTTTGAGGGAACACAAACATGTATTTATAACAGTGTTAGAGGGTTCTTTGTTCCTCAACTGATTTTCCTAGCACTTAGCCACCGACCTTGAACACGAGTTATACGCACTTTAAAAATGTTTCTCGTTTTTTTGAATTAAACTGAAATATACCAAAAAGTTTATTTTCCACCCCTTCAGGAGGCTGATCTTTGATAGGGCAGAGTCAGAGTACCAGACAGGGCTGCACTTTGCAGAGGGTGGTTTTGGCAGAGAGGACCATGTGTAGGGTGTGGGTAGGAGAAGAGAGACAAGGCAGTGGGAGGCTGCTTGGAGAGAGCGCGCTTAGGAGGGGCAGAGGGATTTCTGAGCAGCCTTTGTGGGGGTTTCAGGGCTTGGACTGAGGCAGAACTTAGCATTTTGGTGAAGCACAGCTCAATGCATTATGTAATCCCTGCTTTCCCCTTCAGGAAACTCTACAATAAAGGTCTATATTATTCTTCAAGTTTCTAGAACGGAATTTGTGGGATTTGGGGAATGGTTGATAGTGGGATGATATAGGCCTCAAGACAGTTTGCTTTTTATAGATTATGTAATATTAAATGTTGAAAAGAAGAAGTAAGTAGAAGTTAGGAAGACACAGACCAGTTTCACAGGCACAAGGAGAAAAATTCTTTTAACCCTTTTTGTTGAGCAATTTTATTTTTTTTTGTTGAGGAAGATTGGCCCTGAGCTAACATCTGTGCCAATCTTCCTTTATTTTATATGTGGCGTGCTGCCACAGCATGGCTTGATGAGCGGTGAATAGGTTGGTGCCCGGGATCCAAACCTGCGAACCCCGGGCTGCTGGAGCAGAGCGAGGGAACTTAACCACTATACTGGCTCCAGCAGGTTTTTTTTTTTTTTGTGAGGAAGATCAGCCCTGAGCTAACATCCGATGCCAATCCCCTTCTTTTTGCTGAGGAAGACTGGCCCTGGGCTAACATCTGTGCCCATCTTCCTCCACTTTATATGGGACGCCGCCACAGCATGGCTTGACAAGCGGTGCGTTAGTGCGCGCCCGGGATCCGAACCTACAAACCCCGGGCCGCCGCAGCGGAGCGCGCGCACTTAACCGCTATGCCACTGAGCTGGCCCCTCCCCACCCCCCAGCAGTTTTTTTGCTCAACAAAACGAAAATTTTTTTCCTCACATCCTTTTGTTATTTTATATTTCTACAGTGGTCCCAAAATTATTCAGTCATTAAAAAACTTGATGTAGTCACTGGCACGTTAAGGATCATTTATGGTTTATATGAAATTACGTTGCGTGAAATGACATATCAAGCCCTGCTGGACTAAAAAGAAAATACACTGATTTGGGGTTAAGGATGTACTTAGGACAATGGACATGATGTGAACTCTCACAGTTCATGGAATCTGGTAGACTCGTACAGAATAAGGATGAAGTTAATTGCTGATGTCAGTTGAATAGGGACATGGAAACAATGGGAACCAACTTATTTATTTGCATGTTTTAAAGTGTCTGCAGCTCAGTCCTGCTGGAGCACAGAATCACAGGATTCTAGCATTGAAAGGCCAGAAGAAATAATTTAACTCTTAACAGCAAATTTGGATCTATCAGTCAGTCCTATTAACAAAGATCCTGAGGAAAAGAAATATTACAACTTTTTACTGTGACCTATTTTTTAAACAACTCTTATTAGAAAAAAATTATTTTTGTATGTAATACAGGTTTATCATCGTTCACCTATTTTGATCTGAAGAATTACTTAGCAAAAATTAGAGATGTTTTAAAATTCTTTCATCCATTGAGTTAGGCCTGCCAGTCTTAGTATGTAGGAAATTACTTCTTATTTTCCCAGGGAAATTCCTATTGGAGAGAAACAAATTTCTCCCGTCTGCTCTTGACCTCACAGATAGCTTCAACTCAGCTCTATCTGCCATAGTTACATTTGGGTAACTGGAAATGTGACAGTAAGCAATGGCACAGTTTTAGACTGTTGTGACTATATTTTTGTGTGCATTTTCTTTTCTCTAAAATAAATGGTGGTATTACGGATGCAGTAGTCCTAAAATTTGTGTAGTTCTCTCATATACGTCATAAGAAACAGTCGTTTCTGGGCCGGCCCGTGGCTTAGCGGTTAAGTGCGCGCGCTCTGCTGTTGGCCGCCGGGGTTCGGATCCCGGGTGCGCACTGATGCACCGCTTGTCCGGTCATGCTGAGGCCACGTCCCACATACAGCAACTAGAAGGATGTGCAACTATGACATAAAACTACTGGGGCTTTGGGGACAAAAAGGAGGAGGATTGGCAATGGATGTTAGCTCAGAGCCAGTCCTCCTCAACAAAAAGGAGGAGGATTAGCATGGATGTTAGCTCAGGGCTGATCTTCCTCACACACACACACACAAAAAGAAACAGTCGTTTCTTCTCTACTAAGTATATGTTAGAATTCAGTTGTTCAAGCTGTCCCAGGCTTTTCTTTTCCAGACTAGATTTCTAAACCTCTTTTATGAGTCTTATATTGCAATGACTTTCTCTACAATAATCATTCACTGTAAAGGCTTTTCTCCCCAATATATACTTACTGAGCACATTCTAGGTAGGAGTAGATAGTAAAAAAGCAGTCGAGCTTCTTGCCTTCTTGGAGCTTGCTTTCCAATGGGACCCTTACACTGCCTAGTCATCGGGGAACCTTAAAATATATAAGACACAATTCTTACCCCGTAAGGCATTTGACCCTAGCTGGAAGGGAAGGGAAACATAAAATCAACTTTTATTAAACTTATGTATTGAGTCCTGTGCAATGTGCTTTCACAAAAGTACTGTCATTTAATCCCCAAGTAATGTATTATTTTCTCCATTTTTGTAGAGGAAGCTGAGGTTCAGTGAAATAAAGTGACTTTTCAAATATAATATAGGTAGGTGAAGTCAGGACAGGAAATAGGTTTTTTGGGACTCTAAAGCCCTAACTTTTTTTTTTTTTACTAAAATTACATACACAAACTAATGCAAGGAACCATTGTAATAGCTGCCACATAGGAGTTGTACTATAGTAGTACCTCTCAAACTTTAGTGTGCATATGAATCACTTAGGGACTTTTAAAAAAAATTTAGAATCTGATTCAGTAGGTCTGGAATGGGGCCTGAGAGATTGCAATTCTAACAAGCTCCAAGGTGATGCTGATGTTATCGGTTCAAGGACCACACTTTGAGTAGCAAGAAGCTATAGGGATACAGAGGTGAGAGGATCAGTTCAGGTCTGGGGAGTGCCTTAAAATGAGGTGACAGTTGGAAGGGCCCTTGAATGATGGGAAGAATTTCACAAGGCAGAGATGAGGAGGAAGAGGTGGAGCGAGCACAGGAGGTAGCAGAAAGGCAAAAGGTCATGAAGGTAAGAAAAGTAAATGCACAATATGTTGTGGAATGGTTAAAAAGCCTATGATAATAAAGGTATAGGTAATATGTAGGAGCATGATGGATAAGCACAAACCAGAATGTAGGTGCAGATTACAGAGCTCCTTGATGTGAGGCTAAGGATTATGAAATTAATTCTAAACACAAAAGGAATTTATTGGAAACTTTTGAATATTATGGAGATAGGAATAATATATTGCTTTAAGAAGTTTAATCTGGTAATGTTATGTAGGACACACAGAAAAAGTAATGAATTAGGATATTTTGCAATGATTTAGATATTAAATGATAAAAACTTATATTTCAATGATAACAGGAAAAACATAAAGAAATCAACCAATGTAAATATTGATCTTACTTTGCAACTACTTAATTTAATAGGAGAGAGTATAGAGTCAACAATGAATCTGAATTTATCATCTATGTTATTAGCAGAATGGTGCCACCATTGACAAACTTAAGGTACAGAAGGATTAGTTGGTTAGAGAAAAAAAATAATATGCCCACTATATAATTTGTTTCTCAAATCCACTGCCTCTCTTTACTGGATCCATTCTTACAGAGACTGTCTTTGGTGCCCATCCCCAGTAGGTAGATGTTTGTATTGATTCCAGAGCCAGAATTTGTGGTGAAGGTGGCAAAATGACCTTTGATATGACCAGAGTGTAGGATATTGGAGTAAAATATTTCAGAAGTGGGACAAACACAAGTGATAACAAAATCCAAAGTTACCACAGAAGTGTATGGCTGAACTGGGGTGGTGGAAGAAGGCAGTTTGGATTGAGAAGCTCTAGAAATTTTGATAAGAGACTATTGAATGTAGTATTTGCATGGACGGTAAAATCTAGTAGGTTGATGTTAGAAGAAAGAATATAAAGTATGTGAGCCAGTACCAAATTTGAGGATGTGGCTCGATAATTAGTAGATTAGGGTGAGAAGGAAGAATAAAAAGTAGTATAGTAGGATGGTAATAGACTTAGAGGAGGAGAGAATTTGGATAAGGGTGTAAAAGTAGAAATCTGAAAATGACAATGGGATTTGCAGAATTCCATGACAACTTCCTGTTTCATGTATACGTATGTATGTATTTATTTAATATTTTGGTGGAAGTTAGGGTTGGAGGAATAGCAAAAGAGGGGTTGAATGATAGTCTTATATCAGAAAGAAATTTACAAACTAAGTGGGGACTGAGGTGGAGATGGAAAGAAGAAAACTACATTTCCTTGAGGCAAGAAGGTCAGAGGTGTGTGTTGTAAACAGATAACAGATGCATGGAAGCATACCATGGGTACCAAGACAAGGTGGGGTAGTAGCGGGAGGAGACAGAGGAGACATTGTACCACAGCCTGGCACCTTGGAACTTCTCCAAATTTGAAGCTTTTAAATTACTATGTGACAAAAACTATTACCATACATTATTTCATTGATTCGCACAACAATCTTAGATTACAGACACTATTATTTCTATCTTATAAATGAGCAAAAACATCTCGAAGGTGAGGAAGAGCGTTGGAGATAAGTAGATCAAGTAATTTTGAAGCTATAATGTTGAATGTGTCATTTACATGAATGCTGAAGTGGACCAGGATAATGACAAGAATTAGAGTAGAGAGAATCCAACTAAACATTATTCAGCCAGTAACATAACTTACCACAAAGTTAATGTTCTTGGCTCGGTAAGACATATCACTTTTGTGATATAGGGAGGAATAGAAAATCTGAAACTTATGAAATTAAATAGAAGAATGCAGTAGAAAAATAAGTAAAGAAGTTCTTCTGTAGGTGGAATCTTGTCTTTGGAATAATTTGGAAGATTTACCAATCCTGTTATTCCAAGATAATGTTGGTGTGTAGGCATTGTCCAGACCTGTACGAGGCCAGGTCTTAAATAAATGCTTTTGCAAGCCATATGGTCAGTTGCAATTGCTCAACTCTGCTGTTTTGATATGAAAGTAGCCAAGGACAATACAGAAATGAATAAGCGTGACTGTATTCCAATATAGCTACTTACAAAAGCAAGCAGCGGACTGGATTTGGCCTGCAGGCTGCAGTTGGTTTAGGCATTTCTCCTTCTATAGGATGGACTTTCTAGTAACATCTTGATATGGAGAGTGCCAACCTTGACCCGGTGCAATAAGAGAACTACTCGATGATTTCTGCATTCAATATCCTAATCATTCAATTTATAATTTTCCAATACCGTAGATAAAGTTCTTCCATAATCATTACCTGTTTGTTTATACCTCATGCTCACACCTAGTTCTGTGGCACTGGGTTTGCCTTTTGAGGTTGACTTTCTCTTTTTGCCTTTTTTCTTTTGTTTCTGATCTCTACAAGATGTTGAGATCATTTCAAATGATAATACTGTCTCTCGAAGTATTAGATAGTATGCCCAACTTGGTGCCATGAATTTAATGAACAATGCATTTTATTATCTGGGCCATAGGCTGGAGAACTGTGAAAATATAGGAAATTAAAAGTTTCTTGAAAGTTACTAGAAAAATGCTTCTTGATTCAAAAGAGAATTTATCAAACTCTTATTTAAAAGTTTGAGGTAGGGATAGGTATGGAAATTGCATATATTTTCATGAAGAATTCCTCTCCAGTATACTTAACACATGTTTCTTCACAACAAAGGATTGTGTTGATGTGACACAACATCACATATTTAAATAGCGCTATTCTCTGGAGAATTCATAGCTTAATAGAATGCCTCAGATAAAAACAAAGGTTTGTAATTTGAAGAAACTTTTTGGACAATTCCATTACACTGCATCTTAACAATATATGTCACTACAGTGGTATTAAATATCAATCCGGCATTAAACAAAATAGGCCACCAAGGCATGCTCACCAACTGAGAAATAGAGTTACAATAATTATGAATAACTTTTGTCAATTGTTTTCAGTTACTTAAATTGAGCTTTGTGCCTTTGTGATGCTCATAATTTTTCTTTTGCTTTTTTCCCCTATAGTGTAAAGTAATATATTGCAATGTGTATTTGAATTCCCTTTGCTACATAATGTTCATTAGGTATAACATTTCATTTTAATGTTCCTTTACAATTTCGGATTATATAAATCTAGAAATAGAGCTATTATTTATTTTTATTTTTAAAGAAACTTTTTCTTGTATTTCACATCATTGTTCTGGTACCACCCCTAGTGTTCTTAATGTTATGTTACCATCTTATTTACCTCCTCTGTGCATTTCAGAAAAGACCTTCTTAAGGTGAGAGATGGGTAGCTAGCTAGAGGAACTGAAAATAATTATCTATATTAGCAATCATAGAAACATCTACCTAAGAGATACAGGCCAGGTAGAGAGAAGTTATGGCTGATGTCAGGGTGGGAAAAATGGGGAGGGGTAGATAATAAACCGCTTTTATTTATCTTCTTATTTGTTGCTTCATGATATTTTGAAACTTGAGATATTCTAACTGTGAATAGTGTATCTAATTTATTTTAGGTTGATTTGAATTATGCATATTTATGATGACATTATTGTTCTTTGAAGCATGCAAAAAAATTTAGGGTAAATTTTTAGTTTCTCTGTGGGTCTTCTTTACTTGGGGAAATGAAGCTACTGAGCTTGGACTAATGCAATTAAAATCCAGCGTCCAATATCCCAGTATGAGTCATACAGCTTTTCTTTGTTCTGTGGACACCAAGTGCATCTGTCATCCAGCCAAATACTCACAAAGGTCCATCGCTAGGTGGATCAGGTGCTGACATAGAGATGAGGCTGTGCATGTCCATTTCAACTGGAAAAACAGCAGAATGTGCATGTTTTACAGACAGTGGATCATTAAAGTGATCTGGCATACAAAATGTCTGAAATATACAATAATATATAAGGACAAGTAATTTGGGAAGTGAGTTTCCTATTCTTTTTATTCATTATCCTAATAAAGTAACCACGGTAAAATAGTAGATGCTAAATGCGTGTTGAATCAAATCAAACTTCTGGCTAAAAGTTGCTGAATTAGAAGGAAATTTTCTAGATATGTGTTGATATGTGCACATTTTTCTCATTCTGATTTCATCTCTACCCTCAGCTTGGCTTTTAGCACTCCTTTCATTATCTCCATTTCATTTGCAATGCAACCAATACTCACACCAATTCTTATTTTCTTTCGGAGGCTTTCTCTTTGCTTTCCCATTAAATTCAAACTTTGGATCTCATAGTCTATACTTGTATTTATTCCCTCTTTTTGCTTCTCCAAGAACTTGTAGTGAGCCTAAGAAGATATACAGTTGGTATGATAAGTTTCCATTATGTGTTTTCAGTAAATGAGACCCTGGAAATGTACTATGAGGAAGTAGAATCTCTTGCATATACCCGAGATATTACAATATTTGAAACAAAATCCCTGTATCATCACTGCAAAACCTTTTTTAAACTCTTAACACTTACAAGGCACTGATTGAGGCTCCGTGATTCAAACTGCTGTGGTGACTTGAAAACTGCATTGAAATAGAGCTTCTAATTTTGCCATAAATTATGTATGAGTACCTCAGCAGTGACTTAACTTTGTCAGTCTCAGTTTCCTCACCTGTAAATTTGGGGGAATGGGCTAAGTTCAAGATTTTTCACTTTTCTAGTAACAAAAGCATATTAGAATTAAAGTCTTATTTGGTACTGCAATATACAAAACAGATAAAAACAAAGCATCCCCTGCTGTAGAGGGGAGGCGGCTCACTCAGCCTCCTTGGTCCAGCCTCCCTGTCACCTCTCTCAGGGCTCTGCAGGGACTGCCTTGGAACACAGCTTGAAGCCCAACGGACTAGATGATTTCCAAAGTCTTTTCCAAATTCAGATGTCTAAACATCAGATGTGGTCTACCATCGTGTCCCCTACAAACAGGAGGTGCTGAATATGTGTTGAATTGAACTAAATGGAATTGAATTGAATTAAGCTAGCACCATCCAGTATCTCCAATGCTTCTCCTAACTAGCTTCTGCAGGAACAGAACGTAATATTCTTTACTCTTTATGCTCGTCTGGCTTCTAGCAGTTTGTAAGACTAAAAACTCAATTGCTTGTTTGCTCTCATTTACACGATGTTAGAGGAGTACGTATTTGAGTTTCAGGTGATAAGTGATTTAATGTTTATTTGGTCTTATTTATACACAAATATTCGGTTGACAGTACTTAACAAAACTAAACAAATGTAACTGTTAATAAAATGTGAGATAGAGTAAAGGGTTAGCAGATTTTAAAAATTTGATCAATAGCTTACTTAAATAGGCAATGGGTTATTGAACGAGTATTTTAAATCCATTTTATTCATTTAATAATATTTCCTCAAAAATTAAATTGTGATAGTTTAAGAATTATATAAGATTTCCAGAGATAAAATTGGTGCCTGAAGAAATTTTTTTTCTGGGCCAAATAAGACTTTAGTAGGTTAAAATTTTAGCAATTTAAAATAACCAAAGATCATGTTTACTATACATGAATGAAAAATTTTAAGTGGAACTCAGGTTGTTGGGGAAAAAAAGCATTTCTCTGGGGCAGGGAAGAGTTTTTTTCCACTTTATTTTGAGTTTATAGCTGCTAGAATGCTATATTTAAAAATATACTTACTAAGATTTAAGAGGGTTATTAAAGTTTTTTAAAGTTCCAATGCAAATGTGCCTTTCTCTTCTCCTCCCTCAATAGGAAGAAATAGATAATCAAAGATGTACAAGAAACTTTGGTTTATCCTTGATAACTGGAAGTAGGAAAAGCATGGACAAGTGAATTTTATGACTAACTACCAAGAATCATTTTAAGGTAAGTAATTTTAACCTCATTTCCCGTTGAAATCCAGAACTACTAACCAATTGCAAATCTGACTCCGTGTGATTTCATTTCCATTGTTTTTCTTGCACACCCTCTGAAGTAGTGTCCACATAAAAAGAGAGGAGTCATAAGAAAGTCTGTGAAAGAGATGTGGTTAATTGGAAGTGTGACTAATGAAGAAATGATTCTATGGGCTCAAAAGAAAGATGGCTGAGATTTAATTGATCTTCTCTTGTAGTTAATCTGACTGGATTGTCCCTAAATATATTCTTGTTGATTTATTTCCCACGATATCTCCAATGGGTATAACCATTTCCAGGCCTTATCTCTCAGAAGAAAAGGCCATGTATTAATTAATTCTAGAGTTAAAATTCTGAGAAATCTGGACCCTTCCAATTGTGGAATCCATTTCCAAGCTTTTGTTTTCCTTGAAGACTTGTGGGGATGTGTGTCATGTAGGAATTCAGCAGTCACCGTAACTATTGGAATGGTCTCCCTTTTACAGTGATCAGAACAAACAATATTGTTAGGATATCAGAAAGAGTTCCAATGTTGTACCATTAATAATATGTAAATATTTGTTTTTAATGAAAGCATATATTTTGAATCAATGCCATAGTATTCTGCATCCACTTGTTTGTTGTTTTTATTTAAGCTTCATGGTCTAGGAACATGAGAGCTAAAATAATGGCTGAGTTTGTTTTATAGCCTTGAGTACAAAGTTGTTGATCCTGACTTTAAAGGTTTTGCATTTGAAAATGTTTTTTGTCTTGTTTTGGTTTAATATTAGCTCATAGAAATGCTAAATGTAGCCAGAGGATGTAATGAAGAGGTCTTTACAAACTTGAAACATGAGGAAATATTAATGGACCTTTGAGAGAGCCTCCTTCCAGCCCAGTAAAGGGCTGACTTTTTAAAAACTCTATTTGAATTTCTGCGATCACTCATACAGAGACTTCTACCTTTGGGAGACCAATGGGACACCTATACAAGATGCTCCTCTGAACTCAGGTGCATTCTAGGACCCATGAACCCAGAAAAACAAGCTAACCTAAGTCAGGGAATGAGTTACTCAGACTGGCCACAGGAGCACCACATTTTGCAAAGTAAGAAGAGGTTAATGTGGATGCATATTAGTTTTCCTGCATTTGTTCCTCTTTCCACATTTCCTAGTTTTCAGTACCATGGTCACTGCTATTTGCTACCTACCTCTGAAGCTATTAAAGCGATGACACTGAATGGCAAGCGAATGTCTATTAATTTATCATTTCTTTAATAAAATAAGAAAACACAAGTTTACATCTTGCTGAGATTGTAGAAGTTGTGGAGAAACACTTGATAAAAACATGAAATACATTTTGTTATAATTTAAATGGCTGAGGGTTCACATATTCGACCACCTCTAGGTTAATGTGGTTGAAATGATCATCCTGGAGTACAGGTAGGTGATGGAAAAGAGGTCTTAGAAATAAATTAGTCCTAGGAAAATGATCAAGTATGTGATGTAAACCTTAATTATTTGATTAAATCCTATTTTCCCTGTTACAATGAGGTTTGTGTTCTTAACAAATTTTTTTCCTGTTAAATTCTCAGTAGCCAAAAAGTGCCTGGCACATAGTATGTGCTTTGTAAATATTGGCTGGATTGTGTCTATTTAATCCGTAGCCCTGTTCCAAGTACAAGTGAGAAATTTAAATGTACTTATTGCTGGCAGTTGGATGGGGGACAGACTTTAATCAGGAGACTCTCCCTACAACTTCTTTTCGAGGCAGCTTAGCTAAGGGAGGTAGGGCCCTGCTAAGCTTCCACAAACTCCATCACTGATTGGCCACCACCAGCATTTCGTGGAAGCTCCATCTCTATGTTTTCTTAGGTGAGTTTTCTGAGGAAACTTGCTAAGTTTCAGCTTTACTGTAGATAGAAAAACAAAATCATGATTTCTTCTGGATTAGAGCTTGCCTTAACCTTGACATGTTAAAGCTTTAGCCTCAGTGTTGATCACCTATTTATAGATATGAATTGTTACCTATTACCAAGGCCTATGATACTCTTTTGTTGAAACAACATGATTAAATATCAAATTTAAGCATCTTAAACAAGTCTTATAGTATCTTCATTCTAATCTACATCTCAAAATACAGATAATCAGCACATTTTAATTTTGAAATATTTGGAATCACAAATTTGTTTAATGAATTGGACATCAATCATTGACATGAGTACTAATTAATTACCTTGGTGAATGTAGTGTACTCAGAGTTCCTTGTCCTTTAGAGAGCTTTATATCTATATGTTAAGATAGCATAGCTGTACTTATGCCTGCATTCATCCAATAAACATCTGATGAAGCTTTTCCAGGATGCTGGTATTCTGCTAAGAGCTGGGGCTACAATGTCTAGTGTTACATATTTCCAGCCCTGAGGAGATCTCAATCCAGGAGTAGAGGAAGGAAATTAGAGAACATGGAATACTGTAGTAACATTATACCTAAAATGTTATAGAAGCATGTAGAAAAAGAGCAATAAAACAAGGCATTAGAGGGATCCAGGAAGACTTCTCAAGTGAGTATGTATTGGTTAGACAAAAAACGAGACAAAGGGATGAATGGAGATTTGAAAGAGAATGACATCTTTGGGTGAAGATTTGCAGATGATAAGGCTAGACAGATTGGTGGGAGAGAGTCCATTTTGGATCTAAGGTGAAAAGTTAAGTTATTGTATTCTGAACAATAAGGGAAGCTCGTAATGGGTTTTAAGAAAGGAAGTGTCACGATCAGACTTACAGTTTTGAAAAATCACTTTGAGATATTGTGAAAGAAGGACTATGGGGAAAGGGCTGAAAATGGCAGCCATGCTGGGGGGAAGAAAAGGAGACCCTTTACGTTATGAACAGTGTTGGACCCTGAAAGAGACAACGGAAAATGAATTATCAGAAAAAGTGCATGTAGAGACACAAAATTTTCATTTCTTGGGCTTAAAAGATGTTTCAAATTGGAGGTGTGGGATGAGTTACAGGCAGGAGTTTATGACAAATCCAAGGTCTCTGGAATACAGGAAGGGAGATGAAAACTATGAATTTGATATATTATATTTGAGATGCCTGTCAGGTATCAAGATGGAGATATCCAGTAGATGGTTAGATGTTTGTATCAGGCATCTAAGAGTGCTAAGTTGGAAATAGAGATTTGCGAGTCTTGAATGGTTTTTAAACTAAGAGTATGTAAGTGAGAGACTACACTGAATGATAAAAGGAAAGGACTAAGAAGGAATTCATTGGGAGCAATAACATTTCAGAGAAAAATGAAGTAGTTAAGACCTGCAAAAGAGAATAGGAAAGAGTGGCTGTTGATGTAAGAGGAAAGCGAGGAGAGGAAGATGTCATAGAAGTCAAAAAGGCAAAGAGTTTCATGAAAGAGGGTGTGGTCAATAATGTACATTGCCCCTAGAGAAGTCAGAGATTTAAAAAAAGAATCACTGGTGACCTTAGAGAAACCATTGCAGTGAGGTAATAGGTAATGAATCAAGATTATAATAAGGTATAGGAGGACTGAGAGGGGAGTAAGTAAGCACAGTTAGTATAAACTTACCAATAGTATGCCAAGAATGCTATTAACACCTTATAAAGAAGTTTACTTTGTATGGGAGTTTAGAAAAGGGAGTTAAGCAGAATTAGTAAATAGACGCTACTAGAAGAGCAAAGAAGTTTTCAGAGAAAAGATAACATTTGATTTGAGCTTTGAAACAGAGGAGTATGATTTTTATAGAAAGGAAGGTAGATGGGGTATTACAAAGTGGAAAGAATGACATTAACATGCATGTGATGCTGAAAACATAATCTCAAACTTTGGCAAGCATCCAAATCACCTGGAGGGCATATGAAAACACACCCCGAATTTCTGATTCAGCAGGTCTGGGGTGAGCCCCCAGAAATTCCATTTCTCATGAATTCCCAAGGTGATGCTGATGTTACTGGTCTGCAGACCACACTTTGAAAACCACTGACTTAGGGAAGTGTTTGAGTGGAAACGAATTATACATAAAGGAGTAGTAGAAGAGGCTAGAAAAAAGATGAAAGAAGAGGTTGGATATTTGACTAAAGATATTTTTGTTCCTTAGAAAGTGGAAATAAAGGTTTTGAACAATAACGTGATTCAAGTTTTACTCTTGGAGGTTTCATTTGTTAATTCTAGGAAGAATTCATTCCTTCATGCATGCATGAATTTACAAATATTTATTGAATACTGTGGAAATTATGGTGCTAGATAGGTAGAACTTTCAGAAGGTTATTAGAGTAGTTTCTCTCTAGGTCGATGGTGATAGAAACCATCTAGTGACAGTGGCATTGAAAAAATAAGATGGGTTCAAGAGTTTTTTTTAAAGAAGAACGGATGAATCAAAAATGAATGGAAAGTTTTATAACTGAGGGAATGGTTATGCCATTATGTGAACTTCAAAAGGAGGAGCTGACTTTTGTAGAGAATTCATTCTTTGAAGTATTATATCATGTAGAATTTCACTGGGGGCCTGCTAAATTTGAAGTACTTGTGGGGCATCCGGGTTAAAATGTCTCCAAGTTAGTAGAACCGAGGAGAGAAAATAAGCCTAGTTCACAGTTGAAGCCATAGGAAGGGAGAGGCCCACCAGAGCTTGAAGAGCTTGAAGTATTGTGGGTTGTGGAGTTGTATACCACAGCTTAAGATTTCAGGCATAAAGCAATGTCAGGTGTTGACAAGTTCATGGAAGTGTGGGACTGAAATGGAGTAAGACAAAAAGGAATTTAAATTGAAGAGGTCAAGGAATTCAATCTAAGTTTTTGGATAATCCACATAGACACTAAACTTGCCCAGGAAGAGAGCTGAAGGGAAAAATTGAGTTAGTGGTTCAAGTGTTCAATGATCTCTGGAAAGTGACCAGGGAGACAACATATGATAGTGACATGGATGAATAGAGTATCATATATTCACAGGAGTGTGAACATCAAATGAGACAGTTTTGTAAGAACAAGGTGGCGCTGGAAGCAGCAACAAAAATTCTGGCTACTCTTTCCCAGGCTGCCCCTCATTCCTCAAATACTGTGAAATATGGGAGGCAGGAGAAAAAGTAGCCCTTATTTAAAAGGCCCACATGGGAAGCAAGATTGAGAGTCCTTGTGGATAACCCAACAGCCTACCAACGCCAAAGGAGGGCATTTTGTGAAAAGTCCATGGCTGGAGGTTTAGGGGGAGGTTCCCTGGGACAAGAGTTTCAGTGAAAGTGTAGGTGAAAAGGGCAGGGCTGGAAGGATGAATTAGGGATCATAAATAGGGTACTTAGATGAATGATTGGTAGAGAAGAGGTGAGTGGAGCCACACACATTTGGAGGGGCAGTCTAATATAAACATTCCCAATAATTCAGACATGGGAATTCATTTAAACTCATCTATCCATATCATTTTTCTGCTAAATCCACTGCCACATTTATTTTGTGTTTTTCAAATGATATAAGGTTACACCATTTTTAAAAAGTATGCATATTTAAGTTTTCTTTAAGATTTTGAATTTTGTGCAATGTCATTGCAAATCTATGAGAATATAGTGGCTTCAGAGTGCTTGTTTATAATTCAGAAATTTGATGTGATCTTAGACGCAAAATTCTACTACAACTTGGATGCTTACTTATTTTTCCACTATTACTAAAAAATAAGCAAGTAGAAAGGTCCAGTTGGTAGATTGGCTGCTCTGAAAAATTTATAGGAAAATATATCACCTTCTAAGGTGATTCTATATAATTCAATGAGATGGTAGCACATGGTTTTAATTTTATTTTCCCCTTAGTTCATCATCGATATTGCTTTATCAACCTTACCCTATTTTTCTATTCCATCTCCCAGATCTCTTTTGTGGAGTAGTTACAACCACAAGCTAGGTTTATAAAACTTCACTGGTTTTAAAGGTCAACATGTAAATGAACTAATTAGGTCAATGCAAATCGCTATAGCACTTTCTGTTATAAACCTCACACTTTTTAAATTCTTTCTGAATTAAATAATGAGCTATATTGTTAACAGAGCTAGCATAACATAAAAAAAAGATATTAAATACTTAAGATCCCTAAATAAACAGAAAACTCATTTGCAGATATTTTACAATGATAAAATAATGCATAAAATTAGAAGTATAAGATTTACATAGTACAATATTTACCAAATGGAAATGTAACCTTAGCACTGAGAAGAACAGGAAATTATAAAATGGAATTGAAAGGAATCAAGGAAATGGAACCAACTTTCCATTTGCTAAAAAGAATTTCTCTTTCAGCTTTCCAAAAACCAGTCTATTAAAACAACAAATGAAAGGACAATAAACTAAACCAAACCAACCCCAAACAAAACAAAGATGTCTATCATCTTAAATATCTCTATTATTTAGAAATATTGGGGTTTCATTGAATTAATCGCTTTTGCTATTGGTGATTTTTGCCTGCCATAAAGTAGAATATATGTGTACATATCTCTATAGATACAGACATAGCAGAGCTATATATTGGCTTGAGGACAGATTGTATAAAACACCATTCTTCAACCTTTTTGGCTGCAGCGTGGGTAACTGTTTATTCTGAGTCAGGAATCCCTAAAATACTTCAGTTCTTAGAATATTTCCAAGAATGGATATTAAATTTTACTGTTCAAAAACTCATGAGTAGATTAAAAATCAATTTTAATATTTATCTGAAAACTAGAGTTTTTTATGTTGAGAAGTGATTGGAGTATATAAAATTCGAATGCTAATTTCTATTTCTGGTATTATATATAAGCTATTGAATAAATTCCTTTCTTAGCCTTGTGTCAGAACTAGAAGTAGGAAACCCCTTTTCTTCTCTTTTACCGCTTTGAGTATTTCAGACACCAGATGCCTCAATTCTGAAAAATAATACACACTTAAATTTTTTATTTTGATATACAAATGAATTGATCTCTAAAAATATAATGAAACTGACAGTTTTCTTCATGGTGTCTATCCATATATGAATTCTCTGTAGAAGTTTCATTTCTTTTAAAACCTTGAATATTTTTATTTTTAAAATATAGTGGGATTTAAAAAAGAATAACAAATGAGAGAGTAACTTATAATATATTAATTCATGCAACAGCAGCTGCCTCTTTTGCTATTAGAGTGTGCTTATGTTCTCAGTTTGGGTGAGAGAGCTCATGTGAGCACACTTCTCTTGTAAAAGAGACAGCTGCTGCCGCCTGTATTAATACATATCAAATGGCTCCAGAGTAAACAAAATGCTCTAAATGACTCGAAGCCTTCTGCTGACGTCATGAACCCCGAGACTACAGGAGAGCTGACGAGGTTCTTTTGCTTCTACGTGACATCATGGCAATAACAGAGATGGGGAATGGATTTTATTTTTGTTTGTTGGCCTAAACAGGGCATCCACAATACTATTCATATTCTCCTGAGTTGATTCACAGAAAAGGGATAGCTGCCTTATTTTAAGAAGTTCAGTTTGTATATTTTAGCCTTTTTTTTTCCCCTTCACTGATACATTTCCTAGTCCTGGGTAGGTGCTGGTACCAATAGAATTTTTGGGGCCCAATCAGAGCTGGCTCATTCTCCCAGAAACTGTGATGCAGAAGTGAGACAAAAAAAAAAAAGAAGCAATTGGTGACGTAACTGATGTACCTTGGGAAGCCTTTAAGTTAATGTAGCCAGGCCCTTCTATGTAAGGCTCGAGAACACAGGCTAGTCTACGCAGGCCAACATGTCCTGTTGCTGGTGTCTCATCTTGCTTGTATATTTGTGAGGGTCAACTTGAAAGCATGGAGGATTTTTAACTATATTAATAACTTATATTTATATTGTTTACTCTGTGAACTTATTGTTGACAACTGTGCAAAATAATGCAAGTATATCATAACATTTATATTCACAGATAATTTAAGAACCTCATTTAAGCCTCACAAAAGAACATTTCCCATTTATACCTTTGTATTAAGAACAAACACATTAAATCTTAGAAGAACAAAGAAACATTTCTTGGACACTTTGCATTTTTATTCTACATTTTGGTAAAATAAAACCTCTTTGTGCAGTCCTTTTCCTATAGGAATTTTAATAAGTTTACTTAAGAAAAAAAGTAAATTCATGGTTCTGTAAAATACAAGACATATATTTGATAATCTTAAGGTGTTTGTAGAAGGAGATAAAGAAGGCTGTTAGTATCTGACCTCTTTCAGTTAATCAGGATTGGGAGTTCTAATTGGCTTAGAGGAAATTTTGTATCCTAGTAACCTCAGGACATCCTAGATACACTGAAGCTTATGGTTCAAGGAGAAACCATTATTAAAGATAAAAAGGAGTATCTGATTTGAAATAATTTCTAGACCTCCCTACTATCCAAAGGTTTTTCTTTTCTTTCTTTCTTTCTTTTTTCTTTTTTTTTTTGAAAAAGCAATGAATAAATTAGGAACCCTATCTTTGTTCTAAGAGCCTAATTCCAAAGACATCCTAATAGAATGTCAAAGGTCACGTGTAAGGCATTGTAATGCAGATCTGCAAATCTATATCTCACATAGGCGTGAGACGCTACTGACACAGATGAGTGCAAACCTATCCCTTTAATAGCCAGGGAAAGCAACGAATCCCCCTCCCTAATTTCCTCTTGGAAATATTATACAGATGCTTCCTTGAAGCTTCGAACTTATGTGAACTCTCTTAAATTGCAAATGTATTTAAGATTTTATTATATTATCTTTCAAGTGTATTGAAAGACCATTTCAAATGCTATATTAATTACATATAGAGACACATTTCTTTATTCATATTGAGTCAAGGCCAAATAAGAAAAGGAATCATTTCTGATGCTTAGGATGAGACGGTCTCCTAATCAGAAATAGACGTTAGAAATCATTTCATCCAACCTTATTTCTTATATGAGGAAACCAAGATCCAGCAAGGTGAAATAATTTGATCAGAGGTCAAGCTTGTCTTATTGAGTATTCTCTTTCATTGTAGTTTTTCTTATACTCACGATACTTTTTTAGAAAATAATAATAATAAAAAATGTATGACAAGCTTTGCCTAGTGTTGTTTAAAGAAAGAAAAGCCATCATTCTGAGTGCTGGTTGTTTTTAGTTTTGTTTCTTCATCATTACTGTCAAGATAACCCTTGAAAAGGGATGTCTCAAAGAGAGACCCTGCATAAATAACCAAACAGACCTAACCCTAAAGGAGGATGCACACTATTACAAAGCTATAGTTAATAGGTACCGATTTCTTAACAAAATTTTTGGCTAGTAAATGATTCACTAGCAAAACCAATGATGAAGTGTGACCTTGCCTCATGTAAAATAAGAATGACAAACAAAACTTTATTTTCAAAAAGTTTTCAGAGTGATTTGTATTTGAAAATAGAAAAAAATAGCAGTTATTTTCAAATGAATCTTCATAAGTGGCCTCCTTTTTCTAACGGATTATTGAATTAATTTAGAATGATTCTCATGAAGAAAAATATTTAGTTTCTTATAAAAAATACTTTTATTCTTCATTTTTACTTATTAAATTCCATATTTATCTATCTGGAAATTTTAAGGGCAGGTGAAATAGAGGCAGGGACAGTTTGAAGGCAACCTATAGAACCTATGGAAAGGCTATCAGGATCGTCAGAATAGTCCATGGCAATTTGATGCATAAACTTCAGAGTTTTGAAATTTTTTCACAAGGTAGAAGCAGAGTTCCTGACTCCTCTTGGTGCTTCTGGTGGGGTAGAAAATTTCTGTCCCACCAAAGAGGCGGGTATTATAAAAGAGGATTAGAAAGGATTTCAAGAAAAGAGTGATGTGGGGGAGGGGAATGTCACCCTGTACAGAAAAAAATAATCAACAAAGAGGAAAAGAGAGCCTGCCAGCTGTCCCCGCTCCATTTCATGGCAAGAACCTCCCCAGCTGTTCCCTAAAGGCTTCAGTGAGAATCCCCAGACACTATTTTGCTCTATTCCAAGGACTCCAGTCACCAAGTGCCTGCTTTCCCCAAAAAGGGATAACATTTGGAATAAGGAAACTTGAGCAAGAAGACATACCATGTCCTTTAGGTGGGATTTAGGTAGATTTACCAAGATGTTTGGGAGATTAAAATAAACTGAGAGCTATGTGACATACCCGGTACCCTCGGAAACTCTGTATGTTTGGAAAATTACCTGAATCACAATAATTTCTCATTACTGTGCATAGTTACTTTTTTATAAGAAATAGACAGATATTATATTTGAAAATATTCTATTTGAGAATGGAATGTTTCCATTGATGATCCATGTGTCTTGTCACTCAGTAATGATGTCGATTTGTTAGTAGCTTGCCCCAAGTACAACTAAAATTACCGTATCTACTAATTTCTAGAGGAAAACATTTGGTGAATATGCTCATGAAAAAAACAAACCAGAAAGGAGAAAAGCTCCCTTCTCCTCCATAAAAGGACTTGGACAGACGGTAAAGTTAATTTACTAAGGGTAGATATATATAGACTGCTCTTCTGGGACCACTTACACATTAGCAGTCCTTTTGTTAGTTCTGAGATTATTTATTATTGATTCGATTTCTACACAAACCAATATTATAAAGTGCTGAGTCCATCAGGAATTGAATACTATTTACCATTTTTTCTTGTACCTTATGTTCAAAGTTGCTTCTATTACAGATTTTAAACTTCAAAATTTGTATCTCTAGGTGTGATATAGCATTTCCAGAAATAATTATTTTATTGGTCAAAGAGTGATAGATATGTACTATTGTTGGTTAAAATTTTAATTTTCTGCTTGGTAATTTAACTGTATAAAATATGTCATTGTTTTAATATGGATTAGAGGGACAAAGCAGCTTAGTCCAAATAAGAAATTAATTATAACCCCTGGAACAGAAAGTCCTTACCTTTAAGCCAAATTTTAAAATGCTGCCCTTCTCCAATATTTAGGTCATTTTAATCTGTGTTTTGGTGCCTTGTATTTCTCTTTACAATTCTTACAGATATTTATGAAATTTCATACAGAGGAGCTTCTCTATATTACCTAGTGAAGGTTTGAAGGTCCAAATTTTTCATTTGGTAATTCTCATTTCATAGTTGGAAACGCTGCAGCACCCAAAAGTTAAGTGAGTTCATCCAAGACATTCAATTACTGAACTTGGTATGGGAGGCAAAGTCTTGAACTCTCAGCAGAATTCCGTAATTTATCCTCCACAACCCTCAGAGGATTCTTTTCCTTGCTCTAGGAAGACTTAGTTATATACCCT
The DNA here is from genome assembly GCF_020826845.1 of Diceros bicornis minor. NCBI lineage: Eukaryota > Metazoa > Chordata > Mammalia > Perissodactyla > Rhinocerotidae > Diceros > Diceros bicornis. The sequence continues at coordinate 16,987,217 of NC_080772.1, read as the reverse complement.
TATTGAAGTCACCCAACTGTGACTTCAGATTGGCTTTGATTTTGGAGAGTTGTAGGTAGGCCTAGAAAGTTACCCCATTAGTTCCCTAAAGAGTCTAACGGGTGGATTGTGGAAGAACGGCATGATAGAGTAGAGAGACCATAGGATTTAGAGGCAGGCAGAGCTGGGTTGGTTAGAATCCTGGTTCTGGTTTTTTTGACTTGTGTCCTTGAGGAAAAACGACTGAAATTCTCTAGGATTGTTTCCCTATAGCCGTGCCTAAATCATATCATAAAAGGCATATAATCCACCTGCTATGGTGAATGTTTAATGGAAATGTTTCTTTCCTTTCCTATTGAACTGCTCAGTCAATCCCTAGGTATCCTCCAGGCTGGGAGTCATTCCCGGGCCACAAGTGAAAATGTTCAACCCACATACTCTGGCCTCATTTTAGGCTTCACCCAGCTGGTCTTATGAACTCCTAAATCCTCTCCTGGTGTACTAAGAATTGATATTTGGTGGGTGAAAAGCTACCTTTCTGCTTGGTCTATTTCAAGGGTGACTGCATACAGTGCTTCAAATAAAGCAGACCAAACCCCACACAGCAGACAGATTATCAGTTTGGTGACATGAAGAGTAGATGGTGAAAATCATGATAGAATTCTGAAGAGAGTTTTGAGGCCATGCTAGCCTACTCTGCTCAATTAATTGTGTGAGTTATTATTTTTTTCAAATATGTGTAGATACTGAAGTATTTAATAAAATATAATTAATTTAAAAGTGCGACTAAATTTATATAGCGTTTTTGTCTTTGTTTTATCTCAACAGATACTAGATGGACAATTGCCAACACGTGGTGGGTGATCCATGAAATTGTTATAGTTTTGTTACATGGTTTTGCTTTTGTTTCTTTTATTGAAAAAGTGTGGGATCCACTGGTACAACAGAGAGAAGTTTGGCCTAGGATTTAACAGATGCTGGTTTGAGTCTTGACTCTGCCGATTGTAAATCACATGACCTTCATCAGCTTTCTTTACCCTCCCGTACTTGTTTTCCTCATTAGGCGAAATGACCACAGTAAAGTTTTTATTTATATCATTAATATTTGTAGAAGAATATTTTGTAGTCTGCAAGTAAAGTATCAGAATGATCTTATCCAAGTACAGTGACAAGCTTTATTTGGGACTAAAAATATTGAACAAATTAAGTGGTTTTGAAAAATTACTGGCACATTATTCTTTAACATTTTGAAGACATTTTTATTGAGCACTCGCAACGAGCCAGGCAGTGAGTTTCAAAGGCTAAATTGTTACTTTAGGAAATTCTAATATTTTAAACATAATTACAAAGTAATATTTTCAATTCAAATTGATTTTTAATGCCTGAATCAAACTTTTCCCTAGCCTTGCAGAGGGACCTTTTCCTATTTTCCATATGAACCTCCCCTTCATAGATGGGACAGACTTTGTCAATGACTTATATTTTAACATAAATATCACTTGTTTACATACATATATGTTCAGTAAATATGACTTTCTGATATCTCCATTTAGAAGTCTTCAAGGCTGAGTATGAACATTGTAATCTAATAATTATTGTTTGGAATTCACAAGGCAAGGGCAATTGGTGCAGAAATTGGAGCAGGTATTACTCCTTTGGCATTCAGATACTGATGGCTTAAATATCTCAAATGTTTCCAGCCCTTTACTTATGTTAACTCAATTAGAACTCATGACAACCCACACAAGGTAGGTACTATTATTATCCCCCATCTTACAGGTGAGAAAACTTTAGCACAGAGAGATTAATAACTTGGCCAAGGGCAGATAGCCTCTCAATGGTACAGCCAGGGTTTTGCTCACTTTGGTTGCCAGGTCTACACTCTTAACTGCAATGTTCTTACTTATCAAGTACTTATAATCAGCCAGATCCTAGGGGTTCTAGATTTATTACTGATAAAAAGCCACCATCCTCAAAGTAACCCAGTTGGTGAATGGAAGAGCTGAGAGTCTAATCAATTTCTATCTAACTTCAACTAAGCCTCTGTGTGTGTGTGTTTAATAACAGCTTTATTGAGATATCCTTTACATATTGAGATATCCTTTATAAATCTCCAATTCAGTGGTTTTTAGGATATTCACAGTTGTTCAACCATTACAGCAATCTAATTTTAAAATATTTTCATTGCCCCCAAAAGAAACCCTGTACCCATTAACAGCCACTCCTCCTTCTCCCTCCATCTAGCCCCTGTAAACCACTAATCTACTTTCTGTCTGTATGGATTTGCCTATTTTGGAAGTTTCATATAAATAGAATTATACAATATGTGGTTGTGTGTGTGTATGTGTGTGTATGTGTGAATGGCTGTATCCACGTTAGCACAATGTATTAAAGGTTGATGCACATTGTAGCATGTATCAGTACTTCATTCCTTTTTATTGCTGACTAATATTCCATAATCTGGGTATAAAATGTTTTGTTTATCCATTCATCTATTGACAGACATTTGGATTGTTTCCACTTTTTTGCTATCTTGAATAATGCTGCTATGAGCATTTGTGTACACACAAGTTTTTGTGTAGACACATATTTTCATTTCTCTTGGAAATATACCTAGGTGTAGAATTTTTGGGTCTTGTGGTAACTCTATGTTTAACTTTTTGAGGAATTTTCAAAAAGTTCACAGAAGCTGCACCACTTTACAGTTCCACCAGCAGTGTATGAGAGTTCCAATTTCTGTACATTCTTGTCAGCACTTGTCATTATTTGTCTTTGATTATAGCCAATCTAGTGAGTATGAAGGAGCATTGCATTGTGGTTCTGTCTTGCATTTTCCTGATGACAAATAATGTTGAAGATGCTTTTAGGTGCTTATTGGCCATTTGTGTATCTTCTTTGGAGAAATGTCTGTTCAGATCTTTTACTCATGTTTTAACTGGGTTATTTGCCTTTTTATTGTTGAGTTGTAGGAGTTCTTTATGTAGTCTGGTTACAAATCCCTTACCAGATATATAATTAGTAAATATTTTCTTCCATTCTATGGGTTGTCTTTTCATTTTATTAATGGTATCCTTTGACACTCAAAGGTTTTTAATTTGATGAAGTCAAATTTATCTATTTTTTCTTTCTGTTTTCATATCTAAGAAACCATTGCCTAACTTGAGATCACAAAAATTTACTTCTGTGTGTCTAGGAGCTTTATAGTTTTAGCTCTTACAATTAAAACCTGTGGTTTTGTTAAAACAATATTAAGTTTTAAAATTTTTGACAGAAGCACAAATCTTTTATCATTTCCATTCTCAATAATCAAGGGTCAGGATATTCCTAACAACTATTTTGTTCCTTATTAAGGTTACAGTGCCTTTCTAAGTTATTTTAATGTAGTTTTGAATGGAGCTTCAAAATTTTGTGTTGTGGTAAGTTTGTTCCATCCGTTTTCCTTCTCTAAAAGGTAAGAAGGAAACAACTAATTGGAACAAGGCCTAAACTTTTGAGTGGCTTACAACGTTTTCCCATTCTAAGGTCTTCTTGGTTCTGCATCTTCATCGACTCTTAAACTTTGAGTGAGATAAACATTGGCAGATGTTCCCCTGGTACCTGGTGCTTGCAGTAGGCATGCCTCTTGATGCCTGGCATATCGAATGTCACTGGGGTCTCTGTGGTGTATATTAGAATACCTGTCACTGTGAGTTGAGGCAGATAGAAAGGTTAACAAATTATAACACTAGGCATTTTCTCAAGTTTAAATTAAATCATTTTGAATATGTCGTTTAGAGATGTCCTTACCAATGATTAGCTGTATGAAAGTGTGAATATTTCAAAGGGTGTTTTTTAAGGGGTCAAAATGACCCTGTTGACTTAGCTATGCATTCTCAGCTTTAATTTTTCTTTGTCACCCTATTTTGGTCACATCTTTGAATGCCCATTTGATATGTGAACTGGAGAAATGGCATGGGAACTGATGGGGTACTTTGAACACTGGTTCTTGGGTGGAGCCCTGACTGACTGGTAGTCTTTTGACATCCAAATTTTTCCATCTGTAAAACATGATGATTCCTTTTTCTACTCAAATGACATTATATATAAATTAAGAATGGCTTTAATTCTAATGGTATTTCTAAAGAATAGCTTCCTTTTTCAAGCAAATCTTTATATGTAATATTATTCCGTTTTGTTCCCACACTAAATGCTTTGAAATTCCTATAAAATAGAAAGTGTTACTTATTTTTATAGCTTTAAAATGACAATAATTTTGACTATAAGTAAGTGTCCAAGTGTGGATCTCTAAGATATAATAAATTTAGTTTCCAGAAAATGATATTAAACTTGAATTTTTTAAAAAATCACAGAACACCTCAAAATACGACAATGCACAGATGTAGTCTTACATTCTTTCTCATAGATTATAGCCAAAGATATGTCTGAATATTTTGTTTAGTCCTTTTAAAGCACTTTTAAAATAATAGCAATTTATTTTTCTAAAATAAGCATTCTATAGAATAATGGAATATAGAAGTGAACATTGCAGAATTATACTTCTTAAGCCTGTTATAGCATTCATAATCTACATAAAAAATATATTGTTATAAATTTAAAGTATTAGGTCTGAGAGTCAATGATTCTTCTTAAGTTCTATAATTATTTCAGAATTCCTTCATAATAACTACTTTCTTCAGTGAAATACAAAAATATTGATATCCGTAAGAGCAAATCAAGTAGTTTTCCTCTTCATCGTCATTTCAGAATAAAGATTTCTACTTTTTTTCATCTAAAGTCAGAAAATTCAAATGAGGTACATACAACTTGGTTGCTTCATAATTTGCAATGGAAAGCAGGATTATCTCAATATATTTTTAACCAGGGTGGTAGCAGACATATGAATTCCAGTCTAGAAACCTGCTGTATGTTCTACTATATTCAGTCCAGAATGTATAAAAATAGGCCTTTTTTTAGTGCATACACACACACACACACACGCACACACACACACAATGGTAATTGCAATGTACATAAAACCTGTCAAAGCTCCAATTTCCAATATTCCAATGAATATCAAAAGAGTCCAGTATTTTTGACTTTGACAAATTGCAGATGAGGTTTTATTCATTAAGAGGGGCTGCTAATGTTTATTTAAATGCAATTTACTGTTGCATTATTGATTAGCTACTGCAAAATTATCTTACAAGGAGCACGTGTGGCAAGAAGATTTCAGGTTGAGAGCGGATTTATCTAGGGAAGGCCTGTAGGCTTGATTTAGGCCCCAGGACATGAGAGGTTTAATTTATCTGGAAAGAAAGGCCTGGTGGAAGGTTTGCTTTGTTTGCATTTAGACAGCAGATGAAAGGGGTTTTGATGTTGAGCTGGGAGAAAATGGCTGCCACTCTTGTTATTCACGCAGAGAATTCAGCAAAAGAAAAAAAATCTATTACTAGGCAAGATAAAACAAGCCTTTTCTTACCCTCAAATCATTTTTCGAATCGAATCTGTGGCTCTTGTTATCTTCCAAAGAAGAGATAAAAATTTTAAATGTTGCCTGTTATCTAAAATCTTAAAAAAATTTTCCATAATTCATTTGTTACTAAACTGTCACTTTCCATTGTGGTTCTATATACTTTGGTGGGGTCGTTGTGTCTGAAATGTCTTAAAATGCGAATGTAACTTAATAAAAGAAGCAATGCTAGACTTAAATATTTTAATGAAAAATGAACCAACCAACCTTTCATATGCTTTTTTTGAAAAGAGGTAGGAGAACCAGTATTTAGCCAGAAAGCCTCTTAGACATACTAATAATACATTATTGATTCTGCGAGGTAGACACATTTGTCCTAAGAAGTAAAGCTTTTTTGTGCTGATTTATTTTAGCTTAATCACCATGAATATATTAACGGGTAAGACAAAGCCATAAGGATTGCACTAGTAATCTTAATGTAACTAATAGCAGCATGTTTCTAAGCACGTGTATGAAAGAATCACAATTGGATCAAGAGTCACAATTGGATCAAAAAGTTAGTTAAAATGAAGAAAATGAGTACTAAGAAAATTCATGAAGTTCTTAGAGGAAAATATTCATCTCATGGTTTGATTGTGTGTATTAAGAAAACAACATAAACGTCTTATATTTCTTGCCCAGATAACTGATGATTTATTCACAGTAAGTAGTGGGATTTCATTTATTCAGTTTTCTCTCTACCCAGCATGGAGAGCAAGTTTATAAAGATAATTTTGGGATTCATTATTTTTTTATTATTTGAAGCTGAGAAATATATATGGTGAGAGTTGATGCTTAAAACTCATCACTCCTGTATGCTGGAGATCAGTTACCTGTTTGGTATTCCTAGGAATCCCATGATAATTATTTTGAATATATGTCAGCCAACCACAAGAATTTAGAAAACGTCTCAACTGATCAGCAAAACGTATGAATTAGATTTCAATATGCAATCATGTGATACCTAAACCTGGACTCTGAAATGTTATCATTCAGAAGACATTCAGCTGGCTTATTATTCTACAAAAATCAATTTCATAGGCAGCATTCTGCATTGAAAAAGAAGCAGAAAAAAACTTTCTCTGTGTGATTTGGGGCCACAAATGAGAGTGACAGCAACAAGAATTATGTTTCCCTTTGGGGTTTATACCACTGGAGACACAATGATGATGACTGAGTATCAATTCTGACAAGCTGAAGGTTAATTACCTACCCCATATTTCGAGTCTGACAGAATAGGATACTGCTATGCATTTATTTACAAAAGTCTGAAGTATTTGCTTTTTTTTTTTTTGACTTTGACTCATAGTAATGCAACCCTAACGACTTCATAATTGTTTTTTTCCTATGCAATTCTTAGTTTTGACTTCCCTTTTAGTTAATTTTCTCCTCTGTTCTTTCTCAAGGAAGCTCTTGCTATTGTCTCTCTTCACCTTCAGTTGTTGGCAAACACCATCACACTTCAGAAGAACACTCAGCTCAGAATAAGAGCAATTAAAAAATAAAGCAAGCTGGATGTTATGTGGTCCACTTCCAGATACACTAGTGTGTTTCTCCCTTAAAAGTATTTAAAAATTTTGATTTGTCTCTCCAAGATGAAACTTGGTCCAGATTTGGCCTACTAAGTAAAACCATTGGGAACAAGAGATCAAGCAAGATAATTCCAGAAGAGAGATTTATTTAAGATGCTATTAATGAAAGATGATATATTAAATTATACTCATTTTATTTAAAAAGGAGAAATGTGGTGGTGGCCATGACTATGCTGTGTGGGTTGATATTTAACTTTTTTAAGCTCTCTGAGATTTTATATACCAAAGTGCTCTAAGTGGGAAAAAAAAGGAAAGGACACTCCGAAGTAAGAATTAAGGGAGAAAGTGGCAGCTTTAAGAAATATTAGTTAATGTGCTCATAGCCTAAAACAAATAAAAGGATGACAAAAAAAGACCAGCAAGTGAACCTATGAAGAAATAAAGTCTATTTGTTCATACATTCATTCATTCAACACACATTTACCACTGAGTGTCAGGACTACTCTTCATGTACGTCCCACAATAATAAAGCTATTCTAGGTGAGGAGATAGATGATGAGTGCATGTCAGGCACTGGGTTGTTAATAGAGGATTTTTATTAATCCCTTCCAATGCTGAAACATCTATGATTAGTTCCCTTTTGTTTTCTTTTGGCAAAAGTTTAGCCATATTTGCCATAGTTTCCCATTCATTTGTATTTGGATCTCATATCTTTTAGATTGATTGATGACTTTCATTTTCTTGGAGAACTATACTGTAGTATTGTTTTTTTCTGTTATATAACCGAAGATTTAGAATGGACACTAGGGATGGTTAAACAAATTCATATTAAATACTGTCATCTTGTGCCCCCTAAAAATATAGACTCCTGAATCCAAAATCTATAGTGAAAAAGTTACCTATTCCACAAAAAGTAATGGAGATGTTGCATAGAAAAAAAATAGTCACCCTTCCTAAACCGAATAGAATTTTTATAGACCATACGATTTTGAAAATTAAAAATTGGTGAAATGGAGCCTGGATTTGTTTCTTAACTCTATTCCACATTTCTTGACTTAAGTTAATGGTGCATATTTTTATCCTTTAATACTGAATATGAAGAGATTTCGACACGACGTCTCATACACAATAAAAGCTCCACACACAAGGCATAGCACTTATTTTCATGTGTAATTACTCAGCTATGTCTATTTTCTCAATGTTTTTGATAAAAATGTTTGGAGAGGTACCCAGAGAGATAAAAACATTTGAATTTCTTGGGATGAAACCATTGTGAGTGATTTATTCCTTCTATTATTATTTTCCATTATTTTTATTTGTTATTAACGTCGTCACTATGTAGTTTGTCTCACACAGAATGGTTAAAATAAACTTTCCTGTAATTCTCCATTGAAGTGTCTCTTTTTGATTTGACCATCAGGCCTGTTGCCATCTTTGCAGGGCCTAGGGCAAGGGTACAAATAGAGTCCTGCTTACCGTATGACTGAATATTTTAAATTTATAAATCAAACTAACAAACTTTTATTTATAACTTTCTATTCTACTTTCTGGGCAAATATACCTTGCTAGGAACCTGGAAGGCCAAGTTTAAATTTAGAGTTCCCAGACTCCCTCACTCCGTGTACTGAAACATGGAGAGACTGGCCCTCTGTCCCCACAGCCTGGCCCCTTTGTGTTCTCATTGCATCTCACATGCACATGTATGTACACCCTGGTCTGAACTTTCAAGCTCTGTCTGTGCCCACCCTCTTGACCCCCACCAACGACCACTCCTTGACCATTCCTCAGACTTGTGAGTAGCGTGGTTTGCCTTGGTTCAGACAATTACCAGTGCAGGCCATGGAAGCAGGCTTGGGGATGTGGAGTGCCAGTTCCCCTGAACATGATATAGCAGTGGGGTACATTCTCCAGCTTGGTGTATTTCTTTGGTCCCATGGACTCATCCTCCTTGGAGGAGAGCCAGAGTGAGGTCTTCTAAAGTGTTGCCCAGATAGAAGGATGGCATTTTGCAGCATCAGTTTTAGACTTCTAATTCTCTTACTGTTGAATGACATTATTTTCCAATTTTTAGAATTATTTGGTATTATAATTTGTGTTATGACGAACATTCTTGAACATGTGTCTTGATGCTCATGTGCAACGGTTTATACCTATGAATAGAATTGCTGAATCTTTAAGGTGTGAACATCTTTGACTTTACCTTATAATGCAAAATTATTTTCCAAAGTGGATGTATCAATTTATACTCTGGCCAGGAGTGCTCTCATTATGTCATCACCTTGCAAATACTTGCCAGCCTTTAATTTTGCCAAACTGTTGGATGTGAAATAGAATCCTGCAATGGTTTTAATTGGTTTTTCCTTAATTACTAGTGAGAGTAAGCACCTTTTTGTATGTTTATTGGGCATTTCTCTGTTCTGTGAAATGCCTACTCATGTTTTTCTGCCCATTTTCTATTGGGTTGTTTGAGTTTTTTAATTGATTTATAAGAGATTTTTAAGGGTCAGCATATACATGTCGTGTACATACATGATTTGTAGTGTACTGCACAAGACAGCAGATCTAAAAACACACTGTTCATGTTTGATCCATTTTATTAACTTATATACTAGTGCGCAGTCAGGGCCTAGTCCTGGAGCAGTGGGAGAGTCCATTCCTCCAAAATCCCACACGTATGCACAACTGCAAATCATTGTGCGTGCACTTGGGAAAGCAAACACCAAGCCAGCACCTGAGCTCTGGGCGTCCCCTAAAATCACTTCTCTCTCTGCCTCCAATCTTGGAGGCTCAATTCCTACCTCTGCCTCAAATTTTGGCCTCATCTAAGAGGTTGAAAGAGAGCATGAAGTGTGTGCATTGCTGGTGTGTGTGCCCAGAGTCTGGAGGAAGGCAGGGATGTGTGTGTGCACATAATTAGGCAAGAATGTGGAGGTGTGGGGATGTGAACCAGCGATTATACCTACTGGGGCTGTTCAGGTTTTACAAAACTAAAGTCACAAGAAATTTGAGTAATGATGGCTTTATTAATTTGTCCAAAGGTGCCATACGGACTGCTAGTGGCTGACCAAGTTGTTTATGTATTCTTATCTCATGTTGTGGCTTATAGGTTGACTTTTTTACATTGTCTTAAAGACAGAAGTTCTCAGTTTTAATGTAGACAAATTGATGGATCATTCTATTTATGGCTTGGATATTTTTTATCTTGTTTAAGAATGTGTTCTTTACTGTGAGGTCATCAAGTTATTTTTCTCTATTGTTTTATGTAAGCTTTATTGCCTTGTTTATTACATTTAAATCTTTAATGTGCCTGGAATTGATTTTTGTGTGAGATATGAGTTAAAGGTCCATTTTAATAAAAAACATCAACAAAAGTGTAGGAAATACTATTGAATTTAAAAACCCATTTAGAAAGAGTCCTTAGATTATATAGTCTTCCAACAAATGAACATGATGTATATCTCTCTAATTATTTGTCTTCTTTAATACTTATCAAACCTATTTAAAAAAACTTTCCAAGAATTTATTGTAAAGATTTTGTTAAATTTATTTCTTCATACTTTACAGTTTTGATACTATTGTAACTGATATATTTTTCAAAATTACGTTTTCTAACTATATGATTCTAATATATGGAAATATACTTCTGTATATTGATTTTTTTTAATCTAGGAAGGCTGATAATTCTTCCCATTGATTCTAAATAGTTATGTAGAGAATTTTATCATCTCTTTGCAACAAAAAAGACAGTCTTGGTTCTTTCTTTCTAATTCTTGTATATTTCATTTCTTTTCTTGCCTTACTGCCCTGTTTAGGATTGCCAGTATGTTGTTGAATAGAAGTGATATCTTTTACCTGTTCCTGATCTTCACCACTCAAGTTTTACTATTAATTATGATATTTGATACAAGTTTGGGGTAGATAATATTTATCAAGCTAAGGAAGTTTTCTTCTATTCTGAAGTGTTGTTCTGTAAGTTTTTTTTTTTCATGAAATAGATGTTGCATTTTATCAGATGCTTTTTCTGTATCTATTGAGATAAGCATATAAATTACCTCCATTAGTCTCTTAATATGATAAATTACATCACTTGACATTTCTAATATTAAATAACTTTACATCACTGGAATAAACTCAGCATAGTAATAATGCATGATTATATATCTCTATTGTATGCTTGCTTTCCACTTTGTTATTTTTGCTCTTATCTTCATTGTTTCCCTTCTTCTTCATTCTATAACCTAAGTGAGATTCTTAGCTCGTTAATTTTCAGTTTTTCCTATAAATATTTGACACTATAGATATGTCTTGAGGTACCACTTTAACAATATCCCACAGGGTCTCACAAGATTTTCATTATCATTTAAAGTAATTTCTAAATTTTTATTTATTTATTTGATCCATTCACTAATTAGAAGTGTTACTTAATTTCTAAGCTCTTTAAAAAAAAATCCTTTTGTAGTTATCTTTTGGTAATTGATTTCTAACTTATTCGCTCTGTAGTTGGAGAATATGGTTTGTATACTAATTTCTTGAAATAAAATATTTCAATAAGATTTATTTTATTGTCTAACTTGTGACCAGCTTTCATTAATGTGACATATGTGATTAAACTGTATTCTCTAGTTTTAGGGTACATGTTATCTCTATGGTCTTTAGATAAAGCATGTTAATTACATTCAGAACTTTTATATCCTTCTTGATATTTCCTTCCTTGACCAATTAGCTACTTAAAAAGTTGGATTAGGGACCAGGCCGGTGGCGCAAGCGGTTAAGTGCGTGCTCCGCTGCGGCGGCCTGGGGCTTGCCGGTTCGGATCCCGGGCGTGCACCGACGCACCGCTTGGCAAGCCATGCTGTGGCGGCGTCCCATATAAAGCGGAGGAAGATGGGCACGGATGTTAGCCCAGGGCCAGTCTTCCTGAGCAAAAAGAGGAGGATTGGCAGATGTTAGCTCGGGGCTGATCTTCCTCACACACACAACAAGGGTTGTATTAAAGCCTTTCAATATGATGATGGATTTGTTCACTTCTCATTGAAATTATCCTAATTTTTATTTTATTATTTTAAGGTTATCCTAGTAGGTTCCTACAAGTTCAGAATTATTATGTCTTCTTATGAAATACAACTTTTCTCAGTATTTACTGATGTTCTTTATCTGTGGTAATACTTGCTTTTATCTCTACTTCATAGTTACTCAAATAGCCTTGCCAGCTTTCTTTGGGTAAGTAATTATTTTATTGACAATTTATTTTCAACCTGTATCAATTCTGTATGCTCATGTTTTAGACATATGTCTTGAAAATGACATGTGGCTGGATTTTCAAAAACTCAGTCTTACTGTCTTTGTCCTTCAACGAAGACATTTAGTCATTTTCTTGGATTAGTATTAATTTGGTTTTATTTCTACCATTTTTGTTTTCAATTTGATCTTCCTCCATGTTCCTTTTCCTCTTATTTTGCCTCCTTTTAAATTTATTACTCTTTTATCATCCAAAATTTTTCTTCTGTCATTAATTCTAAGTTATACATTCTATTTATATTTTTTAGAGATTCATCTAGAAATTTTACATTTATTATTATTTTCTTTTTTTTGCTAAGGAAGACCGGCTCTGAACTAACATCTATTGTCAATCCTCCTCCTTTTTTTTTTCCCCAAAGCCCCAGTAGATAGTTGTATGTCATAGTTGCACATCCTTCTAGTTGCTATATGTGGCACACGGCCTCAGCATGGCTTGACAAGTGGTGTGTTGGTGCGCACCCGGGATCTGAACCTGGGCCACCAGCAGTGGAGTGCACGCACTTAACTGCTAAGCCATGGGGCTGGCCCTACATTTATTATTTTTAAATAAAATTATAAAAATACTTGCTCTTTAACTGTGATCATCACTTTTCTGACTTATATGCTAATGTTATATGTTTTAATTCTATAATTTTTAATTCCATTATTTTATTTTCTACAGTTAATGTCAGTTTAAATATATTTGCAAATTTACCACTTTGTTCTTTATCCATTTTTGGCACCACTTTCTGGGTCCCTTTCCATCAATAGATGGAAATTATATCTTTTATAATTTCTATCTGTAAGGGTTTGTTCATTGAAAACTCTTCAGGGATATCTTTTTCCATTTAGAAATGCCTATTTTGCCCTAATTTTTGAAATATATTTTTGCTTGGTACAGAATTCTAGATTTATAGTAATTTTGTCATAGCTCATTAAAGTTATCGTTTGTATTAGTTTTCTATTACTATGTAACAAATTACCACAAGCATAGCAGCTTAAACAACAACCATTTATTAGCTCCCAGTTCTGTAGGTCAGAAATCTGGTGTGGTATGGCTGGTTCCTCCCATTAGGATATATAAAGGCTGAAATCAAGGTGTTGACCAATCTGACCTTTTTTCTGGATGCTCTGTGGAAAATTCTCCTTCCAAGCTCATTTTTGTTGTTGGCAGAATTTAGTTCCTTGCGGTTATAGGACTGTGGTGCTCTGTGTTTCTTTGCAGGCTGTCTGTTGGGGCTGCTCTCAGTGCTAAGAGGCTGCCCACAGTCCTTGCCACATGGCCTCCTCTACCTGAAAACCAGCTACAGCGAATCGAAGCGCATGCTTCCAATCTCTGACTTCCGCTATCTCTGACCTCTAGACCAGATTCATAGGGCTTATATCATTAGGGGAAGCAGACCTGGATAATCTCCCTATCTTAAAGTCAACTGATTTGGGACCTCAACTATATTTGCAAAATGTTATTCATGCTTCACAGCAGTGTTTTGTTGATTAATTGGGAGAAGGTGTGTGTCCATCAGGGGCAGTGTATATTAGAATTCTGGCTATCACATCATTACACAGACTTCCAGATTCCGTTATTATTGTGAAGAAGTCAATTTTCAGTCCAATTCTTGTTCCTTTGCAGGTGATCTATCTTCATTCTCTATTATTAAGATCTTATTTTTGCTTTGGCATTCTCTTTGTCTAGATCTGAATTTCTTATACGTACAGTGTGAGATTTATTGAGTTTCCTGGATCTGTAATTTGGTGTCTTTCTAGCTTTGGAAAATGCTCCACATTATCTGGTCAAATATTACCCCTTTCTCATTCCCTTTTTTATCTCCTCTGGGTCACTGAAAGCATGTGTTTAAGACCTTTTATTTTAAAAAGTCTTTATCCTCTTTATTCTCCCTGCCTCTTAACCTCTCTTTTATATTCACTATCTCATCATTTCTCTATGACACATTCTAGGTAATATTTTCTGTTCTATATTTCAGTTAAGTATTTCCCTCTTTGCCTATGTCTAATCCGTTATTATACCTCTCCATTGTGTTTCTAATTTCAATTAATAAACTTGTATTTCTAGTCCTTGTTGTTTCGTTTTGTGTCTGATATCACCAAAATCTAAGGTATTTATACTTGTAACTTGGCTTTCTCTCTTTTACCCTGCCATCTTTTGATGGCTTGTTTCTTTGTGCATTTGTAATTATTATGATTGTTTAAACCAAATGCTCATATTCCTTGAGACTGTGAGAATTTTTTGAAACCTGGATTGAAGGTTAATTCCTTCAGAGAAAGTTTATTTTTTCTTTTATTAGATGTTTGTGGGTACTATCAACTCAGCATCGTTTTAAACTTAATTCTTGGCTTGATGGTTGTTTTGCTTTGTTTTTGCTCCTTAGTTAATGAGAATTACAGTTGCAGAACCAAGATGGCTGGCTAGTGATTACACATTCTTGGGGGAAATACTTTTTCCTGCACATAGACTTGAGTTTCGAATGTTAAGACTGATTTCCTAGTGGGTGACAGTGGAGGGATATTTCTAGGTTACTTTTATCTTGAGGTTGTAACCTTTGGAGACCAACTTTGTAAGGGAGATGGGAGTTCTTCTATTAGTTTCTGGTTCTTGAGCGGATTCTGTGCTTTGCTCCTTGTCCCATGCACCTTGAGAACTCTGAAAATCAAAGTTCAAATTCACTAGATTTTGTAAAACTGTCTTTATTTTCTGGCCTCCTGTTTTTATTTAATTTGTCACTTCTGATTATACCTTATTTTCTTGCTAGCTCATCAATGCATTTAACAAGTTTTTAAAATATGTTTCATTCAGAATGTTTTTTGTTGTTGCTTCCAGTGGAAGGGTTAAACAAAGTATTTAATCTGTCATACCACCAGAAATAGAAACTCTTCAAAAATGTGTAGCGTGTATGTGTGTTTACTAGTTAAAAACTGAGAGAATAAAAACATTTATTAAGCTTTTGCTATGTTTTAAGCACTAGGGATACCAGAATTCTTAAGTAAAATAGGTATGATTCTTATCCTTACAGATTCACTAACTTAAAAGCTAGTCCAGAGAGAAAAACAGACCAATCAAATAACCAAACAAATAACTGTCAATTTCTTTCCTTCACTTCCACTGATTGTTCTGATAAAGCTTCTATATTCCTCTTTGTGTAACATTTACTCTTTTCCATATTTATTCTCCTTTAATATGTATAGTTCTATACATTTTCAGAACTTGGGACAAATAATATTCTATTTTCCACCTACCACGTATGATCTGTCTTACTCCTTATCCTAAAACAGGATAAAATGAACTTCAAGAGGACTCTGGAAATGTAAAAGAAGTCCAGGACATAGTAGGCCTTTTGGTGGTGGAATACTGACTCAAAGTAAAGGAAGCCCTTTTCATCCTAAGTGCTCTGTTCGTGAGCTGGTTGCAGGCCTGATATTCAGAAGGTATGCACTGTACCCTGGTACTGTCTTTCATAGTTGATATCCCGATATTGGAGTGTCTATTCTGGTTGGTAAATGCTTGTGCTGTTCTAGCTGTTGAGTCTTTTGAATAACATTCCTGACTGATTGCATGAATCTGCGATCCTTTTTAGTGCCACCTTACACCACACCAACTACCCCCAGAATCAGCAGGAGAAAATACTCTTTTCTCCCCAAGGGTGCAGCTGTAGCATATGTCAACATTTGAGTTCATCACAGCATCTTCTCTCCCCCTTGGATAAAGAACAAGATTCATGTACAGGCCTGAAACAGGTTATGCTCAACATCTATCTAGCTCATTGCAGGAAACAGGGCAGAGAACCTTATTTATGAGTGTGCCCTATATAAAGCCAGCACACCTCTGGGCTTCTAGATCTGACTTACACTTAGTGTCAGTTTGGTCTTCTGTGTTTTAATTTATCTCTTGGGACCAACCGCTGTTTTCCTGGGCCACACACCTGCAGGCCCCTTCCACTTCACTGCTCCGTTATTCTGGTCTGTCATGATGACAGTCCCTTAGCCGTTGCTCTCCTCAAATCAGAAAGTCAAAAAGAATGCTGTGCATATCCTTCTATTCTGATCATCTGGACTCTGCTTTTTGAAACAATGTGTTTTCCTTGCTCCCCCGCTTTGTTTTAATTTCTACGCTTGTATTCAGACCATCTTTTCTCACTATGCTCCACATTTAACTGCTGCATTTATTTCTCTGTTTGTTCATATACAAGGGATTGAAGTGGAAAGATCGCTCTAAGTTAAGAGTGTGTCTAGTTTAGAATTCAAGTGGACAGAATACTTTTTATGGGAAGGTTTATCTTTCAACTTCTAGTCCAGTGTTTTATGCACTACATCAGTAGGGTAATGATTCATTCATCTAAACTTCTCAAAGCTTCTAATTCTTTGATGAGTATAAGGAACAAAGAGCACGTTAAAAAGATCCTTTTTAGAAGCCAATGTCTTGACAAAGCCTAGCTTGCAGGCTGTAGATTTATATCTGTTGAAGTTTTTAAAATTGTTATCAAGCACTTTAATTTGTTCATATGATCAAGAAATCAAATTTGGGCATTGAGGACAGCAATTTTTTCACAGTTATATATTTAACGGGGATTCATTTCTCATAGTCAGATATATACCTGCATTGCTATGATTTTTTTATCCTTAGGTAGTTTTAATACCTCAAAAGAAAAAGAAAAAGCTTTTTTTTTCTTTTGAGGCATTACAAACCAATTTGTGGAAGAATAAACAATTTGGGAAGATGTAAAGTCTAACGTATGAAAAACATTTTAGAATACCTCAGTATGGGTAGTGAGAAGGGAAATGTAATACACTGTCAACACAGTGTTTGTGAAATGATAGAACTTCAGAGCTGTACCTTCCAGTAAAGTCTTTTCACATAACCCTGTACCTAAACCAGGACTTCCTATCTACACCATCTTGGTTATGTAACTACTGACCAAATACAGAATTGACTGGATTTCTACTCTTATGACCCAGCAAATTTTTAGTGTTCTCCCCTTCATTGAGTCAAAATCTACCTCCCTATAACTACTCTACTATTTGACTTTCTTCTTTCTGTTATAAAATTTATTGAGCACCAACCATATTAGGCTGTATGTTCAGATGTGTGGATACAAAAATGAATAAAACACGGCCCCTTTTCTGGAAAATCTCACAGTCTACATGGGTAGACAGACATATAACCAAATAATTAGAATAGAAAAAGAAGCGCTAATAGAGGTACACACAAAGGCATTATGTGAGTAGAGTCTTTTGAGCTGTTCATCATATGATGTGGTTTCCAGACCCTTTATCATAATAATAAAAGACTCTTCAAGGAAAGGTTGAAGAGATCCTACGAATGGCCTTCTTACATGAGGTGGCTGTTCTGAGGCATTCAGTTATAGTAAGTATGGCAATAATTAGGACTTAGCTACAAGGTGGTTTCAGACAGAAATAAATACTAAAGGTTCAGTCAATCCTGGATTATCCATGCACAGATCAGAATATGTATTTGAATGTATAAATGTAATTAGTAAACAGTAATGTGATTCATTGGCTCTCAGAAATACGTTAATGATGTTTGTCTATTCAATAGAAGACATTTCCAAATTTTAACTTGTGTTAGTATTAATTAACGCATTACCTATGCTTGGTGTTTTAGAATTTTCAAAATGAATCCAGTTACATTGATTCTTTTTGCTTATAGTTTCCTCTCTTTGTGCTTTGACCTATGATTTTTAGTTCAGAATTTTACAGGGATTTGTTGTGTTAAATCGATCTGGAATAATCGTATACATTCCATTATTCCTTTCATTTTAAGTATGTGGAGGTGGCTCAGTATTTGGGACCTGAATTCGGTGTAACTTTTAGAGTGTGACTTGATTTGTGGTTTGCAATGCCTTATGTTTTAAACAAAAGAAAAAAAGAAAGGGCTTCCAGATTGTGCAGATGATTTTCTTCACAGAGAGTTTTGCTTTGTACGATGTTCTTAACTTGGGCTTTTTGGAAATACTTGGAATTTTATGTAAAGTCTTGTGTTTATGTGCATTTTCTGGGAATGTTGTCCAGAGGACTTATCAAACACTCAAGAGAGGTTATGTACCTGTAAACATTTGCAAATTCCTGCAGTAGATTTTCCTTGCTAGAAATTCATGCAACCATACCAAATGACAACGTTCCCAAAGCCATGGACAAGCTTTATGCTTTCTGACATTCATTATGCCCTGTCATCCTTGCCATAGATAGCATTATATATTACTGTAAAAATGGCTTCTCCTAGAAGGGATTAGATAATAAAGGTCGTGTTTGTGCATAACTTTATGGTTTCAAAATACTTTCTAATGTAATCTATCATTTAATCTCTAAAATTTATTTAAAAATTATCCCCATTTTACAGAAGAAGGAATGGAAATTTAAATATAAAAAGCTCAGGACTCATAGAACATGGACTCAAATCAGCTATACAAAGTTACATACTCTTTTCCACATCAAATATTTATCAAAATTTTCCTTTTGATTAGCTTCTGTGTTCTTTATTTAGATAAGAGTGCCTCAGTCTTAGACTTGCTCTGTGAGGGGGGAATCATCTGAAGAATGAGCTATGAGCTCAAGGAAACCAGGCAACCTCTGGGGGCCTCAGTTTTCTGCATGTAAAATGAGGGCATAAACTCAAGCCACACTGAGATACCTGCCAGTTTCTACATTCCATGTGTCTTTGTCAAAGTTTGGTCCAAAGCTTCTTCTCAAGAGAGCAGAAGCATTCATTATATCTGCATGCCAGGTGAGCTGGCCTGTTTCCCACCAACTGCAGATATACCACCAGTCCCAGTGTCCAGGCTGTGCATTCATGATCCTTAAAGGGTCCCTTACTGTTGTGAGGACCTCACATTGATCAATCTTACAAAAACAGTTTGCCATGGCTGGATTTCATTCGTCTTCTCATCATCCAGTTCTTGCCTAGAGGACCTGTGTTGATCATTGCCTTAGTGCTGTTAAGCTAGCTATGTTCTAAGATGTTGTTTCAGTTTTCTTGAATTATCATGTGATGTAGAGTAGGTAAATTAATGTTTAGAGTACGTGCTTGGGTGACATTAAGCTTCAGAACAAAAGAAATTCTGTTTAAGAAACAATATCAGGAATCAACTTGATTGAAGTTCCAGACACTTAGAAGCTTGAGTCTGAGCATTATTCTTGCCAGATCTGGTTCAAAAGCTGCATATCCTGGTGGAAGGATGATTGAGCTGGGGATATGTAGTAGAGGCTTGTCATTGACAAGTCACTCATTTGAGCCTTAGCCTTGTCATTTATCAGTGAGAAATTGAACCAGATGAGCTCAAAGATCCATGCCAGTAGGAAATTGCCTGCTTTTTGAACAGTTTAATTAATGATCCTTAATAAGCTATTTCTTCCCATTCTTACATTCTGTAGCATGATTGAAACTTCTGATGTTGTCACTTGAGAGCTTTAAATAAGACCTAGAGTTTTCTCGATAATTACTTGATATCCACTATGTGATGTGCTTCTCCCCACCTTTCCCCAACCTGATCCCGAAAAGTTTTTCTCTTAATTTTTTGACTTTTTAAGTCTTCTATTTCTTTTAACTTTTAAGTTGGTTGCATAAATAGAAATTGAAGCCACAGTACAAACCTTGAACATAGTAGGTCAATACCAGCTCATTTTACTGCAGGACTCTATATGTAAGCTGGGTAGTCTTCTCAGGAGTGACTACTTTCTTGAGGTAGATGCCTTCATTGGCCTCGTTCAGCACTCCACACCACCTGATGCAATACCCACTCCAGCGCTGAAATCACAGGCTGGATTTTTATTATGATGGGATCACCCACTATTGAAATAGGATTTTGCTGTTCCATTTGCAGTCCGCCACCTGATAAATGCTAGATTATGAGTCAGAATAATAAACACAGAGGTGTTTTAGTAGGCCAAAAAGCTTCCCATTGTCTAATGTTACATCTGTCTTTTTAGGAGTATTCTCAAAGGAAAACAAAATTTGAATGTGTGCCTGTGTACTAACAGTTTCTGGAAATGGCAGCGCCTATCTATTTTCTTTTTAAATAAAGGCTTTCTGTAAACGGTTCACATAACCAGTGATTTGGCTTGAAATGGTCTCCCCATGAAAATGCTTGCCTTAATGTCAAGTCAGGGAATAGTGAAGCTTTGCTGGAGTCCCAGTGTCTAACAGATATACTATAAATTGAATTTCATGGCAAAGTGAAGTCTATTACAGAAAATCAGAAAGAACTACCTTCTCAGCAAGGCCATCTCTCTTTTTTTATTGAGTCCGTTTTGTGTAGCTTTCCAAGCTTTGTCTGCACCTGCCAATAAAAAAGCGCTTTTTGTTTGAGGACAATACTGACAAATTAACCAGCAAACATGTTTCCAGTGGTGGGGGGGGGCAGAAGTTCAGGAGAGGGCCATGGCTGCTACCTGTTATATTACACGTGTAACCAAGGAGCTCCGTCTTGTTAACAGTTTTTATTTTACTAAGTTTGAATAGTATTGGTTCTCTTGTTTCTTATATATTGTCAGTGAAGCTGGAGCATTTTTATAAATTTTGCTGCTGCAAGTGTAGGAGGGAGGATGAGGAGGTTGATGTTAGAACCATGGTGCCTTGTAGGAATCCCAAAGTTTCTCGAAACAGGTAAAAAACCTCCAAGCCATACTAAAGTATTTCTTAATTGGTGTTCTGTGGCATAGCACATTAGTTAAAGATCTCTTGGGTACTCTGAAAACCAGCTGATGACTTTTAAGTGGCTGGCTTGGCCAGCAATCATTCTTTTCATAGGGTCAATATAAAATTTTTCTCGGGCATTTAAAAAAGAATTATATTCACAAAATGTGAAAGGGATGAGCTAGTGCTGTCATCATTAAAACCTCTGGAACTGAGGTTTTTGAGGGATTTTCTTTTGAAAATTACAATGAAATACAAATACGAGGATTCTCTAGTATTTGTAGAAGTGAACTAGACAGTATATTAAATATGAAAGAAAGAACCACCACCATCATCATAATTTTTCTGTAACTAGATGAATAATTAGAGTTATTTCATTGAGGTCTGGTGGTTCAGTTTAAACCAGATCAATTTCCTATGAATTTTTTATCAATCAATTCTCTATGAGTACCTATGATGCTGTTGGCACTCTTCTAAGTTTTGTAAAGTATAAAAATAATAAATATGTTCTCTATCCTTAAGAAACTAATGACACATTTAACGATCTCTATAGATTGTTTTATTTTTAAAGCAGTAAATTCTTCTAGAAGTTTTATAGTTTCAGATCTTACATTTAAGTCTAATCCATTTTGAGTTGATTTTTATATATGGTGAAAGATAAGGATCTAATTTTATTTTTTTGCATGTAGATATTCAGTTTTCCCCAAACCATTTGTTGAAGAGACTATCCTTTCCCCATTGTATGGTCTTGGCTCCCTTGTTGAAGATCATTTGACCATACAGACAAAGGTTTATTTCTAGGCTCTCTATTCTATTCTCTTGGTCTATATGTCTGTCTTTATGCTAGTATGACACTGTTTTACTTACTGTAGCTTTGTAATATGTCTTGAAATCAGGGAGCATGATGCATCCAGTTTTGTTCTTCCTTCTCAAGATTATTTTGTCTATTTGAGGTCCTTTGTGACACCATACACAAAAATCAACTCAAAATGAATTAAAGACTTGAACATAAAACTCAAAACTATAAAACTCCCAGAAGAAAACGTGCAAGAAAAGCTTCATAAGATTGGTCTTGGCAATGAGTTCATGGATATAACACCAAAAGCAAAAACAGACAATTAGGACTGCATCAAACTAAAAAGCTTCTGCACAGCAAAGGAAACCAATCAACAGAATGAAAAGGCAACCTATGGAATGGGAGAAAATATTTGCAAACCATTTATCAGATAAGGGGTAAATTTCTAGAATATATATAAGGAGCTCCCATAACTCAATAGCAAAGAAAAAAAACCCACTAACAACTCAATTAAAAAATGAATAAAGGGGAGCTGGCCCGGTGGTTCAAGCAATTAAGCGCACGCGCTCCACATCGGCGGCCCAGGGTTCGTGGGTTTGGATCCCGGGCGCGCAACAACACACCACTTATCATGCCATGCTGTGGCAGCGCCGCATATAAAGTAGAGAAAGATGGGCACCAATGTTAGCTCAGGGCCAATCTTCCTTGGCAAAAACAGAGGAGGATTGGCATCGGATGTTAACTCAGGGCTGATCTTCCTCACACACACACACACAAAATGAATACAGGACTTGAATAGACATTTCTCCAAAGAAGATCTACAAATAGTGAACAGGTATATGAAAAGATGCTCAACATCGCTAATCATCAGAGAAATGCAAATCAAAACTACAATGAGATATCACCTCACATCTGTTAGGATGGTTATTATCAAAAAAAAAAAAAAGAAAAGAAAAAAAGACGTGTTAGCAAGAATGTAGAGAAATAAGAACCCTTGTATACTGTTGGTGGGAATGCAAAATGGTGCAGTTGCTATGGAAAATATTATGGAAATTCCCCAAAAAGATAAAAGTAGAACTACCATATGATCCAGCAATCCCACCTCTGGGTATTTATCCAAAATAATTGAAATCAGAATCTCAAAGAGATATTAGCTCTCTCATGTTCCTTGCTGCATTATTCACAATAGCCAAGAGGTAGAAATAACCTAAATGTCCATCAATGGATGAATGGGTAAAGAAATGTGAGATATATATATAATTATTCAGTCTTTAAAAAGGAGGAAATCCTGCAATAATATGACAACTTGGATGAACTTTGAGGACATTATGCTAAGTGAAATAAACCAGTCACAGAAGGAAAAATACTGAATGATTCCACTTATGAGAGGTACCTGAAATAGTCAAGTGGTGGTTTTTAGGGGCAGGGAAGAGGGAGAAATAGGAGAGCTGCTAACCAATGGGTATAAAGTTTCAGTAATGCAAGATAAATAAGTTCTAGACATCTGCTGTACGACATTGTGCCTACAGTTAACGATATTGTATTGTACAATAAAAAGTCTGTTAAGAGGGTAGATATGTTAAGTGTTCTTATCACAACAAAATAAAAATAAAAAATTTTTAAAAAGCAATGTAGTAGTAATAATAATTATCACAAGTAACATTTGTTGAATGTTTACTAAGTGTCAGGCACACACTGTGTGTTGTGCTTTTCCTTGGGTGTCTCATATAATCCTTATAACAACATTTGTGGAAGATTTCATCACGTCCATTTTACCAACAGGAAATCTGGTGTTTAGAATGGTTATGTAATATGCCCAAAGTCGTGCAATTAATGTTAGTTCTCAAATATTTTTTTTTCCTTTTTTTTTTTTTTTGTGAGGAGATCAGCCCTGAGCTAACATCCGCCAATCCTCCTCTTTTTTTGCTGAGGAAGACGGCCCTGGGCTAACATCTGTGCCTATCTTCCTCCACTTTATATGGGACGCCACCACAACATGGCTTACCAAGCAGTGCGTCGGTGCGCGCCCGGGATCCGAACCAGCGAACCCCGGGCCACCGCAGCGGAGCGCGCGCACTTAACCGCTTGCGCCACCGGGCCGGCCCCAGTTCTCAAATATTTTTGACGCTAGAGTCTGTGCACTTGATAACTACTCTAGTCTACTTTCCCAATGAAGATGTTATTTAAGATATAATGAGTATATTTCTTGTCAAATATTTTAAGGTCTTCATGTAAAACATCCCAGGTTAGAAACAAAAGAAACACATTTTATTTCTGTGTTCAGAAATAAATATTCGTTAATGTACGTAGTGAATACTTGTTGAATGAATTATTGTGTGGATGCATTTTTTTTAATTAAAGGAATTATACTAAAATTTTGAATTTAAAAAAATCTTTTCATGTCATTTTCTCATATGTTGAGACTGGAGGAAATAAAACATAATTTTCACGATAATATCTCATTCACTTTATTAAATTTTAGTAAGATATGCATCACATAAATTTACCATTTTAACAATTTTTAAGTGTATAGTTCAGTGGCATTAAGTACATTCACATTATTGTGCAACCATCAGCACCATCTCTCTCCAGAACTTCATTATCTTCCTGAACTGAAACTCTGTATTCATTAACCCATTCATTTTTAAAGAAAAGCATATTTGGAAGTGCTTACACTCTATTTCAGTATTTTCCAAACAATCATTTAACATGTCATTACTAAAAAATTTAATAGAATTAGTCTTCTAGTAAAAAAGATTAGAGAATAAGTTTATCCTTGAAACATTATTAACTTTGAGGTCATGTGATAAATCAAACTTAATTCTCAAATATAGCATCATTGGAAGCACAAACTAATCAGTTTAACTAACTAACCACAAAAAGAAAAATTTGCCAGTGCCAGATAATGAATGTTGAACATCAGAGTTTGGTTTCATAGGAATAGAGAAACTGAGGCCCAGAGATCTGGAGAGACTACCCAAAATTTGATAGTTAGTTGAGCAGCATGACTAAGTCTCATATCTAGAACTAGAATGTAGATATAAAAATATAGATAGGTAAAATTTAAAAATTACTGTGTTGGGGATGGAACCTAAATGACTGAAAGTGTTAGAAGGGCCTTTACGAAGTAGCCTACTTATCAGGGGAGCCTGACCAGTATATGATTTCCTATATCCTTTATACTGATATAATGAGAGATTTGAGTGAAAGGTGTACATATGTGTGTTTGTGTGTTGGGAGCAAATATTATGGGGCCTCCACTTACCAAAAACTTCCCTCAAAAACCTTCCAGTAGACCAGAGGTGTATGAGTGGGAATTATGTCTTAGTAACAATAGCACAACTAGCTGACGCAACTAACGAGTATCTCTCATTGTAGAACTTGGGAGCTGAGAGGGACTTTAATAATCTTCTAGACAAATTCTATCAGCCAGGTTTTGGGGATGTTAATGGATGGTATCTGAAAAATGTCAGGAAATTATGGGATAAATAAAGTGAATTTATTTTTAAACTACTGGGCTTCTCAGTGCCTTTAATGTCAACGTGCACTTGAATGTTTATAACAAGTTATAGTAAGAAACATTTCCTCAACTTACATGGCCATGAAGCCAACTTTCTTTGGGAGCATCTTTAGGAGCCAATCTTCCAAGGAACACTTTGGGAAACCCTAATCTGTTGCAATAGCTACGTCCTAACAGGAGCCATGATAAACTTATTCATCGCACTATCACTTAATTTTATGTCTATAACCACTCTAAATGCATATAATGTTTAATCTAAAATAGATAGAAGACATTGTTTATCTTGAGACAAAAATAAATATGTTAACGGCAAATGAAATGTCCTTGCTTATAAGAATTTGACAGTTTGAGAATCTGGACTGGGTGCATGACTCAATTAATTAGTAGGTAAGCTGCTCTGGGCTGCTTAGTGAAACAAAATATCTGAACTTCAAGGGACTTAAAGAGTAGGAATGTATTATTCTCTCCATAGTAAGAAGTGGGCTGTGGAGTGGCTCAGTTGCTCATTGAAGTCAGTGAGGACTTAGGCTCTTGCCATCCTTCAGGTCCACCCTCAGTGTGACAGTGATGTTGCCACTCATGGTTAAGGTGGCTGCAGCAGCTCCAAGCATCACATCCTTACAGCCATGTTGAATATGGAGTTAAGATTCTCTCGGAACACTGCACTCTATCCTCCGTCCCCCTCACCCGCCTGACTTCCCTGTAGGTCCTTTGGGCTGGAATGGGTCACACACCCAGGTGCTAGCTGCGAGGGAGGCTGAGAGAGGGAGTAGCCTGCCTTTCAGTCTCCATCCTAGGTGCTATCTCTGCTAGAAGGAAGAAAGAGGAGGAGAATGGTTGTGTCCCGCATGTGTTTTTAGTATGTATATTTAACTATTGTTTTGCTGTGGCTATATTCTGGGTTTCTATTGCCTAAAACTTCTTTGTTCAATAGTTTAAAATGAAATTAAATGCTGAAATACTTTAGAGCAACTTTATGAATACAGATTTATTGCAGAAAATGCAAGTATCATAGAAAGATTCTTCTATATGCCTGAATCCTTTAATTAGCTTTAGAGTTTTTTTTCTCTTCTTCCCTAGTTTCTTTTAAATTAAAGGCTTTCTAGCATGATTACAGACCCTAATTTCAAAGAAAGCTATTATTTATAGGAAAAAAGTGAGAATCCATTGAGTGCTGACTTTTAAAATGCTCTTTCATCCCTTGTCCTGTTCCAGTTTAGGTACTCATGTTCCTTGCATTTTATATTCCTAGCTAGGCTCCTGGGTTCTGCTTTACTCGTGATCATCCAGAAGGCTGCTGCCTTCGTCTGTTCTTCCTATTTATGGGAGATGAATGGAGACAAGGAAGACTGATCATAGGTTCTGACAGAGACATGACTGGTTTTGTTGTTGTTTGCTTGCTTGCTTTTCTTTAGCTCAGCTTGGAATATATAGATTAAAAATTTAGGCATTGCAGAATAGAACCCAGCCCCCTGGTATCCCCCATTCTCAATTTCATATACTTTTCTTCATACCTCCTGGCAGTTAAGCCAGAGTAGAAAAGGCAATGTAGTGAGAAGACAAGGCTAAGTGTAAGCTGAGTATGATCGGGTTAGTTTGTGAATCTGATAAGAAGTACAAGCCACGCATGTGGCATGTGTGAAATTGCTATAGACTAAGTGCCAGGGAGCTCAAGTTGTTTGAGGTGTCATTTGAAGGCATGCTGATGGTCCCTGAAGACCCATGACTCATTTTCAAGTACCTTAATGAGGAGACTTGGAAAGAGGGAGAAAGCACATTTGACAGCAAGTGTGTGCAGAAAAATGTGGTACATTAACGTATGAACGAAAAAATACTCTGTTACAAATCACTCGTTCATTCAGGCAGCATTTATTGAATGTATACTTGTGGCAAGCGTTGTGCTTCAGTGAAATGTTATAGTCCCTACCCCCTAGTTATACATGGTATAATGGAGGAATCATACGTGTTAGCAGAAAAATTATAATAGCAGATGCTGTAAATTACTCATTGAACTGAAATTTATTGAGCACTTCCTATGTGTCAGGTACGACTTAGGCCTTGAGGGTAGCGAAGTGATAGATAAAGACCCTACTCTCATGAAGCTAATATTCAAGAAGGCTACATAAGAAATACAAACAAAGACCCCAAAGGAGGGAGTGACTACATCTGTTCAGGGGAGTCCAGGCCGGCTACCCATAGACAGAAGGTGACATATGATCTAGATCTTACAGAATTTAGAAGAGTTCTTCTAGTACAGAAGTCAGGAAGAGTCATTCTAGGCAGAATAGTAATCATAATATGACAGATAGAATAACTTCATTCATTCATTTGTTCATTTTCAACAACATTTATTGAACTTCTACCTTATCCAAGGAACTGTGAGCTCCATGATGACCAGAGAATTCATAGTTGAATAAGACATAATACGTTTTAGGGGCTTATGGTTTACTAGAGGAATTCATAGAAGGATTTGTTGTGGCTGGAATACAGAAAATATGGGCCAGATAGATGCTTGCCCTCACCTGACAAACAAAGGAATTTGAATTGTATTCACTAGATATTAGAAGGCTGTAGAAGATCGAATAAGGGAAATGATGCACCCAATTTACCTTTAGGAAGGTGGGTCTGACAGTGCAGAAAGTAAACTGGGAATGGAGAAAAGTCTGGTGGGGGTTAGGGCACTGGCCTAAGGGGACAGATGAGGGCTTGAAATAGAGCAGTGCTAATATTGATTTCATACATTTTTAAAATTCTTTCTTTCAACAAATATTTACCAAAGGTCTGGCACTCTTCTAGGTACTGAGAATTCAGCAGTGAACAAAACATGTCCCTCTGGGAACTTACATTCTAGTTGAAGGAGAATAAAATAAAGAAACAAAAATAAATAAGTAAATGTATAATTTGTCAAACTGTGATAAGTTTCAGGGAAATAATAAGGCAGGATAAGGAGCATAAGGAATGTCAGGGCTGGAGTAGGGTAGAAGGTTATTATTTCATAAGAGGAGACAAGGAAGCCTTATTGAGAAGGTGACTTTTTAGCAGATACCTGAAATAATTTGTCACCATGTCTGGAGAGAGTGTGCCAAATAAAGGAAACACAAAAAGCAAAAGCCATGAGATGGGAGCATGCTTGTACATTCTGAAAAATAGCAAGTAGGCTACTGTGGCTAGAGAAAAGTGAGCCATGTAGAAGATCATAGTAGAGAGGCAGATTATGTTTGGCCCTGTAGTCCATTGTAAGGGCTTTGGCTTTTAGTCAGAGTGGGAAGGGAAGCCATTGGAGATATTTTAGCAGAGGAATGACATGTCTTAAAACTTTCCTGGATGTACAATGTAGACTAGACTGTAGAAGCAAGGAAACAATTAGGAGGTCTGTGCAATCACAGTGAAAGATGGTGGTGGCTCGCACCAAGTGGTCAGATTCTGGATATAGTCCGATATGTCTGGATATGAAGCAGACATACTATATTGATGGATTTGATTTATGTGTGAAAGAAAGAAAAGAACGAAGGGTAGCTCCGAGTTTTTTGGCCTGAGAAATCAGAATTTTCTTTTGAAGAATGGAATTTACTTGATGGAGACTTGGGGAGGAGAAGGTCTGCAGTAAATTAGGAATTCTTCTTTAGATATGTTAAGTTTGAGATGCCTATTAGATGCCTAGATGGAGATGTTAAATAGCAGTTGGGTATAGAAGTCTGGAGGTGAGGTGGGGGTGAGGTCTGGGCTGGAAATGGAAATGTAGAAGTCATTAGCATGTAGATAGTATTTTAAAACATCAGACTAGGTAGTGTCACCTAGGTAATGGTGTAGGTAGGGAAGCCAAAAGGTCCAGAGACACAGACTTGGGGTAATCAAATCTTTAGAAGTTGGAGAGATCAGTAACAATGAGTAAAAAAGATTGAGAAGGAGTGGCCCAAGAGTGTGGTGTCTCAGAAGCCAAGTGTAGACAGTGTTTTGAGAAATAGGAAGTGATCATCTGTGACAAAGCTGCAGATGGGTTGGGAAGGATTAGGACTGAAAATTGGCCTTTAGATTCAGCATCAGAGAAGTGACCTCAGTAAGATATTTGGTTTGTTTATTTTGGTAGAATGATAGACAAGAGCATGAGAGTCATTTGTTTAAGAGAAATTTGAAGGTTTATAGCAGAGTTGGTGATTATAGATGACATTTTGAGGACATATATTGTAAAGAGGAGCAGAGACACGGTTGGACGGCTGAAAGGTCAAGAGTGAGGATTTTTTAAATTTATTTGTTTATTTTTTAAAGACTGGGAATATTTATCATGTGATATCCAGAGTAGAGATAAAATAGTGTAGCAAGATTCAGGAGTTGCTTGAAGATAAATTCCGTAAGATTTGATGACTTTTGTGCATGTGTAGAATGAAGATGTAACTGAAGAAATCAGTATTTCTAGTTTGGGAAACATATGAGTAGTACCAATTTAAACTTTGTAATTTGAGAAAAAAAAATTTCTAATTTTTCTTGAACTTTCATTTTTTGACAGAAATTTCTGATAATAAGATTCAATGGGAGTTAAAGATGGTAATAATAACTCTAATAATAGTGATGGTAGTATGGTTAACATTTATTGAGTAATTTCAATGTAGCTTGGATCCACTGTCTAACAATACAGTATGTACTATTATTAACCCTATTTTAGAGATTAGGTCACTGAAGCCCCGACGGCTAGAGCAACTTGCCAAAGGTGTCAGAGCTTGTTAATGTCAAATCCAGGTGTATTAATAAGAAAGTACAGTTTATGCAAGAAATTCTATTAACTGAAGTAAAAGTTTGAGGTGAATAAATTTTTACTGGGTATAGAACCAAACCTGGAACTTGGGTCTTAACAGTCAGTCTAGTTTTCTTCTATCATTTTTACATCTTCATCAGACAAATGGTAATTGCCTAATCAACTGGAACTGGGTGTCATCCAAGCTCATCCTATTTCTGGTTCTAGTTTCCTTGTTTCATTTCAGCTCTTATTGGGGCTTAACTAGAGATTCATGGAATGACTTCAAGTCTGTGTGGTCTTACTGGTATTTCCCTCCATCCTGCTACTGGGAAGATATCTATGTTTCTAACTAGAACAGGAAGATAAAGTATTAATTTGAGCTTACATTATAAAGTATACTTGAATGCACGCACACACACACACACACACACACGCACACACTCTCCACACCACTGGAACACATTATGAACTACCACCGAAAGTATCTTTCAAGGTACTTAGACACCTAATTCTTTTGCGGTTCTCTTAAGTGTTTAGGTTTGCCAGCTTCCCACTCTCCATGTGCTCCCAATTCTCTCACCTAATCTCCTTCCAGAAAGGATATTTGTAATACACATTTCCCATACCTGTATGTACCCCTCAGTTCTATTGCTGTTTTCATGTACTGCACACGTCTATACTGAGAATTAGATAATGAGGTAGTTCTTATACCTTTCAAGCATGTTTAACATGTGGATTCCTTCCTTTTCCTGGGTCTTTTAACCTTAGGGATGTGAGCATAAATAGCTTCTGCAAGTAATGACAGTAGTGGTTAAGGGCATCGCTGTTGGTTTTAATTCTAACTCCATCACTTCTAACTCTGTGTCACCTTGGCTAAGTCATTTCCTCAGTGGAGGTCCATAATTATACTATTATTTTCCTATACCTACTGAAATCTTTTGAGTTAAAGTTTAAGGATAATATAGCATATGTTATCAATTTATTATTGCCCCAATTATTTATAATGTGTTAATAATATCCAAATACATTGTAAACCGATGTGAAATATTCTACTCCTGTCCAGCTGTCATTTTTAAGTGATAAGCCATCTGGGATGACATCACACTGGCAGGAGTTTTTGAAGAAGAATAACAAACAGATCTCAATGTAAATCTGGTAGAATTAGTATTTTCTCCTACGTATATTTTGCACTTTGTTACAGTTAACTCTTGAGACTAATTATGTTCTTAATAGACATTCAGATTTTCAACTGCATGTAAATATTTGAAAAGGAAAGAAAGGAAGAAAAGAAGAGAGCTGAGCAGGCAGTCATGTTTGATATATCAGAGTTATCATTCCATTTCGAGGGGATGCAATTATATGAAAAGTAAATAAGAGAGAAAGTGTCAGGAAATGTTAAAAGACACTGAAGTTCACATATACATCTATTCATACTTGTTCATAATAGTCTCATGTATACAAAAGAAAATCCCCACTCCTGCAACTTTGTCTGTCCCCTAAGATACATTTTCTTTTTGTGATTCTGTACCCCATCAAGATTCTCTTGCTGTTCATTTTGACAAGATTCCATTTGTATAAAAAAGTTTAGCTCTTGGGGAAGGGAGGTAGGGAGAAAAGCACAGAGTACAATTTGCTTCATGTGCTTCCTATTTCTAAGAAGGTCTTGGTCCACAGAAAATAATTACTTTCACCTTGTCCAATTCAGTAAAAAAGAAGCCACATGCTAAACTAATGCCAAATATTCTTAGAGGCCAGAGTGACATAGAACAATAGTCACGAAGTCCTTTTGGTTTTCATTTTGATCCTTTTGCAGTATCCGACACTCTTAATCATGCCTCTTTTTATTTTAAGGAGTTAGGTTTATTATTATTTTTTTAATTGAAGTATAATCGACATACAATGTGATATTAGTTTCAGGCGTACGATGTCATGATTTGACATTTGTATATATTGCACAATGATCACCACAATAAGTCTAGTTACCCTCTGTCACCATACAAAGTTAATACAATATTATTGACTATAGTCCCAATGCAGTACATTACATCTCTATGACTTATTTTATAACTGAAAGTTTGTACCTCTTAATCCCCTTCACCCATTTCTCTCACATGCTTCCTTTTGAAAGTTTCTCCTCCTCAGTTATTTCCAGTCCACCCAGTCCGCTCTTTGGGATCCTCTTCTTCCACTTAACTGTGAATTACATGTTTTCCCCAAAGGGCTATGTCCCCTGTCCTTCTGCCCTTTTCATCCTTTATGCTCTCTCTGGTGACCTTTTCCAACCCTCAGTAAGATGTGCTAAATATCCAGCCTAAATCTCTCTGTTCAGCTAAGATTTATCTATTTACCTGCTTAGTATCCAAAAATTAAAATTCATTATTTTGCTCCAAAGCCTGATTTTCCTATAAGCCTTCTTTTTGTGAATATCTCCCAACAACCACCCTGTCACCCAAGCCAGGAATCTAGAAGTCATCTTTGACTCTTCCCTCTTCTCCATATCTTACCAGTCATGGCATTCTTTAGATTCCGCCTTCTAGATATCTGCCTCTACCCCTTTTTGTCCCATACCCACTGCCACTGCCTTAGTTCTGGCTCTAATAATTAATTTCTTGCCTGAGTCATTCCAATATTGTTCTCTGATCCATTCTTTATATTACCACAAGCGTAATCTTTCTAACATGCAAAACAGGATCATGCTACTCTCTGCTTAAATCCTTCATTTGTTTCCTAGACCATTCAGAAAAAAAAAATTAAGACATTTTGGCTTAGCATACTCAATAGTGAATGATCTGTCTTCTGTCCACAGCTCTGATCTCCTTTCCCTCCACCCACACACACCCTCCCTTTACTCCAGCCATACCTATTTACAGGCTGTCCTCTGAATGTATCATGCCGCATTCTCTTCCAGCAATGCTTACCGTCTTCCTTCTCTACTTAACTCCAGGTCATATTTAAAATTTTAGCTTGTGTCATCTCCTCTTTAAAGCTCATAATGGTTAAGAGAGTTTCTCAAGATTAGATAGTAAATCTAGCAAAGATGGTAAGCTTGGAAGTAGATGTCTGATAATTCAACAAACACATATTGAGCGCCATTATGAAGTTCTTAAATTGAATGATATAACCTTCCTGCCTTCAGTCAATGGACAGTTCAGTGAAACAGGCAGACAAGAAAATCAACCAGAGGCATGTAGCCCAGTGTTTAGGAGCATGGTCTTCGGAGGCAGAGGACTTAAGATCAGTAACTGCCTATACTTCCCTTAAGCTGTGTGAACTTGGGAAAGTCACTTAAACTCTCAAAGATGTTTTCCTATCTGTTATAATAAGAATTAAAATATCTACCTGGAAGGGCTATTGTGAAGATTAAATTAAATGAGATTATGTATTTAACTCATAGTAAGCGCTCACCTCATGATGGTGAGGAGGAGGGTGTTGATGATGAAATAACAACTGCAATGCTCTGGGAAAGAGTTTCAACAGAATATGAAGGAGGTGTTAATGAAAGTACAGATAATAGGCACCTCACTCCCGAAGGCTAAGATAAGCATTTAGTTACTTAAATCTCTTCACTGATAAAAATGGAGATGATAAAAGTCTAATAGAGTCATGAGGATTAAATGAAACAATATGTGTGAAAGTACCTTCAAAGAATCTGGCACATTTTGTATTCTTAGTAAATATTAATTAAATTTGGAGTTTACATATTGATTTTTTCCCTCTCCATGTTGTTATATTAGATAACTTGCTAGGATTCCTAACGATAGTCAACTATGGTGTAAAGTTCACCTTTGAATATTTATCATTCAAAATTTAGTTAGTATCCAGAAACTCTTGACTGATATGATATCAGAAAATTTTCCATATTCACAGTAATTCAATATGTATATTATCTTACCTACACCACAACCAAACTTGTAAGTTCCTTCATGCAACCAACACTTACTGAGAGCCAAGTGCCCAGCATGATGCTGGATATTTGTCAGTTGCCTGTGGTGTCATCTTAGAGAAGGATGTCTACAGAGACCTGGAAGATGAAGATGTCTATCTTTGAATCTATAACTTTGATCTGTCACTGAGAGGAAGCCTGTATAAGGTCTTTACACAAACTTTGAGAGAAGTTCCAAGTACTGTTACAGTGATGAACTATAGATGAGCCTGTGGGCTGAATAACATTACTTTGGAGATCCTGGGAAATGCTGTGTGCCACCTGTCACTCCATGGAGCACTGAAGAAATACAGCCATCACAAAGGAAGGGCTGCTGTTGCAGTCTTAGGGCCCTGCACATCAGAGGGATTTAGTAAATATATCCTGAATTAAGAAAGGAAACCAGCACTATTGAGGGCAATCATCCTACACTTTCCCCACTTTTATTACACTTGAACAACATTATAGTAAGTTCTTGAACTATTGTGTAGCTCTAGGTCACAATTTGGGCATGATACTTACTCTGTCTCAGAAATGACCCCTTTAAAACCACAAATTTTGTTGCACATTATTTAAACACAAACCTGCATTAATTAATTTATTAATTGAACAACTACTTATGAGGTAATCATTATAAGTCATGTGCTATGTTAAACTGTAGGAATATATTGATATGAATACTCTCCCCATCTGTGCCCTCGAGTAGCTCATAGCCTAGTGAAACAATCACATTAACAGAAATATTGCAAAATTACATAGTGATCCCAATAATAAAGAATTAACCAAGTACTAACGAATCCCAAAGATTGAAGCCACTAACTTTGCTTATGGGAAATTCTAAACTGCCTTCCCATATCTTTGAGCTTGAGCTGAAAAATTGATAGAAATATGCTATGAAAATATGTGTGACAGGGCATTCCAAGCATTGGAAACAAAATGTGCCAAGGTTTGAGGTCAGACAGCAGCTTGCTATGTTTGGAGAAGTTTAATCGGGCTAGAGAGCAGGCTGTATGAGGGAGGAAGGTTAAAAAGCGAGTCTAGAGAGCAAGGCAAGGGCTAGATTGTGAAGAGCTCTGAACACCATTTGGGGTTTGGGTTGTGTTCATTTTCTACAAGGCAGGGAGGATAGACTAGAAGATAGAGGATAGACACTGGCGTTTGAGAGACCTGTGGTTGTGATCTAGATGACATATTGTAGAGTCTGAACTAGGGAGAATAGACATAACCCGGGTTTCATCTGGAGGCCTTTTTGCCTTAGAGTTTAACTGAAATTACCTGGTTCCACAACCCACTCCCATTTTTACCACTGGTGCAAGTCCAAATCCTGCCCCAAGACTCTGAGGGGGATGGAGAAAAGTCATATTTTCCCGGACTCTCTTACTTATTGAGTTTCCATGACCAAATTTTTCTCAGACCAAGTGTTCACAAGTTTAATGAGCTTAATTCAAGCTTTTTGTGAGGGTGCCATCACTCAGTACCCAGATCTTAACACTTTACCCATTCCTCTTCTCTCTCTTCTTCCCATTGCTGCTCCTCATTACTTACTTCTTGATTGTCCAATAAGTCATGCAAAAATTTCTCACTCTCTTGTTCAGAGTAAATCAGCTCCCTCAATTCACTCCAAATCTTTCCATCACATATTTGTTGAGCTGCTTTCAGCGCTGTGCCTCGTCCTCTGTGCTGGGCAGAGAAGGTGAATAAAAATACACCCCGTCTCTGCCCTTCTGGAGCTTACAATCTGTGAAGAGAGTTTCATCAAGTAATCACACGGATACACGAACCACTCTAAATGAAAAGCACCGCTAAGGAAAGAGGCACTGTGCTAGGAGAAGGGCCAGGGGACGTTTCCCTGGGGACATTTGAGCTGAAATTCAGGAGGCAAGTAGGGAACTAGGTAAAGGGTTCTTGTGGCAGGAAGCACCTTTTCAGAGGATGAACAGCCACACACAAGCCCTGTGGTGGAAGGTGCTTGTTGAAGTTGAAGAACTGATGGCAAACTAGCATCTACTTGTAAACTGCCAACCCCCAAATCAAGTTGTTCAGTAAACAAGGGCCTTGATGTGCCCAGCTTTGCAGCTCTTTTTGAAAGGGTTAGCATCAATCTCTTCTTCAAAAGATTCCCTAGGCTTCTTAGAAGAAATGGCTCACTGTCTCCCTTAGGAAGGGCTGACCTGGATAAGGTACACCAAACTCAAAAATATTTTTCAACAGATATTTCGTAAGCACCCTTTATGTGATGAGCCTACCATTCTAGGTGCTAAGGGTGTAGGAGTGAATAAGGCAGATAAAAATCCCTGCCTTTGTGGAACTTATGTTCTCCTAGGAAAGGAAGAAAGTAGACAAGATAAATAAAATGTACAGTTTGCTAGATAGTAA
Organism: Diceros bicornis minor; assembly: GCF_020826845.1. NCBI lineage: Eukaryota > Metazoa > Chordata > Mammalia > Perissodactyla > Rhinocerotidae > Diceros > Diceros bicornis. Next base: position 16,950,933 of record NC_080772.1, on the reverse strand, counting down.
TAAGTGCTAAGGGGAAGAAAAAAAGCAAGGAAAAGTCTATAAAATTTCAAGGTAAGGGGTCAAATATTACAAAGGGTAGCCAGAGGAGGACTCTCTACAAAGGTAACTTTTGAATAAAGACTTGAAGGAAATGTCGGAGCTAGCTACTGTGTGACCACCTGAGGAGAGAACATTTTAGGCAGAAGGAAGAGAGCAGGTGCCTGGGCCTGGAGGCAGGAGGGCGCCTGGGGTGTCGGAGGAAGAGCAAGGAGCCCAGGGAACTTGTTGGGGAGACAAGTGAGAGAGGTGGCAGCCATCTACAGTGCCTGGTTTGTTGTCTTATAGACTGTGGCTCTCCTCTCTGAGAGATAGCAAGCTGCTGGAAGGTTTTAAGCTAAGTAGAGACTTGATCTGAGTTACATTTCAAGAGGGTGGCTTTTTCTATCTCCTTCTCCAGGGCCACAACTGTACAGGGTGTGTAACTGAGAGGGGTCTCTTAAAGTATACTCCAATGGAAGTTTCTGTCTCCATCTGCACTGAGAATAGTTACATGTCTTTTTACTAAATAGAAGAAAAAACAATCTCTGGAGGGCACCTGGCTGCCTCATAAATGTGGCAGGAATGAGATGGCCTCTCAGAACTTCTTGAGGCAAGAGGTGCTGGGGAACACAGGAGTGACTATTATTCATAGTAAAATTCCTTCTTAGGCATTGATTTCACTGACGCTCACAGAAGCAGTTAGTGATGAATGTATGAAAAAGTAAAAGAATGAATGAAGATGAGGCACATGCATTGAGCAGTTTTGCTCAAAGCTAAACGATTGCCCCAAACCCGCAGCGAAGAAGCTGAACTTGAAGGAACTGAGTTCCTGGTTCTTTCTCGGTTGTCAGTCCTTCACATCTTGGCTTTTTGGATCTGGGCACCTTTCAGGCTGGGTATGCACGGCTGTTTCCGTGATTGGGCTTGAGCAGTGAATACCAAACACTACTTCCAGAAATCGTTAACCCTGATAATTCTCTACTTAGCCAACAGTTTAACTTAAACTGATCCTTTCTTTGCTTCTAAGAGAGTGAAAGTGGAAAATACTTCCTGATAAGAGACTTATCATGATGGAAAAATGGCAGAAGGTAGTTTAATGGAGGGAAAGGCCTGGCTCAGCAATCAGCATCCCTCTAAGGCACGATGCCTTGGGTTCACTGGGGGACTAGAGTGAAAGATACTCCTACATTTGTGTCTGATGAATCTTAAATCATTTTAGCAAAGCCCATCACAGTGGACCTCTCTCTTGTGCTCTGACTCTGTCCAGTATGGGGCCTCAAAATTTTTTGTCCTCGTTTTATAATATTTTGGATATACTTGAAAGGGGGGATCAATTTGAACACTGAAGTTAGACTGAATTTTCAACACAGAGAATAGTCTCCTGATTTATGTATTATACAATAGAAGTGCACTCTTGGTGTAATTAAAGTTTCTTAATTTACAGATATATGTCACTTTTCACGTCATTGAACACTCAAGGGTCTCTAAATGAACTAAAACAAGAAGGTTGTGATTTTCTTTACAACTGTATTTTTCATTGGCCTTTATGGGAAAGCTAGTCTGACAAGGTATTTGAAGGACTCCTGCAAATGTTAAAACCTGCCTATTGTTGATAAAGGAATTTCAGACATCCGTACTAGCATATCATGGGGCTGAAAACAGGAAAACCAGTGTATTAAATTGACACAATAAAAATTACCTGCTAATTCACTTCATAAAACTCTCGACCTTCATATTATGAGATAACATTTTTAATCATCAAAAAGTGAATTAGATAACCAAAGTTTTAATCCTTCATCATAAAACATTGGCATATTAATTTCACTATCAAAATGTATGACTCAACATCACAATTAAATGTTTGTTTGTAGTTATATGGTCTATAAATCAGTTTTGTTTGCCCTTTTAATTAATGATTGATTGTTCTTATATCAGCATGATTGATTTTAGAACCACTGTGAATAATAAAGTAGTTTCATGATAAAAATAAAGGTGAGGTATAAAGATAAGAAAAAGTAATTTATCCCAAACAGATAATTATACTTTTAAGCACAATAATCCTCAAAAAGTGACCACTGTGGGGTCTGATAAAGATTTGGATCACCAAAGTTCCAATGGATTCTTATCCAACTCTAAATTTTTTCATAATATTGGAAAACTCTCTTGACAGAGTTCTCAATTGTCAAATGAATAGCACTATTATTGCCTTCCACTGAGTTCTTTTTGTGTATAGGAGTGTAAAAAAGATTTTAAAAGTACACATTTTTCTAGAAAAGCTTTTTGAGGAGTTCTTAAAATCATGCATTTATGCATTCAAGCTTTACCAAACCCCTACTATATGCCAGGTGTTGACAGATGCTAGGGGCATCAAGGTAAACATGACTCAGTCATGGCCTCCAGTAAGCTCACCATCTAGTGGGGAGACAAATAAAAAACTGCAGAGTAAGAGAGGTGACACTAAGGGAGGAGAGACCAACTCTGCCTGAAATAATGGGGAAGTTCAAACAATAGTTTCAAGAAGGAGCTTAAAGACGTCTTGAGTTGGGTCTTTAACAACATATAGGAATTAACCAGGCAGCGCAGGCAAAGAAGGCTCAAGGAAGGAAGGGCATTTTGGATACAGAGAAGAACCTGTTAAAACAGGGCATTGGTTTTATACCTGGAAAAGGTTTTACAGCCCATCAAGTCTGCGCTTTCTAATTCATAGATGATGAACTTGAGAGTCGGAGAGAAGCGAAGTGCTTTGCTACCCTTCCTTTCTCCTCTTTCTCCTGGACAACTCCTTTTCATTCTTTTGGTCTCAGTTTAAATCTTACTTTGCTACTGGAAACATTCCAGAATACCTCTAAGCTAAGTATCTGCTCTGAACCCTGTAGCACCTTTGTCCTTCTCCTGTCATAAGCACATGTCTCCATCACTATAACTGATTTTTAGTATGTCGGTTTTTATGCTACTCTGAAAGTTCTGTGAAGGCAGAAATATTGCTCACTGTTGTCACTCTAGGGCTTAACAGATATTTGCTTAATTAATTAATTAAAATCACACACCAGTCTCATTTATTTCAACCTTCATCCTAGAAATTCCTTGAATGCTCTTTTTCAGCTTATCATTGAAATAAAATATCTGGAAAAGTTGGATTGAGTCACCCAAGCATGGTTGTGCTGTTAAATATACCACAAAGTACCTATTATCATAACTTACTTAAAAGGTGGGAATAATATGTATAATTTACATGTGATTCTGTGCAAGGCAATTTTTATTAACTGAATGTTAAATTTAATCTTGAAGTCAAAATTCTAATGGATAAAAGAAGATCTGTTTTATGATAGATTATGCAGGTCTCTTTCTATCTCCAATGTCTACACTTCTATTGCAAACTGAGTTTTAATTGTTATGAAACATTCCTTTTACAATAACCTATATGGGTGGCAAAAAGAAGCAAGAGCATAAAGAAAACAAATGCAGGATTCCTGGAGATATGTAAACTGGAAAACTTGTCTAGGACCATTTGGGGACTCATTCCTATGCAAATTAAATAAAGTTTCTAAAAGATAAGTTTTAGACAATTAATAAAAAGTTTTATTGAAAATAAAAGTAATTATTAGTTTTTTTACCTCCTGTAATACAAATGTAATCCCATAAATAGACATTTAAATAAAATCCAAGGCATAATCTTAACTGGTTATGGTACTAGAACAATTTTATTTTAGTAAAGTAGACAAGCTCATCTTCTCTTCTAGTCCCTAAAAGATGGATATTCCCTGATGCTGTATCCTTAACCGTTCTTGATGAGATTTTTCTTTATTTCTGTTGGAATGATTATCAGAAATTATCTTTGGCTCCACTCTCTGAATTTTTCCTGGATGCCTCCCTGATACCTGAAATGCAGCAAGTTCAAAACTGAATTAAAATGTTAATTACTTTTTTGTTAAACAAATATTCTCCCTTTCCAAAACAGTTTCTCCTGTTGACATCTCTGCTTTTGTAAATGGAATAATCATTCTCATAATTACCAAACTTTGAATTAATTCTAGAACACTCTCTCCTCCTTTCCTCATTTCATTGGATTATCAAGCTTTGTTGATTCTTCTCCTGAAATGTCTCTTGACCTGTCCCTCTCATGAATAGTTCTGCCATTATTTAAAGACTCTTGATACCAGCATCCCAGGCTATTGTTCAAACCTCTCATCAGGTTCCCTCTCACCCTGAACAGAAGTGCCAAATTAATCCTCTGAAAGTGAAGTTCTGATCACGTCACTCTTTTGCTCTACAGCCTTCATTTGCTCCTCCTTGGATGATGAACATAATAAAATCTCCTCAACAGCATCTTTGGGGACTTTCACAAACTGAGCACAATCTACTTTGCAGCATCATCTGCCACTCTCTGCTCATATGGAGCTTAAAGACCAGGCAGACCAGCTTATCCACTGTTTTCAAACACACCGTGACCTGCCACCAAGCACTTGCTAAGTTAGCTGTTCTACTCTTTGGCCTATCAGAATCCTGCTGTGTTCAATATTATTTCCTCTAAGATCCTTTTCTTGGCTGCCCCTCCTCCCATGATAATTGCTATTAAATACCAAGTGCCTGCAACACTGAGAAGGTGTTTTACAGAAATTGTTTTAATTCTCACAATAATACTGTAATATAGTTACAATTTTGCTAATTTCACAGTTTATTTAGTCAATTGGTAAACATTTGTTGGTTACCTAATACATACATGGCATTCTCGATGTTAGTTACTGGGAATGGAAAACATTTGCAATCATGGTATTTGCCATAAACTAAGACTTAGAAGAGATTGAATGACTTGGCCAAAATCAGTTGGTGGCAGCACTCGGCATTTCCCTATTTGCTTGACCTCCTCTCTATCTGATTCTGACACCTTTTTTTCTTTCTTTTTTTTTTTTTTTTTGAGGAGGATTCGTCCTGAGCTAACATCTGTTGCCAATCTTCCTCTTTTCGTGAGGAAGATTGGCCCTGAGCCAACATCTGTGCCCATCCTCCTCCATTTTGTGTGGGACGCCTGCCACAGCATGGCGCAGATACACGCCCAGGATCCGAACACGCGAACCCTGGGCTGCTGAAGCAGAGTCTGCAAACGTAACCACTACGCCACCAGGCTGGTCCCCTGACACATTTTTAAATGTACCTTTGTGGTAGTGAGTGGGGTGGGAGTTGGGTTGAGGGGTAGTTTGGGATGGTTGGGGTAGTTAAAAAAGCTTCCCAGATGTTTCTGATATCTCATTCTCCTTGTTGACAACCACTATATTAAAATGTATATCGCAAAGCTCCCATTCTCTATGTAATTGGTTTGTATATTCAGCGCATATTACCCTGATTATAGTTTTTTGCCTCTTAAAGAGTAAGGAAAGTCACATTGATTGATCAATATCTTGCTAGGCACTTTATGTACGTTATCTCCCCTTTCTCATAACAGTCACCTCAGAAAGGTGTTTTTATCTTGATTTTACACATAAAGAGCCAGAGACCCAGCTGGCAAAGGGCAGAGATGGAATGTGTGTTCCCAGAGTCTATCTCTTTCCACTGTACCACACAGCCTCCTGTCTGTAAGGGAATGTAGACTCCTTAAAGAGAGACACCCTATTTTTCCTCTTATCCCCTGCAGCACTTAACACAATGCCTTACACAGAATATGTTCTCTACATATATTTGTCTAAGGAATGAAAAACCAAAGCAGACCAGGAAATATTTCTTTGTTCAGGGAAATCAAATGAACATCAATGTATAAAGCCCTTGAAAAATAAATAAGCCATTGGAAATTATAATGTCAGACACATTATTACATTTCACAGTTTTTCACAATTTGCACATTCCTATTGATCCATGAAATAATTTAATTACATAGATTATTGCATTATGATATGTTTGGTATTGCCATTTTCCCCAGCATGTTGTTGGACGGAGATAAATTCTTCTCAGAAAGGAAATATATGCCAGAAGAGTCTAAATAAAGATGAAAGGACTTGCATTCAACTCTTCCATTCCCAGGATAGTACAGGCTACTTCCCTCCAGCATCTTTTAATGATTTTTTTCTAGACCAGTATTCCAAGTGAAGGAGCTTCAATCATTTCTCAAGGAACACTATGGAGAAATTGAGATATTTTAATGGAAAACTGTTCTGACTAATTTGTTTTTGGAGGGGGAGAACATATCCTGACAGTTGCCCTCATTGGAACTCTGAAGAAAATCAGAACCTTAAAAATGCCTTTCTAGTACATTTCATATTCGTCTTTTTATAAATATAAATAGTATAATTAGTTTTTTTCTATTCATTCTAAATAATTCTTTATCTTTATTGAAGTTTGGTCTCTTTAGACACATACAGTTGCTATTTCCCTTTACTATTAAAAAATCTCTGTTTTGTGTAGTATTTAATATTTTAAAGCATTTTTACATTTAATTTTATCCTCATTTGAGGCACCTAGGGCTGCCTGTCGCACCCTGGTTTCAATTCACAGAACATGATCAGGTTACTTCAGCTAATGGAGGTTGTAGGGATCGATAGGGAAATGAAAAAGAAACTATCCTATAATCTAGTAGGCAGAAGTCAGAGAACTTAAATTTCAAAATTTACATAGCTGATTTAAGGTACTTTTGACAGTACATTAAAGCACGTTTTTTTCCTTTTTGATAGTTGTGATGGGGGGCAGGGGGTAGACATCTATTTATGCCTGTCTCAGTGTCTTTCCGCCTCTGGATTTACTCTCTTCTCTACTTTGAACTTGATGGTTCCCATGGACTCATGATTTCTACCGATTCATAGGTTTTGCTTACTGGCTTCTCTCTGCTTTTCCTTTGCCTTTATTGGTCCTATTACCTGTGTGTTTCTCCGTGTCCATGAGTGTGGGACCAGCCTATGTGTTGATTTCATGTGAGACATGAATCCTTCACACAGAGACTCAAGGGTAAAGAAATTCTTTCCAGCTCCTTGTGCAGGGTGGGGCTGTGGGTGTGTCAAGCACTCAGAGTATTGCACTCTCCTCCCCCAGTAGAGCATGGTATTATTTTGATATGACAAATGTGGAAATGAAATCTCATTAAAATTGCGTGATTTGTTTATATCCGTGCAGCTCCTGGAGGCAGACTCAGAATCAGAGCAGTTTTCCTGACTCTTACACCCAATTGTCATACAACTAGCTCACTCAGCAAAGCTATTTTATGTAAATTTAGCTTGGTTTAACTTAATATCATAAGTACCTCTAATAAGTTATTCATCTTTATGGGCTTCAGTTTCTTTATTTGTAAAATAGAAGCCTCCTAGATTAATTGATTAAATGAGATTGTGAGATTAAATGAGATGACATATATGAAGCTGATAGCACAGTGCTAAGGGGTTAATGATTTATGACTACTGCTATTAGGCTCTATAGTGTCCAAAGTATTTGAGCACTTGTATCTTATAATTTACTTTTTTTTTTTTTTTGCCAGAATTGTCTACCACTCTCTTCTTTTTATTTTCTCAATTATTTTTCTTTTTAGAAATGTTCTCCCATTTCTAAAACTTCTTTCAGAAATGTTCTCCCATTTCTAAAACTTCTTTCAGATTATTCAGCAGTGATGAAAATGAGGATGAAGTTAAAGATGATGATGAAAGCTAAGATTTATTGACCAGTAACCTGCTAAGTACTTTACTTACATTATGTCACTGAATTTTTATAACATCCCTTTATAGTGTATACTTTTATTACTCTCAGTTACAGATGAGGGAACTGAGGCTCGGAGAGATTAAGTCACAAAGCATTGCAAAACTCAGGTCTGTCTGACTTCAGATCCAAAAGTTTTAACCAGGACACTTGCTGAGATGTTTATTATTTTCCTTTACCTTTTTTGATGACAGAATCTCTTCCCAGTAGTCACAGGGCCCATAATCAGCCAATCACAGTATATCAGCATCAGGTGTGGATCTGACCTGTGCCTGGCCAATAAGTCATTCTCTTCATTTATTTATTTATTTATTTGACACAGACCAGGAAGGCAAAACTCCTTATTTCTCTGGATGCTAAGCTTTGAGAATATTGAATCCAAAATCTGGAAATGGCTATGTTTCCAGTACTGAGGAGAAGACAATCTGAGAAGAGAAGTGGAGCAGAGTGAGGGAAGAGTCCTCATGGTTTCACATCCTTGGTTTCTGTTGTTGCTAAGGTAACTGTGCCCCTACTTTTAACTACTTTGGGTAGAATTAAATTTAGTTAGACATAGCATTCAGTATTTTTTTAAAACTAGTTCAGCTTTCTAGCAAAGCATTTTGACTAGTAAAATACTGTGCCTGCTAAAATAAAGAGCAGAATATGACTATACAATTTATAAAATGAGAAAAATAATTACAACAAAAAAGAAACAAACAAAAAGACATTAAAATTAGAGATATAGAAAAGATTTAATGGAAAAATTTTAAAACTACACTGTAGAAAATGATTATGAAATAATGGTGAATTTTAGGAATTCACATTTATGATTTTGTGAATGAATGTGATTAATTCTGTAACAAGGTTATGAGTTCATTTCACAGTGATCATGCTGATGCTAAAATTCAGATCTGATTCATTCACTAATTCATTTATGTATATTTATTTATGTTTGTTTAGTTATTCATTTACCAGCTACTATTTATATGTAATGATGTTTTCGCTTTTCTGTTAACTAGAATATAAAAACAAATATGCATAATCCCTACCTTCTTGGAACCCACAATCTAGTGATGGAAACAGATAATTATACTTCAGCCTGCTGGTCCTATAGAAAATGTATGGGAGCAACAAGGGCCAAGAGATTCTATTGAAAATTAAAACACTAAGTCAAGGAAAACCTTTGTGAGCGTGACATGAAAAATAAAAATCATAAATGCAAAAAGGGTATATAAATTTGACTCTAAAAATAAGAAAAAAGTCTACAGCAAACAACATTCCAAAAAAATGTTTGCCACACAAATGGCTAGTATATATAATATTCAAGGAACTCTCACACACTGATAAGAAACTAATAATAAAATGGGCAAAAGGTCTACATACATCTGTCCAAAGAAAAAGAAATATAAATGCCAATAAACACCAAAAAGCATAATGCTATACATAATAGAAAAACACCAATTATGACAATAAATAATTTTCAAATATTAAATTGGCAAAGATTAAAAAGATTGATAAAGAGACGAAGGTGACACAGAAAGTTTCATATACATTTGGGCCATTAGTTCAAGCTTTTTTGGAGGCCAATTTGGAAAAAAAAATCAAACATCAAAATGTAACCCAGGAAATATTTTATATTTGATCCAGCACATATTTAAATTCAAAGATGATTATTGCAATTCTGTATGTAATAATATGATATTGGTACCGAGATAAATAAATATCTGTTAGCAGAGAACGAATAAATGCTTTTTAAAAAATAGTATACACACACTCACATATATATGGGAATGTTTGCATGAACATCAAATACGTACCAAAATATTGTTCGTAGCCATTTCTAAGGAGTGGTTAGTGGTATAGGCAGAATGGAAAATCTTAATATCTACTTAGACCCAGCTACATATTTTTAATGATGAGTTTGATTTGATCATATATTGAAAATACCATAAAAAGAAAAATATTTTAAATAAAAATTATTCAAAAAAGGAGGCAAAATGTGATTTTCTATGAAGATGATGTCATTTGAGCTTTCTACTGAGCAAAAAAAAAGTTACTAAATGAAAAGTGGAGTTGATCTTGTAACGCGAACAAGATACGAGTGGAGAGATTAGGAAGGGAGCGGAGGGAGTGAGTGGATGATGGGAGACAAAAACAGTGCAAGAGACAGAAGAAAACAGTCACCTTAGATCCCACTGCTTTGAAATTCCAGTGTTATTGATGGTTTAAGCCTTCATCACTTGCAAATCTCTTGTGGTTTTGATGTATGTACTTTTTCCTAGGATCTTTCACTTAGGATTGCTTTACTATTTACGCAGAAATCATCATCATCATCATTTTTATGGAATCCTACATAAAAATTCTTCTACCTTGATTTTCCACACTACAAAACAGAATCTTTGGAATTCAGAAAGAACCAATTTATCAGTTCATCTAACCATTCATTCCCTTCTTCCCTCTTCTATACCACAGTCCTTATCATTTGGTGTCATATATTTCAAAATGACTTAAAAAATGGAGCTCTGCTTTCTCTTGTGGGACCAAACTACCAGATAAGAGATCTCATTTTCTGGAAATGTTTGTGATGTCCAGCTAAAATACACCACTGTCTGATTATAATCCCTGACTTCATTATACTTTTCTTTATAGTATATGTAACTTCTCTGACCATAATGTTTTTAATATTCTTTGGATATTTTTTAAGGAGTATTTCATTTTTCTTCTGCTTTTGTCATCATTTCTTGATTTAGCTAATGAAATATTTTTTTGCTAATTGAATTGGGACTATAATATTATGGAAATGATAATAAATTTTTCTAGAAAAATTAAATGCTAAATTAATTAATTTTATTATGCATAACAACATCAGATAAAAATGTTGGATTGTAAACCCAGATTCCCAACACCTAGCATTGTTCCCAGGAATACATTGCTTTCGATATGGGGTAGCTGTTGAGAAGGAAAGGGTTCTCTGAATTCTCACACATGCTTTAAAATTCATGGCCATTTCTCATACCTTAAAAAGCATTTTGTCAGCTGTATAAGGGAAAAGGGGGGATGGGAGGCAGTCTCAATAGGTTCTGCATTAGCTCATTAAAAACTGAAATACCATTTCTATTTTACATAATTTATCATGGCAAACTATAAAAAAGGTGAAACCAGCAACCCCTAGGCATGCGTTTTAAAACATCCTCATTTAGATGGTAATTTTGATTCTAAGTGTATGACTGGCTTAAAAAAAGCCATTAACAACGGGCCAGATTACTTAAAAGGGATTATTAGGCAAATATGTGAGGGTGTTCTGATACCAAGTGGCCCTTTTTATGACCGAATACAAGTATCCCAAGTAAAAAGAGATAAAAGTATTGGTTTTAAAATAAGAGAGAAAAATCATACAATAGATTTGAGTAAAGAGAAAAGTAGATAATAATCACCCCAAACATAAATCATGCAGCTAAAAAATAAGGTTACCTTTTCCCTCGTGCAGGAGGAACATGGGGTACTGTTATATCTATAGCATTTGGAAATACGAAGCACGGGTTGGCAGGATGTAATGGTGAAGTGAGTTAAAAAAATATCTGTTTGATAACAATTTCATACCGTGCCTTCTGTGTTAATAAAATCCACCGTGACAGAAAAAGTGAAACAAGGAAATAACAGACAAGAGGGAGAGTATGCTCTCTCCAGCTGAGATTGAACTCATAACTGGCGAAAATGATGCTATAATGATATTAAAATGAAACCTGTCAGACAAAAGAGATATACATGAACGTATCATACTGCCTAAAGAAATAAGCGGTAGAGGATGGGCAGATGGTTCTGTTAGTACATCCCGGCAGAGGATTGCTGAACTGGTCTTGAATGTGGTTTGCTGCCAAACTCATACTCATTTCCCAGTAAAAGTAGGACAAAGAAATTGACCAGCAGAGCTAAAACGTGCAAACCCGCAGAAACAGTTACGTTTCACCTTTGAACTTCTTGGACAATTCTTCTTTTCCATTTCATAATTGACTTTCCTACTTTCAGTCTCTTACAGCTCAAAGTTCTTCTCCAAGAGGCTGCCAGATTAATTTTCTTAAATGGCTTCTTCTGGTGTTATAGCTAATTGTTTAACAGTTTTATACCTCTTGTAAGAATATACACAGTAAAGGGACAGGAGTTTCTTACTCATTTTCTCCTGTACCTTGTAGAGAGTCTTGCCTGTGCTGCTTAATAAACTCTTGTTGGATGGATGGATGGGTGGATGGACGGACAGTTTTAAATTCTTCCTCATTGGCTACTGAATTTTAAAATAATATTCACTCTGGCAACCAAGATCCCTTTTATCTTTTCAACATTCTTTTCTGTTACTTCAGACTACACACTATTCTCCAGCCAAAACGGATGACTCACTGTTTGCTAAATCCACCCCTCCTTTCCCTGTTCATCTGCGTGCCTTGGCCCATGCTGTGAACTCCATCTGGAATATCATTTCTACTCTTCTGTATATCTGCCTCTCAAAATCCTACCTGCTTTCAAGTTCCATCATAAACATCAGCTTCTCCGTTAAACCTTCCTCTTGACTGAGTGTGATGTATCTCTTCTTCAACTTTCATGACGCCTGTAATATTCTGTCTTTCTTTTATTATAGTCTCTCCTTTAATTAAACTCTCAGGCTGCTTCTTTATCTCTTCTTCTTCTTATTGTTATTATCTCTTCCTATTTTTTTGTTTTATCTTTGCTATTTGACCATAAGCTCCTTAAGTGCAGGAAATAGAGTATTATTTATGTTGCTGTCTCTTCAATATTGTTTTTAAACTGCAGATTTTTACCCAATAGCAGGTTTTAAAATTAATTTAGTGTGTTTATCATCATTTTTATTAAATAGCAATAAATTATTAATTAAAATAAGATAGAAAATATCAGGATATATCACGCATATTAAGGTTAAATATTGTTTCATGAAATATTGTCATATAAATATATTTGTAATTGTGCTGTGTCATGATATGAAATATGTTTCTTACTGGTTTCTTGCAATCAAAATTTCCAAAATCACTGCCCTACAGCATTTAGCTCAGTTACTTGTGTGTAATAGGCAATAAATAAATTTTTTTTAATGAAAGAATGGATTTCCATGAATTCTCTCATTTGCTTTAAAACACCCCTATGCACCATCAGTTATACATATTTCTGCAGGTAGACTTTAATGTCAGAATAACACTTCTGTTATTCAGTTCAGGAATGACAGAAGACTTAATATTGACAATGCAGTTTGAAAACAGGAGAGGAAAATTTTTACTAAAGTGGAAAGTATTGTTACTTTTTAGAGGCACTTTAATGCTTTTGAGGTTTTTCTATTTGAATAGTGTGGTCCATTTCTATTCATCCCTAATGCTTTTTGTTTCTTGATTCTAGTCTCATGAAAAGGCTCTAAATAAATGTAGATTTCAATTAAAAGAGGCTAGACTGTTATTTGTAATTAACCATCCTAATAGTGTGAGATTGTGTACTAGCCAAATGCAATAGAAATGGTGGCTTTTACAATAAATTCAGGGTTGGAGCTTGTTGCCGCACATTTGACTTTCTGTTATGCCAACACAGCTGGAGGCAGATGGGGGAAGTGGTTCCGAGTAGCCTGCCCGTGAATAATGGTAGGCAAGGGAAGCCCAGCCCTGCGGAAAGCCCCAAAAGGGGCTCTGGCTCTGCCACTTTTAGGGAGATTTGGAAATATCGGTTTGTGTTTAGAGTCTTGTTACTTCTGAACAGGCTAGAGACCCCCTGCTAAAGAGCAGGAAATAGTCAGGGAGTAACGCACTTTGAAATTAAAGTGATTACTTCACACACAAACACCCATACACCTTAGTGGGCCGCACATGGGCGGGCTGTGGAGTCTCCCTTCCCTTTCCATTCAGGCTCACTAGATGTCCTAAGCTCTTTTTATCTCAATGGTGATCATAATCTTCTATCCCTACTATCGATGTTGCCCCATCTCCAGCACTGCATAATGATCTTAAGAGGACAAGGAGGACAATCTTAGGGCTTAACGTAGATAAACTTCTCCAAGTGAATAAGAAGTTTAAAAATTTTACTAATAGAGTTGGCAATGCTGCACATACATTCATGGTATTTGTGCACAATGGCTGCCTACATCTCTGTTTTGTACACCTTCACCTCTCCTTTTCCCATTTATCACTGTGTTGTCTCACTTCCTCTCAACATGCCCTGCCGTTCATACAATGGAACTGGCAGGATACTGGCCTGAGTAACACTTTGGTCATCTACAACTCTGGCTGTCACTGCCATGTTGTTGTCACAGGCAACAATGCCCTTCCTTTCCCATGCCTCCTGTAAGGCTGGTGTAGGGGAGGAAAAAGTTTTCCTTGACCCTCTTAGGGTTCCTAGCTGAGCCTGAAAATTAAATTGACAAAGACAGATTAAGAGGAGAAAAGTATACAGATTTATTTAGTATAAGTTTTACATGTCATGGGAGACTTCATAAGGAAATGAAGACCCAAAAATATGGTTAAGCTTGAGTGTTTTTGTTCTAGGTTTGTTAAAAATTGAAAAGTAGTGGAAAACATGATAGAAGAAAAGGGTATGAGCTATGGGTAGTAGTAGACTGGGGGAAAATTAGCAAGGGCTGTTATTTCAGACTCCTCTAGGCTCTGAGATCTCTCTGTCTTCAGAGATAAGGATGCTCCTTTCCTCCAGGTATAGGGAAGGCATCTCCCACATGAAGGTCTTCTGGCCTGCTTCAGGGGAGAAGGGGGAGATCAGAAACTCCTTCCTGCACCTGCCATTTCTCAGATTCCTTCAGCTTACAATATTCAATATGCCAAGGCACCATATTTTGGGGAACCATGTTCTGAACCCTGTCACTGACATGACAATCGGGTAGGACTGTACTGGCCCTTAAGAAACTTTAAAGAGGTTTAAATTGTTTAGTTTGAAGGTTATTGTTTATATTAATTAAAGACTTGAATTCAATACAATTATTTTTCAGAAGATAATATTCTATCTTCCAGTCACAAGAGAATGAAAATAGTTTTGTTAAAATGTTAGCATGATTTTCCCTTAGTCCTATTCCAAAGTATTTGGTTGGGATGACTGTAGATTGTTCTTTGGCATCAAAGGCATCCCTAAATATCAGCATGTGGCCGAGTGCCGATTTGTAACCAGAGCTGCTCTGTCCAACATAGTAGTCACTCATCACATGTGACTAATTTAAATCCTAATTTAAATGAATGGAAATAAATTCAATTCCTTAATTTAACTAGTCACATGTCAAGTGATCAATATCCATACGTTCTTGGTGTTTATCCTATTGGACTGATATAGAGCATTTTCATCATTGCATAAAGTTTTATGGATAACACTGTTCTAAAATTCTATCTTTAGTCTCACACTACAGGATTCCAGGAGAGTATATAGAATCCCAATGGCCATTTGAAGAGTTGTACACTAGCTGGATCTATGTTCTACTTCATTGCCCACTTAACATTGACATATTTTTCTTTCTCCCTTCCTTTTTTTTAAGAATTAGAAGTATCCAAGGGTACTTTGTTGAAATTAAGAATGAGTGGGATAGAAGTTGATACATTTTTTCAGTAAATATTTATTGAATATTTACTACATACCATGCAATGTGCTAGATATTGCAGATAGCGTAGCTATGAAGACAGACATGATCTCCACCCTCACGGTAATAACATTGTAATAAGGGACACAAATAAAAGCTAAATATATACTTCTCTAGGTGATGGAATCCCAGATCCTCTCCCTTCTCTCATGGAGAATGAAAGGGAAAAATCTGGGAATGTCGAAGATGAACCAAATCATTTAAATTGGGCCACTTACCCCCTGGTAATTCATTTAGTTTCAGAGTATCTAGTATTTTTAGATCAAACTGAAGATAATTCTCAGAACCTAAATACATTGCAGCCTATGGTCAGGGAAAGGACAGAGTAAGAAAGAATTGACGAAGCAGAGGAAGGGTAGAAGGAGAGAAAAAAGGGTATGCCTATTTTAGAGTTGAGCTTTGGAATGGTCTTTAGAAAAGACTTTCAAAACTTTGACTCAACTCAGAAAAATGTAAGCCATGCATTCATTCATTTGCTTGTTCCTTTATCTATTTAGCATTTTCTGTTTTTGGTAATGTGCTAAAAATCCCAAAGTTAAAGAACTTCAGGGTCTATTTAATTTCAGCCCGCAGTCATGATACAGCTGGAGTATACTGGAACTGGATCCAAAATTTGAATGTCCCTTCCACATACTTAAACGAAAGAGATGGAAAATCTCTGTTCCATTACATTTTTACAATGCCCACTTAAAAATTAGAAACCTTGAAAAAAAGCTTTATGCCTCCAAATGAATTTGTTTTTATCCTGCCTTTGCCTGGTTCAGGTAAGTTTGGTTTAACATGAGTGCTTGCTTGATCCGTTGGGTGACGCGGGAGAATAGATTTGGGAGAACATGTTGAGTATATCCAGGACTTGGTCTAAACAGACATTTAGATTGTTACAGTGTTACATTTTTTTCTGGTAACCCGGAGGTAAATTGCCCATTTGTCAGTCAGATTCAGTCTGATGTCAATGATACCTCTTCCTAGACCGCTACTCAAACAACTTCTAAATATCTTCTTGAACATTGATGTTTCTATCCTTCTTGCTAAAAAACTACCTCTACCCAATTATCACACGCTTTGCTGGTTTTCTGTGCTTCTAATCTCATTACAATGTGTGGCCTCCTTTACAAAAGAAGTATATTTCATTAATTTTTGTGACTGGTACACAAGGCACACTTGTTGATCTCAACTATCCTGGGACCACTCTTTAAGTAACTAGGCTCTGAAGCCTCATCTCAATAATATTTCGTTGTTCACTTGTGTAGTTATTTGAATGCTCAACCCAGTAGCCCTATGAGGCAGGAATTGAATTTGTCGGTTCCCGTGATGGTTCCCTTTCACCAAGCACATGACTGAATGACTGGAACATAATTTGCTCCCCCACAACACACACATGCAACTGTTGAAGGGATGAACGTGGATGAGTTAATCAGCGTGTAATCATGGCCTTTTCTCCTACACATAGATCTTCAGAATTTTAGTAGGGGTAGTTGGAATGGGGCTGTAGTGTATTATTGCATATTGTATAGACTGCATTCCTTCTTCCCTGGTATCTGTGGAAAGAAATTACTCTGTATTTATTTTCTTTTCTCTCACGAGATAGGAATAGGGCTGGGTGCCGGATGCTGGACACTGGAACAGGCTAATTGTTTGAGTAATGGCTTGGGCTTCTTTTAGGTGGGTATACAACTGACAATTGCTGGAAAGCTGACTTTCTGGGCTTGAATCCTGGCTCCAGTGCTTCTCAGTTCTATGGGCTTTAGCAAGTTACTGAACCTCTCTGTGCCTCAGTTTTCTTATTTGCAAAATGAGAATGATAATTGTACCTATCCTACATATACTGTAAAGTACTTAAGATTATGCCCGGCACACTGTGAATGCTTAATTAATTTTAGCTGTTATTCTTTTATTTTCCCAAGATTGTGAGCCTGTTGCCAAATGTAATAAATGCTTAACATTTAAATGAACAAATGAATGAGTCCATGGTGAGCACTTTCTTCTGCGTAGAACAGAGTTCTGTGAGAATTTTTTTTCTATTTTTTTTTCTATTTCTATTATTGCTAAAAGAAAAGTGTATGGAGAAATGATATCTATCCATCCAACATGCAGGACCCTTTACTGCTATGGAAGAAAGAGGTGAAAGCCACACATGAGTAGCCTTTTGCTTCCTAAAATTAATCATTTTACTGCTGTTCATGAATTGATGCCATACTGCCAGATGTATTTATCATTAGATTGCATAAAATGTATTATTTTTACACTTATTGAATGACAAGTGTGGGAATTTGCCTGCGAGCAGTAGATGGAAGTGTATGCAAAAGTTTATTTTATTAAAAAATTAAAATAATAAGACATAATGCTAATAACCTTCAATAATAATATCAATTAGCATTTACTGAGTACTATGTACCTTCATATATTTATATAAATCAACTCATTTAATCTTCACAAGACCCCTATGAGATAGGAGCCACTATTACCCCACTATGATTAAGCTGATGTTTGGGAAAGTCAAGTATCTTAGTCAATGTCACATAGTAAAATGGGTCTTTGGACCCAGCTAATCAAATTCAAGAACATGGCGGTATAACATGATACTGTCATAGTGTGGAAGAAAGATTTGTCAGTTAACACTATTCTGGTAAACAAGTTGTCTGGAAAGACAAACACAAGTTCTGATTTGTAGCATTTACTGATTTCCGTGGTGGAAATGCTCTCTCCATGGTCCACTTCGAAGTGCCAGTGTGACATCATCCAGCTCCCAGAATCCTGAATCTTAACAATCAGCTCCAGCCACCTCCAGCACAGTGCTGGTAGAGACAACCAACCCCATCAGGGAGGCTTGAGGCCTTACACAAGATGTTCGGTAGTGGCAGTGATGTGAATCAGCAGGTTGGCAGGATGCACAGCAGGGATAACATTTCACTACAGTGCACATGAAAGAAAAGAGAAAGAATCTGGGCTAAGCAAAGAATGTTTGTGGTCATAACAAGGAAGAATTTGAATTTAGGATTGTTTGGCAGAGAAAACCAGGAGCCAGTTGCTGAAAAGGATTTGGTCTTGATCTAGGGACTTATGCTTTTAAAAAATAAACAACAAAAAAAACTTGCTTATTAATTAAGATAGAAATATGATGGCAGAAACATTTGCTATTTTCCCTACTTGAGAGAGAAAACAGATAAAAGAATAGTCATATGTTCTATTTCTGTGAAATCATAAGCACTTTCCCACAGAAATATGTCTGAGCTTTGTCTGAAGGTAAATTAGACTATGAAAGTAAAAAGAGGAATCCTTTGCTCATTTTGCTGCCTTAAACCATTTCTAGAATAGGATCTGATATATGTATATGTTTGCACATAGATATATAGACATGGATATCCATATCTGTATATGTATGTGTGTGTATATATATATATATATATATAGTTCATTAACATGTGGATATCTGACAAAACACCATTTGATATACTGAAGCATCTAGCTTTACATTTACCAAATGTCTGCTAGCCTACTCTTTCTAATGTTCACCTTCTGCAACCATGTAGGTTGTGAAACGAATGGAAATTAGTTGTATATGGGTGCTCATCAGACACTGAAGGATACAGTTGGGTTGTGGCAGCTGTTATTTTCTGGCAGAGACCAAATCATTTGGAATGCTGCAGAATGCGAAGCTTCCTGTCAACTGGTGGCACTTGCCACAAGGGAGCAGAGGCCTTTTTATATCTGCTTTCATCTCCAGCTCTAGGAATTCATTCATTTTTCTTACTCAGCAATGTCTACTTTTCTCATTCACAACAAGAAAAATCTATAAACAGACTGACTGTATTGCTCCTGCAGTGTCTGGGGAGACAAGTGTTTATATATATGAATGGTGAGACAGGTGGAATTAGTTCCTTTTTAAGATTTTCCTGTAGTCTTCTGTTTAACCTGAACTAAGCCCTTGGTATATAGAAAAAAATATTAGCCCACACTAGAGGAATTAGCATTTTCCTCTGGGTATCCAGGAATACCCAGGTTGGATATCAGACTCCAGGGACGGTGAAAGAAAGGTAACAGTTAAAGAGAAGGCACAATTGTTTCAACTACTTTGGATCTCACAATGTTGAAATTAGGATACTCTTCATTGCTCAACAAGCAGAATTGGTTGTAAGCCCTTTACAGTATTCAGGTTCTTCTAGATGAAACATAAACATGGAAAATCGCTTCTTTGCGGGACACAGAAGACTTTGTAAAAGATGGTGTAGTTTTACATAAGGTTCTACTTTTCACTCTTTCACAGTTGCTGTGTCTTTACCTCCATATCTTCACCCATGTTAGAGCTTCTGAGAAGCTGAGGCCCCACATACAAGATCTAAAAGAATAATATCACATGGGTTTACATGGGTCTGTTGTCCTTGGATGCTTTATTTATTCACACACACACACACACACACACACACACACACACACACACACATTTATTCTCCAATAAGGTGAAAGTTGAATTCTGCTCCATGCTTAGTCATTAGAGTTAATGAACTTCCAGAAAAATCAGTGCCTAATTTTATTGTCTTTTCAAGAGTGTCAGGGAAGCTGGCTCTTGAATTTATTCATTAACTTTATCCCACAGGCTGGGGAGCTTGTCACTCCTGCTGGGCAGGCAGAAAGATGCCTGTATTTGGTCACACTGCTGTTGTGTATTTACGTATTTCTTTATTTTTTCTCAACATAGTCACCAAAATGAAGGAAGGACCAGGAAATTTGTCCTGTCAGATAACAGCACTCCATGGTCTACAACCAAACAGCTATTCTCCAAGAAACCATAAAATTCAACTCAATTCAATTACTTTTTACTGAGTACCTACAGGGTAATGTAGCTCTGTAGTAGGTATTATCAAATACTTGAAGTCTAGGGAATTTGACAAACTATCGTTGCCTGTTTTAAGACTTCTTAGTACTTAAAGTGTAAATGATGGACTCAAAAAATTAATCCTCCCTTTACAAAACTATATCATTTCTCTTGCTACCTAATAAAGCACATGAAAGATCTCTTCATCTGGTTTATATGTGGCCCCTTTAAGGAATATTTTGTTAGCTGCTAATTTGCCATTTTTTAAAAAAGTACTTGAGGATATTCACTTTTCCGTATTTCTTTTTCATTTTGTTTAACAAAATGAGTAGTAATATTCACAAATGAATTTTTAAAGATTAATGAAAAGCCCTATGTAATGTGGCATGTAAAAAAATTAAAAACCAATGGATCCAATGTCTTCACGCTATATAAATTAAAAAGTTGCTGAAAATTTTTATTTGAATTCAGATGTGAATTTCACATCAGGCTTTTTTTTCCTTCCTTTTTTGCATTCAATTGCAGAACTTGATATTTCGGTTAAAGACTAACATTTTCCATTTTTCCAAGTAAATAATAAATTAGAATATTATACACAGACATATCACTAGTGTATAAAATACCATTGTAAATTTAAAAAGATCAGCAAGGTCAATTTTAATATAAACACTTAAAGTATTGTTTTAAATTTCATTAAAGTTATTTCTAGTCATAACAATAACAGAAGCTGGCAAAGCAAAATATGTTCACTTGAGTTGATTTTTAGACAAACTCAGAAGCTTGTGTACTTCTGACATCCATCCTATTTCACCCAAATAATACAAAAGTCACGGGAGGGTCTCAAGATGGTTTCATTTTTGTCACAATCAGAAGTCTTTCTGATTTAGTATGAGGTCTGAAAATAACGGACCAGATTCACATCCTAGGGGAAACTTCCCATAGTTATATGATTTAGGACATGAATCTAATGCTTTTTTGAAAATATAGATCTGTGGAAAACTCAAATTTTTCAGTTCAAAAGCTCCATGATCTTATTTTGTTGTTGTGTTGTGCATTAGTAGCGTGTGTCAACTTTCAAGTTTAGTTTGAAGTTTAGCTAATTAAAAAAAAAAAGTTGCCAAGATACTAAAACTTCATTTTGGTGAGTAAAACACCCCCAAATCACTTGTTTTCATAGTTTTAGGTTTTCAGTTTTCCAGAATATTTTCAAAAGATAATTAAGATTTCACTAATAAAAGCTTTAGATTTCAACTTTTATAGTTTGGAGTGACAATGTATACCCATTTTATGATCATTTTTAATATGCATTGCTGTTCAGAATTACTCAACAGAAAACTTTTTTCTATTGAAAATAACATTTTCTTATATTTACATTTACAAAAATGCTTTCCCATCAATGCCTTGAACAATGCCTGTTGCATTTGAGTGAAAATACAAATGAATTCATTGTCTTGTTTAATTTTCACAACTCCCCTGAGAAACTCAGTTTTATTACTCCTATATTTCAAAAGAGGAAACTGAAATCCAGAAGCCACAGAGCTTTTACTGTCAGAGCTGAGTCTAAACACTAAGGCAAACTTGTCTCTAATTCAGTCCCGTTTGCTCTACATTTTTTAATTATTAAGATAAATTGTAACCCTATCTTGTGTGTTATTTTTGATTCTAGACATTATTGCAACATGAATCTCACTGTTGAACATGTTTCAAATTTGTGGAAATACCCATTTTACTAAAGCTTAAGGAAATAAGCTTTCAACAAACATGTATTGGGTATTACTACATGCAAGGAACTGAGCAAAACAGGCACAAATCTGCCCTCTTGAATCTTACCTTGTAGAGTGGGAGAGAGCCAATAAACATGCTAAGTCAGTCAGTGGTGCAATATGTTAGCCGGAAATAAGCAGCAGGGACGTGAGAAGGGTGCCCTGAGGCAGGTTGCAAAGTTAAAAAGAGTGGCTAACAAAAGCCTTACTTATAACATGGTGTTTGAATAAAGATTTAAAAAATGTGAGAGCGCAGGCCAAGTTGGTGTGCGGGTGACAGCTGTTCTAGACAGAAAAGATGACGTGTGAGGCTCTGGGACAGGGCAGCCATGGCATAGGAGATGCGTGAGGAGGTCAGGGTAGTTGAAGCAGATGTGGGGGCTAGTAAATGATCAGGTCAGAGGACAGAAGTGGGGGAAGGTGCCAGAAATCATGCAAACCTTGTAGGCCATTGTAAGATCTGTGGCTTTTACTTTCACTGAGATGGTAAGTCGTTGGAGGATTTTGAGCAGAGGAGTGACACAATTTAACTTATCTTCTAGCATGATTGGTCTGCTGCTATGTTGAGAGTAGACTTTAGGGGATGTGATGGAAACAGAAAGACCTATTCAATAGTATTGGAATAATCCAGGTGAGGAACGATGGTAGCGTGGATAAGAGTGGTAGCAGTGTAGATGTATTTTGAATGTGCCACTGCCAACATTTTCTAATGGATTGGATGTGGAGTATAGGAGAAAACAACAAATCAAAGATAACTCTCCAAGATGGTTGGATTTAGTAACTAATAATATTAGACTGCTATCGACTGAAAGGAGTGTGGGAAAAGCAGATTTGGAAGTGGAGGGAGTTTGTTTTCACCATGTTTAGTTTGAGATGTTATTTAGCCATCAAGAGGAAATATGTGAGCAGTTTTAGCATGAGTCTTGAAGTCAGGGGTTTCTGGATTGGATATACAAATTTGGCAGTTATTAAGGTATATAAATGGTACATAAAGTCTTGACATTGAATGGGATATGCTATGGTGTGAGTCTAGATAGAGAATAAAAAGCAGACAAGAACTGAGCCTTGATCTACTCCAATGTTCAGAGGTTGGGAGATGATGAGGAATCAGAAAAGGAGGTAGGAAAGAAATGACAATGAGTTAGGAGGTGAGGTTGGAGCCCAGGAAGCCAAGTGAAGAAAGTGTTTCAAGGAGGAGAGAGCAAGTATGTTGAGGCCTGATATTACATTATGGAGTTACAGAAGAGAGTTGGAGATATAAGCCTCATTGGAGTGGGTTCAAGAGAGAATGGAAAGAGAGGAAATAGTGATGATTGATATATAAAAATATTTCAGGGGCCGGCCCCATGGCCTAGTGGTTAAGTTTGACATGCTCTGCTTTGACATCCCACTTCACGGGTCTGGATCCCAGGAGTAGACCTACACCACTCATCAGCTGTGCTGTGGCAGCGACCCGCCTACAAAATAGAGGAAGACTGGCACAGATGTTAGCTCAGGATGAATCTTCTTCAGCACACACACACAAAAAATCTTTCAAAGAATTTTACTGTTTGGGGTGGTAGAGAAATAGGTCATAGGTAGTAGGAGAAATGGAGCTAAGTAGGTTTTTTTTTTTTGAAGAGGAAAGACATACAGCATATTTATATGCTGATGGAAGTAATCCAGTAGAGAGCGAAAGATGTTAACACAAGAGAGAGGAGAAGAATTTCTGAAACAATGTTCTTGGATAGGCAAGAGAAATAAGATCTAACTCATGAAGAAAGGGATTGTTTGGGGGTGCAGATAGCTTGTCTATAGTAACAGCAAAGAAGGCGGAATTGAGGGCACAATTATAGGTAGAGGGAGGAGGTAGTGATGACAATTTGGAATGCCTCTATTTTCTCAGTGAAATAGGGAGTAAGAACAGATACTGAGCATGAGAAGAGTGGAGGGGGTAGTTGCTAAAGATTTGAGAGGAGAAAGTATGAAATCATTATCTGGGGGAGTAGAATAAACTTCAGAAAGAGAGCGTAATTACTGGCCAGCCATAAGACACTATTAGGTTCTCACGGACATAATAAAAAAGAAATCATTAAATCATCCAGTTGATATTTATTTCTTCTTGTGATTCCAGCTATTATCAGACACAAAGAAGTTACAAAATATCATTTTGCTCACAGCAAAATGATGATTCATGTGTGAAAATAAGATATTATGTACAGCATCTCGATACTATTTTTATATAAAAATTATACACAATTTATGTGCAATTCAACAAACTCTTATTACACATCTACTTTTTGCCATACAGTGTGAATTACTGTGGGAGAACAACAGTATGCACTCTCTGTCCTTTAGAGTTATACAATCTCAGAATTCAATGAAAGAGAGAGCCACATCAAAATAATAGAAAGCCTGAGATGAATGCAATGGAATTCCGCCAGACAGAGGTCAGTCTCAGTTGGGGAAAGTTAAGAAAGCCTCAAGAAAGACCTAGGACTTGATATTGGCCCTCAAGGATGTGTAGGACTTTGACAAATGGAGCAAATGGATGATAGTAGTACATTGTGGACCACATGAAATGATATATTTGGCATACAATTAGGTATTAACTTTAGACAATTCAAAACAAATACAAAAGCTTAGGGAAAAAGGATATTTTTATGTCATTCAGCAGTGGAACAGGTAGAAATCAAACTGGGCAATATAGATTGGAGCTTTTAAATGGAATCAAATTTTAATTATCTATTCTAGAATAATTCTTTCACCCAAGAGTAATTCCAATAATAGTAACTGTAAACATTTGTTTATCAGTTAGATGCCCTGTAAAAAACTATATGCAGTATCTCATTTAATCCTTAAACATGAAGGAAAGACTTAGAGGGAGTTACCCAGAGTGACATAATCTTTAGCTGTACAGCAGGACCTGCCCATATCCATTGGGCTCCAGAAGCGTTTTACTCAGAACACCTCTTTATCAAATGGCTTATTTGGCTTCATATATTCTTAAACTGAACCGGTGAATTAAAGAAGGGAGGCTGGTTGTTTAGATAGGTTGTTTGGATCCCATATCCTGGTTGGATCTGCTTCTGGTTAGCTATATGAGTTTGTAGGTTACTTTAACTTTCAGTTTCATCTGTCAAATGAGAATTATAGTATTTCAATCTCATAGGACTGAAGTGGTGATTAAATGAAAAAAATGTAGTTTTCATTAGCCTTATCTGGGTTAACCCTATGATTGCACAGTTATAATTAATGCTTAGATGTAAGTAAAGACATAAGAGTCAACTTTGATTCAGTATTTCTTTCTGTTTTGAACCATAATATTTCATGGTCAATTAGCAGGATTGACTGATTTTAAAGGTAGTCATGGCCTTTAAGTGAAACTGTCCAATATTGTATGATGCTTATGCACATTAGATTAATGTACAAAATGAAAAATTTCGTGGAGCTGGCCCAGTGGCATAGTGGTTGGGTTCATGCGCTCTGCTTTGGTGGCCCGAGGTTTGTGGATTCGGATCCTGGGCTCAGATCTATGCACTGCTCATCAAGCCATGTTGTGGTGGTGTCCCACATACAAAATAGAGGAAGATGGGCACAGATGTTAGCTCAGGGCCAATCTTCCTCAGCGAAAAGGGAAAGATTGGCAACAGTTGGTGGCTCAGGGCCAATCCTCCTCACCAAAAAAAAAAAAAAAAAAAAAGGAAAAATTTCATTCGATTTAAGGAGTAACTTTTGAAAAGAATTCTCAGATAGTTATAGTGTTTGTGATAAGCTTTGGTTCTTACATTTCTTTCTTTGGGTCACCAGAATTTATTCACTTTTATAACAAGGGACTATGACCATTGTACCGTGACTATATATATATATCTCCATATATATATATATGTTTTATGAGTCACAGTGCCACTAATTCCAGAAACTTAATCCTATTTGGCTTTGTTTTGTTCTTAATGAAGCTTAGGAGGAAATTTACAAAAAAATTTCATTTTATGGTACAAGGCAAGAGTCATATGTGAAAAACAAAGAAAAATGAGCATTAAAAAGGAAAGTAATTTTAAAATGTCAGTAATTTTTATACTATAAAAAAATCTTATGTATTTTGACAATATTCACTTCTGCTTCAGTGGAATGAAACATGCAACTTTGTGCAAAATGTTTCATGGCTCACAGCCAGAATGTATACTGTAAATTCCATATAAAAATTCTTAACACACAAAAGTAAACATGGTTTTTGAAAATATAAGGGAGAGATCAATTGTCTTTCTATTGGGACAGTTTGGGGAAAAAAGAAAGAAAAGCAGACTTTTTCTATACTATCAGACAGATTAAAATTTTATTTTAAAAATACAATTTTTACAAATAAAGACTTCCAACGTTTTCAAATGCATTGCCTTATGCTTCTCAGCACAGCACCTGTAGAGAGCACTCAGCCCCTTACAAAATACTGGTTGAGTAATGCAAATCATGGTCTTGATTCTATCAGTGTCAGCATCTTTTATGATCTAATAATGTAAAAATATGAACGAACTAGATCAGCTTTTCCCAAAGTGTGTTCCTTGGAACATATACATCAGTGATGTTATCAGAAAGGGGGTTCTAGAGTCAATTCTACTTGGAGAATCCTGAATTAAACAATGTTAATAACTGAGAGCTTTTAATATGTAAACATTGTGAATTTTTCTAGCACATGCAACACTTTATAGCTTGCTAAAATTAGTTCATGATGGAATCTTTATTTTTTTAAAAACATATTTAACCATGTATACCTTAGGAAAGCTGAGCTGGATCAAATTAAATCCACTCTCAAAATATCAGCTTTGTTATTCTTCATCTTTACCTGCAGCTTTCCTCGGCATCAATGCTTTTACTAATCACAGCAGGGCTGGAGGCAGTCCTTCCTGCCTTTTTGGTTCCCTCAGTCTGCCTCTGGCACCATCACCTCATCTACTACTACTAACACTGGCCAGAGCGGAGGCGCTGCTGATTCAGAACCTCAGAAAGCACCTGATGATTCATTCCTTAGGTAAGCAGAACCTACCAGTACAAATGGCTTTATTGGATGGTAGGACTGCTTCATGAAATCATATTGTGCAGGTGAGTAGTAGAGAAGAGCAAGTCTGTAGCTGATGGATGACTAAACCAAGAAAATAATTGAGAGAAGAGAATTAGATCTGCTTTCGCTCCTGGGAGAGAGACACCACTAGATCTGCCGTGGGGTTTTAGAAACCATGAGGCAAGATTTAGTAAGCAAAAGGCAAAGCAGGTTTTCAGCATTTAGTTTTGGATGCAAACTAGCTGACCCTATGCAGGGCTGAAAATGTACAATTTTTTAAAGTTCATGTTAGTATAGCTGTTTGGTTTCAAAAGACACATTTCCTTCATAATTCTGAAGGTTACTAGAAATTCCTCACGTACACAGATAGGCTGATTGACTATCCTAATCCCTAATTCCTAATCCTAATTCCTAATCCTTGGAAAAGTTACTTCAAAGTTACTCAATTTATTATGAAATATTACAGCTTTATATGAGACTGAGTAAAAGAGAGTTTTTAGTAGGGAATGACTAGGCAAGTCAGATTTCAGGGTGATTATTTCCCTGGACAAATCATTTAGTATCTATTGACCTAATTTTCTTTGTTTGTGAATGGGGATGCTGAGGAGGAAGGAAGCAACAGAACACACACATACACAAACAGGAATATGCTCTTAGGTAGTTAACAGCCAGACCCTGCTGGGGCAGAGTCAAAGATGAAAATGACATGATTCCTGTCCTCAAAAAGCTTACAATGAAATAGGAAGAATCAGATGTCACATGAAAGTAAGAACAGCACACTGGAAATTCAGAGGAAGGAATGGCACTTTTCATGGGAGATTTTGGGAAGGCCTCTTGGTGATAACATGTGCTAAAAGTTATGACTAATAGGTATGGTATCAATGGCAAGAAATTGGAATGATCAAAGGAGGAAAGTTCAGACTAAACAAGACAGTAGAAATGTTAACATTTGTCTTCCCACCCAGCTTGAGATCAAAGGAGACTATGAAAATCCTAGGATGTGACTTGGGGAATTTCTTCAGGTTTTACCCTCTACTTTCCACTTTAGGTGTTTATTCTCTTCTAGCCTAGGCTACTATCACATTTGTCTCTACAAGGATGTTTTATTTTTATTTAACTTATTCAGATTGATAATATTTCCTCTAAACTTTTGGTGACCTTTCTTCCCAAAACTTTGCCTCCCCCACTCTGCTCTGCTTCTGCTCTTGCTTCTAAGCACCTAAGACACCAGATTTCCCAGCTCCCATTTGCCTGGAACATGTAATCACATAGGTGGACCCCAACCTGAGGAGTCAAAAAGAGGCAAGAAAATAAGAGCTACATTCACAGAAGAACTACTATTCCATTTTGGTTGGAAATCATGGTAAATGAAAAGGAGTAGTGTAAAATAAATCCCTGAAAACAGATGAAAGCCCTCACGTGAAATCCTTGAATACTCATTTAGCTAAAAATATCAGAAGAGTTTTTTTGTACGAAATGGAAGGTTACTTAATATATTTAATCAAAGAAGTAACATATTCTAGATTTTTCATTATGAAGGTTAATTTGGTGGCTGTGAATAAAACGGATTCGTTGGGGAAGAGGCTCATGCAATAGTTAATAGAAATTGGTCTGGAGTTGTGGAATTGGGAAGGCACAAGAGGAGGAACGATGAGAGAATAATTTTGGAAGCGAAATCAATGAAATATTACAACTGATTAAAAATTAGGCTGAGGAAGGGGCATCAATGATGTAATTATATCTTCAAGAAGTGCTGAATAACAACAGGTGTCTTTGAGACTCAGTGGATAGGATTATTAACAAGAAACAGGAAAGTTAAGAGAAGGAACTTCTTTTATGCCCAGAGGAGGTAGTGTGGAGTAGTAGAAAGTACATTTTATTTGGAATGAGAAGCTGAGATTTGGATTCCATCTTGGATAAAATGTAACCTCTGTGAATTTCTTTTTCTCAGATAAAACCTTCCTCTTGCAGATTGGTTAAATGAATTATATGTAATAGTATGGAAGTTCCTGTCTCACAGTTGGTGCTTTATAAAAGTTTGTTTGGAATTGAATCTTTGGCTTGGAAGGGGACTTAACCCTAGTTCATCCAGCTCAGTCACCCTTCCTATGTTTAAAGATGTCCCCAGCTTCTGCATCAAATGGCCATTCTGCTCATAATTGGACCCCTCTAGAGACAGGAGACACTTCACTTGCAAAATAACTCATTTCGTCTATGGACAGTCCTGAGCGTAAACAATCTTCTGTCCATTGTGTGAAGTGTCTTTGTAAAGCATCTATTCTCAAACCTTATTGTGCATGAGAACTGCTTCTGCAGCTTAAGGTTCCTATGAGATTCATATTGAGTTGATCTGTGGGCAGAGAGAATATTTGTGCTTGAAGGAGTTTTCCAAGTGATCCTGATGGGGAAATTCTTTGATAAACATTAGCCTAAAACTTCACCCACATGTCTTATTTTGATCACTAAGTACGATATACAATAAATGCATTATGATTTAAGAAAATTGCTGTTGGCTCTTCAATCACTGTCTTCTTCAAGTGTAATAGAAAATCATATGGGTAAAAGTGCTTTGGAAAGACAAAGAAGCTATAAAATAACATTAAATATAAAATTGAAGTGAAAGAATATTTTCCTAAGAAAATGGTGAAACTACAAGTAGTGATTTTTATCATAAACACAGCTAACATTTATTGAAGTTTTCTAAGTACCATTTATATCTCACGCCTTATTCTATCCAATGTTTATATTTTATTATTTTCTCATTGTACAGTTGAGGCTTAGAAAGGTTAAGTATCTGTTCCAGGGTCTTAAAGTGGCACAGCCAAATTTCAAACACCACATTTTATTGCCTTATTTTAAAACTAAAGAGGTTTTATTTCTTTTGTAGCCAAGAAAAACTTGAAGGAACCCTATGGATGTTGTACCACAAGAGAGAAATATGTCCACATTTAAAAGTAAGCACAAATATTTCATCTAGTACCGTGTTTTTCTTCATCATATTATTTGTTTGCATTGTTATTGTCTCTTGTTATCAGGAGTGCATTAAACAATAAAAATTTGACTCCAAAGAAAGAGTTATCTGTAATTTCTTCTGGAAATATTTTCCTGTGGCCTTACCTCCCTAGAGAAGCCTTATGTGGTGAGCCTAGTACTGAAAGTTCAGAGGGTAGGGGATGGAGAATTGAGAAGGGAAGAACAGGGCACTGAAGACTCATTTTATCTGTTTCACAATTTTGTGCAGGGCTAGCTGTGACCAGTTTCTACATTTTGGGTCTACACCAATTAATTCTGAATCTACCAACAGTTGTTTTACATATTGAAATTTTAGAATAATATATGAATAATTCTCTTTTTAGAATGGTGTGCTTCTTGTTAGTCATGTGCTTTTTAGGGCTTATACAACTTAATGACCTGAGTTCTAATTTTTCCAGACTGAACTATTCCTTTTATGATGATTATCATCATTGGAATAAAAAGAGACTGATAGACCTTGCTTTCCTTAACCAGTGTTTCTCAATCCTAGATGCAATCTAAAATAATTGGAAGAAGTTCAAGAACTATTGATGCTCAGATTTTACTGGAGACCAATTATGATTACAGAATCTTTGGCATGGGACCTGGGTGTAGTGTATTTTAAAGCTCCCAGATGATTCTGGTATGTACCAGGGTTGAGGACTATAACTTAATTCCATGTTTGGAATCAAGCACAAAATTGGAGCCTGCACCACAGTTGTTTATGAAAAACAAGAACAACAAAAACAAAACTGAGCTCTCAAGGTCTTTAATCACTAAGAGAAGTACTGGCTATTGAAGGGTAAACTGAAAGCTTTGTTTGAGTCAATACAATAAATTCATGAAATTTATTTGAGGAAAAAGAGAGACTTTTTTAGGTAGAAATGTGAATGATTTTCAAAGAAATAGAAATAATATTCAGATAACTCTCGGGACTCTGAGGATAAAATTACAATCCAAACATCACCTGGGTAAAATTTAGCTTTTCAATATCTTCATATTAATGAATCTGAGTCTATTTTAGTCTAGATTCTTAAAAACTTAAAATTTCATTTAATGTTACAATTTTGATCAAAGCTCTGCTTCCAAACAGAGCAATTTCTCTCTATAAAGTTTGCGAATTTCCTTAGAGAACTGTGTTGTGGACATTTTTACTGAAGTAACAGCATGGTTATTGCCCTAAGTCAATTTCATGACCAAAGAAAGATAGAAAATTGAAGCAAAAAAACCCCACTACATTATGTTTTTAACTAATTCCTTCAGTTCACATTTTCTTTGACATGTGGAGTCCTGGACACAACACATTATTTATTCAGCTTTACTTAAAAGGCGAATTCTTTGATGTGGTAAAGTACTTGATAAGCACTTGATTCTTCTATAAATGATAGATTGCTTGTAGACGTTGCTTGAGAGTCTTGGTTGAATGTTATTAGATTCTTTTCATATGTCACCAAAGTTTACTTGAATTGAATATGAGTGTACTAGCTCTTAGTCAACTGCTCGTGCTGTGAACAGATCCTAACCATCTCAACATGCCAGTGGTATATCATAATGGCCACTGTACAGACACACAGCCTGGAATTACTTTGATTATGGGGGTTCCAAGGAGTACCTGTGATTGACTCCCACAAGGCTAAGGGCCATCTCAACTGCTGAGGGCATTTATTGCCATGTACTCTTTAAGCGGTCTCAACAGGATACCCATGAAACTAAAAACGGAGTTATTTAGACATTCTCTTGCCAAACGTGATTTCTAGCTTTGGTATCATTATAAAAGCCCTTAACTGTTCCCACTGTCTTTTCCTCACATAAATCCTTACCTTTGTGATCCACTTTTACCTCATTCATTTTCAAGGAACTTTGTTTTTGTGCTTTTTGATTTCCTAATCATTAAACTATTCTCTTTTTGCTGTAGCTTATCTCCTGCCCCTTCCCTTCCTTCCTTCCTCCTTCCCTCTCTTCCTTCCTTCCTTCCATTATTTTCTTTCTTTCACTTGATTCCCCCTCTCCTTCCTTCCCTCTCTCTCTCCCCTCCTAATCACAATCACTGGCCATAATCAGAATACAACTTAGTCAAGAAGTACCTATTGAATGTTGCAAGTCTGCAGTACTAACACTTCCCAATCATTGGAGGTTGTTTTGAAGGGCATAAATTAAGCTATCAGTTCAGAGTGTTTGAGCTTCTTTCTTTTTTCTAGTGCTTTTATTTAGTTTCTTTCTTTTAGATCCTTTGCATCATTTTGCAAGGTTTTTAAAGTCATCCCTTTGTGAAAATGTACTGCTTTGTTGAATCTCATAGAATTTTTATTGATTTGAAGTTCCTTCGTCTTGGGACAAATCCTCAATTACCTCGGATGATATATTTTGTGTGTTAGCCTTCCTTTTATTGTTTGCTATATACGTTCTCTTTGACGTTTTGATTTTCCCATCTTCAAGCAAGGGTTTTATCTTGAGTTCTCAATGCAAAGTTTCCAAACTTTAGTTTAAATACTTTTCATTGAGGTTAAATTTTTTTAATAAAAATTATTAATAATTGTATTGCTCTTCCCTTAATTAGTACTATTTGATATAGTTTACAAAGCATGTGACTGGCAGTTGTATTTCTCTATATAAGGCGAATGATCTAGATTTGCCTCTTTCTCTGATACTATAAACTACATCTTAGCCTCTGAGCTATTACTGAAGTCAAATGTGTTTTCTAGCTTGATTTCATAAGTTTGTTCTGAATCTTAAATGGTGCAGTGTATCATAACCTTTGTTAACCTTAAAGCATTGTGCACAAGTAAAGGATTACTATTACCTGAGGAAAAAAATGTATATCTTAATAAAATTTAAACTTGTAAAAATATCAAACACTTTAGTGAAATTATAGCATTTGATGGAATAAAGGAAAAGGGGGAAAAGGAAGAATAGGGGAATATATAAAAAGTCAAAATATCAAAAAAAAGGTGAATAGTACAGTTTGAGACGTCTAGGAATGAAAAAGGAATTTGAAAGTAATTCAGTTGTATCGTCTGTAATGACAAAATTCATCTTGAAAAGCAGAGAAGAAATGTATATGTGTTATTTTAATGAATATTTCTTAACTAAAGAGAGATTATAGAAGAGATGAAGATAGATAGAGCAGACACACGGAGAGAGGAGTTTGTAACAAATGGATGACGTTTAAACACACACATCCAGGAAAGTAGATCAGCTTTATTCTGAAATGAAAGTTTTCCTCTGCACTCCAATTTCATCTTGTTGAAGATAATCTCTAGCACATCTGTAGACATTATTCAGAGCTAAGTGACAATTGCCTCTTCCTTCTTAAACATTACTTTCTATGAAACTATGTTTGGGAAAGCTGGTGGATAGGGGGAAAGATGTAAGGGTAAGTTGTCTCATGTCAGCCTCTAAAGAGAGTTTATTTGATGTAGTAGAAAGATACTGACTTTAAAATTTAAAAGCTGGGGTTTAAAGCCTGGTGTCCATATTTTAACAATGAGGGACATGGATATAGAGCAGTTTCTCAAAGTTACGTGTGCATTTGAATCACCTGGAAATCTTGCTAAAATGCGGATTCAGATTCAGCCAGTCTAAGGTGGGGCCCAAGAGCCTCCTGGGAGGTACTTGATACCGCTGCTCTGCCATGGACCACACTTTGATTAGCAAGAGTGTTTAATTTATTTGCATTCTGTTACACAGTTGACAAGAGCTAGAATTCAAATTCGGTATTCTTCCTACCAGAGCTCACAAAACAGGCATTAGCTAACCATAAAATTCCTTCTCTTTTCCCGAAGCATGGATTTTCATTGATGTACAAAATCAAGATCAACAAGCACTTTTCCCTCATCGTGTACATTCCACGCATATGTTGAAAAATTGATTTCTGCAGTGTACATCTATGATTTCATCCACTGTAATGCAACACATATGCTACAAACAAGAAAATTGCCCTTTTGCCTTTTATGCCCCTGCAGTTCCCTAACATTAACGGTGTAATTTGACAGAGATGCTGGCAGTAGCTTCACTGCTTTCACTTCTTTTTTTATATTGAGATAAAATTCACATGACATAAAATTCATTGTTTTAATCATTTTAAAATGCACAATTCAGTGGCTTTTAGTACATTTACAATGCTGTGCAACCATCAGCACTATCTAATTCCAAAGCATTTTCCTTACCCCAGAAAGCAACCCTTAGTGTATTCACTAAGCAGTCACCCTCCATTCCCTCTTTCCCCAGCTTGCGGCAACTGCTAATCTCCTTTCCGTCTTTATGTATTTGCCTATTCTGCACATTTCATAAAAATGGGATTATACAGTATGTGGTCTTCTGTGTTTGGCTTCTTTCACTTAACATGATATTTTCAAGGTTCATCCATACTGTAGCATGCATCAGTAGTTTATTTTTATGGCTGCAGAATGTTTCATTTTATGGATATACCACATTTTATTTATCTGTTCACCAGTTGATGGACATTTGTGTTGTTCCCCTTTTTGGCTATTATGAATAATGCTGCTAGAACAGTAGTTGCAAGTTTCCGTGTGGACATTTGTTTCTACTTCTCTTGAGTATATATCTAAGAGTAAAATTGCTGGGTCATATGGTAATGCTATATTTAACTTTCCCAGGTGCCACCAAACTGTTTTACAAACTAACTGTTTCATTTTACATTTCCACCAACAATGTATGAAGGTTCTAATTTCTCCACATTCTCACCAACACTGTTTTCTGTTTGTTTGTTTTTTGTTTAATTATAACCTTCCTAGGGGTGGAGTTTGATGTGCATTTCCCTGGTGACTAATGATGTTGAACATCCTTTCATGTGCTTGTTGGTCATTTGTATATCATCTTTGAAGATGCATCCATTTAAGTCCTTTGCCAATTTTTAAATTGAGTTGTTTGCCTTTTTACTGTTAGGTTGGAAGAGATCTTTATACATTCTGAACTAGACTCTTATCAGATATATGATTTGCAAATGTTTCCCCATTCTGTAGGCTGCCTTTTTGTGTCCTTTGATGCACAAAAGTCTTTAATTTTGATGAAATAATACTTATAAAACTTTTTTTTTAATCTCTTGTGCTTTTGGTATCATACCTAAGAATCCATTGCCAAAATTCAACATCATGAAGATTTACTCCTATGTTTTCCTCTAAGAGTTTTATAGTTTTAGCTCTTGTATATAGGTTTTTGGTCCCCTTAGGGTTAATTTTTGCATATGGCATGTGGTAATAGTCCAACTTCAATCTTTTGCATGTAGTTATCCAGCTCTCCCAGGACTATTTGTTGAAAAGTTTGTTATTTCCTCATTGAAAGGTCTTGGCACCATTTTTGATAATCAATTGACAAGAGGTATATGGATTTATTTCTGGACTCTAGATTCTATTCCACTGATCTATGTGTCTACCTTTATGCCAGCACCCCACTATATTGATTACTGTAACATTACAGTAAGTTTTGAAATTGAGAGTGAGAGTTGTCCAACTCTCTTCTTTTTTAAGATTGTTTTGGATTTTTGGAGTTCTTTGTGCTTCTTTATGAATTTTGGATCAGGTTGTCCATTTCTGCAAAAAAAGTCCTCAGGATATTAGTAGGGATTGCATTGAATTTATAGATCACTTTGAGTAGTATTGCCATATTAATACTGTCTTCTAATCCATGTACATGAGATATCTTTCAATTTATTTAGATCTTCTTTAATTTCTTTCAACAATGTTTATACTTTCAGCATACAAATCTTGCACATCCTTGGCTAAATTTATTCCTAAGCATTTTATTCTCTTTGATGCTATTGTAAATGGATTGTTTTCTTAATTTCACTTTTAGACTGTTCATTGCTATTGTATAGAAATACAACTGATCTTGTATCTTGCTACATTGTTGAATTTATTCATTAGCTCTAATTGTATTTTTGTAGATTCTTTAGGATTTTCTATATATAACATCATGCCGTCAGCAAAAAGAGAGTTTTATTTCTGCCTTTCAAATTTGGGTGCACTTTATTTCATTTTCTTGCCTATTTTCTCTGGCTAGTACTTCCAGTACAATGTTGAATAGAAGTGACAAGAGAGGACATGTTGTCTTGCTCTTGATCATTGAGGGAAAGAATTCAGTCTTTCATCACTAAGTATGATGTTAGCTGTGGATTTTTCATAGATACTCTTTACCATACTTAGGAGGTTCCCTTTTATTCCTAGTTTTCTGTTTTTTTGTTTTTTTTTTTAACTCATGAAGCATATTGGATTTTGCCAAATGCTTCTTTTGTGTCAATTGACATGATCATGTATTTTTTTCCTTTGTTCTATTAATGTGGTGTATCACATTGACTGATTTTCATAGGCTAACCTATCCTTTCATTCCTGGTATAAATCACACTTGGTCATGGTTATCTGCT